>NC_135895.1:104871534-105471534 GCF_964194155.1 Cetorhinus maximus
GGAAGGAAAAGAGAGTCAGTGTGAATGGGCAAAAAGATCAGTACCAGCTCGAGTGGGGGTATTGGGAGGGGGAAAAGATTAGCATCTCAATTTGACATAGGAGACAGAGAAGGATACACGTTGAACTTAAGGGAGAGGGGGGAGGGTTGAAGGGAGAGTGAGTTGTGAAAGAGTGAGGAGATGAGAGTAGATAAATTCTGTAAACTGAGTACAGATAGGGATTTGGTGAGATCGTGTGGAAATGAGCTATTGCAGAGGAGGTGGGGGAGTTTCTCTGGTGGGCTGCGATGAGATCCCATTGGTGAGTTCCCTTAGAGGTCGGAAATGAGCTGTGTGGTGGGATGGGGGATCTGCCGGGGCAGATGGGAGGAGTTCTGCATTGGAGGGGTTTCTGTGGTGGCGGGGGTGGGCTGGGTTCTGTCAGGGATGTTCGCATGGGGGATGCAAGGGTTCGGCTGGTGAATGGGAGGGGGTTTCTGTGGGCATAAAGGAGCAGAATCCGTGGGGTGGATGGAAGTAGTTTCCGCTGGGGGTGGGGAGGGGGTTGCTGTGGGGGAGCAGGGAGATAGCAAGGGAAATGCTTCTCCTGTTCATCTGCTGTGACTCCAGTGGGAAAGGCGTGGAGCGATGGTGAAAACAGGTTTACCATGGCAGGATTTTGTTTCCAGAAAGGTTGTTGAAAGGATTTACATATTATCTGCATCGAGTATCTTGTCAAACATTTTAAAATTATTATTTATTTGCTCTCACACTTCTTTCATTGCATCATAGCCAAAGATTTTCTCTAACAACTGGCTTTGGGGGTGGGGGGACACACCCACTGTCAGTGGAAACATCTGTCCTGCATGGGCTACAAGTACAGTGACCAGGGTCAATACTGTGGTTTCAAACTATTCCCTAGGGGGATTTTCTTGTGGCAGCCGGAACCAAATTCTGCAGCGGCTGAATCACAGAATCTCACAGTGCAGAAGAGGCCCTTCGGCCCATCAAGTCTGCACCGACACGTGAGAAACACCTGACCTACCTACCTAATCCCATTTACCAGCACTTGGCCCATAGCCTTGAATGTTATGATGTGCCAAGTGCTCATCCAGGTACTTTTTAAAGGATGTGAGGCAACCCGCCTCCACCACCCTCCCAGGCAGCGCATTCCAGACCATCACCACCCTCTGGGTAAAAAAGTTATTCCTCATATTCCCCCCTAAACCTCCTGCCCCTCACCTTGAACTTATGCCCCCTCGTGACTGACCCTTCAACTAAGGGGAACAGCTGCTCCCTATCCACCCTGTCCATGCCCCTCATAATCTTGTACCCCTCGATCAGGTCGCCCTCAATCTTCTCTGCTCCAACAAAAACAACCCAAGTCTATCCAACCTCTCTTCATAACTTAAATGTTTCATCCCAGGTAACATCCTGGTGAATCTCCTCTGCACCCCCTCCAGTGCAATCACATCCTTCCTATAATGTGGCGACCAGAACTGCACACAGTACTCCAGCTGTGGCCTCACCAAGGTTCTATACAACTCCAACATGACCTCCCTACATTTGTAATCTATGCCTCAATTGATAAAGGCAAGTGTCCCATATGCCTTTTTCACCACCCCACTAACATGCCCCTCCACCTTCAGAGATCTATGGACACACACGCCAAGGTCCCTTTGTTTCTCAGAACTTCCTAATGTCATGCCGTTCATTGAATACATCCTTGTCAAATTACTCCTTCCAAAGTGTATCACCTCACACTTTTCAGGGTTAAATTCCATCTGCCACTTATCTGCTCATTTGACCATCCCGTCTATAACTAGCCCAAGACACTCAACGTCACTGTTAACCATCTGGCCAATCTTTGTGTCATCCACAAACTTACTAATCCTACCCCCCACATAGTCATCTATGTTGTTTATATAAATGACAAATAATAGGGGACCCAGCACAGATCTCTGTGGTACGCCACTGGACACTGGCTTCCAGTCACTAAAGCATCCTTCTGTCATCACCCTCTGCCTCCTACAACTAAGCCAATTTTGAATCCACCTTATCAAATTACCCTGTGTCCCATGTGCATTTGCCTTCTTTATAAGTTTCCCATGTGGGACCTTGTCAAAGGCTTTGCTGAAATCCATATGAACTACATCAACTGCACTACCCTCATCTACTCACCTGGTCACCTCCTCAAAAAATTCAGTCAAATTTGTTAGGCATGACCTCCCTCTGACAAAGCCATGCTGACTATCCCTGATCAAACATTACCTCTCCAAGTGGAGATAGATACTCTCCTTCAGAATTTTCTCCAATAGTTTCCCTACCACTGACATGAGACTCACTAAGTTCCCTGGCTTATCTCTACAACCCTTCTTAAATAGCGGAACCACATTAGCTGTTCTCCAGTCCTCTGGCATCTCCCCCGTGGCTAGAGAGGAATTAAAAATTTGGGTCAGAGCCCTTACAATCTCCTCCCTTGCCTCCCTCAGCAGTCTGGGACACCAATCAATTGTCCACTCTTAAGGCTGCCAACACCTCCAATACCTTGTCACTCCCTATATCAATTTACTCAAGAACCTCGCAGTCTCTCTCTCCGAGTTCTATACCTTCACTCTCGATCTCTTGGGTGAAGACAGACGTGAAGTAGTCGTTCAACACTCTACCGATGTCCTCTACCCATAGATTGCCCCCTTGGTCCCTTATGGGCCCTACTTTTTCCCTGGTTATCCTCTTCCCATTGATACACTTATAGAATATCTTGGGATTTTCCCTACTTTTACCAGCCAGAGCTTTCTCATATCCCCTCTTTGCTCTCCTAATTGCTTTTTTAAGCTCCACCCTGCACTTTCTGTATTCCACTAATGCCTCCGCTGATTTGCTTCCCTTGTACCTGCTAAAAGTCTCTCTTTTCCTTCTCATCGTAACCTAAATATCTCTGGTCATCCATGGTTCTCTGGGCTTGTTACTCCTTCCTATCACCCTAGAGGGAACAGGCTGAGCCTGTACCCTCCCCATTTCCTTTTTGAACACCTCCCACTGTTCCTCTGTAGATTTCCCCACAAGTTCCCAGTCTACCTTGGCCAGATCCTGCCTTATTTTACTAAAATCCACTCTCCCCAAGTCGATTTCTTTGACCGTAACAAACTTAGATGGGAGCAAGGAGCACAAATAAACAAGGGAGCGAGAAGTAATAGAGTCAGGACTGTATGGCAAAAAAAAAACATCAGGTGCAAAGTGAACTTAGGTTACACAGGCTTGGTTGGCCAAGGCAAGACAACACATGGCCCAAACAATCATTGAGAAAAATGTATAGACCAACAGTCCACCTCCTCCCCCAGAGCAGCTGATTGTCACTTCAATAGTTAAAAGGTCTTGTTGTCACCAGCCTGGGTGGAAGATACGACTGTGACCAGGATTTTCTGGTCCCACCAGCGGCAGGCATCATCGTGGGCAGGATCTGAAAATTTGGAGACCAGCCAAAAGTCAATTTATGTGAACATGTATTCCTGGCATCTGCTCTATAGTTGCCATTCCCCAATTGAACCTATGGTCCAGGTTCTTTTACCAAAACTTACCCTGATTTAGTGCTCTGTATTTAGCCTTGCTATACTGTTTACTGCCTAATATAGATTACTATATTGTTCGATATTGTGGATTCTGCAGTTTAAGACTGTGGATTCTGCAGTGTGAGATTGTGGATCCTGCAGTGTGAGACTGTGGATCCTACAATGTGAGATTGTGAATTCTGCAGTGTGAGATTGTGGATTTGAGAGTTTGAGATTGTGGATTCTGCAGTGAGAGATTGTGGATTCTGCAGTCTGAGATTGTGGATTCTGCAGATTGAGATTGTGGATTCTGCAGTGTGAGATTGTGGATTCTGCAGTGAGAGATTGTGGATTCTGCAGTGAGAGATTGTGGATTCTGCAGTTTGAGATTGTGGATTCTGCAGATTGAGATTGTGGATTCTGCAGATTGAGATTGTGGATTCTGCAGTGTGAGATTGTGGATTCTACAGTGTGAGATTGTAGATTCTGCAGTGTGAGATTGTGGATTCTGCAGAGTGAGATTGTGGATTCTGCAGAGTGAGATTGTGGATTCTGCAGATATTGTGGATTCTGCAATGTGAGATTAAAGATTCTGCAGTGTGAAATTATGGATCGCATGGTGTGAGATTATGGTTTCTGCAGTGTGAGATTGTGGATTGTGCAGAGTGAGATTGTGGATTCTGTAGAGTGAGAATGTGGATTCTGCAGCCTGAGATTGTAAATTCTGTAGAGTGAGAATGTGGATTCTGCAGTCTGAGATTGTGAATTCTGTAGAGTGAGAATGTGGATTCTGCAGTCTGAGATTGTAAATTCTGTAGAGTGAGAATGTGGATTCTGCAGTCTGAGATTGTAAATTCTGTAGAGTGAGAATGTGGATTCTGCAGTCTGAGATTGTGAATTCTGTAGAGTGAGAATGTGGATTCTGCAGTCTGAGATTGTGAATTCTGTAGAGTGAGATTGTGGATTCTGCAGTCTGAGATTGTGGATTCTGCAGTCTGAGCTTGTGAATTCTGTAGAGTGAGATTGTGGATTCTGCAGTCTGAGATTGTGAATTCTGTAGAGTGAGATTGTGGATTCTGCAGTCTGAGATTGTGAATTCTGCAGAGTGAGAATGTGGATTCTGCAGTCTGAGATTGTAAATTCTGTAGAGTGAGATTGTGGATTCTGCAGTCTGAGATTGGGAATTCTGTAGAGTGAGATTGTGGATTCTGCAGGCTGAGATTGTGGATTGTGCAGAGTGAGATTGTGGATTCTGCAGTCTGAGATTGTGAATTCTGCAGAGTGAGATTGTGGATTCTGAAGTCTGAGATTGTGAATTCTGTAGAGTGAGACTGTGGATTCTGCAGTCTGAGATTGTGAATTCTGTAGAGTGAGATTGTGGATTCTGCAGTCTGAGATTGTGAATTCTGTAGAGTGAGACTGTGGATTCTGCAGTCTGAGGTTGTGAATTCTGTAGAGTGAGATTGTGGATTCTGCAGTCTGAGATTGTGAATTCTGCAGAGTGAGATTGTGGATTCTGCAGTCTGAGATTGTGAATTCTGCAGAGTGAGATTGTGGATTCTGAAGTCTGAGATTGTGAATTCTGTAGAGTGAGATTATGGATTCTGAAAGCATATTCCACAGCAAATTGCTTTTTGAAGTGTAGTAACTGTTACACTATCATGTATACTATATACTATGGTAATCTATATTAGGCAGTAAACAGTATAGCAAGGCTAAATACAGGGCACTAAATCAGGGTAAGTTTTGGTAAAAGAACCTGGACCATAGGTTCAATTGGGGAATGGCAACTCTAGAGCAGATGCCAGGAATACATGTTCACATAAATTGACTCTTGGCTGGTCTCCAAATTTTCAGATCCTGCCCACGATGATGCCCGCCGCTCATGGGACCAGAAAATCCTGGTCACAGTCGTATTTTCCACCCAGGCTGGTGACAACAAGACCTTTTAACTATTGAAGTGACAGTCAGCTGCTCTGGGGGAGGAGGTGGACTGTTGGTCTATACATTTTTCTCGATGATTGTTTGGGCCATGTGTTGTCTTGCCTTGGCCAACCAAGCCTGTGTAACCTAAGTTCACTTTGCACCTGATGTTTTTTTTTTGCCATACAGTCCTGACCCTATTACTTCTCGCTCCCTTGTTTATTTGTGCTCCTTGTTCCCATCTAAGATATCTTTCATCTCCTCCCACTTGAGGAAGCTTTCCCCTCCTTGGATTTCTACCCTATCGCATCACTATACCTCCTCACTCCTTCTCCCCTGCTGCCATTGGTGGAACTAACTGACCCTAGTCTACGCTTGGTGGCTCCCTCGAGATTGTGGGTCTGGCTCATCACTTGCCAATATCAGTAACACCAACAGCCCCATTGTCTTCTTGTACTGACATTCTCCCCCTGCCTGCCCTGAGTGCCCCCTACATGCCCTAAGTGTCCTCCCTGGATGCCCTGAGCACCATCCTGATGAGTCTCCTTCAGCCCTTACTCACCCCGCCCACTATGGCCCACCGCCCTAGCTGCCACAACCCCCCAACCCACCCTGCAGCCCGAGTCTGCTGACAGATTATCACTGCTCTCCTTGCATTCCCCTTCAGAGTGTCTGATTACTCATGGAGAAGGCAGGTTTATCCACATCTTCATTGTGGTTGCTCATATTGACATCCTGGCTCATGGGTGTTGACCACTTGTCCCTTAAAACAAACTTTGGGTACCGTATGAATTTTCTTCTGCTGGTAGCCCATCCTCAAGTCCAAAAGTATCACAGCCAAAAGAGGAAAGTTTTCCAGACGCTTTCTTACTAGTTTATGTACAATTCATGAGGAAGAAACAATGGCCCCTAGAGGAATCACCTATTAAGTCAATATAACAATTGACTTTCAGAATAAAATATTTATTTCCCCTACCAGTTAGATATATTTATTACATTAGAGAGTATTTTGGGTTTCGAGTAATTTGAAGCATGACAGGGTAAGTACTGCAGCAGGCTTGGGAGGGAGATGTGACTTAAAATCAGTGGTACCTAAAGCTTTCCACCACAGGACTTTTCCTCACCTCATATCTGGGTTATTGTAGACTAATTAATAGTGCTTGATCCCTATGATGAGTCAACAGCTCCAATATCATTCCATCAAGCCATGATTAGGATGGTAGATGATCATCTAGGTAGACCTTAGTGTTTTGCTGTCTGGAAATTCCTATATTGCCATCCATTCATTCCCAATACTACAGGCAGTTAACACAACATATTCACTCCCCTGGCTGCCCAAACTGGATCTCAGCATTTAACGTGAGTGTCGCTTGATGCTCAGCAATAATATTCTACATGGGGGTGCAATAGGAGACCAAGATCAATCTTTGCTCGGATGCGCCACCATGTGGTCTGGAAGGGAGCTGAGAGCACACTGCAGACTGCAATTGGTGGACTCGTTAGTGAGCTCAAAACCACAACCTCCAGCTATAGCAGTTTGAAGAGAGCATCTCACCAAACTTGCACTGCTTCAATTTGTCTTCTCATTTTTGAAATGCATCATCATACTGGAATATTCAGCGCAGACTATAAATAAAATGGTCATAAAAATGCAATCAAGACTAGAATAATAGATAAGGTGATTAGGCAGTAATATGAAATCAAGGAGATTTATATAATGCCAGAAACCAAAAAGGTAGAGTTGGGAGTGATTTGCAAGCAGAAACTGACTCCTGATATTAAACTGTCACCCAGAAATCCCTTGCTGATATTGGTTCTAGCTAGAATTTATTTTCAGTTTTATGCGAGGTTTTATTTTGCTGCTGCAGATGCCATGCATTGATTTAATCCACATTAAAACAATCCCCAAAGCCCCCAGATGCTTGAAATATGAAACATCACTGGTAGCAGCAATGCTTGAACAAGATGATTAACCCTGGAGCAGCAGCCCATTCAAGGAATTTTGAACTCTCCGTGTCACCCCTTTCTAAAAAAAAAGATTTTATTTGAGATACAGTAATCATGAAAATCCTCTAATATTCCTCAATAAACTTTTGAAATGTTACAGTCATAAAATATCTAATCGCCATATTAAATATACACTTAAATAATCTGCCATATAAAACCAAGGCTGCTTGCCTCCTCTCCCTAGTCTGTTCCTTCCATAATTATTTCCGATTATCAACAGCCCTTATTTTATTTCACCCTTTATCTTGCATCTGCTTTGTTTTACACCATTTTGCTGATAGGCCAAAAACTAGTTCCAAAGTCTATATTATTTCACCCGGTTGAAGGGAGATTAATGAAGACTGTCCTCATCCTGTCAGTTGAATGACAAGTCAAAATTCTCATCCATTTTGAGCTGACATTGCTGACTCCCAAAGCACGCAAAGCATTCGGCAAACTAACTTCCCACTATCCATCTAGGAGACGGCCGTGTGATCAATGGGAGGTCATTAGTCCAACCAGTGACAGCTGAATACAAAGAATTTCATCCCAGTTTATTATAAACCAACATTTAACACTGTTTCAGATGATTTCCTCCCTCTTCCCCCATCCGACAATTGTGTGGAAGAGGACAGGATTCATCAATTCATTTATCAACACACTGACGTCCTCTTGTCGGGAAACTTCACTGCGCTGGTTACATGTGATGCTATCACAACACAGAATAAGCAATTCTTCTGGGTCTTCACCTGCCAAAAGCAATGATAATTCAAGCTCTCATTAAATCAATAGCTGATTTTTTGTAGGGAGGTCTGCTCCCACGAGTGGCGAATCTTGCTTTGCGGGAATCACATGGCAACTTTTTGATGACAGCACATGATAACGTTTGATGCTCGTAGTGTAGCCAAAACGAAAATAAAAAGATTTGCCAAATGCTTTTCTCAAAGACAGGGCCCAAAATGAATAAAGAATCTACCTAAAGCTAAAAGCAATGTAGTGAACCTGTTGCCTCGACATTTTGGAAGTATGCGGGACCTTTCTGTGCTGTAAAGTGCTTTTGAAAAAATACTTGTAATTTGATATGAGACAGATCTGGATTTATGGGTGCATCACCTTTGCAAGCTGTCAAATTCCCACCTGCATTGTTTTGGAAATAGTGCTTGTAGTAATTAGCTTTCAGAGAGATGTACAATCTAGAGCTACAAAAGCTTTCAAATCTCTGCCATTAGTGTTCAAGAGACCCTCAGGGTTATTCTCAAGGTGACTATGACAAGTGAACAAGCATCAGGCACAGGCTCTCCACTCTTCTCTGTTGCTAACCAACAAAATATACTATTGGCAACTAAAGTGCTGGTGTGGCCAGCAGATAGGATGCAATGTTGGCTTTTTCAGCGATTGTGACTTCAATACACAAGTGACCACTTTACTGACAATTCAAAGGTTTCAGTATAAAGAGGCAATACCTACATTGATCTGATTCACTAATTGTTTATAATTGTATCTGCAGCCTTCTTCAGGTATTTCTAAGCTTCTACCATTTCTCAAAGTTTAAAGAATATGATGATGCTTCAATTTCTTTTATTAAACTTAGGAAACTAGATATTTAACGAAGCAAAATACAGATTGATTTTAAACAGATTGCATTACCGTCACTTTAAATCAACAGCATTATGTCAGGACATGTGACAGCTCTGTCTGATTGACCACTGGAAAGTGCGTCATATTTAAATTTCTTTCATAGATAGAACCAGTGGCTTTTACACTGCAATTTCATCATCAAGACAATCCCCCATATCCTGTCTCTTGAGCACATTCATTAACCGAACTGACTCTTCATTCACCCAGCAGTCCCTTTCCTCACTCTCATCTGTATTAGACTCATATTCAGACGCTATTCCTGACTCTCGGAATTTGATCAGCTCCAGGCTTCCCATGAATTCTTCACGGGACCTCTTTTCATTGTGTAGGAAGTGGAAGCACTCCAGTTTTACTAGACAGTCATCCATACCTAGCGGACTTCCCAGAGGAAGAGGGAGGTCCGATCCGTCACATAGCGGCGGGAGGCAGATGTCCTCAGGTTTGGGCGTTGTGGGGTCGCACAGCACTGGTGGCACAGTCGATCGGTAGGTGATTTCCAACAAACTGTCCTGCGAGCCTGCTAGAAAAACAAGGAAAAGAGAGACTATGTCACGGCAGCTGCTCACAACAACCCTTTAGCTTGAAGTCTCGGTCCCCATGGCCAGCTTTTCAGTGAGGGTTGGAGGAGCAGTGAAAAATTTCATTCAGTTATAACTTTAATGGCCTTAATAGGCCTGTTAATTGTTGGCGGGCAATTAACAGGCCTATTAAGGCCATTAAAGTTATAACTGAATGAAATTTTTCACTGCCCGTCCAACCTTACGATTGGTGGGCCGGCGAAAAGGCCAAGAGGCCTTTGGATTTTTTAGGAAACCTCATCCACGGGCGGGATGAGGTTTCCAACAGCAATTAAAAATTAAATTAAAATTTTAAAATTTCATTTATAACATGTCCCTGCTCATGAGGGGACATGTTTTTAACATTGCTAAGTTTTTTATTTCTGATTTTTAAAAATCTTCACCTCAGGGAGCTTTCCTTGTGAGCGCATGCGTGAACTTCCGTGCTTACCCTCCTCCCGCCCCCACCCCGGCAGCGCGCGCTTCACGCTGGCTGCCCGTTCATTGGCCAGATAGCGGGAAATCGGTGTCAGGGCCCGACTGTGGGCAACCACTCCCGGGCCCGACGGACAAGGTAAATATCCAGCCTATGTTTGGATAAGTGTCTAAAAGAAGAGTTAGACCATCAGAATATCTTGAAAACTGTTACAAAGAAAGATTCTGATGAAAGATCATCAGCTTGAAAAGTTATCTGTTTCTCTCTCTATAGACCTGCTGAGCATCTCTAACATCTTCTGTTCTTTCCAAAGTATGATTAATTTCAATTTCTTTATCTTTTCCCCTATTTTTTGGAATATTTTATTATAAACAAAGTGTGCTGCCGACTTCATGAGATCAGATACCAGGACAGAACTTGTGAGACTTTGCTACTAATATATGCTAGGCACGAGTGCAGGATGCAGTACTGGGGCTCCAATATTGTTGCCTATCTCCAACCAACAATCGTATCTGGAAGGGTCTCAAAACCAATGCTCAACCAAGTCCAACATAAGGATGAAATAGGTTGAACAGTTGCAGAAATGTCACTTTTTCATTCATTCTGGGGATATGGGCATTGCAGGCAAGGATGGTATTTATTGCCCATCCCTATTTGCTTTTCAGAACATGGTGGTCAGTCTTTATCTTGAACTGCTACAGTCTCTGTAGTGAAAGTGCTCCCACGGCGCTTTTGGGTAACCAGTTCCAGGACTTTGACCCAGAGACACTGAAGGGATCCAAAGGTGCCTCAGTAACAAGATCAGTTCAATTGTACCTGGCCTTAGTTCTGTTCCATGATACTGGGGATCAAAACTACACAAATCTACTGCTTGATGCTATCTTAGCACAACTTTTCCAACAGAAAATCATCACACAACAGTAGATAGAGATAGCAAGACAAATGGAAGCAGTCAAAGTGAATTCTATCTGCATACAAAGGGTTTTTTTTTAAAAGAGAGATATTAATCGGTAGACATTCTCTAAAGCTTCACAGGTCCCATAAAAAAACAGTTCAGTCCTTAATGATTGCCATTAACAAGAATGCAGGTACAGCAAGTGGTTAGGAAGGCAAATGGAATTTTAACATTTATAGGAAGGGGGATGGAATATAAAAGTAGGGAAATTTTACTGCAGCTGTATAGGGCCTTGGTGAGACCACATCTGGAGTACTGTGTACAGTTTTGGTCTCCTTATTTGAAAAAAGATAAAACTGCCTTAGAAGCAGTTCAGGGAAGATTCACTTGACTCATTCCTGGGATGAGGGGCTTATCATATGAAGAAAGGTTGAACAAGTTGGGCCTATACCCATTGGGGTTTAGAAGAATGAGAGGTGATCTTATTGAAACATATAAGGTCTTGAGGGGACTTGATAGGTTGGATACCCAGGGGATGTTTCCTCTTCTGGGGGAGACTAAAACTAGGGGGCATAGTTTAAAAATATGAGGTCTACGTTTTAAGACAGCGATAAGGAGAATTTTTTTTTCTCTCAGGGGGTCATTAATCTGTGTAATTCTCTTCCCCAGAAAGTAGTGAAGACTGGGTCACTGAATTTATTCAAAGCTGAGTTACATAGATTTTTAATAGAGAAGTGAATCAAGGGGCATTGGCAGGGTTGGGGTGGGGGTGACAGAAAGGAAAGTGGAGCCAAATCCACAACCAGATCAGTCATGATCATATTGAATGGTGGAGCAGGCTCAAAGGGCTGAATAGCCCATTTCTGCTCCTATGTTCCTCTACATTCTCAGATATTAGAATATGGGGAAGCTGTAAGGTAACATATTGTATAAGGTGAAATAGAACTGTACATTGATAATCAGACCTTAATAAATATAAAATTAATGCAATTCCATCACAATAAATGTATTCCTTTACAAAGGACAAGGAGTATTTCCCTTGGCATTCTTTGAGGACGATGGCAGTAATCCTGCAGAATAATGAAAACCCACAACACAATTACAGGTGCAGTGTCTCAAAACCTGCAGCTTCAGGGCAGGGGTCGTGCTGGATTTCGGACCTTGCCAGATTTTGGGTTGTGCGGTTTGGGCTGTGGGCAATTCGGGCCAAGCCGGGTTGGGTGGGGTCAAGGGTCGCTCAGAGAGAGAGAGGGAACAGATCAGTGCAGAAAGCGTCAAGGGGATAATGTGCCACACCGTGCCAATTATGCAACGTCTGGCTGAGCTGCCCAGTTCTTCTTTTATTTTACTCAATTAATATTGATGCATGGCACATTCTAAAAAGGTCGGGTTTTCAGACAACTCTGGTTTTTGGACAGGCCGGATTTGGGACACTGTACCTATGCAGGCTTTAAAAATGTAAGTATTTCTCCAAGCTCAAAAATGTTTATGATCCCATGGATTCTCACAGCATTACAAATGTGCAACGCAATTGATGTGCATGTGTGGCTGAAAACATTGCGATGCTTCAGAGGACTAAGTGCTCAAAGGATCAATTATAAACTTGTGTTCTGCTAAATAAACAGAACTTGCACGAGTTCTTGGCACCAGACACTCCTGAAGAGCTGCAGTTTGAGGCTTAATCATTTTCTTATGTCAATCAGCTGCTAATAACACTGCACCAGCTGCTGGAGCTGGGATGTTTATTGTGGACTGGGTAAAAAGTTACTGGTATTTCCTTACTTGAACTGTAGCCAGATAGTTTGAGCTCCAACTCCTGCACTTGCTTCACGAGCAGTGATATGTGTTTGAGTAGATCCTTGTTCTGGAGCAGTAGCTGATGGACACGAGCCTGGGCTTCGATCCGAGCAGCTGCCTCTGCCGCCAACTGCTCCTTCAGTAAATGGACCTGTCCCAGCACAAAAAGGACACAATTAGGCTGGACATTTCAGATCAATTGTAGTTGGAGTAGTTATCCTAACAATAAGCGCCGCAAAGTCTGCAGGTTACAATTGTTCACTGCCAACAGCAACTTACTTAAATCTAGAATTTGCATTTTTCACTCACATTTAACTGATCTGAGTTAATACAACATTCAAATCTCAACCTGAGATGATATTTAGAAGGAGCTACTTTATATCTAGGATTGCCAACTCTGGTATGATCACGTGACATTCTGACTTCAATACATCTGACCATGTGACCTCTGCAAATGTTATTGCACATCAAGGGGATATATAAAGGGATTTTGATACGACCCCCTGAAAGTGCCATAATAGGGGCCTGCCCCTCACCTTCAGGAATGCTTCAATCAATCTAGCTGACAGAAACGCACTGGATCTATGACATTCTATTCGGTAATAATAACTCTTTACTAAGAGTCTGATTATTAAGCAACATTGGTTTGTGATTTCCAAAGCTTTGAATCATTACATTCAGTTCTCATGCCCAATCCTTTCCATATCATTTGCTGATTTCTTTTCCTGTCCAATATCCCCTTTTCGCCTTTACCACCTCCTTGGCTGCGTACCTCCTGCAGCTCCCTGTGATTTCACCTCTCCCTATGGGGCAGGAGCAATGCTCTCACTTAGCATCTTCTTTTTGTTTGTTCTCATGATGTGGGCAATGATAAAATGCCTGCTTTTTTTGCCCGTTCCTAGTTGTTCAACCCCTGAATGGTCCTAACGCTCCCTCAATGGGTGTGTATATATTCCAGGTTCGGGATGGCTTGTGTCTTGGAGGTGGTGGTGTTTCCACAACTTGCACTATTCCATCCCGATTTAGGTCAGTGCTACATGAAAGATGCCACAGCATTATTTCAAAGAAAGGCAGGGGAGTTTCCCCCACTGTCCTGGCTAATAACTATCACTCAATGTACATCATTAAAATATAGGCTATCTGGTCATTATCTCATTGCACTTTGTGAGAGCTTGGTATGTGCAAACTTGCTGCTGCTTTTCTTATTCTGCAACAGTGGATTAGCTTCCAAAACACTATATTGTAAGCAATTTGGGATGTCCTGAGGCACAATATAAATGTGAACTTCCTCTTTCCTTTCTTGCTTTACTATTTAAAAAATTGTCCAGAAGCTCGATGACAGAGTACGATCAGTCAGGCCTTCTGCACCAAACCAATATCCATTGAGCCCTAATATATATATAAAAACAAAAAAACTGCGGATGCTGGAAATCCAAAACAAAAAATAAAAAATACCTGGAAAAACTCAGCAGGTCTGGCAGCATCGGCGGAGAAGAGCACAGTTGACGTTTCGAGTCCTCATGACCCTTCAACAGAACTCTGTTCTGTTGAAGGGTCATGAGGACTCGAAACGTCAACTGTACTCTTCTCCTTTGAGCCCTGCTCAAGAGGGTAGGTGTGCAGATTGGATTCAGCAGTGATATCTCTCGAGGTTCACCCATGAAGATTGAGTGTGTGGGTGGCTAACATGCAAATGCATCCCAGTAGGAGTGAACACCCTCAGGAGAGGAGGGGAGAAAAAGGGGCACAGTTGGGAAAGAAAAGAGTTAAACACTCCTCCCTCCATGTATCATAGCCTTGCTGCCTATTTCTTTATATATCTATATCGGAACTGATTACATTCCTTTAACCTTTCATCATAGCTCATTAATTTAAAATGCCAACGCTAATATATTTGCCTCAAACAGTAGATTTTTGCTGCTGGACGGTTCACTAATCAAATATAGCAATTATCCTACAGCAAACATGATAATTAACTACTTGTTCAGTCAATTAATAACTAATCCTTTTAATATATCCATGCAGCTTTCTACTAATGCTAAGAATATTAGAGTCTATTGCGTGCCACATGTTCACAGTAGTTTCACACAGAAGTTATTCGAGCTACTAAACAGTGAGGGATGGGTGGGGGTGGGGGTGCATGCTAGAGGGTGTTAATACCTTGTGTATTAGTCTGTCATGTGTCTGGTGACAGTAGTGACCATGTGTTTTTTCCCCTCTAGCTCAGAACCTTACACTTGGCCGAATTCCCAGCCACTGAACAGGGATCCTTGCAGAATATACTCAACCATGTTCACAGCTCCCGTGACTTTTGCTCTGAGCACTAAGAACATATGGAATACAACAAATAGGCGAACTTATTCAGTAGCAGCAAACATTTTATCTTTTGCTTTCTTTGGCAGATTCTGGAGAAAACACTCAAATTAAATGCATGTGCTTGTGGTTCCAAGGTCAATAAAACTCTCCATTACAGCAACACTGCCATGCTACGGCCACAGATATCACTGGCATGTGCAGCAATGAATTCTCTTTGAACTATCCATGCAAACTGCACTATAGTAGGCTAGAAGATACCATTTCCAATTTGCCATCATTAACGCCCATTGACTCATTATAGTGTGACAAGAGTTACTTTCTAATTAGTGAAAATATTGAAAAGGGGGTGGCGCCTGTACTATTCTACGGCCAGGATTTTAAATATTGAAAAGGGGGTGGCGTCTGTATTATTCTATGGCCAGGATTTTAAATATTGAAAAGGGGGTGGCGTCTGTATTATTCTATGGCCAGGATTTTAAATATTGAAAAGGGGTGGCGTCTGTATTATTCTATGGCCAGGATTTTTCGCTTGGCATGCGAGCGTGCATCTGACACGTTCAAGCGTAAAATGATGCGCGATGACATTGGGTGAGCGTCCCAATGTCATTGCGCACTCGTGCGATATTTCAGTCCGTGGGCGCACGCGGGTAGTTGGCAGCGTGCCCGTCAACAATTAAGGCCCTTAATTAATTGAGTACAATTTTTCGCTGCTTGTCCAACCGTTCAGTTGGCGGGTGGGCGAAAAAGCCAAGCAGCCTTTGCATGGTTTGGCGAAACCTCATCCAGCGAATGAGGTTTCAACCAGTGACTAAAAAAACACTTTTTGCACTCCTATTTAACATGTCCCTGCTCATGGGACAGAGACACATGAGGGGACATGTTTTCATTATTATTATTTCTTTGTTTTGAGTGCCGAAAATCTTCAACTTCCTGAGGCAGCTCTGTGCCTCAGGGGGCTTTTACTGTATGCACCCGTGCGCATGCGTGAACTTCAGTGCTCGCGCTCCTCCCGCCCTCACCCTGGCAGCGCTGAGGGCCCAGTCGTGGGCTTCCTGACCACTCCCGGGTCTGCATGGCACGCCTGCCCCAGGAGGGCAAATTCTGCCCTATAAGCTTTTAAACTTGGCTTCCCAGGCAGAGTCGCCTGTGGGTTCATCAGATTTCACTCCATTTGTTGAATTAATAGCACATTATTTCTGTGTACCGGTAAAAAAAGCATTTTGTGCAATGATAGCACTGTTATCCTTTGGGGTTCAGACTGTTTGTTACAGGGAGGGTCAATAAATACTGTGACAGAAAGTACATAAAAATGTTTTAAAACCACAGCTGAATGGGGCATTAACCAGTTGGATGATTATGAGGTAAATGATTGTTGCCTCCCAGCATTTATTTGCAGATGTGGCTTTACCAGTCATGTACACAGAAGTCCCAAACCAACGTGGGACTGCACACAAGTCTGACTCACCTCCTGGCTATAATTATTCAAAATGCAATACCTAGGTATGGAGGCATAACTTGGCTTTAAGGAGATGATAATCAAAGATTTTTACACAAACTGTCGTAAACAAGGCATTAATTTAGCTATTCCATTATGTGTAGAGGTGGATGATATGCCAAAGGTTTGAGTCAATGAACAGTTTTGCATTCTTTCAAGAATCAAGCCTTTATTTCCTGAAGAGGCAGCAGCGACAGATTGCGGTCACTGGAGATGACGATTTGGATGACCCTAATACAGGTTGTGCTGGCAATGTTCGCCAAGTCCATCAAAGCCACAAGCCAGGCACTATATAGGAAGCTATATAGGAAACAGAGTCCACACCTTGGCGCACTGCAACTTTGACTGACACCATTCTAATGGCTGAATTTTCAAGAACATGTTTTCTTTTCCCTGGTTCCTATTAAATTGAGGGTAGATAGCACTGAGGAATCAATCCTTTACTTTTTTACTTGAAAAGCACACTTACACTGGCAAATTTTACATAAGAACTGACTTTCAAAGCTCACTTTGGTTTACCCACTGGCAAAGAGCCAAGCACTCCTTTAATATTTACATTTTTGGCCTAATCAGAATGAGGGATGTTAGCTTTGGGGAATGGACTAGTTAACATTTCAACTAGCCAATGTCAGCTTCAAGCTTCAGGTCAGGATGGCACAAAATGACACCAAGTTAAAGCTCAACAAATGTACCTGTAGAGCAGCTGGGCCATATTTATCAGGAAATCTCCAAGGCTCTACTCTGTTGTCACATTATGCCTTAACCTCAACCTCAGAACAGATTAGTGTATGTATTTTCCATGTTCCATTCTACTGGCCTCTACAAATGTGACACCAATTAGTGCCACATTGCCAGCAGATGTATGCCATGGATCTTACAGGCTAAGAACAGAACTCAATTCAACAGCAAAAGATATGTCAATATATTAAGAGAAAGAGAATGGTCAAGGGGAATGCATGTCAAAGATGGATGCAGTGACAATACAATAGACAATAAGAAAATGTCTCACATGTTAAGTGGAAAATACTTTGCATCTATTTTCACAGGGAACCAAGACAGTAAAATGCTAGTTGTAAAAGGAAACCAAAAAATTAGTCAAGAGTGAGATTTAAATGGATTAAATATAAGCAAAATAGTAATTGAGAAAATAATGGGACGTGAGATAGGAAGATTCCAGGACCTCATGGTTTCCACTCCTGTGTATTAAACAAACAGGTCGAGAAATTGCAAATGCAAGAGTCATAATTTTCCAAAGTTCTCTAGCTTCATGAATTGGGCCTTAGGATTGGATAATTGCAAATACCTCTCCATTATTTAAAAAGGGGGAAATGAGGTACCTATGGATCTGAAGTTCAACATTGGTTCTGGGGAAGTTATAGGAACCCATCATCAGAGATAGAATGACTGAGCACTTGGATAAGTATCAGCTGGTCAAACAGAGTCTTCATGAATTTGTGAATCTGACTGACCTAGGTGAATATTTTGAGATCGCTTGACGTGGTGGATAGGAGAGTACCAACGGATGTTGTCATATAGACCCAGAAGGCATGCCATAAGATTTACACAGACTATAGCAAAAATGAGAGCAAATGGAGCTTAAAGGAACCTTGTAAAATGGATAATTGATTGAGGGGTAGGAGAAAAAGAATAGGGATGAAGGGTTTGTTCTTTATGCGGAATGTGACAAGTGGTGTTCCCCAAACATTTGCACTACAGCACATCGCCTGTTGTCTATTACTTAGAAGTGCCAAACGCAAGGCATTTTTATTATTTGAAATCATCTACATCTCATTGATTAGGACCAGGACTGCTATAGCCTAAACTCACTGACTTTTCACCCTTCAGTATAGCCAACAGGGGAAAGAAAATCTTTGCTATCAGCTTTCCAAGCCTGCTTCAGAGCACAGTGCCAAACAACTGTCCTTTAGGAACAATCCTTTCATCGTCTCAGTCACACATTGAAGTATAAATCACATCATGTAAGTGACAACAACAGAATGCAGTAAAATACCAAGCAGTATTATGGAACATTTTTCACACCGTATGAATTTTACATACCAGCAGTCAGTACCTTGTACTGTTAGAATGAATTGTGTTTCTCGACTTTATCCTCTACTTGGGTTCACTGAGCCACTAAGGAGAGGGACCGGATAGCTGCCAATGCCTGTGAGATCATCAGTGCCCATGGCACCAGAATGCCCAGTGGCATGGGATCAGGAAGAATAAGCCCTTTCAGAAGCAGCAAGAAAATCATGAGATATACTTAAATAAAAAGCTAGCAATACAAAACATTCAACATGTGGAAAGCAATTGATGTAAATGCGTTGTTTCTCATAGCAGTGCTTTTCTATGTTAACAGTGCTTGTTGCCTTTAACCTAATTTATGCATCATAATGAGCGGCATGTCAGAATATATCACTGCAAGGCTGGAGGAATAAACAGCAACAATACAGCAAGGAGACATCTAATCACCATTTTGGCAACACTTTGAACAGGAAAAAGCTTTTATCATTTTAAGAAATAGTACAAAAAAATCCAAATATTTTATCCTTCACAATCGACAGAAAGTAAAAAATAAGATCTGTCTGCTGACTAAAATTTTAATTTTGTTCTTTCCCTTTTTAATTTGTCACACACCAAGTTTGAATGAAGGTTGCTGAAGTTTGCCTCAGGAAGGCTTGGACTGCGAAGCCAATACTTTGAATTGCACAAGATATCAGCATTTCACCCTAATCAACTATTTACCACCCTAATCCACATTTAATTCCTTAGCAGAAGGCTCAAACTAAAATTTCAGGCTGATCAACCAGGACCAATTGTTTGTGGCACTGTGGTTTTTGAACGAATGAATCCAGTCTAAATAGGGATGGCAGCTGAAAGTCTGTGGCCTGATTTTTTAGGATGGTGGAGACTCACTATCCGAAGAGTCGGCAGAGAACACATTCCCACCAACTCCGGCTGCCCCACAGCTGTTTTACACTCAAATGAGCATTGATTGGCAGCAGGCAGGACTTCCGTCATCACTCAGGAGGAATTCCTGCCTTGGGGAGCTGCTGGCCAATCAGATTGGCCGGCAGCTGTCCAGTTGCTGCAGCAACAGCACTGCAGTGGTTGGAAGAGGAACTGCACGGAGCTGCCCAAGATGAAGGCCGGAATTTTCCGGCTCCGTTGGCGTCAGGCGTCATGGCGGGTGGGGGTGACGGGAAAATTTGACGGAGCAGCCAAAGCTCTGTTGACTTTGGGCAGGAATTTCCAATCCCATGGTGGGATGGACCGGAAAATCCTGGTCCATTTGTGGGAAGCGAATTCCTGATTTCTACTACACTTTGGGCAGGATATTCCCGTCGGCGAGCGGGGGGTGGGGCCCGCTTGCCGACGCGTAAAATGACGTGTGGGGGGAACTCCCGATGTCACCGCGCCCCATTTAAATTTTCAGGAAGGCGGGGGCGCAGCAAAAATCAGCTGTGCGCCCACCGACCTGTCAATGGCCAATTGAGGCCATTGACAGAGTCATTAAACTAATTAATGGACCTGCCTGTCCAACCTTAAGGTCAGTGGGCAGGCCGGGAGCCCCGGTGGGAATTAGAAAAAGCATCCATGGGCGGGCTGAAGTTTCATGTAGGCTTTAAAAAATTTAATTAAAGTTTTAAAAAAAATTATGGACATGTCCCAACTCATGTGACAGTGTCACACGAGGGGACATGTCAGGGAATTTTTTTTTTCTATTTTTAATATTTTTGACATTAGAGGCGATCTCCCTGAGGCAGCACTTAGCCTCAGGGAGATGAGTCGCTCTGTCATGCACATGCGCGAGAGACCGCACTCTCGGGTTTAGGGATTTCCCCCCCGCCCGCACTTCAACTTCGCCCCCGACAGGGGGAAAATCCTGCCCTATGTGTTTCCTGATTTCTCTCCTAAAGGGCCGGGCTCTAACTTAAAGATTATTTTTATTCACCTATCACACCAGGGGAAATAGTTTCTGTTTCTACCCCATTGAATCCTTTTCACAATTTTAACCACCTTGATCAGATGACCTCGAAAACAATCAGGGTTTTCTCACTTAATTCCTAGCACAGTTAACAGGAGATTACAATCTTCCTAGTACAGCTCTTGTGTAATTACAACCTTTCCGCCTAACAGTTCACCGTGTGGACATATCCATTGTTCTCCAAGAGATCAATTACTGCCAAATTGGCAGGAGTGTTATGCCCGAGATCCCTGCAGCCTAGGAATTGCACCCATTTCAAATAGGAACTGGACAGCCAACAGACAGGGATGTTCATTCCATTAAATGGTACTAAATGTAAGGCACTACTTACAATATAAAGATAAAAGCAAAATACTGCAGATGCTGGAAATCTGAAACAGAAACAGAAAATACTGGAAAAACTCAGCAGGTCTAACAGCATCTGTAGAGAGCAAAAGAGTTAACGTTTCGAGTCCGTATGACATGTCTTCAGAGCTAAAGAGAGGTAAAATTGTGATTAAATTTATAGGCCTGAATCTTCGGTTCGGTGAGCGGGGCGACGCGTAAAATGACGCGCGGTGACCTCAGGCGTGCATCCCGGTGTCACCGCAGGTCATTCAGATCTTCAGATCGGCGGGTGCGCACCGGAGTCAGCTGTGCGCCCGCCGAACTATCAAAGACCCGTTAAGGCCATTTAAGTGCCAATTAAAATAATTAACTTAGCTGCCCGTCCAACCTTAAGGTTGACGGCAGGTGGAGAGCCCAGGCGGCCTTCGCATTTATCATGAAACCTCATCCGCAGGTGGGCGGGATGAGGTTTCATGAAGATTTTTAAACGTTAATAAAACTTTTCAATAAAATTCAGAGGCATGTCCAGCTCATGTAACAGTGTCACATGAGGGGACATGTCCGAATAATTCAAAATCTTTTACTGACATTTCGATATTGAAATATCAATAGGCAGCTCCATGCCTCAGGGAGATTTTTGTGCTCTTTCGCAGGCATGTGCGAAAGAGCGCAGACCCCAACTCAGCCTCCTCCCCCCCACCGCCGCCCACACAGGGAGCGCTCAGTCCTTCTGGATGTGCCCACCCACGTAAAATGGCGGCGTGCAGCCAATCACGGGCGATGATCGGCTGTGCGTCCGCCAGTGCCCGTGCCCGCTCAGCCATCCCAAAGGGAGAGAAAATTCTCCCCGTGCTGCTTGAGGGGGGTGGGGCAGGTGGAGCTGGATAGAAGGCCAGTGATAGGTGGGGACAAAGGAGAGGTTGACAAAGATGTCATGAACTAAAGGACAAAGGGGTGTTAATGGTAGTGGCACTGGCTTATGGGGGTGGGGTGGGGGGAGGGAATGGTGGTGGGGAAAAAAGATTGAAAATAGGATTAAAGGTGGTGATAAAACAATGAATAAAAATGAAAATGAATAAAAATAAAAGGGGATAAATAAAAATTAATATTGAAAAAAGAGGATAAAAAAGGGGTGAGGATGGAGGAGAGAGTTCATGGTCGGAAGCTGAAGTTTTGTCTTGTTGCAACGGTTCTGAGACACAACATGGACTAATGTCAAATCTTGCTTGATAATTCTCCTGTCGGATATTTTATTCCACTAAAGGTATTATATAAATGAAAGTCACTGCTACTTCTAGTTTATTTGTGTGTTTTATATAGTTCTGACTTTAGCACAATAGGACACTGAAAGGTTTAGTGCCACAGATTTCTGACCCAGTCAATAACAGATTCATTGCTAGGAAACTAAGAGCTGCTATAAAGGTACCACAAACCTGTTAAAGGCTGACCTGCAAAAAACATTTCAGCTTCCCCTCCCTGGCTATCATTTCAATATTCCTGGATGATTCTTTCTCATGGGAAGCTCTTTGACTAACTACATTTGTTGAGTACGTCGTCATGGATACAGCTCATACCAGCAGCACACCAAGCAAGCAACACAGTTTCCAGACATGCTTTTGAAAGAAACATTTGTGAACGTGCGTATTGAGTGCAGTGCAAATCTGCTAAGCACAGGGTGAGAGATAAGACTAATACATGATGGCCCACCCAGGGCATTGTCATAGCACAAACTGAGAAACACATTCAGAACTCCCATTCTGAAATAAAAGCAAAGAACTGCGGATGCTGGAAATCCAAAACAAAAACACGAACAGAAATACCTGGAAAAACTCAGCAGGTCTGGCAGCAGCTGCGGAGAAGAGCACAGTTGACGTTTCGAGTCCTCATGACCCTTCAACAGAACTAAGTAAAAATAGGAAAGGGGTGAAATAGGAAAGGGGGGGGTGTTGGGACAAGAAGCCAGTAATAGGTGGAGATAACCAAAAGATGTCACAAACAAAAGGGCAAAGAGATGTTGAAGGTGGTGATATTATCTAAAGGAATGTGCTAATTAAGGGTAGAAAGCAGGACAAGCAAGGTACAGATAGCCCTAGTGGGGGTGGGGTGAAGTGATGGAATACTAAAAGGGCTAAAAGGTAGAGATAAAACAATGGGTGGAAATACATTTAAAATTAATGGAAACAGGTGGGAAAAGAAAAATCTATATAAATTATTGGAAAAAACAAAAGGGAGGGGGAAGAAACGGAAAGGGGGTGGGGATGGAGGAGAGAGTTCATGATCTAAAATTGTTGAACTTAATATTCAGTTCGGAAAGCTGTAAAGTGCCTAGTCGGAAGATGAGGTGCTGTTCCTCTAGTTTGCGTTGAGCTTCACTGGAACAATGCAGCAAGCCAACAACAGACATGTGGGCAAGAGAGCAGGGTAGAGTGTTGAAATGGCAAGCGACAGGGAGGTCTGGGTAATTCTTGCGGACAGACCGAAGGTGTTCTGCAAAGCGGTCGCCCAGTCTGCGTTTGGTCTCTCCAATGTAGAGGAAACCGCATTGGGAGCAACGAATGCAGTAGATTAAGTTGAGGGAAGTGCAAGTGAAATGCTGCTTCACTTGAAAGGAGTGTTTGGGCCCTTGGACGGTGAGGAGAGGGGAAGTGAAGGGGCAGGTGTTGCATCTTCTGCGGTTGCATGGGAAGGTACCGTGGGAGGGGGTTGAGGAGTAAGGGGTGATGGAGGAGTGGACCAGGGTGTCACGGAGGGAACGATCCCTATGGAATGCCGCCGGGGGGGTGAAGGGAAGATGTGTTTGGTGGTGGCATCATGCTGGAGTTGGCAGAAATGGCGGAGGATGATCCTTTGAATGCGGAGGCTGGTGGGGTGATAAGTGAGGACAAGGGGGACCCTATCATGGTTCTGGGAGGGAGAGGAAGGTGTGAGGGCGGATGTGCGGGAGATGGGCCGGACACGGTTGAGGGCCCTGTCAACCACCGTGGGTGGAAAACCTCGGTTAAGGAAGAAGGAAGACATGTCAGAGGAACTGTTTTTGAAGGTAGCATCATCAGAACAGATGCGACGGAGGTGAAGGAACTGAGAGAATGGGATGGAGTCCTTACAGGAAGCGGGGTGTGAGTTGCTGTAGTCCAGGTAGCTGTGGGAGTCGGTAGGCTTGTAATGGATATTGGTGGACAGTCTATCACCAGAAATTGAGACAGAGAGGTCAAGGAAGGGAAGGGAAGTGTCAGAGATGGACCATGTGAAAATGATGGAGGGGTGGAAATTGGAAGCAAAATTAATACATTTTTCCAGGTCCCGACGAGAGCATGAAGCCACACCGAAGTAATCATCGATGTACCGGAGAAAGAGTTGTGGGAGGGGGCCGGAGTAGGACTGGAACAAGGAAGAAGTGTACAGTGTTCCTCTGTGTAGCCTGTCATGGATTGGCAACACCAGTGGCCTTGGAACAGGTTACTGCCCAAGCCACTTCCTGGGATCACCAAAGGAAAATGGACGTTTTTACAAAACAGGAGAGAGCTGCTTCTGGATTATCATCCATAACAAGTTATAAGAAAAAAAGACAAAAACAGAAAGTTAGAGAGACAGAAAGCGAGCAAGAGAAAGAGAATTACATATAATTTACAGCACAGAAACAGGCCTTTCAGCCCAACTTGTCGTGTTTATGCTCCATCTGAGCCTCCTCCTGCTCCTCTCCATCCAACCCTATCAGCATAACCTTCTATTCCTTTCTTCCTCAGAGAGTGAGAGCAAGAGAGAGCAAGCTTGAGAAAGAAATAGCGCAAGCGAGAGAGAGAGCAGCGAGAGAGAGTACACGAGCAAGAGAAAACATGAGTGGGTGTATGCAACACAGGGGTGTAGTGCTACTGCTCTGGCACCTCCTATTTAAAGGCTTTAATATTCACCTCTGCATGGGGTAGTAACTCGATGTATTGCCCCTCCCTCCTGTCAATCACTCATCATGTGATGCGATTACTGGGGCTTCAACCAATAAGCTTATTGCGCAGGTAATCCTGTGGTTGGTGGGGGGGAGGAGGGGTTAGCTTGCAACGGAGAGATCTCATCTCATGTGCAAGCACCTCTATATGTCTCCTAAATAAATGTTAGCTTTTTCTTCACCAAATCTGCTGCTCCATCAAGTTATTACACGTGGTAAACTCTTCTTTGCTGATTGGCCATTAAGTATACACCCCAGTTGATTTTTCTTTCCACTGATCTCAGTGGAATCCCTCCATTAATTGTCTGACTGGATTTTAACCCTCACTGCCTCCAATACTGAGGGCACTTGTTTCCAGGAGTAACACATGCAGGGGGATTTGGCTCATTGATGCACCAATCAGAACAGGAGGGAAATCCTCTCGCAACTGTATGGGGGGCTGCCTGACATGTGACGCAGGGGTGGCTGGCGTGGGGACCCTGATGAGTGAACTCTACTTGTGGTATTATGTGGGACACAAAGGCAAGTTTGGCCGCGAGTTCCTGGAGTTTGAGTTCCGGCTGGGCGTTAGGAATTGATCAGAATGTCCCGAGCTCACAGTGTGGCTGCGAATCCGGAGATTAAGGATGCTAAGAGGTGGCAGAAGCAAGGCCGGGCTCAGGGTCAAGGGTCTCACACTACTGCAGGTGAATGTCTGTGAGTCAATGTGGAGGAGCAGCAGCAGCAGTAACCCTCCTGTATAGCTCCCTGACTGTAAAAGAAAATACAGACCTTAGAACTCCCTGTACACAGCTTTCTCATAAACAGGCATTTCAGAGCCTTTGAAGGTCAGCAATCCCAGGATCTAAAGCTGCATTAATATCCCCAAACACCCTGCTGCATTTGCCTACTGAACATTAATTCCTTGGCTGTGATGGCCTGAGGCTGTAAACCGCAGTATAGTATTTGTATGACCTGCTGGCAGCTTTATGTGGAATTTACAGCACAGAAACAGGCCATTTGGCCCACCTCATCTACGTTGGTGTTTATGTTCCGCACTAGCCTCCTCCCACTCATCTTGATCACAATATCAGCGTAACCTTCAGCTTCTTTCTTCCTGTGTGTTTATCAAGTTCCTTGAATGTATCTACACTAGTATCATAGAACGGTTATAGCACAAAAGGAGGCCATTCATTCCCCTGCCTCTGTGTTCTCTCCAACAGCAACTCAGCTAGTCCCACTCCCCCACCTTTTCCCTGTAGCCCTGTAAAATCATCTCTCTTCAGATAATTATCCAGTTCCCTTCTGAAAACTGCAATTGAATCTGTCTCCACCACACACTCAGGCAGTGCATTCCAGATCCAAACCACTTGCTGCATAAAGAAGTTTCTCCTCATGTCGTCTCTGGTTCTTTTGTTAATCACCTTCGGGCTCTCGACCTTCAGCCAATGGGAACAGTTTCTCCGCATTTACTCTTTCCAGACCCTTCATGATTTTGAACACGTCTAACAAATCTCCTCTCAACCTCTCCTCCAAGGAGAACAGCCCCAGCTTCACCAATCTATCCACATAACAGAAGTCTCGCAACCTTTGAACCATTCTCATAAATTTTTCCTGCACCTTTTCTGAACCCTTCACATCCTTTCTGTTGAGACTGAACCAGTGTTTTATGAAGGTTCATAACTTACCTGCTTTTCTACTCTGTGCCCCTATTTATAAAACCAAGGATTCAGCATAATTTATTAACTGCTTTCTCAACCTGCTCTGCCACCTTCAATGATTTATGTACATATACACCCAGGTCCCTCTGCTCCTGCATTTCCTTTAGAATTGTACCTTTCATTTTATGTCATCTCTCCCTGTTCTTCTAACCAAAATGTATCATTTCACACTTCCCTACATTAAATTTCATCTGCCACGTGTCTGTCCAATCTACCAGCCTGTCTATATCCTCTTGAAGTCTATCACGATCCTCCTCACAGTTCACAACACTTCCAAGTCCAGCATCATCTTCAAATTTTGAAATTGTGCCCTGTCCACCCAGGGTCTAGGCTATTAATATAAATTGAGAAAAGCAGTGGCTCCTTTATATACCATCCCCCAGTCAGAAGCAAGTAAAGTTTCTGTAATTCATTTTTTTAATAGGCTTGAATTGAGTAACTAAACTGTTGCATAATGAAATTCTAGCCATGCTAAAGACTAATGATTCAAAATACCACATGGTTCAAAACAAAATGCCTACCAGCACTAATATTTTTCACTTAAAAAGCATAATTTTACTGATGTTTGGGGATTCAATGATAATACAAAGAGAAAAACATAATAGCAGAATGAGAAATGATATGGCCAACACATTTTCTTAGGGCTCCGGCACATCAAAATTTGGCACCAGGCAAGACAGCAGGAGAAAATATACTTGCATTTCTGCAATGCTTTATGGCATCTTTCACCAATGTCCCAGAGTCCTTCACTTTTGAAGTGTTAGGTAGGCAAATGAAAAACAAAATAAATAAATGTCTAAATAAGTACAGATCAAAAGGGATAATCTGCAATTGGTCCATTGGTTGAAAATATTCTCTGCTTGCATTAAACGACAGCAACAAGATGTGATGTGAAGCGTTATATTAATTTGGAAACCAGAAAACCCACATACATAAACCACAAGAATTAATGTTATGAGTTGAGAATGTTGCAGGTTGGCAGAATCAAAGCTGAGTTCTGTATAGTGGAACTGGTGAAGCTCAATTGGAAAGTGAGGTTTGAAAATACCAGGAAGTAAATTAGTGCCGTTCAGTTCATGACACCATGGAGAAGGAAAATGTTAACACCCTTATTATTCAGTTTGTGATAGACATGTTCTCAGTAGGTGACTAGGAAGCCATCAGAAAGATCTGACCCATAGAAACTAAGCTGATCATGGTGGAAATCCAAAGTGTGACTGACAGCTGAAATTCCATCAAGGGATTTGCTCCAGCTGTTGATTGAGAGATTCCAGAGGCTTCTGGACAGGCGAATATCAACAAGCTGGTCAATGAGGCAATGCATGAAATCAGAACCTTCTGAGGTACTCATTAGGATAGAAGCTAAAGCCTGTGAAATGACACAAAAATAATATGACAACAGAATGAAAATAAGGAAACCTGCAGAGATGTTGAATCAGGACACAGAATGAAACATATAGAGGGGTCAACATTTTCATTCTATGTATCAGCGAAGATCATGACACTCGGGGGCCTTTCTACCACAGCGGGTACAGTGTGTTGGGAAATTTTTGCAATCAAGCTACCTGCCTCAGTAGCGAAAATCTGGCCCCTACTGTCTGTATTTTTTTGTTTGTATCCATCCCAATGTATATTATCTAATGCATGTTTATCTGGTCATGAGTTTAAAACCTGACAAACTCGCGAGACTTATCAAGCTACATTATTAAACAAAATGCGTCAATGGTTTTGTCATTTATAATCTGAAATTCTAATTAGGCTGGTGTCTGATCGTCCTTCTGCTTGGGGAGACGTCACATGAGTGGGATGTGCCTGTTTTTAACTCCTTCATTGGAAATAGTAGGATGGCGATGGTAATGGGGCAATTGGTGGATTTGTTTGTTCACTTTCTATGGTTTACACGCCAGTGCAGTACTGCGGGAGTATGCCACCTAGGCCTTCATTTTGATTCATGGAGTTAGATGTTGAAGGAACTTAAAATGTCTTAGAAGTCTTAGAGTGATTGCATTTTAAGAGGTTCAGCAAAAATAAAGAACTTTCATTCGTATAGCACCTTTCACAAGCTCAGTCATCCCAAAACACTTTACAGGCAATTAAGTGTCTTTGAAGTGTAGCCACTGTTGTAATATAGGAGATGCAGCAGCTAGTCTATGCGCAAACTCCCTTAAACATCCATGTGATAATGACCCGATTATCTGTTTTTAGTGGTCTTGGCTGAATTGATCAGTACACCAGAAGGAAAAACTAGTAAAACTTGGGAAATGACTAATACTAGTCCAAACTGGCCTTGTATACCTTAAAATAGAACTCCAGTTTGGGCCAGAACCCATCATTTCCAAGCTTTACTGGTTCTTCCTTCTGTTCGAATAGTGCCATGGGACTCACTGGTTAGGCCTCAGTAGAGTACTGTCTGGGCACCATACTTTAAAAAGGATGTCAAGACATTGAAGAGGGTACAGAGGAGGCTTACCAGGATGATATCAGGGTTTGTGGAGTTCAGTTATGTGGAGAGAGTAGAGAAGCTGAGATTGTTCTCCTTAGATCAGAGAAGGTTAAGGGGAGACTTAATAGAGGTTTTCAAATTATGAAGGGTTTTGATAGAGCAAATAAGAGAAACTGTTCCTTCTGGAAGAAGCTTGGCGACCAAAGGTTATAGGTTTCAAATAATTCGCAAAAGAACTCGAGGGGAAATGAGATGTATTTTTTCATAGACAGTACAATCCAAATTTTAGAAGCTAGCTGGAAGGGTGATGAAATCAGATTTCATAGAAACTTTCAAAAGGCAATTGGACATGTATGTGAAGGGGACTAATTTGCAGAGTTATGGGAGAAAATGCTATGATGTGGGGCCAAATTGGACAGCTGTTTCGAAGAGCTGGCACAGACAAGATGGGCTGAATGGCTTCCTTCTGTGGTGTAAGACTCAATAATAATAATGTCCACCTGAAAAGGCAGACAGGGCCTCAGTTTAACATCTCATCAGAAAGACAGCACCTTTGACAGTGCAGCACTCCCGTAGTACTGCACTGGCGTGTAAGCCACAGAAAGCAAACAAACAAATCAACCAACTGCCCCACTACCATCTCAATCCTACTATTCCCAATGAAGGAGTTAAAGATGTTCACACCCCATTAACATGAAGCCTGCTCAAGTAGAAAGCTGATCAGACACCAGTCTAATTAAATTTCAGGTTATAAAGGCAAACTCATTGACGCATTTTGTTTAATGATGTAACTTAATAAGTTCAACGAGTTTGCCAAGTTTTACATTTCAAGCCCATGAGCAGATAAACATAAATTAGATGATAAGCATTGGGATAAAAACAAGAATACACACAGACGTAGCGGCTGGATTTTCGCTACCGTAGCGAGTAGCTCGAGTCTGGAAATTTCCCAACACACCGTACCCCTTTGGTAGAAAGGCCCCCCGAGTGTCACAAATCTTTGCTTTGGGGACATGGTTGTGGGATAAAATTGGGACTGCCAACCTCGGAAGCAGAGTGCAGGTGGTCATGAGGGCTGCCGGGTACCAAGGTGGGCTGGTTAGAAGGCCTGCCTTGGTTCTCTGGGATTTCGCCTTAGCTGTGTTAAATGTTGTTGACCCTCTAGCCCTCACCCTTCACACCCCACCCAGTCCCCATGCCACCTCCATGTTCTCCATGCCAACTAATGCTCACTCCCCATGGCCCCTCATCCCCTCCATGCCAAATCCTGACCCAATGTACACCCATTCATCCAGTATTACACTATGTGCAGAACAAATGAGACATTCATAATGATACCATCCAGTTCTACTGATGGAGTTCAGTAGACCTTCCTTCCATCATAAGGTCAGAAGTGGGGATTTTTGGTGATGATTGCACAATGTTTAGCACCATTCATGACTCCTCAGATACTGAAGCACGATGAGTGAAGCTGGGTGAGTGAAGCTCCCACTAGACTCAAGAAGCTTGACACCATCCAGGACAAAGCAGCCGGCTTGATTGGCACCACATCCACAAACATTCACTCCCTCCACCACCAATGCACACTGGAAGCAGTGTGTACCATCCACAAGATGCACTGCAGAAATTCACCAAGGCTCCTTAGAAAGCACCTTCCAAACCCACGACCACTACCATCTAGAAGGACAAGGGCAGCAGATAGATGGGAACACCACCACCTGGAAGTTCCCCTCCAAGTCACTCAGCATCCTGACTTGGAAATATATCGCTGCTCCTTCACTGTCGCTGGGTCAAAATCCTGGAACTCCATTGCTAACCGCATTGTGGGTGTACATACACCACATGGACTGCAGCGGTTCAAGAAGGCAGCTCACAACCACATTCTCAAGGGCAACGAGGGATGGGGAATAAATGCTGGTCCAGTCAGCGATGTCCACATCCCATGAATGAATATTAAAAAAACTCCTGCCTTTATTATGCATGCTTGGCTGAGAGCCCATACTCATAAAAGGATTATCTCGGTCGAGGGTTCTCTTTTGATAACTGGAGAGAATTGTTGACCTTGGTTGATTGCCATCTTTAAGTGGTTGTAATAAGTTGTTATTTCTGTGGTCTCTCTTGTCAGTGTCTCGATGTTTATTTGCACAAGATTAAGAAGTGTGAAGTGCTTGAAGTCTCTGTTATTGATACTTTAATGAGCTGTCTGATTGATTCTTTTATAGGGATGTAGGAACAGCGCGTTATTTTCAAAAGAATATTTGTGAATGGGAGGTGGTTTCTGAGCAGTTCCACACATGCTGTTGTTACTGAATGGCTCATTGGTTCTGTATATAATGTATACAGGGTGAATGGGCATGAAAGGGCCATTGGATAGCATGGACGGTAGGAGGGGCCATAGAGGTGGGTGAATAGGCATGGAAGGCTCATAAGTTGGCATGGAGGATGTGTGGCCGTGGAAATGAGTGAGGGGGGGCATGACTTGCAAAGAGGGGGAATAGCAGGGGCATGGATAAGATGTGTTGAACTTACCTTTCAAAAGGTTCCCGAATCCAGATTATGTTTCATGACTCTCTGTGGAGCAATAAACCACAAGCCATCCAGAAGCTGGCCCGACTCCACAAGAATTGTTGGGGGGGGAGCAGGGGTGGGGTGGGTGGATGTAGCTAGGAGATGCTCCCACAATGGAGCTGGTGAGGTTGGGAGTGCAAGATGTGGGCTCGTTACCTGCACCCTTATCCCGTACCAGTCCTGGAACTGGCTTTGGAGTCATTTCAACATCCTGAAAATCTAAGCCTAGGTCCGAGAAGATAGATGAGTGAGAAAGCAAACAGAGAGTTCTGAAAATCTGGCTCACTCCAGAGCTCAGGGCCCTGGCGGCTAAAGACAAGGCTGGCAATGGAGGAGTGAAGGAAACTGAAAAGGGGCCAGAACCCGAGGAACACAGAGATCTCTGTGGGTTGTAAGGCTGCAGGAGATTACACAGATAGGGAGATGGGAAGCCAAAATGAAGATGGCTACTTGGAGTATGAATTGGAGGTTGGTAAGTGCAGCCTTTAAAACCAAAACTCAGCAAGGAAAGCAAGGGAAGGGAGGAAAATCATTGCACAGAGAAAAGAAGGTGCTTTAAATTTAAGAGAGAGAGAAAAGGAATTATTAATGAATTATGTTCACCCGGTCAGGTCATCTAGTTCTCCAATCTTTCACATTTCATTCTTGGCAAAAAACACTACATTAAAAAAGATTGTGAAATTTATTATATACAGTATTGCTGTTTCAGCTCCTGAGCAGATCCATTTAAATGTAGCAAGTACACGGGGAAAGTCAAAATAATCCTAATTGTGATGCTTTCATGCCAGGCAATACCTTAGTGTAATACCAGAGTGTGACATCACCAATTCAATCAGTAGAAAGTTTCTAAAGAGCAACTGCATAAACGAAGCATGCAGATTACAGCACAGAAAGAGGGCGCTTGGTCAATCAAGCTGCTGCTTTACTCTAATGAACCGCCTCCTCTCATCCTCCTCGCTCCCCATGTCCGTTGAAGGCCTTCTCTTTTTGCAATTATTACAGTTCGAGGCTGGTTGAACTGGTAATTCTGTACAGAGCTTACACCACGGCCTCACATGCTGCCTCTTTCTTACCTGAGCGACAGCCACCTGTGTCTGCTGCTGTTGCTGCTGTAGCTGCTGCTGAAGGAGTTGGATCTGGTGGTGAACCGAGAGCGGGGTACCTGATGGCAGCTGGCTCGCTGAAGGAAGCAGCATCTTGGGAGTGGCCATCCAAATGCTGGGGCTGTCATCATGGGACTGAAAGAGAGGGGGGAAGCATGTGAGAATTCGCGTCAAGAGAGGGGAAAAGGATTCTTTTATTTTTCTCACTCCTGCCCTTTTACATTTGCCAAATGGCAGTGTTCGGGGTCTTTCCTTTTTTTTTATTAGTACAGGCCAGACCGTATTTTATTAATTCTTATCTTACCAGAGGCCATTTCAGGGAGTTGATCATTCTAGAAGTGCTCTTACATTCGAGGGATCAGTGCTGAAATAGCTAAGTGCATTAGCATTTTAATCACTCCCCTTCATTTCTGGATTCATTAATGTCATTCCTGGGAGCAGGAGAAGGGTGCTGAGCTGCATTGATGGAGTAGTGATAAGTTTAATGCAGACTCTAACTAGAATAAACTGGGGAAATGTTAAAGGGACACCAATGTCAAAAAAAACCTCTCATTTGTTTGTAAAACAGGAGGCAAAGGTGGCATTTGGATTAAAGTGCAGGATTGTGCCCTTAACATCCTTGTTAAAAGAGATTTTCTTTTGTCTCAGCTTGACAATATATTTTCACTTAGAGTGTCCCCCTTTCATTGTTATCATGCACTCTGAAAAATAAGAACATGTTTCCTTCCCATAACTCTGTCCACCTTACAGCTCAAACTTTATATGATTTTTTTCTAAAGAACAAAACTGATGAAGTGCATCCCTAAAATATCTGAACAGTGAGTTTGGTTTCAGCACACTGTTCATTAGCTGCAGTGCACAGGATATTAGTTACAACCAGTTGGACAGCTGTGTGGCATTGCGAAGGCACATACACAGCTGATTCCAGTCTGAATGTGGTTATTTAATATTGAGAAAACACATTTTGTGCTACCATCCAAGCTGTAAAAAAACGGAAATATTACTTTTATGAGAAATGTGAATCTTTTCTGCATTAGGGTGAAAAATTAGCAGGTAAACTTATATCCAAATGGGTTTGTGTTGAGACAGTATATACATTCAACATGATTCCACTTTCAATTTATGACTGATTGAACAATGAACTTTTTTTTATTCATTCATGGGGTGTGGGCATCACTGGCTAGTCCAGCATTCATTGCCCATCCCTAATTGCCCTTGGGAAGGTGACGGTGAGCTGCCTTCTTGAACCGCTTGAAGGTGTGTGGTCTCTTTACCTCACCGTTAACCAGAATTTGAGTTACAGGTGCTTTATTGCCAATCAAACATGGTAAAGCTGTTGGTGCTCAGTTGAACTGACAGTGTGCTTATGATTTAAATTTAGAAATTGCTAATGGTGATACTAATGCATAAAAATTTTCTGAGTTTAGCCTCAGGTTGCTACACTGAAATTCTGAATACAGCCCGAGGAATTTCACACAAAACATTTTAAGCATTTGTCTCTATTATCAACTATAATTCCTTGGCTGTAACATGTTTTTTTCTTCATCGCTTTTACATTTCACTCAAGTTATTGTAAACTCAGACAAGATATCAATTATTTCAGCAATTTTTTACTTTAAAAAAAACGAATCTCCCTGTATCCCTACAGAAATGCCACTACATTGAGGGAGACTGATGCCAGAGGCCTGTATTAATTAGGCTCTACTCTTGGCCTGGGCTTGGCTGAGTTATGGTTTTAATTTTCCTCACTCTTTAAGCCAAACCACATCACTTTTACCCGCAACGGTGATGACTGCAGGCTTCTGATTTAACTCCACAGATGCTCCACTTAAGCCATCTCGCAGATTTAATTACTCATTTTGTTGCAAGAATGAACCTTTCATCAAGTCCTAACCCTTTCCTGAGACACTGGCATCACCTGTGGGAGGAGTTGTCGCCCAGTGAGGGAAGGCGTTAAATTAATAAGTCACTGAATACAGCACTGTTCTATTTAGCTTAATAAACAATACTTCACAGTTATGAAGCATTGTATAAAACAATAACAAAAAGGGCTAGACTGAATAAACACTAGAGTTTCAGAAACTGGGATTGAAACAGTGACATGGAGGCTTTTGTGTCGAGCATACAGTCTTATAATAAAATGCTAGGCACCTTTCTGCACCTCTTGTGTAAAAAGACACTGATTGCTTCGTCCATTCAAACAAAAGGACAAAAAAAATTCCTCCATGGTATTCAGTGCACAGAATTCCACAAGCTTAGCTTCTCTTATTAAATGTGGGCAAGCCATTCTGACTTGCTGCCCAGTTAAGCATTCAGAATGTGTGAAAGTACAACACGAGACGGGATAAACCCCCAGACACCAGCAGCTCCTTGTAGAATTATTGTTTCCCAACACAAAAGCTGGGCAAATATAGCTTGGTTATTAACCATGAATTAAGTTCAGTGAATTCTTCGGAGGTGAAAAGCTGCTGCAGCATTGCCAGCATTTTAAGATAGCTTTTCTACAGCATCTGGCATTAGGAAAAGTGCGACTACAATGTCGTATTTAAGCATCACTAATCAGAAGAGCCATTGGTTTATGCTGACTGAATAAGCTGCATAAGCTGTTTCTATTATTTGGGAATTTTTTTTTTTGTTGACAATGTTACTGGGATCACCTTCCAAGATTTCATCCATTTTTCTCAGGCCAGTCAATCAGGGCAGTGATCAACACCTTTCAATGATGCACTCGTCAACCCTTTAAAGATCCAGAGAATGGTACAACTTCCTTCAGTCTTCAAAGGGGGTGGCTGAAAGGGGATCTTGTACATGATAGCAAACCATATAAAAAAGGTAAACCCAGGGCCTAGTTTAGGTTTGGCCACAACAGTAGAACACAGCGGGTGCTGTCTAAACTGGTACAAGACAAACTTAGTACGGATGTCAGGAAGGCTTTTGTCTTAAAAAGACTGAACCACAAACGGGGAAGACTACAGTTGAGGAGAATATCTTGGTATCATTTAAGAGACAACTACATGTTGTGAGGATTGTAGGCTTTCTTTGACATGAATGTTCACAGAGGCCAAATAGCCTCCTTACCTCATGAACCAAGCATGTTCTTCCAAAATGGACATCGGGGAGTTCCTACTCAACCCACTGAATTAGTACAGGAAGCTTTTCCTCTATAGCCCCTCCTCCTATAACTGCACAAAGTAGCTGTAAATCTCAATTGCCAATGCAGCAAAATTAAAATGCAGTCATGAAACTGCTATAATATGCGCAGTAATTTGCATGGACTACCCAGATCATCACAGTGTGATGAATCACATACTAAACATCACATTTATAGCAAACTACAAGCTATGTCTGTACTGACAGCTCAAATACATTGGGAGAGGAGTATTTTATGGAGCTTACAAGAGCAGGAAATGTAGCGTGTGGGGTGATTTAATGAGGTGGGACGCGAAATTTGAATTTCGTGATGGCGGGTTGAGATGCAGAGGTAAAGTCAGCAGCAGTTTTTTAAATTTGTTCATGGGATTTGGGTATCACCGGCTGGGCCAGCAATTATTGCCCATCATGAATTGCCCTTGAGAAGGTGGTGCTGAGCTGCCTACTTGAACTGCTGCAGTCCATGTGGTGTAGGTACACCCACAAGGTCGGGGGAAACAGGAGAATGGACTCTCACATAGAGGCTCAGGACTGGCAAGGGGGAGTCAGTGGTGGGGGGGTTGTGCAGTGAGGTCAGGGACATGAAGGATTGGAGGAGGGATCAATGAGAGGTCAGAGGGTCAGGACGGGGGCATGGACTAGTGAAGTGGGAAAGGCTTGGTGTCCTGGGTGCGGTGGGGGTAAAGGGGACATTCAGTCAAGGTAAGAAAATGAAGGGCCTAAAGGGTGGTATCAGTACTGTTCAAATGTGTAATAGCTGGTGTTAGCTGGCAGAGTCCTTACAAGGCTTTGAGTTCACCCACAACATTTCAATTACCCCTACGGGCAGTAATCTCAGCCAATGTCCTTTACAATGCATAGGAGGGAGGGACTGTGAGTTCAGCCATGTCCCACAGTGTGGTGAGTACTGGACACTCATATGAACATTCAATAAAGAGTGAACAAAAAAACACAACATTGTTTCTTCCGCAATAAAGGAAATATCCCTAACTCCCCTGTAAGCATCAATGTGCACAAACCATGAAGCCTGTCAGTACATTTAGCTCTCTGACTAAGCTAGTCTCAAGAAATAAAACGATAATGCACGCATGAATAAAGTGAAACCAATGTAATGTGAATTATTTACAAGTGAAATTTAATTCTGAAAAACACCCATCCCACCTCTGTGCTCTGAAGTCTCTAGATAATGACGATGTAGTTGGGCAGGAAAGTTGTGGCCATGATGCAGAGCCTCCCTGTTTGAGGCTGCCTGTGGATGCCGAATTGTCAGCTGACGGCAGCTTTGACCAATGAAAAGCTTCCCCCGCCGCAAAAGCAAATGTGTTTTGCGTGCACGCCGCTAGCACTTAGAATTTTATTTATAATTCTGTTGGAAAAGGCAAAAAGAGAGAAAGCGGACGTGGCGCAGAGTTCCAGTTATAACAGCAGGAATAGCACACTATTTACAGAATCTCGGCCATTGTGTGGGGTACAGCTAATGTGATGTCAAGCTGGAGGAACTCCTGCACTGCCCAACCAATTAACTGCAGGACAGCGGCACTGGGGGGTCACAATTGAAAATTGGGAGTTACATGCCTGCCAGAGACTAGCTTTATAAACAGAAACCTAAATATTGACAGAACGCAATGGAGTATTGATCTGTCCCTTCACAAATATTAGTGAACTTATTAGCGCAAGCATAAAGGCAGTCAACATATTTCATACTCACACTGCCATAAAATTAGGGGGAATTTATATCCCAATATAAATTAGCAACAGTAAAAGTGTTATAGGCAGCATCAGTCTATCTAGGCACATCAATGAATAAGTTAATTCAAGGTTCATTCTCACATTTAATATCACTTGTTTACATTGTTTCCCTTAGTCTCAGTTGCTGAGGATTTGAGATAGAATCACAACCTCAGGTCCAATGTAATGGTCCAAACTTGTGCAATGGTAATGGGCAGAATTTAACTTGGTGGGGGGAAAGAGGGCGGTCAGAAGAAAGGTCAGGGGTGACTCTCAGAGGCTCCCCCATCACCCCCTCCCCCACTGCTTCCTGATGCTGAGTTCTTCAATCAAGCGGCAAACAAACCTGACACTTAAGGGCCTCCTCCCACCACCGCTGGTATTCAACCAAGGGGCAGTCACTGTGTGGGAAGCCCAACAAGCAAACACAATCATGTTTGATTGTGGGCTCCCAGGAGGATCCATTGATTAATGCCTGATCCAGGGGCCCAGCATCAGAAATGGGGTGGGGGGGCCTGCTTTCCCATGGCCCATCCTGCCCTCAATTACCTGTGGCCTGGGTCCCTTGGCCTTTCCCTGGGTGCATTTCTGACAGCTGCCGCCACTTGCAGGCTGCGCCACCCTCTGATGGCTGACACAGCTCTTTCGGGGTGGGGCTGGGGGGGGGGGAAGAATTTCCACCCTCAAAGTGATGGGCTTTCCCAGCCAGTGGGCGAGGTCCATGTCACCTGCATTAAGGCATGAGATTTAAAATGAGAGAACAGAAGCCTGACAAGCAGTGTCTGAGGAACAAAAAACAATGGGAATACTGAAGAGCGAAACAGAAAAGGGAATTGTGCAAGCGGACCATGCCATAATAGTTGCTAAGTGCATAGGTGACAGCAGACACAGGGAAAGCAGAGAAACCCTTTCGTTGTTTCTTTGCTTCATCCTGCTGTGTTGACATTCATGCGAGAATGAGTGGGTTGTCTTATGTGGAAAGGTTGGACAGACTGGGCTTGTTCCCGCTGGAGTTTAGAAGAGTGAGGGGTGATTTGATTGAAGTATACAAGATCCTGAACGGCCTTGACAAGGTGGACATGGAAAGGATGCTTCCTCTTGTGGGTGAGTCCAGAACTAGGGGGCACTGTTGCAAAATTAGGGGTGGCCCTTTTAGGAGAGAGATGAGGAGAAATGTTTTTCTCTCCGAGGGTTGTGCGACTTTGGAACTCTCTGCCTCAGAAGGCGGTGGAGGCGGGGTCATTGAATATTTTTAAGGCAGAGGTAGATAGATTCTTGTTAGACAAGGGAATCAAAGGTTATCGGGGTTAGATGGGAATGTGGAATTCCACAAGCAGCCATGATCTTATTGAATGGCGGAGCAGGCTCGAGGGGCTGAATGGTCTACTCCTGCTTCCTATTTCTTATGTTTTTATGAACATGCAGGAGGTTTTAGACACAGACACACACACACGCATGCGTACACAAACACAGCCACACACACACACACACACACACAGACAAGCATACTCAATCACACACACACAGAAAGCACAGAAAACTAATAAGGAACATGGCAGGGGCCATCTGATTGTCACATAAATCTGACGATTGTTCTGGTTAAATGTAGCAGTTGAAAATAGTGGTCAGCAAGTAGTGGCTCTATAAATTCATTCCAAGCTGCAGTTTAATTAACCAGCATTTGTATTACTGGATGGGCTCCAATCATCATAACTGTAGCAGCTCCCTTAAAGCCAAATCTGCCCTGGTTAACTGTTGGGTGGATTTAGTAAAAACAGAATGTCATATAACAATTGCCCCAATGCTGGGTGATGGGGGGGTAATTCTGGTAAGGCAAACATACATTGTTGGCTTGATCAACATGGGAATTTTGTCCCGACTGCTAACAGTAGCACTTTAGTTCATCTACTGCCATCTGAGATGCCCAGTGTAACTAGTACTTGAGGAGGGATTCCCCCAGTGGTGCTGGTGTCAGGTCAGTAATGCTGCTAGCACTCATCACCAAAGGCAATCCTGCAAGGTTGTATCACTTTATTAAACAAGGCTTTTTGACACATCCACAGCACAGTACATTTCAGGTCTTCCCCCTGCTTTGAACAGTGACATCTTATATATGTAGGAACTCAATAAACTGCATGTGATAAAGGGCTTATTGTTACAGTGCTTTGTTGTGGGTCAGGAGCTAATTTTCAAGTCAATCTCCATTAACTAAACCTCTGGGAATGATGCAGCAACTCCTGGGAGCTAAATTGGATAGCCACCAAAAAAGGAGAGGGGATTGCGATTAACCTGCACCTTCTCAATGTAGACAGTATGCTTGCTTTGTGCTACCTGCTCATTATTATGATAGCTGCATGTTGTTCATTGGCTGCAAGTAGCAGCAGCAGGGGGGTCAATATTGCTACTTTCTAGCATAACTTAAAACTAAAATGCACTGCTTAAAGGGAAGGTATGTTGTGGTTGCTGGAGGCACCGAGATAATTCGGAATAGCACTGTGCAATAATAAATAATGACTGACCATGGGAGATTACAGCACCAGGTCTTTCCATGGCTGCACTGGAGGTCTTTGAGAAGCGGGTGGAAGGAGATATATCCTTATATCCACAGGGGGAAGGAGGACCTCCTGGCACTTGGTGAGAAGGCAGTGGGAACAGATAGTCGTGGAGGTCAGTACCAGGAGTCTAATCCCAACAAACTGGATGCAGCACCACAATTGTTTAATGACCTCACGTGTAGTCAATGTGAGTCAATTCGCTTTCTAATGCCTTATCCCACCAACTGCACCACTATCCTCACGCACTGCCCAATTCAGCACAGTCCCATCACTCACCTACCACCAATCTCGCTCAATCAGGATTCAAACCTAACATTCAAAGGTCTGTGTCACCCTCACACACTTGGCATTGCTGCAAGCCTCACACCCATATCTCACAGCTTGCACATGCTGCCAGCTATTCAACCGTGACAGCCACATCACCTAAACATCTTGCTCCACGCTCACTGACGCACTTCCCTCTCTCTTGCAGGACAAGATGGCGCACAATAGAGGCCGCAGCAGGTAGCCAGGAGACAGGTTCTAACCCTCACGAGGAAGATGGTGCTGGTCATTATGAGTTGAGCCATTGCTGAGACCTTGGTCACTGGCTGGGCTAAATCCATTGAAGCTGACAGTCTCTTCACACCTAATCTTCCTTCTTACATCCCATTTCCCCCTCACCCCACACTCTCTCTGACGGCGAAGCCACAGATGGTGTAAACACGCACCTCTTACTTTCCCTGCTCTCCTCTCCATATCTCTAACCTTGTGCCTTTTTCCTTTCAGACACCCAAACACGGCAACTTGTCTGAGCAGTGGAGGAAGATGAATAAAACAGTGATGACAAAGATACACTTTGATAGGCCAGGCTACAGAAGTTGTCTGATGGACATATACAACAAAATGTTTGTGCTTACACTGAGAAGCCTGTCAGAATACCTGTGGCAGGCAATTAAACACTAAGATAAGAATACCTGAGTTCAATGGCAAGGGACATGGAGGAATCCAGCACCAACTTGGCACATGGCTTTGAGGAGAGCAGTGGAAACTCAGAATGCTACCATCATGGTTGCAAATACTAATGTTCAAAGGGGCTTGCAGGTTCTCACAGCAGCCCAGTAAGCTGTCCTCCAACATTACCAGGGTTGCTGAGATGCTGCCCTGGGGGGAATGGCAATGGCTCTGTGCAGCATCAACCTGCTGCCCTTTCTCAAGATGATAGCATTCTTCCTCTCACCACAGCCAGGCCACCAGTACCCTTGCCAGGCTATTGCCTGGCAGATTGCTGATGCTCATGCTGAGATGGTAGAGTCTAAAGCTAGGCCTTCTAGGCCCAGAGCTGCTTGAGGTCATCCTCCAAAGCCATCTGTAGCCTCCTTTACTGAAAGTCAGTAGCCATGCTGCAAACAGTGGGGTAACACTGTGTAGGAGTAGGAGGGAAAGGTGCACAGAAGACAGGCAACTAAAGGAATGTACCAGGATGATGTGTTTAAGTTTGTATTCAATATGGTTTGATTTAATTCATAAATTTGACTTAAAATGTGTGTTTTGTGTTGCCTTTTAATTTTGCATTGTAGCCAAGAGGAAGATGTGAGGGCGGGAGGGAAGATAAGGAGTGTAGGGCTTTTGGTGAACGCGGAATGGGGTTGAGGTTACTAGTATCACACTTGAATTGGTTTTTCACTTGCAGTCGAGGAGAAAGACGCTGTGTAGGTTGCAGCCTGAATTCTTCTTCCTCCACTTCTCTCTCCTCCCTGTTCCAGCAGCTTGTCCTGCTCTGTGTGTCCTCTATTTGTTCTCCAAATCATGCTAAATTCCAAGGAGAAAGCTAACTGTGCCTTGGAGCAACTGGTTTGTGCAGAAACCTTGAAGTTAGAAAAAATTACTCAGCATCTGGCATACCTCTCCCTGTAGATTTTTGAAACTTGAAACAACTATGGAAAGAACCAAAAATTATCGGTTTGTAGCAACAACCAGAAGAAATCAACCAGCAACTACCCTTTAAGTAGTTGATGATTAATTTAGATAGTGCTGGTGGAGGGTGGGGTGGAGGCTGTGGGACTTCATGCTGCTTAATGCATGTTAATGTACGGGGTTAAGAAAGGGCACAGGCTGGAGCGTGGAGCTCCAAAACCGCAGCACGACTGTCTGCCTACTTTGCATACATCCGACGGATGTCAACTATATGCACTCTAACCCCTTTACCAAGGCGGCAACTGACGCAGTTATGTGCAGACATCGTGTTGGAACCCTAAGGGCTCTTACAGTATTCGAGAAACAATTTCTAGCCCATTGTTTCTACTCTTCAAAAGACTCACAACCAGGTACAGTAATGCCGAAGTTCTTACTGTTACCATCTGTGAGCAGCTAAGGGTGAATATCACCAAGGAACAGGAGACATCAGGAGCAGATTAAAACATCACATGCCTGAGGATATAACAATATTATCCGGGAATAGTGCTGATGTCAAGCCATGGCTCACATATCACTGTGTCCAAGATGTGAAATATTCAGACTAATGTAGTTTCTTGCAGCAGTGTGACTACACTTTAAATATAGTCTTACGAAAAGCCATGTAAATTCAAGTCTTTCTTTACTAGTTTTATATATTTGATACTAAATGTATTGCCACATGTGGCAAATGATTATTTGTGCCGCAACAGTTCTAATTAATTTTGTGAGCACAGCAGGAACATTCAATCGCCCACTGACCCCATCCAAAATAAATTTAGATATTTCCTGGGCTATTTTGTGAGCGGCCGCTAAGTTCTGTTGGATTGGCCAATCTGTGTCTGGTACAAATGGGTGGAGCCTGCAGGGCACATGCTTTACCCATCCTCACCTTGAAATTTAATTGCAGCACCATGTGAATCATAAGACTCTGATTTGTATAATTCAACGAGGATCTTGTCTCGGACAGGCAGGCACCCTAGGGCACCCTTATTTATTTAGGCCCTGGCAAAATGGCAGCTTGTGGAATTAGAATGAGAAGGGGCAGGATGTGCAACATTCCAATTTGAAGGCAGCTACTGCCCTGTTCCCACCTGACAAACTGAATTCAAATTAGCTTGCAAATTGTTAAATACATATTAATTGTATTTAACTGAATGCAAGCAGTGGACATTATCTGGGCATTCATTTCTGCACCTATAAATTGAAACAGACAAACTGTGGTTATTGGGTTAGGAGGTGTGTGCTTGGAATGTGTACCTCTGTGAATAAATGCTTCAAAAAATGTGTAAGGATTGGCTCTAGTTCTAACCTTCACTGTGGTAGTTGCAAGTTAAACCATTTCTTACTGTTATGGGGATCATGTGACTGTACAGGCGAATCATCCCTAAGGTCGGAGAATCTTAGGGGCGGAGCTTTTTAGCCTTGGTCTTGTAACAAGCATGTAGCCTCATTTAGAGTCTGTAAATAAAGTTTACTGTTTATTACAAGAAGCTAGTCCTGCATTCCAAGTTTATTACATTCACCACCTGGCATTCTGGAGTATAATACACATATGTGAATCTTCTGTAAAATGAGCCGAGTTATACACTGTGATTCTTATTTCAATCTTCTATTAGCATACTGTGGGACCCCTATATCGGTTTTATGGTTGGAGGTCTTCTGGTGCAGTGGGTAATGTTCCTGCCTCTGAGCTAGAAGCTCTGGGTTTAAGTCCCACTCCAGTACATGATGGCCAAGGAAGTTGCGTTCAAAATGTAGCCAAACAGTTTGAGTAAATCCTTCCAACATACAACAATGGCAGGCAGTAAGATTCCTGGTCAGCCAAGTGATGGACAGAAAATTGGAGTCTCCACCATCACTGTCCATAGCTCCAGACTACAACATGCATATAAAAGTGCATGTTGCCACAGCAACTTTCAGTCTCCTTGGAGCATTGGTCGGCTGGACAGCTGGTGTAGATCAGGTCGGTGAAAATAGCACCGGGTTCGTTCCTTTTTCTGGCTGGGGTGGACTCAGGAGCTGCCTTAGTGGAAGTCCTGACATTGTGGGTCAGAAGAAGAAGAGTCAATTTTATGCCATGCATTTTATGTAAAATGGTTCCTGTTTGAGGTTCTCTTGCACGGGTCTCCCTGCTTTGCCTTCATGATTTTCTGTATGCTGAACTGAATACACTGAGAGCCTCACGACAAGCTAAGCAGCTCCTCTGATGAACTGAAGTGTGCAGTTGCACATATTGGCAAAGGATTCTGTCTAGTCTTCACGTCAATTTTGTTAAAATCACTTTTTCAAACCTTACAACTGGCAGTGGAATTTCAAGACAACAGAAACATGATAAAGCAGCGTTGCAGTTTCTGCTAAAACTTAGTTTAAAATTTCTTTCCAGGTATGAAATGGGATTCAGATGCTGGCACTGCCCAGCTTCAGCCCAGCTTCAGCTTTTGGCTCCTCGTTAAAATGCATGTCATGAATTTCCTCCCAGTATAATTGATTCGGATTAATGGCAAGAATTGTTGGACCCATTTTTGAATGAAGAACTCTCACATTATGCCTGTTGGCAGACTCTAAGCAATATGTTTACATCAGGGCTGTATAATTTATTTATTTAAAACTGTGGAATTAAACCAATGTTTTTTTTCTCTCATCTCTCTGCCAACTTCCAACCCACATCCACATGTCATGCTCTCCAGAAGCTCTTGAAAGATGTCTTGCCAGAATCTGGGTTAGGGGATCCTGGAGGCAGATCCAGCCTGAGGCAACTATAAACTCTTCCCTAATTCACCTACCAGAGTGTGACATCCTTTCTTGGAATAAACGCTCGACCAGCAGGCTTAGTGTTACAGTGCAGTTTAGCAATATGCCAACATGGAGCAATAGGGGAAAAGGACCCACATGACAACATAAGCAATAGGGGGTTGGAGACAGGGCAACAACACCATTGGGCTGATTCTCCAACCTACACTCTGTTTGAGTGTGGTTCCTTGCTGGGGCTGCTTGATCAATGAATTTACCCTGTTGCCATCAACCCAGCAGTGCTGCTTTTTGCTGGGCTGTTCCTTGTTAGAATACAGCAATAGAAAGGGAGATGGTGACGTGGTGGTAATGTCACTGAACTAGTAATCCAAGGCCCAGGCTAATGCTCTGGGGTTGTGAGTTCAAATCCTACCACAGCAGCTGGTGGAATTTAAATTCACTTAATAAAATCTGGAATATGAAGCTAGCCTCAGTTGTAATGACCATGAAGCTATCATCGTTTGTCATTAAAACCCATCTGGCCTTCTAATATCCCTTTAGGGTAGGAAATCGGCCTTCCTTACCTGGTCTGGCCTGCATGACTGCAGACCGACAGCAATGTGTTTCACTCTTAACTGCCTCTGAAATGGCCTAGCTAACCATTCAGTTCAAGGGCAACAACTTTCTACTTCTCTTCAGCTCTGAAGAAGTGTCATGCGGACTTGAAATGTTTCTCTCTCCACAGATGCTGCTGACCTGCTCTGTTTTTCACCAATTTTTTGTTTTTATTTCAGGTTTCCAGCATCTGCAGTATTTTGCTTTAATAGAGGCAACAAATGGTGCTGGCCTCGGCAGCAAGGCCTACATCTCATGAAAGGATAAATTAAAAAAACCTTTGCAGTGAGCCAAAAATTACAAAAATGTTATGACAGATGAACAGAGATCTGGTGACCTTGCAAATCTGTGCTGTGCAGCACGTAAAATTCTCACTGTAGGAGCATTAAATGGGTGTTAATGGTTAACTTGTGTTCACTTTTGTCTTTGAGCTTAAAAAAAAAGGAAAATCTAATTAAAAATGTAACACATCTCTCATGTACTGGGATAGTGTGGTCCTTGCTTTACATGTTGCTGTTTGTTTCTCACTAAATTGTTTTCCTCCACTCCTGAAGATGCTGACTCTTGGTTGGGATGTGTTTCTATAGGCAGTGATTACCCTCATGCAACTCACCCAAATGACCATCCTTCTAAGAGATTCAACAGAGAATGATGGTGGACTATTCAACCTCGGTAAAGGAGGCATCACAGCTGAGCCCACTCTGAGTTCTTCCAGCGCAGGTTGCTGGATGGCAATCATGGGTGAGGATCTATCCCTAACCTGGGCAGCGAAGGCCAATTTTAGCAACCTTGACAGCCACTCCAGCTTAGAACATGGAAGTCATCAGAGACTAGAGAACAAAAAGAGAACTTTCATCATCTGTTGCTTATTGGATGCACTCACCAAAGCAATTTCAGGCAGGGAGGAGCCCGGTTTCTACAATTTTGTTTTCTATCAGAGACTTCTAGAAAGGGGGAGAAATATTCCCCTCTCCTAGTTGAGGAGACAGTAGGAGATCCAGGGGTCACCTTCTCCCCCAACAGCCATCCAATTATTTTGGGGTTGGCCATGTGCTATTGGAGAACCTCCTCTATTTCATAAAAGCAAAAAACTGCGGATGCTGGAAATCCAAAACAAAAACAAAAATACCTGGAAAAGCTCAGCAGGTCTGGCAGCATCTGCGGAGAGGAACACAGTTAACGTTTCGAGTCCGTATGACCCTTCAACAGAACTAAGTAAAAATTGAAGAGAGGTGAAATATAAGCTGGTTTAAGGGGGGGGGTGGGACAAGTAGAGCTGGATAAACGGCCAGTGATAGGTGGAGATAACCAAAAGATGTCACACACAAAAGGACAAAGAGGTGTTGAAGATGGTGATATTATCTAAGGAATGTGATAATTAAGGGTAGAAAGCAGGACAAGCAAGGTACAGATAGCCCTAGTGGGGGTGGGATGGGGTGAAGGAATCGAAAAAGGCTAAAAGGTAGAGATAAAACAATGGAATCTATTTCATCCCTGTCACCCAACCTCGGGCTTTATGCTTGACCTGTCTGTACAGTTCCTGACTTAGCTGCTGGATAAGGTATGTTGGCATTCCCCAGGTCCCAATTTGGGCAAGCTCCCATCAATTCGATCAAAACTTGGGCTTGATGGATTACAGAATCTTTACAGTGCAGAAGGAGGCCATTCAGCCCATTGAGTCTGCACTAGCTCTCTGAAAGAGCATTCTATCTAGTCCCACTCCCCTGCCTTATCCCCGTAACCTTGCATATTCTTTCTTTTCAGACAGCCATCCAATTCCCTTTTGAATACCCAACTCCATCACCCTCTCAGGAATCCTTTTGCCAATGATTTTGAATCTGTGCCCTCTAGTCCTTGATGCTCCCTGGAGTGGGAACAGTTTCTCACTATTTACCCTGTCCATACCTCTCATGATGGTGAATACCTCTATCAAGTCTCCTCTCAGCCTTCTTTTCTCCAAGGAAAACACTCCCAGCCTCTCCAATCTATCCTCATACCTACAGTTCTTCATCCCTGGAATCATTCTTGTGAATCTCCTCTGTACTCTTCCCAATGTCTTCACGCCCTTCCTCAAGTATGTTGCCCAGAACTGGACACAGTACTCTAACTCTCCACTTCCCCACTGTCACAAGTCGGCTGAAGCAACTTGTGTCCCCGCTTGATCTAGGACATTCAAATATCTGGTTAAACTTGCAAAAATGTTTCTGAGGCTGTACTGAGACACAGGCTGCACAGTCCGCTCAGAAATCCAACGGCTTTGTGAGCTTTTGTATTGGACTTTTTTCCTGATAGAAATAACAGGATTGGAAAAAGGCCCCTGCAAAAGCTGACCAATGTAAAAATGGATATGCATAAAGTGAGTCCAAAGTGTGTTTAAAATTAATTTACTGAGATTCTACCCATTGAACCTGGCTTCAGACCTTTAATTCTTAGATGTCAGTTTTTAGTTTTCCCATTATCCGTTCATATCCGGTGTCAATCTGACTTTATTAATCGAAAGCTAATATTACTTGGGCTACCTTTGTGCTAAGAAACTGCTGCGCACATTTTTAATTAGCTCAGAGCTCCCCAGATGCACATCAAAACATTTTAGAGAAAATAGATTTGGATTGAAGCCACAGATTATATAACCACTTTTGAAAATTAATTCGCTACGTGAAGTGATCTGATGAATGATGCATCATTGTTTGTAGTCATGTAATTGGGTTTCAGCAGCAGCTCAGATCTCCTTGGGTACTTTATCAGATTGGCAATATCCAGCTCCCCACCCCCCACCACAGAATCATAAAAAATTACAGCACAGACGGAGGCCATTCAGCCCATCGTGTTCTCACTGGCTGACAAGTAGTAATCCAGCCTAATTCCACTTTCCAGCTCTTGGCCTGTAGCTGTGTAGATTCTGGAAGTGCTTATTAAATGCTATTAAGGTTTCTGACTCTACCACCTTTTCTGGCAATGAGTTCCAGACCTTCACTAAGATCTGGGTGAAAATCTTCCCCTCAAATCTTCTCTAAACCTCTGACTCTAAATTTATGCCCCGTGAACAAGGAGAATTGGGCCTTCCTATCGACTTCAATTAGGTCTCCCCTCTGTCTCCTCTGTTCTTAAGAAAATGGTCCTAGTCTATCCAATCTTTCCTCGTAACTAAAATTGTCCAGTCCAGGCAACACCCTGATAAATCTCCTTTGTACGGTCTCTAGCGCAATTAAATCTTTCCTATTGTTCGGTGACCAGGACTGTATACAGTACTTCAGATGTGGCCTAACTGGTGTTTTATGCAGTTCCAGCATAACCTTCCAGCTCTTATATTTTATGCCTTGGCTAATAAAAGTTAAATACTCTGTATGCCTTCTTGACTGCCTTATCTACCTGTCCAGGCACATTCAGGGATCTGTGGGCATGCATTCCAAGGTCCCTCTGTTCCTCTACACTTCTCAGTATCCTATCATTTATTGTGTATTCCCTTGCTTTGTTAGCTTTCCCCAAATGTGTTACCTCACACTTCTCTTTCAAGGAACTTTTCATTATTTATCAAATTTATTCACCTGATTTTTTACCATTGGGCTCTTTGTGTCTTATTCTTAAAAAATAACAAACAAAATGGCAGAAACATATACAGTGGAATTGGCATTTAGAGGCAATGAAGTATCAGATAAGCTGCTGCACTGATGCAGTGACTGAAACAGGCCCACAGGCTTCTTCTGTACCTCCTACATGTTCATTATAAACACAAGTGCTTGTAAACTATAAAGCTGAAAACAGCTAAAAGAGGGCAAACGAGAAAGATTTCGCCTCAAAGCATTGTTGGCAAGTGAGACTGATAAAGGATGGCAACATAAATCTTTTCTTCCCTAGAGCTTAGAGTTGAGAGAAAGTCAATCATCTTATTTCATCGATAATAATGCACATGCTTGCCATAATCCCAACTCAAAAGGGTGAAAAAATAAACATCATATCAGTTTTAATCCATTTAGTATTAGGATCCATACAGGTGTCAAAGAGAGAAAAACTATATAATCCTCCAACGATGGAGTTTGGAGTGAGACCACTGCAGTAACTGAAGCAATCTGATCAGCTTATCGCATAGAAAATACAGCACAGAAACACACAGTTTGCCCCAACTGGTCTGTGCTGGTGTTTGTGCCCCACACAAGCCTCCTCTCTCTCACCTTGCATCATCCCACCCTATCAACATATCCTTCCATTCCTTTCTTCCTCATGTTCTTACTACAATGAACACTTTACTGGCCCCACTAATTAACTGCCTTTTAATGGCAAGCTGTAGCCTGGCTGGGTTTCATTCTCTGGGCGTTGAGCTGCAGGTCGAGGTCTGTGGACAAGCTTCTCCTGCACCAGTAGCCTTGTCAAACTGGACAAAAGGACTCACATCTCAAAACGTGATGCAGCCTTCTCTCTGAAATTATTGTTCCATTTTCTTTCTTTTATCATTATTATTCAGTTATATATACAATATATATATTTAATGAATGAGCAATGTACTAAAAACAAATTTCTGTATGGATAATAATAAAGTGAATTGAATTGAATTGAAATCCATTACTGCAGTTCTCACAAAATCGGGGCTTCCAAGGTAGACGGGCTAAGGACGATGCCAGAAAAGGAGTTCCTGTTTATCGGTTGCAGCTCCAACTCAAACCAATTTTCTCCTCCAGAATATTAAGCCCTATAAGTGGATCAAGACTCTCCCTTTGCGGCATTTAATTTATTCTGAAAAATCCCATTGCTTTGCCTCTTATAAACTTACATGAAAGAGTCATTTCCAACAATCCCCCCATCACCGCAGTGAATGAGACTGTTTCCTGTTACCATAAAATGCAAAGCTACAAGGTTGCAGCAGTAACAAGGTGACATCATCCTTATTGTTAGATGCACAGTGCTGCTTTGTAATGAAAATCAGGCAACAAAATCTGCACCAGGGTCACATTCTGGGACTCAAACACCTGTTAATTTAAAAAAACCATATTATCCTATAGCAGAGCTGAATCAAAATACCCTGAAGCAGTCTTCAGAAAATTTGCATTGGGTGAGTTTAATTTCCAGGAGAATTCCCTTGGGAAATCACTGACCATTATTTAGATAGAAACTGTGGACAACATATGCTCAGTGCATAAACAAATTGGTGGACAGGCCAGCTATATTGTTGATTTTGACTTCATATGAAGTGATTTTGAATATACTTCAACGCAGTGGTGAATGCTGGAATTCTGAAATCAAAACAGGCAATGCCGGAAATGCTCAGCAAGTCAGGGAGAAACTGTGGAGAGAAATGGGGTTAATGTTTCAGAATGATGACCTTTTACCAGAGGGAAGAAAGTTATGGGATGCAACAGGTCTCAGCAAATACAGAGACAGAGGAGGGGTGGGGAAGAACAAAAGGGAAGGTCAATGATAGGGTGGGGGCAAGAGAGATTCAATAACACAATGGATGACAAAACCAAAGAGGATGATATTGGAACAAGTAGAGAAACCAAAGTTATGTCTAGAGAAGGTGTAAACGGGCATAAAGCATCATCGCAAACAGGTCCTGTCCAAAAAAATGGCAGAAATAGTTATGATCTGAGATTTTGAACTCAATGTTGAGTCTGGAAGACTATAAAGTACCTAATCATAAGATGCGGCATTCCACGAGCTTACATTGAGTTTTATTGGAACAATGAAGGGAACTGAGGACAGAGAATGAGACAGAGAATTAAAATGACAGGTGACTGGAACTTCAGGCATCAGTAACACTTGTGGCGTAAACAGAGGTGTTCCACAAAGTGGTCACCCAGTCTTCTCAGTGTAGCTGAGGTCATATTCTGAGCAGTGAATACAGCATTTTAAATTGAAAGAAAGACAAGTAACTCACTCTTTCACCTGGAAGAAGGGTTTGGGGCCTTGGACAGTCAGAAGTGAGTAAGTAAAGGGTAGGTATTTCATCTCCTGAACTTGCATGGAGAGGTGCAGTAGGCAAGGGAGGGCTTATTGGGAGTAATAAGGAGTGGACCAGGGTGCTAGAGGAAATGGTCCCTTCAGAATGCTGAAAGGGGTGGGTACGTGAAGACGTGTTTGGTGGTGGCATCACACTAGAAGCTGCTGAAATGGTGGTGGAAGGTGAGGAGAAGGGGAACCCTTGGGGGCGGGGTAGGGATGAGAGCAGAAGTGCAGGAAATGGTATGAACTTGGTCAAGGGCCCTGTCAACAGTGGGAGGTATTCTGGTTGCAGAAAAAGGAAGACATTTCAGAAGTGCTGGTAGGAAGGTTACATCGTCAGACCAGAGATGGAGAAACTGGGAGAATGAAATAGAGACCTTACAGGAAACAGGATGGGGAGGAAGCATTATCAAGGTAACTATGGGAGTCAGTGGACTTATAATAGAAACTGGCCAGGAGTCTAGCTGAAGATATGGAGATAGAGATAAAAGGAAGAGAAGAGAAGAGTCAGAAGTAGACCATGAGAGGGTGAGGGAAAAGTGGAAATTGGAGGTAAAGTTAGTGAAATTTTTCAGTTCAGGGCAAGAGCAGGAAATGACTTCAATGCAGCCATCAATGTCCCAAAGAAAGATGTAATGGAGGGACCCGAGTAGAACTGGAACAAAGAATGTACACTTATCCCACAGGCAGGCATAGTTAGGAAGTATACAAGTTCCCATGGCAACACCTTTTATTTGGAGGAAGTGAATGGAGTCAAAGGAAAGATTTTCAATGTGCAAGTTCGGGTGGAGAATGTGGGCGAGTGGCAGCTTGGGCCTTTGTGTAAGAAAGAGGCAGAGGGCCCCCAGGCCACCCTGTTGGGCCTGAAGGTGAAGAGGAATGGAATATCCAAGGTGGAAAGGAAATGGTTAGGGCCAGGAAACTATTAAGATAGCAAGAGTGCTGGCAGGGTCACAGTTCAGGGTGGGAAGACACTGGACAAGAGGAGTAAAAAAAAGAGTTGAGAAGGCAGATGTTTGTTGTCAAGACAAAAAGTGACCTAGGTGGCAATGTGAGGATCTGATGTTGTGCAAGCTGGTGGGTGCAGAGCACGTTCCACCTCGTGAGCAGAGCTGTGCGCATTTGACTGTGGGTGTAATTTTCCATCCTGGAGACCAAATCTGGTGGCGGGAGCGGAAGTCAGAGGGACTTCCACTGGACAGCGGAGCAGCTGAACACACGAGATCTTGCATTGCTGAGCTCATTAATTATGTATCCATGAGGAGCAGGTCAAATCTTGTGGTGGAGCGGGCAGGAAGTGGCCCCTCCCGCCATTACCTCATAGGTTCTAATGTCCGGGCGCCATATTTAAATTGCATCCCGGACGGCCATTCTCTCTTCCACTCTGGCCCATGACTTCCCTCGCAGTCCTGCTCCACTCTCACCCCCTCCCCTATGCCCAGCCTTGGCGCAGCTTGTGCTACAGGCAGCCAATATCTCTCAGTGACAACGTGAAAGGAGGGCAAAAGTAGCGTCTACTGACCTCAAAAGCCCGTTAGGAAGTTTATCTCGCCAGATGTATGCAATATACAGTGTGAAAGGAAACATTTTAAATTCCCGTGGTGGGGTGCTTAATTTGGAGGGGGAACAAGATTCCAGTGTATTGGCCTTTTAATGAGCCCTGTGTTTTTGTTGATGATTGATCAGCCAATTTGGTTCCGTAACCTTAAAATGTAGCCTAGTTTTGTGGGACTTAGGCCAGGAGTTTCTAGTCCTGCCAGCAGCGGGAGTCAGCGCAGGCGAGACCGGAAATTTGGAGAGCAGCCAAAAGTCTGTTGACTTTGGGCGGGAATTTCCAGTCTCAGCGAATCCCACCTTTAATATTTTTCCCACTCACTCCCAGCTAACCCTGCAGGTCCATGGCCCATCAGGTAGGGTGGTACTGACTGGACCAACAGTCAGAAGCTCACCTCCTATTTAATGGCACAGTTAAATGGCATCATTAACCCTGTACAGAGTTAGGGACGGGTAAGTCTTGGGTATGACATCCTGTACCAAAGCTCTCCAGACTGAAGTGTCCCTAAGTACGCCATATTGTGCTAACCAAAACTTTACCTCTGTGGATTCCTCCATAGCTCGATTTGAAGACTCTTAAAGCTGGTGCTGGGGTTCTGTGCACGTCAGATGCCCAACTGACCATAAATAAGGGTGAAGTGCAAACTGACTGCTGCATTTACTGCATTGCAACAATGACAACACTTCACATTGTACTTTACTGGCTATAAATAATCAGTAAGCTGCTCAGGGAGCTCCTCATAATCCTGACTCCTAGTATTTTAATGTTATAGATATTCCTCCTCCATGTCACTCATACACATTATGCTTTGGAGTCCAGCACCTCATTTCTCTATCTGGTACCCATCTGTCACATTTTGCTCTCTCTTCATCTCCTATTTCATCTTGCCCCTGCCTCGCATATCTTTCCAGTAATTCTTTAGTAAAATGTCCCTCTTGGCCTCTGCCCACCATGAACCTCATTTGCTCTCACAATCCTAGATATTCTCTGGTGAGTCCAATGAAACTTCTACTGCCCAATCTCCCAATGTTGCCACCCAACTACCTCGTTCCCTTAAGAGAAACAGAGAATGCTGGAAATACTGTGCAGGTCTAGCTGAGGTCTTTCACTTAGAACCTGCAGTATAGTTGGACGCTCAGGTTTATGTTATGCTGTCCTGTGTCCAGGCTTCAGCTGAGCCATCATACTGCTCTCACCTTGGAGTCAGAAGATCATGGGTTCCAATCTCATTCCAGAGACTTGAGCATAAAATCTAGTCTGGCGCTCCAGTGTGGTATTGAGGGAGTGTTGCAGTGTGGAGGTGCTGTCTACCAGATTAGATGTTAAACTGAAGCACTGTCTGTGCTCTTACTTGGGCACAAAATTTATGGTGGCACTATTTCATAGAAGAACAGAGGAGATGTCCCTGGTGACCTAGGCCAATATTTATCAATCAATCAACATGGTGGCATTACCATCACTGAATCCCCCACTATCAACATCCTGGGGGCTACCATTGACAAGAAACTGAACTGAAATAGCCCCATATAAATACTGTGGCTACAAGGGCAGGTCAGAGGCTAGGAATCCTGCAACGAGTAACTCACCTCCTGACTCCCCAAAGCCTGTCCACCATCTACAAGGCACAAGTCAGGAGTGTGATGGAATACTCCCCACTTGCCTGGATGAGTGCAGTGCCCACAACGTACAAGAAGCTTGAAACCATCCAGGACAAAGCAGCCCACTTGATTGGCACCATATCCATAAACATTCACTCCCCCCACCATCGACGCACAGTTGCAGCAATGTGTACCATCTACTAGGTGCACTGCAGGAATTCACCAAGGCTCCTTAGACAGCAGCTTCAAAACTCATGTAGAAGGACAAGGGCAGCAGATAGATGGGAACATCATTGCTGGGAAGTTCCCCTCCAAGTCACTCACCATCCTGACGTGGAAATATATCGCTGTTCCTTTACTGTCACTGGGTCAAAATCCTGAGACTCCCTTCCTAACAGCACTGTGGGTGTACCTACACCACATGGACTGCAGTGGTTCAAGAAGGCAGCTCACCATCACCTTCTCGAGGGCAATTAGGGATAGGCAATAAATGCTGGCCCAGCCAGCGAAGCCCACATCCTGTGAATGAATTTTAAAAAAAAATCACCAAAGAAAACAGATTGTTTGCTCATTATCACAGTGTTGTTTGTGGGATCTTGCTATGTGCAAATTGTCTGCTGCATTTCCTGCATTATAACAATGATAACACTTTAAGTTGTAGTTTATTGGCTGTGAAGAACTTTTGGATGTCCTGATGTCACGAAAGGCACTATGTAAAGGCAAACTTTTCTTTCATCTTCCATGCTGCAGTTTCTCTCTGCTGGCTAGTGGAAGGAAAGTACTCCCACTCTGTGAGACGCTTCCTCATGACATCCCTTTAGTCTTCTCAAGCTTCCATTGACAACAATCACCTCATAAATTAAACTATACCCATTTATTTTATATATTAGCCACCAGCAATTGTGGGAACTCCTTACATGTGGAACTACTGAAACCCACAACTAAATGGTAAGCGAAGATAGGATTTATTTAAACCCAAGTCCTGTGCTGAAATTCCTCAACAGGGTTAATAAATAGGGCCCATTTCAAACAAAACCACTGGGGCCATTTCACTCCAAGTAAATTCTTGGCAACACTTAACACAGGGTTGTGCAGATTAGCTCTCAATGTATTCCCTTGAGCTAGCACCACAGTGTCAGTCAAGTGCACCTATGTTGCAGCTAAGCGCCCCAAAGTACCATCAGAAAGATGCCAAAATATTAAAAGAAAAGTCACAAATTAAATATAAATGGAGAGTCTCAATATCAGAGGCAAAATGGATAGATGTCAAATTATGAAACAAAAACAGAAACTGCTGAAAAAACTCAGCTGGTCTGGCAGCATCTGTGGAGAAAGAAACAGAGTTAACGTTTTGAGTCCGTATGACCCTTCTTCAGAGCTGAAGAGATGTGGGAATGCGATGAAATTTATAGTGTTTAAGGGGGGGAGGGGCAGGTGGAGCTGGATAGAAGGTCAGCGATAGGCAGGGACAAAGGAGGGATTGACAAAGATGTCATGAACTAAAAGCACAAAAGGAGCGTTAATGGTAGTGGTTAGTGCCAAAAAAAGGTGCTGATAGTGGCATAAAGATAAGAAAGCAGAATGTGATAATAGCAGAACAAAGGTAGCATTGTGTTAAAGAACAACATGGAACAAGTCACAGATGCCCCTGTAGGGGCAGTGGTGGGGAAAAAAAAGAATAGAAAATGGGATAGAAAAGGGGATAAAACCATGGATAAATGAAAAAAATAAGTGGGTAAAAAATAAAAATGAATGTAGAAAAAAGGGGATTAAAAATGGGGGTGAGGATGGAGGAGAGAGTCCATGATCTGAAGTTGTTGAACACAATGTTAAGTCCAGAAAGCTGTAAAGTGCCTAGTAGGAAGATGAGGTGCTGTTCCTCCAGTTTGAGTTGAGCTTCACTGGAACATTGCAGCAAGCCAAGGACGGACATGTGGGCATGAGAGCAGGGTGGAGTGTTGAAATGGCAAGTGACAGGGAGGTCTGGGTCATTATTGTGGACAGACTGGAGGTGTTCTGCAAACCGGTCACCCAGTCTGCGTTTGGTCTCTCCCATATAGAGGAGACTACATTGGGAGCAGCGAATGCAACAGACCAATTTGAAGGAGGTGCAAGTGAAGTGCTGCTTCACTGGAAAGGAGTGTTTGGGCCCTAGGATGGTGAGGAGGAGGGAGATAAAGGGGCAAGTGTTGCACCTTCTGCGATTGCATGGGAAGGTGCTGTGGGAAGGGGATGAGGTGATGGAGGAGTGGACCAGGGTGTCCTGGAAGGAACGGTCCCTACGGTTGACAGGTGGGGGGTGGTGAGGGGAAGATGTGTTTGGTGGTGGCATCATGCTGGAGTTGGTGGAAATGGTGGAGGATGACCCTTTTAATGTGGAGGCTGGTGGGGTGAAAAGTGAGGACAAAGGGGACCCTATCCTGGTTCTGGGGGGCGGTGGAAGGGGTGAGGGCAGAGGCATAGGAGATGGGTCGAATACGGCTGAGGTCCCTGTCAACCACAGTGGGGCGGAACCTCGGTTAAGGAAGAAGGAAGGCATGTCAGAAGCACTGTTTTGGAAAGTAGCATCATTGGAACAGATACAACAGAGTTGGAGAAACTGGGAGAATGGAATGGAGTCCTTACAGGAAGCGGGGTGTGAGGACCTGTAGCCGAGGTAGCTGTGGGGGTTGGTGGGCTTGTAATAAATATTGGTGGACAGTCTATCACCAGAAATTGAGACAGGTCAAGAAAGGGAAAGGAAGTGTCGGAGATGGACCACGTTAAGGTGATAGAAGGGTGGAAATTGGAAGCAAAATTGATAAATTTTTCCAGGTCCAGAGGAGAACATGAAGCCGCATCGAAGTAATCAGTGATGTACTGGAGAAAGAGTTGTGGGAGGGGGGCCTGAGTAGGACCGGAACAAGGAATGTTCCACATGCCCCATAAAGAGACAGGCATAGCTGGGGCCCATGAGGGTACCTATAGCCACACCTTTTATTTGGAGGGAGTGGGACAAGTTTAAGGAGAAATTGTTCAGTGAGAGAACAAGTTCAGCCAGACGGAGGAGAGTGGTGGTGGATGGTGATTGTTCGGGCCTCTGTTCAAGGAAGTAGTAGAGAGTACTCAGGCCATCCTGGTGGGGGATGGAGGTGTAGAGTGATTGGACATCCAAGATGAAGGTGAGGCGATTAGGGTCAGGGAATTGGAAATTGTTGATATGATGTAGGGAATCAGAGGAATCACAGATGTAGATGGGAAGAGATTGGACAAGGAGAGAGAGAACGGAGTCAAGATATGAAGAAATGAATTCCATGGCGCAGGAACAGGCTGACATGATCGGCCTACTGGGACAGTCCTGTTTGTGGATTTTGGGAAGGAGTTGGGTAGAAGCGGGCTGTCTGGTATTGGCAGACTATGAGGTTGGAAGCTGAGGTTGGAAATTTCATCATGTTTCCACTTCTCTTCAGCTCTGAAGAAGGATCACATGGACTCAAAACATTAACTCTGTTTCTCTCTCCACAGATGCTGCTAGACCTGCTGAGTTTTTCCAGCATTTTCTGTTTTTGCCTCAGGTTTCCAGCATCCGCAGTATTTTGCTTTTACCTAGATGTCAAATTATCCCTGGGCTTATAACTAGAAGGCTACTGAGGTTCCATCCCAATCACAGACTACAAAGTTCCTTTAAACCAATGGATAAAAATATCAATCTTCATCAGTCACCAAACAAAACTCCAGGCCAAACAAAAGGATCAAATTTTTGTAACAATTTGAAACAATTCATATTTTAAAAAGTGATTTTGCTGGACAAACTCCTTTATAAAATAAATGATAAAAGCATTCACTTTAAAGAAGATGTTACTTCTTCAAAGGTCACCCCACTCTAATCCTCCATCCACGACTTCCCCAATGTAGGTGGGTGCTGCCACTGGCCCACCCAGTGACATTCCAGGCAATCCTGCATTATTCTGAGCATGTTCTCAGTGCACTCGACAGTCATTTATAAGAGCTTTTCAAGTAAATACAATAGGCTAGTGATGGAATAATAAGCTACACACTCTGTGTACACAGATAAGCACTCACCCAGAGCCAATATCCTTTCTAGTTAGACCTCAATTGCTTCTAATTGTTGTAAGCTCCATCACTGTACAAGACTTTCAATCAGTTTGGTCTATGGCAATTACTGCTAATGATTAATAAGTACCATAAGTGATCCTGTATAACACCACAGAACTGTTATTAGGCTGCGGTTAGACTTGTGCTACTCCAATCCTAGTGAATCCTGGTAAATTTACTTGTGGCTGCTCAAGTGTCACGAGCTGCTGTAATCGGCAGCTTAAGAAATGGGCTTGTAAGGCAATGAGTCATCAATCAGCTTGCACTCATTTGCATTTAAGTACGCAACATAAACTCGTAACTTCTATCTGCTGACATCATTGCAACATGGAAACAGGGCTCCTTGAGCCTGTTCAGCCATTCAATTCTAGTTCCCCACCTTTGCTCCATATTACTTGATGCCCTTGGCCAACAGAAGCCTACTGACTTCAGTCTTGAAACCTTCAATTGTCATAACATCCACGTCATTGTTAAAATTTCCAAATGTATTGTGTGGTAAAAGTGTTTCTGAATGAGCCAGCTCTAACTTGCAGCTTATGCTTCCTTGTTCTTGATCCACCCCCAGCAAAGGAGATAGTTTCTCTGTATTTATTTTATCAAATCCTGTTAGCGTTCTAAACACCTCAAACATATCATCCCTCAATCTCCTGTATTCGAGGGAATACAAGCCAATTTTATACAATCTTAACCCACTATCGTTCTGATAAAGTCTGGGTACATAAAATACGAAGCCTGTGTTAACTGAGTGAAAATCCTGGAACTCCCTCCCTAACAGAACTGTGGGTGTGTCTACACCACATGGACTGTAGCAGTTCAGAAGGCAGCTCACCACCACCTTTCAAGGGCAATTAGGGATGGGCAATAAATTCTGGCCTCACCAGTGATGCCCACATCCCGTGAATGAATAAAAAAAAACTACTTTGCTTTCACGCCCGTATGATTCTTTTTCAGAGCTCTGAAGAAGAGTCATATGGACTTGAAATGTTAACTCAGTTTCTCTCTCCACAGATGCTGCCAGACCTGTGGAGTTTTTCAAGCAATAGCAGTTTTTATTTCCAGTTACCAACATCTGCAGCATTTTGCTTTCATCTACTTTGTTTTCATGTCACACGTTTTCAGCAAGGGGCGCAGAGATGTCAACTTTTGGGACGCTCTGAAACAGTGTTTGTTAATTTTCTAGATTGGCACGTACAAAGATATTCTGGCATCCTGAATTGGTGTCAATTAGTATAGTATTGTGACTAGTCTTAGCGATTCAATTTGTCACTCATTCACTGCTTTAACCAGGTACTCTATTAATGTATGTGACAGCTGATCAGTGAAGCTGTTTCTGAGGTCCACAAAAACACACATATATAAAATAAAGTATTTTATATGACTTCTCTATTATATGGTACTGTCAGTGCAGTGGTGACTAACATGAAGCACTGACTGAGTGCAAGTGGACTAACTGTCCAATGCAGCATGCTGCATAAGGCACAAAGGACATGCAAAGTCCTTGGCACCAGAGACTTGGATATTGGCAGGAAGGTTACCATGCAGGCAGTTCGCTGTGGTCAACAGCGATGGTGGGCCAGAACTGCAGCAAAAGGCAGTGCATCAGTGCAGGCATCTTTTTAATCTTTGTTTCTTAAATTTGCTGCTGTCCTTTTCTCAATCTGGTTCCCAATGATTTGGTGGTAATGGAGCCAATGTGTATTGTCTGACAATTGTGGCACTGCAAAGACTTTGACAGACATCCCCAACCAAGACGTTATCATGGTTTTGTCCTGCTAATGGGCTAACTTTAAGAGTGTTCACTACTGGCAGGGAGTCTCACCAACAATCACCAATATGGCTCTCATGAGTAGGTTTGGCTTAATTTGTTGCACTCTGACTTTCAAGTCAGAAGGTCATAGGCTCAAATCCCACTCTAGGATTTGAATAGATGATTGAGGCTGGTGTTGTCAAATGCATTAGCCACAACCAGCCATATTACATTTCTGAATAGTAAATTAAGACAGAATCACTGGGCATGTGTTCTCAATATTCATATTTGCACAGTGGACATATGTGTGCTTTAACATTTTTGTGCATTTGTTGGTAAAATGGGAAGAGGATAAGCAGAGTGTGTGTAGGTGTTTTTTTTGATCACAGAGCGTGCTTTTCTTCTTTAGTTATTCAATGGTGATAGAGGTTTGTTAAGTAAATATATCCGTGTGAAGTACACTCATCTGTATTTTGAGTGTATGTACTGTGCTTTCTATTAAATTAGGTGCATGTGGCTAAAACAATGTCACTGTAGCCACATCCTTGAGCTAGTTGATGATTCATAATGGACAAAGGAAATCTCGGCTGATTCTCCAATACAGTATGTGGGAGATGGGATTTTTTTGGATGAGTTGTTAAACATTGCTGCAAATCAGCCATGGTTAAACGGTGAAACAGACTTGAGGGGCTGAATGGCCGACTCTCGTCCATACGAGCCCCAGAGCTTTTTTAAATGGATGCAAAAGATCCTGCAGCATTACTTGAAGGGACTTCTCCTGTTGCCAGGATAACATTTATCCCTTAGTTGACACCAGCAAGAAGAATAGATTAATTCATCAGTTATTGGATTTGCTGTTTGTGGGATCTTGCTGTGCATATATTGGGTGCCGCATTTGCCGACAAGATAACAATAGCTGCACTTCAAAAATGAGTACATCGACTGTGAAGTACTTTGATGTGTCTTGAAAGGTGCTATATTAATAATACAGGCTCATTCAATATAAATATATATATAATTACAATTTAATAAGATATTCACACTGGCACAAAGGATGATGTATGAACCAAAGCGCCTTCAATGAATAGACTAATCGGTTCTGATGCGAGACTTATGATCTTTATAACCTGCTGAAAAATAATCTCAGAACACTTTGGCTTCAATGTAAATTATAGGATTGCAAATATGCCGACCCAATAAAATGAAGTAACTTCCTGTTTCGAGGTATTTATGGGAACCCTGGAGTTCTGAAAATGAGAAATGGTTTACCCCAGTGCGCTGAGCCGAAATAACCTTCACTGTGTGACAGCAGCATTAGCCGGGCTACAACTAAACCAAACATGCTTTAAGACAAATGTTGGATTCTGGGTGGATGTAAACAATTGGTAATTAATTACATTTCACAGAATCAGAATGCAGCTATCTTTTATATCATGAAGGCCATCTTTACGAGAGAAGTTAAAAGTTGTCTTCATTTTGACATTGTCTGAATCTCCCTGTTTAAATTTCGGTATGGTGTGATTTGAAAGGTGGGAGCCTCTCAACCCTCCCCCTAAACACGTTTGAAGTTTCAAGATAATGAGGAGCCACTGAACACATTCTGCACCAGCTCACACCCCCCCGGGTTTAAAATATGTTCCCCATCAACACATCCGGGTGTGGGTGGGGGAGCTCAGATAAACAGAAAGTGTAGTTGCTGTAACCTCCCACACCAGAGAGGAGGGTTCTCATCCAAGGGCATAATTTTGATAGGTGGCTTGGCAAGGCAAAACCTGACACAGAGGGGGGGGTGCGGCAGCAGCAGCAGGAGGTGGTCAGCTTTTGTCTCTCTTTCCTTCTCGCAGGAGAAGTCAATTAGGTCAATTTAGGTTAGGCTTGACAGGAGAAAGTGGAAAGGAAACAGGCAACGTTACAGGGGTTTTGAAAAGCTGCCTTTTATAAAAGGCTGGCTTTTCAAACAAAGACTTATTTATTATGTTTTAAGTTTGATGCATTTTCTTCCTAAATGCTAGCATTGCCTACATTTAAAAATAATGGACAACAGATTGTCTGATCCATCATGAATCACTCAACAACCTTCTTCTATTTTTCTTCACACTTATACAGCTTTCTGAAGACCCTTCTAAATCAGTTAATCCTTGTCACTCAGTCTCCCCCTTGCACTGAACTAAATTTTGTTAGACATTTTATTGTTCATGCACAGAATATTGACAATAAATCAGTTTTGCATTTAATAAAATAATAAAGATTTTGCCATTTCCTGATGGGACATCACAGGCTGCAAGTTAATTAACATTGCTGCAAAAACCGTGTGGTGCTGTCCAACATCGTAGAACTTAAAATACATAGCATCATGAATCCTTATATAGGCCTCGTAGCTTCACCAAGATATTGTTATCATACACCTTATTTAAGAAAGTAGCAAATAGTAAGGGGAAGCAAACATTATTTCATACCTTTATTTATGGATTTGGCACATGTTACTGGCCCAGAAAGAGGATTCAGGATTACAGAAATATTAACAGATCTAATGGAGGTTAAAAGGAATAGGTTATTATGGATAGGCCATGGAGAAAGAGCCTACCATTCATGACTCCTCAGATACTGAAGCAGTCCATGTGCAAATGCAGCAAGATCTGCACAATATCCAGGCTTGAGCTGACAAGCGGCGAGTAACATTCGCTCCACACAAGTGCCAGGCAATGACCACCTCCAACAAGACAGAATCTAACCATTGTCCCTTGACATTCAATGGCATTACCATCTCTGAATCCCCCGCTATCAATGTCATAGGGGGTTACCATTGACCAGAAACTGAACTGAACTAGCCATATAAATACTGTGGCTACAAGAGCAGGTCAGAGGCCAGGAATCCTGCAGCGAGTAACTCACCTCCTGACTCCCCGTAGCCTGTTCACCATCTACAAGGCACAAGTCAGGAATGTGATGGAATACTCTCCACTTGAGGGGAAGAGTGCAGTTCCAACAACACTCAAGGAGCTCAACACCATCTAGGACAAAGCAGTCTGCTTGATTTACGCCTCATCCACAAAAATTCACTCCCTCCCCCACTGATGCACAGTGGCAGCAGTGAGTATCATGTACAAGATGCACTGCAGAAACTCACCAAGGCTCCACAGGCAGCACTTTCCAAACTCACGATCGCTACCATCTAGAAGGACAATGGCAGCAGACACATGGGAATGCCACCACCCAGAAGTTCCCCTCCAAGCCACTCCCCATCCTGATTTGGAAATATATTGCCGTTCCTTCACTGTCACTGGGTCAAAATCCTGGAACTCCCTCCCTAACAGCACTGCGGATGTACCTACATCACTTGGACTGCAGCTGTTCAAGAAGGCAGCTCATCACCACCTTCTCAAGGGCAATTAGGGGTGGGCAATATATGTTGGCCTTGCCAGCGACGCCCACATCCTATGAATGAATTTAAAAAAAGATTGTCCATTAATTACATCTGTTTTCCGTGAATTGTTCTGAGGTTCCATATACATCTCGAACTTTGACAAAGGTGGATATAATTCCCTGCCCAATTAGACGGTGGCAACATTTCTAATGGGGACTCTCAGGTGGATGTAGAAGATTCCCTGACACAATTTTGATGAGCAAGGGAGGTCTCCCGGTGTCCTGGCCAATATTTATCCCTCAACCAACATCACCAAAACATCTGTTCATTACCTCATTGTATTTGTGGGACCTTACTGTGCACAAATTGGCTGCCAAGTTTCTACATTACAACTGTGATTACTTTATTTTTCAAAATGTACTTCATTGGCTGTAAAGTACTTTGGGACATCCTGAGTCAGTGGCAGGTGTAATGTAAACGCAAGTCTCCCATTTCTTTTATAATCTTGTAATCATTCTCCTCTTGTTGCAGGCTGTTGGATACCATTTGGGAGGTCCTAATGAAGTCTTTGTGGTTTTAAGTAGTAACTGTATGTATTCATTAACTACATGAATTATGTACATATATACAGTAATGGCTTCAAGTTAGGAGCTGTCTCCATGCTTGCTTCTACACACAGCTCAGTCCAACACATGACCTGCACCTAGGGGTCAGTCTAGTGTTCTCTTACATCACTGTGTGGGCAGTACTGTACTCAGTCCCACGTTTACCCTATATGTGCTGGACCCTTATACTATGCCTTTCATGATCCAAAGCCAGAACCCAAAACTGAATGATGATGCTTTAGGAAATGGCGAATGCTGGCTGATGGGAAATATAATCTCCGACAGCAGAATTCTATTGAAAAAGCTCATAAAAGCAGGTGACGGGGTGAAGGAGGTGAATGGAAGACACAATCAAGCATATAGTAGGAAACATGACAACTGTCTGGAAGTGTGTTCAACTACACAACAATCAAACTTGGGGGTTTAAATGACAATCATTTTAATACAAGGTGTGGGTATAATTGGATGTAGATGAGGACCTAAAACATATGATGCCCCTTTTTCCAGAAATTTAGAGTGACAGAATATTGGGTAGAGAGCATATAACAGCTGGGCAAAGCAATACAGTCTGTTTTGCATCCCCTCTCATGCCCAATTTCACCCCAAGACCTGATTTTCCAATGTTGTAGGGGAGAAACAAGCTCTCTAACTGATGTAGGAAGAGGTTTAGAGAAGCTGTTGATGTGAGGGTTGCTCAGCTATGGATTGCGCTTGTAGGAATGGGAGCTGAAGCAGAATCAATAATGACTTTAAAAAAGGCTGTGGATAATTATTGGAACATTTTAAAGGGGGCAGGGGAAAAGGGCAGACAAGTGTGAGAATAAGTGGAGAGCTCTTTCAGGAGCTAGCAGAAACGTGGCTGGCCTCCTATGCCATAAAAATTCTGATTTAAGGATGCAATGACTGAGGCCCCGCACTTAAAGGACAATCCAGAAGTCCCATGGCTTGTTAACACTGAAAAGTGTCAGTGGTATTTATGTTTCTTTTTGTTTCTTTGTTGCTTTTGAGGGGGTGGGGTTGGGTGCGGGGGTGATTCGATGAAGAAGGCAATGAATGAAACAGCCAAAAACTAGAAACATTCAATGCCAGAGGCACTTGCTGTCTTGTTGTACAGCAGGGTTTAAATCTTTCAATCCAGTGAACAAGCACAGAACAGCTGGGGGGAAAGAAAGTGAGTTGTGTATTGCACTGACAGTTCTGCAATGTGTGTGCTGAGTGTCAGTTATAAATGCTATAACTCACACTGCCACTTCCAGCAATGAATACCATGCATGGCACACACAATCCCTCTCAATGTTGGCAGCAGCAACACAATCTGGACTGATCAAACCAGCGGCAGGGGGAAGGGAAGGGGCTGTTTGTAGTCAGACACGGCAAGGCGTTAATGGTTTTCTCTCTTCCACCGAGAGGTTTCATGATCAGATCTATCAGGAAGCAAAATACAATGGATGGTTTTCTTCCCAACATGAAAGTGCTGGCTGGAAAGCATGAAAGAAACCTCAGCCATCTCCTCACCCCCTTTCAAGTAGGGATCCACAGGACTGAGGCCTTACATTGTACCTGCTTGTAAACCTCACAATAGGAGGGGAGGTGAGGCGGGGGCACAGAGTTAGCAAAAATATATTTTGGACGCTGGGACATTGTAAGAGTTTTTTTTACGTGCAGCTATAAATCAAGACCCCTTGAAGCATTGACCTATGAGGAAATAATAATCCCCTGTAGTTCAGTATTCCAGAGAAACTGTAATTGTGACTCCTAGCTAATACAGGTTCCAGAGCTTGCTTTTTAAGCTGGTCTTGAATGTTTCCTAGGGGCTATATGAATTGTGTTGAAATCTTATTAAATGTTTATATTAACAGTTTAATTTGTTTCACAGCATGTAGATTAACCTTCCAAAAAATAAACCAACTATTCTAAAAAGGCATGAGAAAAGTCAGGCTGTGATGGAATGCAACTATAAATACCGAGTCATGGGAGAATCCAGCTATTAATACTGAGTTATAGGATTAAAAATAGTGACTCTCCTATGAAGTAGGGATTGAAAAGTAAAAGCAGAGTTCATCTGCTGGACAAAGGATCAGAAGTTTATAAACATGCCTGGGCACAACTGTGTGCTCAAGGACACCAGCATCCTCTCAGTATTCTATTTGTTGAAGGGTGTTGACAAAAACGAAGGGTGTTGTCCAGCATGTGTGCTCACATGCTTCTAGCTAGTTCAGCTCTTTTAAGGTATAAATATTGGAACCGCATAGTAGGATTTTTAGATTTGTTGGATTCACTCTAGCGCCTCTCAAGTTAAAGGTATAGCTGCTGTAGCGTAACCACGATAGTTCTCCCCTTAATTGGGATAGAGGTAAACTCTTGTTGCTTTTGCTTGGGCATTTAAGGTAAATACTACTTTATATATTGGTGGATATCTTAAATATCTCTCTGCAACATTATTTAAACCTGGATTCTCTAATAGAAACAAAGACCGAGATTTTCTGGTTCCGCCTGCCTGTAGTCTACGGACCTTTGGCTGGTCCGTCAAATTTTCAGTCTCACTTGTGATGATTCCTACCATGGGCGGGACTGGAAAATCCCAGCCAAGATTATACTCTATTTTCCTAGAACTATCAATGTTGTGATCGACTTACCATCACATGTGAATTGCATGTTTGGTTCTTTAATAAATTTTTATATAATTTAGAAAATATATTGTCTCATATAGTCTTCCATATCCAAACTCGAGAACCCTTCTCCGTACACACTTCAGTGGAGAGGTACATTGTTGAGGAGAGATGCCAGGGCCCTTATAATATCCGGGTTGTCTCAAAAAGGGGCTAGTATTATAATCCATTTCAGAGTGTAATGGATATGTGGGAAAAGTTACAAAGGCCAAATTCTCATTGCATGTTTAGATAATATTGCTCTCATTTGACATTTTGCCTTGAAGTTATCACAGGAAACTAGGTCATGTTTATGAGGTTTTTGTCTTCAGTTCGAGGGCTGCCTGCAACAGTTCCCAAAAAGCATTTCTCCTCACTGGTTGTGCCACAGACAATGCAATGGAACAAAAGTATATTAGGAAGTAACTAAAAGTTCTATTAACTAGTCCGACAACTATCTGGGAAGACCGTCAGTCCAGTTTCCAAATGGATGGGCCATTTTTAAGCAAGCTCTCCAGACACTATGAAAAAGTAGATAAAAATTGGGACCAAAAATAAATCTTTTAAATGACAAATGAGAGGATACAGCAAGAATACCTGCAGTTAATGAGCACTAGGGGGCTGCCACTGACTGTAACTGGCAGCTGTGCCCTCAACGCAGCACGCCCCCATCCCACCATCTCCTTTCTTAATTCTGAACAATAACTCCTGCAATTCATTCGAAGAAGAACTGAAGTCGGCCTTTGAAAATAAATGCCCATTTTGATCGCCAGTTAGGGTAAATTTTTCCAAAGTTCAGCCCAGAATATGAACCAAGAAAGACAGTGCCTCTCATGATCTCAGAATGTCCAAAAGTGCTTTACAACTAATGAACAGGCTGACTATTATAGCACCCCAACAAATAAGCAGTATAGTCCAGGTTTCAGCATGTTATATCAAATAGCTACATCAATATACACAGATAGACTGTTCATGTACCCATCCGTCAATGTCAAAAATAAATGCACAGTACCATGGAAACCGGTATTCGTCAAAAGACAGGAAGAAAAAGACTGTCATTTATAGAGTGTCTTTCACGACAACTGGACATCTCAAAGCACTTTCCAGCCAATGATACACTTTGAAGTGTAGTTATCATTATAATGTAGGAAATGCAGCAGCCAATTTTTGTACAGTAAGCTCCCACAAACAGCAATGTGATAATGTCCAGATGATGTGTTTTTGCAGTGATAAATTTTGGTCAGGACTCCCCAGCTCTTCTTTAAAATTATGCTATGGGATTTTTACATTCACCTGAGAGGGCAGATGAGACCTAAGTTTAAAGTTTCATCTGAAGGACTGCACTTCCAACAGTGCAGCATTCCCTCAGTCTTGCACAGAAGTCTCAGCTTGGATATTTTGCTACTCTGTTGCAGGAGCACAACCTTCTATCTCAGAGGTGAGAGTATTATCAATGTGGCCACCGCTGGTACTTACAATTAATACTGCTGCAAAGAAAGAGAAATGGCTGCATAACAATTGCTGCAGGAGCTCTGGACCAGAGACAGCATAAAAAAGAAAATGGTTCAGAATTGGCACTTTAGGCTGGGCACTTTAAGTCCACCTCTATACACAGGTTTCTTCTGAGCAGTCTGGAATATTAAATGTGGATGGCCTAAAACATGAATGAGTGATATGCAGATAGCAGTGCTGAAAAAGTGTATGAGCATTTAAATCATGTCATTGGCACCTCATCAACATATTAAGACTATGTTCCCAACTATTCTACCTGTGGACGGACCAATCAAATCTTCTCCATTGTGGTCGGTCACAAGCCAGGACTCCTTTGAGTCGGCAGGGATCAAATCCACTAAACCAAAGTGAAATGGCAAGTTGGCAGATATCTGGCATCATTAACCATGGCCATTTTTAAATTCCTGATCAGTTAGGTTTTGGCCACTTTATAGCCAGTTGGAAAAATTTACTCTACTGTGCCTCAAGAAGTTGGAGACATTAATCTTTGGGGATATCCACTGTGTTGGTGTGTTTTCATCAGCAGTGAAGCAAACCTCAATATTCAAGCTATATCACCCTCTTCCCTGTCCCGATCCTTACCTTGGTCCAGGCTGATATCCAACTATGTTTTTTCCAAAACAATAACGTAACTAGTAGCACAGCGAATGAATTACTGTAAATAAAGTAAAGGAATTGCCCTATTTGGAACTTTGGCCTCCGGGATGAGGCCTTTGACCAAGGATATCCTAAAAGCATCCCGAAAGAGGTCAAACATCCCCGCCGACTCAAAGGAGCCCTGCTTGTGACTGACCAAAATGGAGAAGATTCATTCGGGAAGGCACTGAACACTTTGAGAGACTTCGTCAGGAACACACAGAGGAAAACTTGAGGTGTCGAAGAGAGTGCACAAACAGCTCATCTACCCTACTCTTCGAGCACCATCTGCCCTGCATGTGGCAGTGTCTGCAGATCGCACATTGGAGGGAGCAGCCATCTCAGAACCCATTGAACTGGAGTGGAGGCAAGTCACCCTCGATCCCGAGGGACTGCCTAAGAGAAGAAATGAACTATCAGTGGAGAACAACTGATGTAAGAAGGAAGTGACTGAAACCTCTGCACGAACTTTCTGGGGCTGAGCCTGAAAGATACCAGTTTTATCATTAAAATAACAAATCATAGTTTAATGAGCCATGATTATCTGCACCTTACTGTTGTCATTTTGCTGTTTTGAAATTCCTACTTTCCTTTGAAACTGGCCACCTCCTGAATTTAATGTGCAGAATGTATCTGAGAAGCATCACTAAAAGTTGAGAGACAGAAGTAATTATATGGACCGTGTGTCAGGTTCCAGTTAGAAGGGCTATTTGGCACCCCTCCATTGAGAATCCTGTTATGGTTAAATGTCAACCTCCACTTCCTGTTCTATGCGCAGAATTTACTGATTACTGGAGGCTTCTGTTGTCCCAAGTCAACCCGACACTGGAAGATATTCAGTTATGAAAGAAAATGAAAAACAAGAAAGACAGATATGAGTCAATTTATTCCTTTCTGCATTCCTTTCCCAAAATACTTCTGTTCCATGTAAACCATAAAACTCATCTCTGAAATGAGCACCATCACCAACAGCCAACACATTAGGAAGATAAAGTGTAAAATGGTGGAAAAACGCATCTGAAGAGAAGTTGATGGGTCTGCCATGCATTTGTAGAACTTTCTGATTCACTACAGCAAATTTTGTATGAAAATGTAATGATCATTTTTGAAAAGGAAGACTTGCATTTATATAGTGCCATACATGACCATACGACATCCCAAAATGCTTTACAACTAATAAGGTAACGTAGGAAAAGCAGCAGCCAATTTGCTTGCAGCTAGGTCCCACAAACCATATGGCCTTAAGATGTAGGAGCAGAAGTAGGCCATTTGGCCCCTTGAGTCTGCTCTGCCATTCAATGAGGTCATGACTGATCTGATAAAATCTTCAACTCCACTTTCCTGCTTTTTCCCCATAACCCTTGATTCCCTTACTGATTGAAAATCTGCCTATCCAGGATCCATACCCAGGATCAACCTAGTGAACTTGCTCTGGGCTGTCTCCAATGCCAGTATATCTTTCCTTAGATAAGGGGACCAAAAATGTTCACAGTATTCTAGGTGTGGTCTGACTAGTGCCTTGTATAGTTTTAGCAAGGCTTCCCTATTTTTATACTTCATTCCCTTTGAAATAAAGGCCAACATTCCATTTACCTTCCCAGTTACCTGTTGAAATTGTATGCTAGCTTTTTGTGATTCATGTGAGGAGTCCTAAATCCCTGTGCTGCAGCTTTCTTCAGTCTTTCGCCATTTAAATAATATTCAGCTCTTCTATCCTCACTGCCAAAGTGCATAACCTGACATTTTCCCACATCATATTCCATCTGCCAACTTTTTGCCCACTCACTTAACCTGTCTATATCCCTCTGGAGACTCTTTGTCATCCTCACCACTTGCCTTCCCACCTATTTTTGTGTCATCCGCAAACTTGGCAAAAATACATTCACTTCCTTCATCCAAGTCATTAATATATATTGTAAATAATTGGGGCCCCAGTACTCAACCCTATGGCACTCCACTAGTTATAGGTTGACATCCTGAAAATGCCCCCCTTATCGCAACTCTCTGTCTTATATTAGTTATCCAATCCTCTATCCATGCTAATATACTACCCCCAACACCATGGGCTCTTATCTTATTAGGTAGCCTCATGTGCGGTACCTTATCAAATGCCTTTTGGGAATCCAAATATATTACATCTACTGTTCCCTCTTTATCTATCTGCTTGTTGCCGCCTCAAAGAATTCTAATAAGTTTTCCAGGTATGATTTCCCCTTCAAGAAGCCATACTGACTCTGCTTGGTTATATTGTGTATTTCTAAATGCTCTGCTATTATATCCTTTATAATAGACTCTAACAATTTCCCAATAATGGATGTTAAGCTAACTGACCTATTGTTTCTGTTTTTTGACTCCCTCCCTTTTTGAATAAGGGTGTTACATTGGCAGTTTTCCAATCCTCGGGTACTCTTCCAGAATCTAAGGATTCTTGGAAGATTACTACTAGTGCATCCACTATCTCTGTAGCTACTTCCTTTAAACAACAGTGAAATAAATGACCAGGCTATCTTTTTTGGGGTTTTGGTTGAAGGATATATGATGGCCAGGACAACCAGGAAAAGTCCCCTGCTTTTCCTCAAATAGTGCTGTGGAATTCTATACATCCACCTAAGAAGGCAGACATAACTGAAGTTTAACATATCACCTGAACGATGGCATCTCCAACAGTGCAGCACTCCCTCAGCACTGCACAGGAGTTCCAGCCTAGATTAAGTGCTCATGTCTGTGAGTGAGACTTGAACCCACAACCTTCTGCTCAGAGACAAGAATGTTGAGCCAGAACTGACTGCACAGTGTAACTGAAGACACCAACAGGGTATGCTTGGTAAGGGTGTCCCTTGGAATCAAGAAGATATCAAAGGAAAACCTTTACCCATGTTGATAGATGACTTGGAATTTTTTTCAATCAACCCAGTTAGTACAGGAAAATGACTACAGTTGATTGCTGTCTCAATTGGCTCTCTTTTCAAATGTTGACTCACCTTGCATGCTGTTACAAATTTTTCTGTTTTTTTCCCCAAGTCTCCAGCAGTTGGTTTTTTCTTAATTCAGCTCAGTCCGTATTTACCTCCAACTTCAGAGTCTTCAGGTACACACTGACTGATCAGAGTGCACTCGCCATTTCATGATTACTCTCGCTGGAGCTACTCTTTAGTTTGATCGCCTACTACAACTTGTTTCAGAATGAGCATACCTACAAAGACAGCACTGCGTATTTCCATGTGTTGGCCCATAAACTCCTCCGGGCTGCTTCCAATCCACTCCTATAACTGCCAGCCAAGTTACAGTGGAGGAGTGGCAAGAACTGCTCCATGGAAATTCTGGGCTTGTCCCCCAGGAATTTCCTCAGCGGCTTTCCCAATCAGTCGGTGCAACTAGGGTGGACAATCGCCAGATTGGCTTGGATAAACCATACAGAGCAGCTGGAGGATAGGGAAAGGAGAGAGAAGCATCATCCTGCCACTTGTGCACAAAACCATCGTAATAAAAATGAATGGGATCTTTTCTAGCTGCTCCAAGAGAAAAGGATTTGCTTTTTCATGAAGGTCCTTCTCGTTATCGGGGCTGACGAGGGCACACATTAAGATTTCAAACAGGCCTATCCATAGAGTATATACTTTTCATTCTACACTTCTTCAGTATCATCAAGATATATAGTTGCACTTGGGTGGGATTCACAAGGCAGCAAATAAGACGATCCTCTCCAATGTGCATTATGACTACATCTCAAAATCGCCTGTTTTGAATTGCATTAAAGTCGATGCAGCATGCTGACCAGCAACAAAGAAAATTATGTGGGAGAATTCTTGCTGTTTCCTAGCATTTAAGACCAAGCAATAATAATAAAAAATGGAATGTTTAAGTAAATGGGAAGCGTGACATTAAACCCATCAAATGTTTCAATAGTTCAAACTCGGCTGCAACCCTGGGGGGGGTCTGCAAAATGGAATTTAGATTCTGCTTAGCCATTTGCACGCCACCTTTTTCCCAGAATGTGTAGGGCTCAGTGGGGTTGGGAAACACAACTATTGAGCTTCTATCCTTCCAGTACTGTTCTACACACTGCCTCCTTCTCTCCATGCTCAAAACAGAAGGTACAATGGCAACCAGAGGCCTTATAAAGACACATCAGGGAGTCAGAAACACACATCAGGGGGCCATCTGAAGAAAGATCTCAAAGAGGCAATTGCTTTATCTAAATTTACCAGAGTCATGGCAATCGTTACAAATCCAGGCAGCTCATGTTTTCAATTTCAGTGGCTGAAAACAGAAATGAATGACAGCAGGAGCTGTCAGGTTTGGAATTAAAAGTAGACACAGTCTGAAAAATGCCCTCTTTACTTTCCAAAGTGTTTGCTATTTTCAGGGTAAATTGAAAATGCCTCTAAGATTTCTGGTATTGAGAACAAACTGTGGCAATAAGGCATGGTCTTTTCTGAAATGCATTTGGCAAAGAAAAAAACTGTAGGTTCGTATTTCCAGACACATCATTGAATCATAATTGTGCAAATTCAGCTCATCTATTCTATCCCTCTCTCGTATACAGGGAGTCTCACTGAGGATTTCATATCATCCGTCATCTTGCATTATATTTGAAAATAGAAGTTCCAGCTTTTGTGAGTGGGTCGCTGAGTTGCCGGTCATAGTACTTCAGGAATTACACATTTGGGTAAATATTCATTTGCTTCTGCACTTGCTGGGAGGACATATTGGGAAACTGCACAGCTGTCACCAGTGATTTTCCACTCATTACTTTTAATGAGGAACATGGTGTTGTAATATTTAAATCAACAGTCTCATTAATTTGCATATATTTCAAGTTGTTGAGTGCTCCGGGCCTTTGTGTTGTAGTTAAATTCACTGGTGAGACAGCCGGGATGCAAACAGACCATATAAATCTCTAGGACCTTAAAATTTAAACCGGAGAAGGCAGCGATTAAGGAACATGATCTAAAATGGTACTCTAGCCTGGATCCCTAAACTCCTCAAATTTAGCATCATTTTGTTCAAATCCCTTCATGACTGCATTCCTCACTATCCAATCCTTTTATGCCGGATTGTAAGGCCTCCCAGTCCTTCCTGTCCTCTATCACGGAGGTCTTAGACGACAGTACACAGGAGAGCCTGGACAAACCGCTAACTCATGACGAACTGACTAAGGCCCTTGAGTCCTTCGAGAAGAGTAAAACTTCCGGAAGCGACGGCTTGCCGGCGGAGTTGTATTCGGCTCTGTGGGACTGGATGGGCCCAGACCTGCTAGAAGTGTACGAGAATATGCTCCTGGCCGGCAGTATGTCAGAATCCATGAGGAAAGGCATCATCACCCTCATCTACAAGCACAAGGGGGGAAGGGAGGAAATTAGAAATTGGCGACCCATTTCACTGTTGTATGTGGACTATAAGATTCTGTCCAAGGTCATCGCCAATCGGGTCAAATCCGCTCTGGAATTGGTGATCCACCCTGACCAGACCTGCACTGTGCCAGGCAGGAAGATCTCTGACAGCCTCACACTACTCAGGGATACGATTACCTATGTGCAGGACAGGGGTGTGGATACCTGCCTCATCAGCCTGGACCAGGAGAAGGCCTTTGACAGAATATTGCACACCTACATGGTGGATGTGCTCTCCAAAATGGGGTTTGGGGAGGGAATTCGCAATTGGATCCAACTGCTCCACACTAACATCAGTAGCGTGGTCTCAATTAATGGGTGGGAATCAGATAGCTTTCCTATTAAATCTGGAGTCAGGCAGGGCTGCCTTCTCTCCCCTGTCCTGTTTGTGTGTTGCATAGAACCCTTTGCTGAGTCCATCAGGAAGGATCCGGGCATAAGAGGAGTGACGATCCCAGGCAGTGGAGGCACTCAGGTCAAAGCCTCCCTGTACATGGACGATGTCGCCGTCTTCTGCTCGGATCCACTGTCAGTGCGCAGACTGATCCACATCTGCGACCAGTTCGAACTGGCCTCAGGAGCCAAGGTAAATCGTGGGAAGAGCAAAGCCATGTTCTTTGGGAACTGGGCTGACCGATCATTTGTCCCCTTCACTGTCAGGGCTGACGGCCTGAAGGTGCTCGGGATATGGTTCGGAGGGACCGGGGCATGCGTTAGAAACTGGAAGGAGTGAGTGTCTATGATGCAAAGAAAACTGGGCATGTGAGAGCGATGCTCCCTCTCCATTGCGGGTAAGACCCTGGTCATCAGGTGTGAGGCACTCTCGCTGTTGCTGTACGTGGCGCAGGTCTGGCCCATTCCACACTCCTGCGCGATGGTGATCACCCGAGCCATCTTTCACTTTATCTGGAGGTCGAAAATGGATTGTGTTCGCAGGGATGCGATGTACAAGCCTCTAGATAAGGGGGGAAAAAACGTGCCCAACATCGCCCTCATACTGATGGCCACCTTTGTGTGTAGCTGCATCAAGCTGTGCGAAGACCCTCAGTACGCAAACACCAAGTGTCACTATGTGCTGAGGTTCTACCTGTCCCCGGTGTTGCGAAGGATGGGTCTGGCCACGCTGCCGCGGAACGCTCCAAGTAGTTGGACCGTGCCGTACCACCTGTCCCTGGTGGAAAAATTTATGCAGAGAAACACCTTTGACCACAAGTCCATCAGGTAGTGGTCGGCACGTAATGTCTTAGAGGCCCTGAGGGAAAAGGAGAGGGTGCATCCGGTGGGATGGTTCCCTGAGCAGACTGTCAAAGTTATTTGGCAGAATGCCTCATCGCCAGAACTTTCCAACAAGCACCAAGACGTAGCTTGGCTGGTGGTGAGAAAGGCCCTCCCTGTCAGATCCTTCCAACACGCCAGGAGTCTCACCCCCTCTGCATGTTGCCCTCGAGGTGGCTGTGGTGGGGAAGAGACCGTTGTTCACCTCCTTGTGGATTGTGCCTTTGCAAAGAAGGTCTGGAGAGAGATGCAGTGGTTTCTGTCGAGGTTCATCCCGAGCAGTTCTGTGACACAGGACTCTGTGCTCTACGGGCTGTTCCCAGGGACACACACCGAGACAAACATCAACTGCAGCTGGAGGATCATCAACTCGGTGAAAGACGCTCTTTGGTCTGCCCGAAACTTGTTGCTCTTCCAGCGCAAAGAGTTGTCCCCGACCGAGTGTTGCAGACTGGCACATTCCAAAGTCCAGGACTACGTGCTGAGGGACGCACTAAAGCTTGGGGCAGCCGCCGCAAAGGTGCAATGGGGAAAGGTCGCTGTCTAAGACCTTTCTGCCACAGGGCACCGAGGGACTGGGAACTATTGAGAGCCCCTCGGGCTGTACAGTTCACAATGAATGTCTGCATTGAATACTAATTGTATTATAATTGTATTGAAGCACCTCAGAGTGCAACATGATGTATGTTGATAACTCCAATACCATTGTCTGATTGTCTATAATGACCATATTGAAATGATTGTAATATTCATTGATTGTATTGAAGCACCTTGTGATCCATGTGTAAAAGTTGAATCTGATTGCACTTTTTGTGATGGTGATTTTGAAATGTTTTGTAATGTTCTTCCAGATATTTTATGAATAAAGTATATTTTTAAAATAAAAAAAAATCTCTATAGCCTTCTTGAGACCTAAAATCCACCAAATTTGGCGTGCTGTTTATTCCCTGTGCCCTTCAATTCAATACTGGTGGCTGTGCCTTCAACCTTATAGGTCCTCATTTCTGGAATTAGTTCCCTTAACCTTTCCACCTCTTTCAGCCTCTTTAAAATGTTGCCTTAGAATTTACATCCTGACCAAGCTCTTAGTCATTTCAACTGATATCTCCTTTGGCTTGGAATCAATTTTTTTTTGTCTGATTATGCTCCTGTGAAGTTCTTAGGGACATTTTCTATTTGAAAGGCACAATGTAAATTCAATTTGTTGAATTAGGCCTTTTATATTGCAGAATCGGTTCAAAACTTGTTGACTTAGGGCAGAATCTTCTGCTCTCTCTGGTGGCGAGTTTAAAGTTGGGAAGGGCATTTACTTAGGCAAGATGGTGGCACAGCAGGACCCTACCACCTTCCCACCTCCACGTGAATGAAGTTCTGGGTGGGAAGGCCCATGGTTGACCTTCCCACCCTGACATCTATTGAGGTCCTTAAGTGGGCAATTAATGACCCAGTGTTAACCCAGCGGCAGCTAAAACTGTGCAGCCGGCTTGTCACCTCCGGGGGAGGGGGTGTCACTTTCTCAAAGGCACTCAGTACCTGTCCAAGGGACTTGACCACAGGAAGGGTAGGTTGCCAGCTGAGAGCCACCCCCTGCTCTTGCTGCCAAACCTCCTACATCCCCGCTTCCCACGGCCACTACCCGCGAAACCACTCTCACTCCACATTACTTACCTATGACTTGGGTCCCTCTGCGATCCTGGGGCTCCAGTACCTGTCCTTCCGGCAGCAGCCGCGGTCCCTCACCGTTTGGCCAGCGGCTCTCGGTAGGCGAAGCTTCCATCTCTGCGGTCTTGATTCCAGGGTAGGCCCACTGCCGGCCTTGCCACTGCCTGATTGCTTTGTGGTTCGGCAGGCCTTCCTGAAAAGATGCAGTGCACTTCTCTCACCAGCTCTAAAGGCCAACAGGCGAGACCTCTGACACCTCAACAAGATTCCACCCAGAGTTTCACCTTTCTGCTCACTTTATAGCACTGGGAAATTTTAATAGCTGGTAAAATGAAAACAGTAAGAAAAATGATGGTCCCCCACCAATGAAGAACAGCCTTTTCTCCCCACTTTTCGTCTTGAAAAGCTATTGAAGCGATTTCAATACCGCTCACAGATACAAAGGTTCCCCAGGTACTAGTTAAACAGCTGACAGCAAACAAAAACTAACGACCATGGGTGCATGAGGAAAATGATCCAGAAATGTACCATTGCTTCAAAACTTCCACCTTTTTTGCTAGAGAAAATTGCGGAGTTCCCAGAGAAATTCCATATGGCTGTGTGACAGCGACCACTTCATGACAGGAAGATGTCAGTCATTAATGCTAATGGTGACCCACTTTTCCTTTACTCTTGGTGCCACTCCAATTGAGAGTGACATGGTGACTGAAGGTCAGAGCAAGGCTATACTTTCCACACCTGGAGACGCATTTCAGGAAGTCAAAGGCAACAAAAATGGGCCATTTACACTATAAGCCAAACATTAACTTAGGTCAATGGTGGTTTGATTCTCTGATGCCTCCCAAAGCCAGAAGATAAACTCAGGAGAGAATTATTTCAAGCAAACAGAAACTCTTTGGATGCCAGCAATGGATGTGGTTTGCACATGGGTTCCATGAACACAAATATGAATAAATTCTGTGTTCAACCAGTGCTGGCTCTGCTGAGTATTTTAAAAAATGGAATCAAATAGATTGTTGATTTGTGATTAACACTTCCTTGTGAAAACAACAGACTGTCCAAGGGAAATGGCAACTTAATGATCAAATCTCGATAGCAGTGTGTGAACTCAAGAGGATTGCGACTGGCTGAACCATGTAGACAAGGACAGTCTTGGGTTCAATGTCCAGTCTTTAGTAAGTTAGTTGATCCCAGCCTGCATAATAGTGGTGATCGCTACATGGCACAACATCTGCAACTATACTCTCCCTTCACTGCTCATTATTTCTGACTGGGGGGAAAGTAGGCTTGCTCACATGTATGAGTGGAGGTCTACTCACTAGCTTCCAAAGGCTCCTGAAGGTTTCATTAACTGAAAGCCGTTGACATGAATATCATTCTTTCTTGCATTTCCCGATTTAAAAAAAAAATGTGCACCTGTACCTCCAGATCTCTCTGTTAATCCATGTTTTTGTGGACCTTATCATTTAGTACTTCATTGCACTGTAACTTTTCCAATATTATTGCCCATTTCGCTGAAATTGTCAGCTGTCGGCCCATTCTGTTAGCTTGTCTAAAGCTGGCTGAGATCTTCGACATTCTGCCTACATCCATGAACCCTAATCTGGAATCACTCACTGACTTCTTGATCCACATGTAGATCATTTAAGTAACTTGAAAACCATTGGCAGGACTGTCCTATGAAGAGAGATTGGTGAAACTGAGCCTGTATTCTCTAGAGTTTCAAAGAATGAGAGCTGATCTCATTGAAACCTACAAAATACTTAAAGGGATAGACAGGGTAGATGCAGGTAAGATGTTTCCCTGGTTGGGGAGTCTAGAACCAGGGGACTCAATTTCAGAATAAGGGGGAAGCCACTTAGGGCCGAGATGAGAAGAATTTTTTTTGACTCAGATGGTTGTGAATCTTTGTAATTCTCTACCCCAGAGGAGTGTGGAAGCTCAGACATTGAGAATGCTTGAAGTAGAGATTGACAGATTTCTAAATGCTGATGACATAAAGAGATATGGGGATAGTGTGGGAAAAAGGCATTGAAGCGGATGATCAGTCATGATCATACAGAATGGCGGAGCAGGCTTGATGGGCTGAATGGCCTATTTCTGTCCTATGTTCCATTAAATCCACCATCAGACCATTGTTGACATCCTGCCCAAAAAAACAACATCCATTTACCCTCCTCTGCCTAGCCATCAATGCATGTAGCTGCATTCTCTATCACATAAAGCCTTCATTTTTATGACAACTGTCTTCTGTATGGTATATCAAATACATCTGAAAATTCATATATCCAACATAAACCAAGCTCCCCTTCTCTGGGATTTCCTTAAAGGTTTCAGTTAGCATGTTAAAGCATGACTCACCCTTTAAAAGTCCATATTGACAGTTTTTGAAATCACCCCTGCTTTTCTAAGTGCTTAACCACTCTCATCCTGTATTATAGAGCTGAATTTTCCTGCGCGGATTGCGATCCCAATATCGGGATGAATTCTGGGCTGGGAACCCAGGAGTGGCCATGGTGAGCTGTCAGGTGCAATCTTCCTGGAGGTGGCCAGTTAAGAACCACCTCTGGGAGCCCTGCCGATTAGGGACATCAGCTGGATTCCACGGTCAGGAGGTCCATCCAGGGAGCAGAGCCACCAGCTGCCCATGCAGTGTGCACAATGCCTCGGCACCAGGAGCAGCAGCAACGCCATGGAGGTGCCTTCAGTGGGAGAGAAGCAGTTGCCACTGTGACCGGTCAAATAAATTTAAACCCTCAAGTGAAGCCACCTCCGATCCATTTTCAGGTTCCTGACACTGCAGGTGGCCCATGCCCTGTTGGGAAAACCTCTTGCGACCTGGAAAATTGAGGGTAAGTGGCTCATTACCATCCTTAATTGGATTTCCGCCTCTGGAAAAGTTTTCGGAAGCAGGAGTGCCTCGGGGGGGCTGACCGAACATGCATCTTCCAAAATATCCTTGCGCCCCCACAGTCTAGGACAACTCAGCGCATAACCTCACAGGGATCACTGCTTGAGACACTACTCAAATCATCTTAGACATAAGCACTGGTTGAAAATAGGCCAAAGCATGATGGTCTGAATTCTCCAGCCCGCACTCTCTGCTCGTGAGGGTCACACTCAAAATTTACTGACAAACAAGATCAAATTAAAGTAGGAAGTTTGTAATTCCCTGACGTATCCCTTTCCCTTTTCTCGAATGGACACCAGCACTTGCCAACCTCCAGTGTTTTCTGTATCCAGGGCCTTTTGAAAAATGAAGGCTACATACTTACAGCAATAGCAACTTGCATTTGCATAGCACCTTTAATGTTTAAAGTAAAGCAGCCCAAGGAGTTTCATAGAAGCACAACTAGACAAAATCTGACTAAGTTTATATTGAGTTTTGGACAATAAACCAGGTTCTGTTAGTACTATCAGGAGATCACCAGTGCTTCAGGCAACATTTGGTTCTTTATGTTATGTAAATCATCAGCTGCTGAGGTGCATTCTCTATATTATCCCTGCAGGGCAGCACCATCCCATTCCTCATGGATACTCAGGGGGGTGGGGGGGGGATTAGTTAGCGGCAAAGCAGTGGGATTATGCCGGCCTCAGGAGCCCACACATGTTATAAATGGCATTCTACCACCAGCAGTATTTTATCCCCTGTCTGACGGAGGTGATGGACATTTGGCGAATTGCAGTGGGAGAGAGCAAATACTTCGACTGTTGTATGAAAGTAAAGAAAACACCCGGAGCAATATTTAAAACCATCAAATATCGCGGTTATCCCAGAGGCTTTTTATCTCTCTGTATTCCCACTCTTTCATTAAAAGGTCCAAGTGTGTTGCACCTAATCTGTTATAGTTAAGGGCCAACTACCACAACAGAAGAAAATGTATTGAATCTGGAACTGCCACTCCACAATTTACAATCATAGCGAGAGAGGCTTTCAAAGTGCAGAAATCATGTACACATTCTTAAAGCCCCTGAGAAAATAAGGGAGACAGCAATTTTAAGTCAGGCAAATCAATTGAGTGTTGGCTCTTTAATATTCCACGTAAGTTTTCAGTCCATTGTTTTTAAGTGTCTAAATGATCACAGTTGAGCTGACAGTTCTGTATTAGCAGATGGTCGATACAAATGGCTCCTTTTCTAGCTAGTCAGCTGGATGTTCTGAAACCCATTGCCATGTTTCGGAAGATCACACTTATGAGAAAGCTGTGTAACTGCACTGCAGCGGGGCCTACTTTAGCCGCTCAAAGTTTCAGTATCTCACTCTCTATAGTGAGAAGGTCTCTGATCTATCCTCAGTCGCAGAGCAATGCGCTCCGATATCACTTTCTCAACCTGGGCAGACTGAAACACAATCTGAAACACTTTCTGGCCACGACAGGAAATATTTGCAGGGCTACAGAGAAAGAATAGGTGAATGGGGCTAACTGGGTAACTCTTTGAATGAGCCGGCAGAGGCACATTAGATCAAATGGCCTCCTTCTGGATCCTATGATAATTGAGCAGCAGGGCAGGTGCAGCTGAATGTGGAAAACTATTCAAACCCCTTCAAAATGAGAATTTTCACCTCTATTAGAATTCCCATTCAACTTTCCTCCAATTATAAGGGAATTATGACTGAAGTGTAAGATGACTCAGTAAATGCTGCGATGGGGATGCAGCTGGTGTTACCAATCTGCACCAGCTTCTGTTCATTTTAATTGGTTATCATGAGGGCAGTTTGTCAGGCCTAGGTGGTCCAGCCTAGATTTTACAATTCCAGGCTTGACAGTGAGCTGTCTTTTCCACTATAGCAGCACTACATACCCTTGCTCTACACACACAGACACACACGCCAATTAAAGTTATCATCACATAAGAAGTGTTCATGAAAAGCCTGCCTGCCTGTGAGTTTACTGTTGTCTTTGCTGATCTCCCAAGTGTTTCTATTTTGTAACTAAGCATCCGCCGCTCTGTAAATGTTGCAAACTAACTGGATTAGATGTGCTTGTCGTTCTGTAGAAATGAAGCAGAAAGCAGGCTGTTTCAAAATAGCAGCAAAATGCATTATAGAAGGATTAGCACCAGGAATGCTCTCCCAAGAGTAACGTGGTTTCTATGGACCCAGGCATCAATAGAGTCACCCCTCACATGGCTAAAGCTGAGTGGCTGACAGGACAGCTTTAAAATCACCTTTTTGACTTTGTGAAGGTCCTGTTCTTTGTGTACCGCATCTAAGTCAGTCACACCCCGGCTGAAATCACCCTCTGTACCATCGTGTAGAGGCGGATCGATGGCGTCTATATCAGTCTCTTCCGAAGCCTCTTTCTCTGCGTCAGTAAGCAGTTGAGCTGCTACAGACCAGAAAGCAACACAAATAAATAATCAATGTGAGACATAGGGTGATACAGAATTAAACATACATCTAGCAAGAATAGCATTCATTTAAAAAGAGCCAAATTAGTGTGTTCCGAGACAAGCGATGACCTGACTAAAGTAGAAGTATAGGGTAGAAACTGGACCTCACGGTGTCCATTCTATCAGTGAATAATGGGTGCACCAAGGGTCAATGCTGAGGACTAAGGTCTCACTCCCAGTGGAGGCCTGAAAGACCTTCAACCCAATATTGGGTCAGGCGATTATTTCAGGATTTGCTCACATAATCCCTAAAACAGATGTGTCTCAGATGTAAATGAGGGATTTAAGGCCCTTTTTAGGGAGCCTCATTCCTACCCAATATTGCAGACAGGAGTAGGAGCCTGAAGATTCCCACAGGCAGCCTCTTGCCTTCTGGTGTAGGTCAGATTTTATTTCCACCAATTTACGCAAGTGAAGTCAATGTCCTCTTGCTAGCTGCAAACTGGCAGTGGAACAGAAATTGAACCAAAACAAAAAGGCAGCTTCCTGCAGAAGGCCGGCCCATTCTAGTTTTCAGATGACCTCGATTTAGGTGGCCAATGCTCCTGCCAGAAACAGCAGGGGGGGGGTGGGGGGCCTAATCAAATTATTGAAATTGGTAGGGGCGGGGGTCAAGTGATCTTCACATCAATCAGCACTACTTCCTCAAACTTCCCACAATCACGTGCAGTACAGTACATGGAGGCCATTCTGCGCTCTATTTAAAGAGATCAGTAACCGTGAGTGAGCGGAAACTGAAAACATGCCTGGCACTCATACCCCCTTGACTCATTGAAGAGTTCTGAGCCATACGGCTTCATGAATAACTCCTTGCTGCTGTGCGTGCACTTTAAATTGCTCCATTGATGAACTAAGCTGCTTGGTCCACTGTCTTTGCCACCCCTGCCCGTTACTTTGAGCCCTGCCCTTTGTTGATCAGTGCCACCCTGGTGGATTCCCTGCCCTCCTGGACAGTGTGAATAGTCCTGGCTGAGCTGTCCAATGATAATGGTGATCAACACAAGAATCCATTGAGCTGACTCACTTCTGATGTCATCAGGGAGCCCCCCATGCCTGATTTGTACAACATGAAAATGCTGCCAGTGTTTTATGAGTGCAAATAGTCTGCGGTGTAGGATAACTTTATTCAGATTAATTATATTAACTGTAACAATTCAGTTTATAGCAACTGAAATAGGATATTTACAATGGCTGGTGTCCAGCAGTTAGTGAATTAGTCTGTCCTGTTCAGATGAACAAACAGATAAGCATCTGAAAAGGTAACAATTAGGGCAGTAATCAACTGTTTAAGTGTGCATTGTGTAAATGGACATTTAAACAGACAATGCCTTTTTTTAGAATAGTATTTTAGGGCTATATATAGCATTGTCTTTTGATTTCCAGAGGCCAGTTTGAATTGTTGTGTTAAAAGGTGAAAGTACAATCCTGCAATGTGCATGTACACAGGAATTAACTCCCACCACAAATATATTTTCCACCCTTGTGAACAAGATGCTTCTTCTTACCCACCATCTAGTAAAGCCTGGCTGCATAGCACATGCTTTTCATAGAAGCTGAGCACATACATAACAATGTCAGGACATTGGATACGGGCATGTGCAGCCTCCTATTCCTGTTTCTCCATAAAACCTCAGGACTTTTGCTGTTTCTCCAGTTCCCTAGGTCTAAAGTTAGACCGAAACAGTCTAATGCCACTCCTGACCCTCCCTGGTTCCCCCACTCCCAAAACCTGTGGGGGTGATGGGCAGGCTTTGCGATGTGTGCAGGATTCAAATCATTTGAAGAATACAGCTCCTACAAGATAGGCAGCCTAGCATTCCTTTGTTTAAAATGGTCCACACATTGTTAGACAATACCAAAGCAGCAAAGATGGGGTCAGTTATCACTTGTATTGCCTACTGTGAATGGAGCAGTATAGGCCTCCAAATTGCAACGGTAACCATTGCTACCCATTAATCCATTAAGGGGCAGGCAACATTTGAAAGGGGTCTTCTGCTGGGCACCTGCAGTACCAGCCTGTTTTATTACAAGGAGGGAGTATACAAGTAGGGAAGACTTGCTACAACTGTACAAGGTGTTGGTGAGACTACTGAGGCAAATAGTTTTGGTCTCCTTATTTAAGGAGGGATATACCTGGATAAGAGGAAGATCAGAGGTTTACTAGGTTTGTTCCTGGGATGAAGAGGTTGGCTTATGAGGAAAGGTTAAGCAGGTTGGGCCTATACTCACTGGGGTTTAGAAGAATGAGAAGTGAACTTATTGAAACATGCAGGTTTCTGAGGGAGCTTAACAGGGTAAGATCCTGAGGGAATGTTTCCCCTCCAGGGGGAATCTATAATTAGGGGACACCATTTTAAAACGAGGGGTCTCCCATTTAAGACAGAGATGAGGAGGAATTTCTTCTCTCAGAGGGTCATTAGTCTTTGTAATTCTCTACCTTAGGGAGCAGTGGAGGTTAGATCATTGAATATATTCAAGGCTGAGTTAGATTTTTGACCTACTAGGGAGTCGGGAATTAAGGGGGCAGTCAGGAAAATGGAGTTAAGGCCATAATCAGATCAGCGATGATCTTATTGAATGGCAGAGCAGGCTCAATGGGTTGAACGTCCTAGTCCTGCTCCTATTTGTTATGTCCTTTAAGTGTTCCTTTGTACCCCACAAAAAGAATCTCGACATCCATCCCCAGCAAGTGCCCCGCTTGTAAATTACTTTGCTGATGGTCAGGGTGGCCAGATAGTGGTTACTTCCTGGCTGCCTGTTAGTTGGCCAAATATCACAATTGGACCCAGTGACTTCATCTCTATGTGTGAGGATTGCCCCAGCACTGCCCCCCTGTTCCCCCCCATTGCCTCCCCGCTCCACCCTGCAGCCCCCCCCTACCTATCACCATCAATGGGAACCAGGAAGCTGTGATGAAATGACCCGAAAGACACAGTGAAGTTGTTAATGTTGGAATCCTGTTACAATTAAGTACATGCTCTGGTTGTAAGTGTTACTAATTGGGGAAAGGTTAGGGCATTATTCTTAAGTGTATATATAAGAACCAATTTCACACCTATGTGGAGAAGGAAAAAGGAGTCTGTGCTCTCTGAGTTCTGCGAATAAACCCATGTTTTGGAAAAGCTGGCTACAGATTCCTTTACTTAATGAATGAGCAGCAACTTCTAATAGAAGTGACTCTCTCTGGTAACCTGCTCCTGGGCTTCCTCCTTGTAGGCTGGCAATGCCGGAGGGTATGCTCAGCCAGTCTATTTAGCAACCCAGTTCATGGTCACATTTTTAACTTGAATCCCATGCCTTAGGACACTATGAACTGTTGACACTGCCTAAATCATTCAGTGAAAGGAATATTACTCAGCCTATTTGAACATATACAGCGATGAGAAATGCTGAGGGAAAACTCAAACGCTAAAATGAGATGGGTTTAGGTTGGGTAGGATTTTGAAGTGTTTATAATTTTAGATGATGTTTTATCAGAGACGGGTTGTGGGGGTGCGGGCAAACAATCTATCCCAGGTGGCACGTCAGCCATTTAAATTTTTTGAAGAGACTACATGCTTCAGATTTTAGTTCTAGTTTAAATTTTATGCTGGCCAGCCACATGTCCCAGGCATAGGGAAACCCAGTATGTGAAGGGAGGCGAGGACTGCACCATCCTACACTCCAGCACTGCTCTCAATCTGCCTGACTGAGGCCAGGAAACGGAGAGGAGAATTATTAATCTGCTCCTGGGGTTAAATTTGGTTTTGATTTAAATGCTGGCAGATAACACAGTCCGACAAGAAGTTTTCAACCCAAAAGCTAGGTTAAAAACTCCAAAGGTATTGTAAGGACAACAGTATCCTAATGCCGAATTAAATACATCCAATCTACAATAGGAGCTCGCAGTACATTAACTCTACAAGCCTAAACTAACACTCATTGTACAATTTTCAATGCAAGAAACATTTGGAAACAAGAGAAACATGCATTTATAAAGCATCTTTAACAAAGAGAAATAGTCCACGGTGATGTTAGGAAATAACCATGAACTTTGGTTAAAAAAAAAGGTGGGATTTAAAGCGGGTGGTAAAGGAGGTGATGGAGATGTAGGGAGGAATTACAGAGCATGAGTCCAAGGCAGCTGAAGACATGACAGGCAAAGCGAGAGTGAAGAGAGAGGGTGAATATCAGATCCAGTAAAGGAATGGTGCAGATTACAGACACAAGGGGATAGAGAGGTGAAACAATGGACGGATTAAACACAAGGGCGAAAATTTTACCTCTGAGGCAATGGTGTCCAGAACCAATGCAAGTCAGGGAGGATTGGGATGATGGGCAGGATTTCATGGGTGGCGGGGTTTACTTCCCCATCACTGATAAAGTCTCCGTGAAACCCGACCCACTCTGGCAGGCTGACCCGCAGCTCGGTGGAGTGTTAACTGGCTTAAGACAGGCCTTCTGCCCTATATCTGGGGAGGAAGTCCTGCTTCAAATCTGATTGGCTGGCAGCTCTCTGGTCCCAGCAATACCACTGGGAGTAGTGGCCACTGCTGGAACTGCAACCAATACGTGACGATGAAGAGCCAGAAGTTGGATGACAGGAAAGTGTGGGGGGTGGGGTGGGGGGGGTGTTGGGGAGGGAGTGGGGTGGTGGTGGTTCTCGGCAGAGCCAGAAAAGGAGGACATGACGGGCTGGGGTGGGGAAGGGGACATGGCGGGCTGGGCTGGAGTGGGGAAGGGGACATGGCGGGCTGGGCTGGGGTGGGGAAGAGGACATGGCGGGTTGGGCTGGGGTGGGGAAGAGGACATGGCGGGTTGGGCTGGGGTGGGGAAGAGGACATGGCGGGCTGGGTTGGGGTGAGGAAGGGGACATGGCGGGCTGGGCTGGGGTGGGGAAGAGGACATGGCGGGTTGGGCTGGGGTGGGGAAGAGGACATGGCGGGTTGGGGTGGGGACATGGCGGGTTGGGTTGGGGAAGGGGACATGGTGGGTTGGGTTGGGTTGGGGAAGGGGACATGGTGGGTTGGGATCGGGAAGGGGACATTTTGGACTGTGGTGAGGAAGGGGACATGGCGGGTTGGGGTGGGGAAGGGGACATGGCGGGTTGGGATCGGGAAGGGGACATTTTGGACTGGGGTGAGGAAGGGGACATGGCGGGTTGGGATCGGGAAGGGGACATTTTGGACTGGGGTGAGGAAGGGGACATGGCGGGTTGGGGTGAGGAAGGGGACATGGCGGGTTGGGCTGGGGAAGGGGACATGGCGGGTTGGGGTGGGGAAGAGGACATGGCGGGTTGGGGTGGGGAAGAGGACATGGCGGGTTGGGGTGGGGAAGAGGACATGGCGGGTTGGGGTGGGGGTGGGGAAGGGGACATGGCAGGTTGGGGTGGGGAAGGGGACATGGCGGGTTGGGGTGGGGAAGGGGACGGGGTGGGGAAGGGGACATGGTGGGTTGGGGTGGGGGTGGGGAAGGGGACATGGCGGGTTGGGGTGGGGAAGGGGACATGGCGGGTTGGGGTGGGGAAGAGGACGGCGGGTTGGGGTGGGGAAGGGGACATGATGGGTTGGGGTGGGGGTGGGGAAGGGGACATGGCGGGTTGGGGTGGGGAAGGGGACATGGCGGGTTGGGGTGGGGAAGGGGACATGGCGGATTGGGGTGGGGAAGGGGACATGGTGGGTTGGGGTGGGGGTGGGGAAGGGGACATGGCGGGTTGGGGTGGGGGTGGGGGTGGGGAAGGGGACATGGCAGGTTGGGGTGGGGAAGCAAAGCTGTCCATAGGGCATGGCAGGATTCTGCCCGATGTGTGAACAAAACATGGAATGGCACATGGTATGAGTTTTAGATCAGCTGGTGTTTATGAAGAATGGAGGATGGGAGGCTGGTCAAGAGGACACAGGAGTAAAGCCTGAAGATCACAAATGTAAGACTAACTGTTTGGACAGCAGGTGGCCTGAGGTAAATGGACAACAATCCAGAGCTGGAAGTTAGCAGTGCTTATGATGGAAGGGGATGCGAGGTCGGATAGTCTGCCCAAGCTCCAACAGGGAGATGAGGCTGAACCAGCTGGGGACAGTGGCCATGAGAAGATGGATTCTCTGGTAAGGATATGAAGGTTGTGACTGGGGTTGAAGACAATGGCTTTAGATCTGCTCCTGGAGACCGATAAACCAGTGGGACCATTAAAGTTATGCAAGGAAATAAAATAAAACACCAGCAGCTCAGCAGTGGGATGTTTAAATAAGAAAATTGATATTTTCCATTTGAAATAAAACTTATATGTTTGCTAAAGTTCTTCTTTGGACACCCAGTCTCGCTTGAATTGGAATGTGGGTTACTATGGTTACCTATAGCCTAGGGGTCTGTTAGTTGTTTCTCTGACAGTAAGATTAAAAAGATCATTGCCCCCTTACAAAATGTGTTGCTGAACAGAATTAAAATGTCATACCTGGGACGTTGCTGTTTTCAGCACTCTCTTCACTTTCTTGGTCCTCCTCTCCACCCGCATTTTGCTCAGTGTGTAGGAGACTCAGCTTGTGGCACACCTCAAAGGCTTGCCCTATAGTTCGCACTATCCTCATTGCTTGGCTCTGCGATGGAGAGCAGGAAGAGGAAGACTATTACCTCAGTATAACTCAATGATATATAACTGGCATTGTTAGAATTAATATAGTGAGAATCTTTACATGATAAAACTTGACATGAGATGCCTTTCGGAATGAACTAGTGTTGTGTAATATGAATCATCGTTTAGTACTAGTAAGAAATATAGGACAATTATGTGCACAATATGGACCATTCAGAATGAAAGTGAATCCCTCCCCTTCCTTAACAAGGCCACAACACTTCTCCATGAGGTTTGTGGCTGTCTCTCCGATTATAAAGTATTTATTTACAACATGCTCTTTGTGATATCTTCAGAAGTCGCCCTGTAGAGAGGATATTCTAATTATCCACTGACAGCTTCCATTTCCTTAGCAATTACGATTAGCCTGGAAAGTATTCCAGACATGGCTTTAGATTTGCAGTCTGAACGGGAATTAAACTCTGAATGAGCCCACCCTGCACGACTCCTGCACCAGACCACAGTAAGTTCTCGACTGTTCTGCTGCTCTGTTTATTTAACAGGGAAGCTTTGCGGCCATTGAACAGAAGAAAGCTCTACCTTGGCAGCAGGATAATACATTGCACACCACACGGTCACGCCCTGACCAGACAGTACCTCACCTGACCTACCATGATCAACCTCCCGGGAGAATTAGCTGGTCACAGCGCTTGCAAAGTGTGGGTTAAAGATAGTTTACAAAGTGTTCATGGTCCCAGCGGATATCATCCCCCCTCCCCACCCCTAGCCTCTCTTCCTCCTGCCTAGCGATTGTCCTTAGCGCCCTATGTATTTCCTGCTTTGCGTGGTGTGCGACCAAGCATGCACAGAGTTCTCTCTCGGGCAGGGTATTTGGCATTCCAGCCAGACAGTGTAAACAGAGTACTTACTGCCTGGCTGGAACCCAAACTGCAGTTACCATTCTCAGATGAGAAGCTGCACTATAAACACCACATCAAACATCACCAGTTCATTTTTGCAAACAAGCTGTTGAAGGCCCAAATCTCTATAAACAGTATGTCTAGAGCCTGGGTACCAACAACTCTCTTTAAACAGTATGCCTAGAGCCTGGGTACCAACAAATCTCTTTAAACAGTATGCCTAGAGCCTGGGTACCAACAAATCTCTTTAAACAGTATGCCTAGAGCCTGGGTACCAACAACTCTCTTTAAACAGTATGTCTAGAGCCTGGGTACCAACAAATCTCTTTAAACAGTATGCCTAGAGCCTGGGTACCAACAACTCTCTTTAAACAGTATGCCTAGAGCCTGGGTACCAACAACTCTCTTTAAACAGTATGCCTAGAGCCTGGGTACCAACAAATCTCTTTAAACAGTATGCCTAGAGCCTGGGTACCAACAAATCTCTTTAAACAGTATGCCTAGAGCCTGGGTACCAACAAATCTCTTTAAACAGTATGCCTAGAGCCTGGGTACCAACAAATCTCTTTAAACAGTATGCCTAGAGCCTGGGTACCAACAAATCTCTTTAAACAGTATGCCTAGAGCCTGGGTACCAACAAATCTCTTTAAACAGTATGCCTAGAGCCTGGGTACCAACAACTCTCTTTAAACAGTATGCCTAGAGCCTGGGTACCAACAAATCTCTTTAAACAGTGTGCCTAGAGCCTGGGTACCAACAAATCTCTTTAAACAGTACGCCTAGAGCCTGGGTACCAACAAATCTCTTTAAACAGTACGCCTAGAGCCTGGGTACCAACAACTCTCTTTAAACAGTACGCCTAGAGCCTGGGTACCAACAAATCTCTTTAAACAGTACGCCTAGAGCCTGGGTACCAACAAATCTCTTTAAACAGTACGCCTAGAGCCTGGGTACCAACAAATCTCTTTAAACAGTATGCCTAGAGCCTAGGTACCAACAAATCTCTTTAAACAGTATGCCTAGAGCCTGGGTACCAACAAATCTCTTTAAACAGTATGCCTAGAGCCTGGGTACCAACAAATCTCTTTAAACAGTATGCCTAGAGCCTGGGTACCAACAAATCTCTTTAAACAGTATGCCTAGAGCCTGGGTACCAACAAATCTCTTTAAACAGTATGCCTAGAGCCTGGGTACCAACAAATCTCTTTAAACAGTATGCCTAGAGCCTGGGTACCAACAACTCTCTTTAAACAGTATGCCTAGAGCCTGGGTACCAACAAATCTCTTTAAACAGTATGCCTAGAGCCTGGGTACCAACAAATCTCTTTAAACAGTATGCCTAGAGCCTGGGTACCAACAAATCTCTTTAAACAGTATGCCTAGAGCCTGGGTACCAACAACTCTCTTTAAACAGTATGCCTAGAGCCTGGGTACCAACAACTCTCTTTAAACAGTATGCCTAGAGCCTGGGTACCAACAAATCTCTTTAAACAGTATGCCTAGAGCCTGGGTACCAACAAATCTCTTTAAACAGTATGCCTAGAGCCTGGGTACCAACAAATCTCTTTAAACAGTATGCCTAGAGCCTGGGTACCAACAAATCTCTTTAAACAGTATGCCTAGAGCCAGGGTACCAACAAATCTCTTTAAACAGTATGCCTAGAGCCTGGGTACCAACAAATCTCTTTAAACCGTATGCCTAGAGCCTGGGTACCAACAAATCTCTTTAAGCAGTATGCCTAGAGCCTGGGTACCAACAAATCTCTTTAAACAGTATGCCTAGAGCCTGGGTACCAACAAATCTCTTTAAACAGTATGCCTAGAGCCTGGGTACCAACAAAACTCTTTAAACAGTATGCCTAGAGCCTGGGTACCAACAAATCTCTTTAAACAGTATGCCTAGAGTCTGGGTACCAACAAATCTCTTTAAACAGTATGCCTAGAGCCTGGGTACCAACAAATCTCTTTAAACCATATGCCTAGAGCCTGAGTACCAACAAATCTCTTTAAACCGTATGCCTAGAGCCTGGGTACCAACAAATCTCTTTAAACAGTATGCCTAGAGCCTGGGTACCAACAAATCTCTTTAAACAGTATGCCTAGAGCCTGGGTACCAACAAATCTCTTTAAACAGTATGCCTAGAGCCTGGGTACCAACAAATCTCTTTAAACAGTATGCCTAGAGCCTGGGTACCAACAAATCTCTTTAAACAGTATGCCTAGAGCCTGGGTACCAACAAATCTCTTTAAACAGTATGCCTAGAGCCTGGGTACCAAAAGGCTCCCACTGCAGTGGCAACATTGAGTGTATATTTTGGTATTGCTCCTGCCTGCAGCAAATGGACATTTCCTCATTACAGTCCCAGTTACTGAACTTTACAGGGAGTGTGCAGCCTTTCACCATTTATACAGCAGAGTAACGAGGTTCAAAGTTATCCGCAATTTCTTTTTAATGCTACGTCAACCTTTTGTTCCAAATGGACATGTAATCACAATCCCAAACATAACCTGCTGACAATAATGGTTACTGTGCTTCAGTGAATTATTACAAATTTCACTGCCGCCCTGGCCTATGTCATACACACACTGGCAGTAATAGAGTGAATTAATCTTCAGCCATATTTCCAATTGATTAAGCTTTTTCCCTATTTTTCTTCTTTTTTATTACTACAGCCAGGTACTAGGAAACTGAACCACTATTAAAATATACAACTCCACCGCTCTTGATGCTTCAGAAGTGCTTAAATTAGTCAGCTAATTCAGTCGCGATCCATAAGAGCTCACATTAACACCTACTTAAAGTAATCACATGCACTCAAAACTCATCCATCAGATGTTGGAAACAGCAGGCCAAAATTAATAATCACATAGGTAGTTCTCAGTTCTTCCTGCTGCTCAGAAAATTAAAAAACATTAATTTCAGCTTCTGGTTTCCATATGTCACTGTAGCAACAACAAATGAGCTGATGTGAGTGTTTGCATTACCAGGAAGCCCTTTGGCAGAGAGAAGGCAAATGTTAATGCAGACCCCATTGTCAGGGCATGGTGAATCATAGTGGCTTATTACAGACATGAGGTTATATGTAGGGGCATGCTTCAGTCACTGTGCAGGGTGTGGTGAGGTAGTATATGAATGCAAGTCCTGGCTAATATGAATATGTTGTAATTTTAATATTTTTAAATGATCTCTTTTGGTTTTGCAGGAACTGCTCTCAAACAGAATAAAACTTCGAAAATAAAAGGCAAAAGTGTTTGACTTAATCCAGTGCTTCCCAAACTTTTTCCCAGTGTGACCCCATTTTAATGTCTCAGACTTTGTGTGATCCTGGGATGGCAATTTGCAGAGAGCAAGAGTTGTTGTGCAAGGTAGGGAGGCAGTTAGGGCAGGGAGGCAGGGGGTCAACGATGGGAGGCTTCAGTTATTGAGCGGGTGGAGGGGTTGAATATGCTGCATATTACCCCCCATCTCCCCCCTCCACCCCCATTTCCCCCCTTCATACCCATCTACCTGCTTCACCCCACATCTTCCCCTCCTTCACCCCCCCATTTCCCCGCTTCACCCCATCTCCCCCCCTTCACCCATTTCCCACTCCTTCATCCCCTTCTCCCCCCTCTTCAGCCCCATCTCCCTCTCCTTCACCTCCACCTCCCCCGACCTTCACCCCCGCCTCCCCCCACCTCCTTCACCCCCATCTCTCCCTCCTTCACCCCCATCTCTCCCTCCTTCACCCCCATCTCTCCCTCCTTCACCCCCATCTCTCCCTCCTTCACCCCCATCTCTCCCTCCTTCACCCCCATCTCTCCCTCCTTCACCCCCATCTCTCCCTCCTTCACCCCCATTCTCTCCCTCCTTCACCCCCATTTTCTCCCTCCTTCACCCCCATTTTCTCCCTCCTTCACCCCCATTTTCTCCCTCCTTCACCCCCATTTTCTCCCTCCTTCACCCCCATTTTCTCCCTCCTTCACCCCCATTCTCTCCCTCGTGCTCCCAAAATCTCATCACACAACTCCACATGGGGTCCCGACCTACAGTTTAGGTGGCCCTGGCCTAATCTATTATTAACTAGTATATTGTTCCCACAGCTAATGCACACAGAGTCACTCAAAGACATGCATATCACATATGTGTACATACACATTCATACATACACATGCATATATATGGCATATATTTATGTTTAAAAAGCAGTAACTCATATTCGTACATCTGATTTGGAAGTTGATGCCTGTTAATTGACTGTATAAAGTAACAAATTTTACTGCAAGAAATAAATTATTTTACTGCAAGAAATAAATTTAATTTAGAGTTTAATGATGCAAATAGGAAAATTTGCTTATACACAACATCAGCCCAGGGTGCTTCCAATCATCTGTGACCTGCACTGAAAATAGACATCTTCCTGTCTATGTGTATGTGCCTGCACGGATACAAATCTGCACCCTGATAATGATGGATCAATATACTGCAACCCAGGGCAAAAACTGACCGTCAGATTTTATTTTAAAAGTGAGTATGAAAATCAATTCATTATATTTAGGCAAAATTGGAATGGCAAGGAGATAAAACCTATAAATTAATTTAGTATTACTGAGAAAAGATATTTTGTCAAAGCTTTTCGTCTTGCAATTATCAGGACAATCACAAGAATACCAATGTCAGGGGAAGAGTCGTTGGCAATTGGACTCTGATTGGTAGAGGTGTTACCATGGAGAATGCACCAGTTAATGGTGACTGACAGTTAACTACCAAACATTGTTTGAAATTTAAACCAGGCAACTTGACTCTAATTGGTCAAGGCATTGCCCTGAGGAATGAACCAGCCAATGTCTATCACTTACTTTGTTTAGCTGAAACAGGCGCAATGTGTGTACATGTTCTTTCTGTCTACAAAGAACAGGGCCCTGTGTATTAATGTATGTAGCTTCCAGTACACGCAAATGTGCCACACTGTGAGCCCAACTGACAATCTTAAATTGTTTGTCAGCGTAATTTTAGCACATTGAGGATTATTTAGCAAATGTTGTCCAATTGCGGAATCACATCTAATGTTGGACACCGTGTTTTGAGTTTTGCAAGCACAGCCTGGTTGGGTACAGTCTGTACCCTGCCTGTTACACACAGAGGAAGGGATATGCTGTTTGATACGATCCGTGAGTCTTTGGGACATACGGCCTACATACCTAACATCACACTGGCACTGAAATTGATACACCACATTACTCGCTTGTGTGATAGGCAGAAAGTTTTTTGACTTGATGGTAGCATCCTGTTAGTGGAGAATACCGCTCGTGTTGCTCCTGCACAGCAGCAGCGTGAAACAGCCAGCTTACCAGGCTTGTGGTAGATCATAGTGGAAAAGCCTACCTTCACTGGTCAATACACACACTGGGATTTTTACAGTTCCACATGCTATACGATGGGCCTTACTGGCAACCTCGTAAATAGGGCCCAAGCCATTTGTTCACCATGCAAGCTTGATGCTGAAATAGGGGCATCAAAGGCATCCTGCAGGAAAATGGCTACCCTGATCAGGTCATTTCACGCTGTATACCACACAACTCATGAACAGGCCCAACATCATCACTTTCTGCCCTGAAAAGTGCTCAGTCTGCCTCAGATTACCCTGGAAGGGCAAGGTATCTCAAAAATTTGAGCAACAGGTGAAGCTAGCTGTTTCATGCTGTTCTATGCAGGAGCAACACAAGTGGTATTTGACACTAACAGGATGCTGCCGTCAAGACAAAAAATGTTCTGCCTATCACACAAATGAGTAATGTGGGATATGAATTTCAGTGCCAGTGTGATGCTAGGTACGTAGGCCATACATCTCAAAGGCTGGCGGATCATATCAAACAGCAAGTCCCAGCTGCTGTTCGCAACTAGCAAGGTACAGGCCATACCCAACCAGGCAGTGCTTGCAAAACTCAAAACGCAGTGTCCAACATTAGATATGATTCTGCGATTTGACAACATTTGCTAAATATTCCTCAGTGTGCTAAAAACTTTGTTGACAACCAATTTAAAATTGTCAGTCGGGTTCGCTGTGTGGCACATCTGCGTGTACTGGAAGTTACATATTAATACACAGGGCCCTGTTCTTTACAGACAGAAAGAACATGTACACACATTGCACCTGTTTTTAGCTAAACAAAATAAGTGACAGCCATTCGCTGGCTCATTCCTCAGGGCAATGCCTTGACCAATCAGAGTCAAGCTGCCTGGTTTAAATTTCAAACAATATTTGGCAATATATGTCAGTCACCATTAACTGGAGCATTCTCCATGGCAACATCTCTACCAATCATAGTCCACTTGCCAACCAAACAGCACTCTCTTCTCATACAGTATAAAGTTGTTGCTTCCCTGAATCTTGTGATTGTCCTGGTGCGTGCCAGATGAAAAGTTTCAACAAACCGTTTTTTTTCAGCAATAGTCAAGTTCTGTACTACCAAACAACCAAAATTAATTTACTTTTAAAATGTTGTTGACACAGCGAAAAATATACCCTTAATGAGAGACTGCAAACAGAAATGCTATGAATAAGGTATTCAGAATTAGAACATTTAATTCAATTAACTGAAAGCTTTTCAATAATGAAAATTATGAAACAAGTATCCATCAAAAGCATGATTATGTAGAGGTATCTGTTTATGCCAAACTTCTGCATGTATAACAACAATTCTAATTTCCATTTAAATTGTGTCTTTAACATAGAATAATATCGCAAGGCGCGTCACAGAACAGCGACCAGATAAAAGTGGATGTTGAGCCAAAAAAATGAGGGCGACTAAAAGCTTGTTCAAAATGTGGTTTTAAAAGAGGATTTCAATTTGCAGAGACCAATAAGTTTAGGAAGAGAGTTATGAATTCCTGCAGAAACCCTCCTATTTAATCAACAGCTGAATTACCTCATGTGGCATTGTGCCATTTTTCTCATCTCCCCTTAAGAAAGCTCTGACTTGCTGGGTGTACAGTCTACAGACCCTAGTCTGCTGGCAGCTCTCTAGTACCTCATAGCCAAGTGCCACCCTTCATGTGCAAGCCCATATGTGACAGAGCTGGCAGACTATTGGGTCACAGAGGATATCCCAGCCAAGTCCAATCCTGGCCTCACTCAATGTCCAGAGAAGCATGCTTTTTGGCTGAGGTCACTGGTTGGCCATCAGGCAGTGAAACCCTCCCAGATCTTCCGCCCTCCTTAGCCCAGGGATTCAGAGGCCAATTGCAGCATGGACTGGGAATAGGACTGGAGACCTCACCGAACTTATGGCTCAATTTCCACATCAGGAAATGGATTAACCCACCGGGTAATTCCAGGTTCTATGATACAGGGTTAAATGTGTGATTCACAAAGCTGTCTCCGTGCAGCAGCACATTGAGACCATGTGGGACTTAATTGGATAGCTCTTTCCAAAGATTTAGCACAAGGATTAGCAAAGAGTTAGGCTGACTGGCCTCCTTCAATGCTATAAGATTCTATGATTTGTTGATTCTATTATTTGTGCAAGTTATTATCGAGCAATCTTCCCTAGATACCGTGGAGGTGCCAGAAGATTGGGGAGTGGCAAATGTTACACCCATTATAAGAAAAAGGATGTAAGGATAGCCCGAGCAACTACAGGCCAGTTAGTTTCAAGTCAATAGTGGATGAAGATTTAGAACAATAATCAGGGAAAAAAATCAATGGGCACTTGGAGGAGTTTGAGCCAATCAAGGAGAGCCAGCCTGGATTTATAAAAGGCAGGTCATGCTTAACTGATCTAATTGAATTTTTTGATGAAGTAACAGAGAAGGTTGATGATGGGAATGCGTGGATGTGGTCTATATGGATTTTAAGAAAGTTGTTTGACAAAATACCAGATAAAAAACCGGTTAACAAAATTGAGGCTCATGACATAGGAGGGTCCAATTGGATGAAAAATTGGCTTAAGGACAGAAAACAGCAAATCGTGGTAAATGGTTATCTTTCACACTGGAGAATGGTAGACAGTGGAATTCCCAAGGGTCAATGTTGGGATAATTGCTTTTTTGCTATATACAAATGATTTGAATCACGATGTGCAGGGTAGAATTTCAAAATGTGCTGATGATAATAAACCTGAATTAACAAACAGTAAAGATGATACAAATTACCCTCAACTTGACATAGGCTAGAAGAAGGGATAGGTAGAGTGGAAGCAATATAGACTTAATGGCACAATTCTAGAGTATGCAGGAGCAGCAGGACCTGATGGTGCATGTGCATCGTTCTTTGAAGGTGGTAGGACATACTGAGAGACTGGATAGCAAAGCATATGGGATCATGGGTTTCATAAATAGAGGCGTTGTGTAAAAAGCAAGAAGGTTATGGTGAACCTTTATAAACTCTGGTTAGGCCCCTCATGCCACCAATTCCATCCCTCTCCTTGGCAACTCTCTGAGGCTGAGCCAGGCTCTTTGCAACCTTGGTGACATATCCTGACTTGCTGATTGTTTCCATCACTTTCTGTTTTTATTTCAGATTTCCAGCATCTGCAATATTTTGCTTGTGTGACGATAGTGTTCATCCCGCTCTCAAATACTTCAGGAATCACCTGCTCTTCAATAACCTTTTGAAATTCTATGACCAGAAGCCCATGTTATGTCAGATGTGCAGGTAGCCCCTATATTGTGGTTTAATGCTCAGTCTGAATCAGGAATCCTGTCTTCTGCTTACTGACTGAATTAGCTCCTGGGTCATCAAGATGAAAGCCAATAACTGAATTAGTTGCTTTCGTGAGCTAATGCATCCATCCATTTCTTCTTAATGGATGCGAAAGAAATGTTCACTCCATGATTCACCAGTCCATTAGGAAGACTGTTTAATTTAATAACAGTAAGTATGCAATACAATTTATTAATGTTACTCAGAATTTGAAAAGAATGGCACTAGATTAGGTGGGGTCCAATAATTACAGTTGTAATGAATGTTTTAAATACCAGCTAAAGTGAAAGATAACAATGCATCTAAAAACAGAAAGCCTGTTGAGCGGTTTAATATAAATAAAATGTAATTGTATGATTAGGAGCTGCACATTGGGTAATGGCCATTGCATGTACTTTATGGATAATGGAATGACTTTCCTTTGAACTGCAGCCAAATCTGAACCATTTCAATTTGGTACCGCCCCATGAGCTCAACTGCATGGTGTTGACTCCAGCCAGCTACACGTTTCAATTCCACTGTGAAAATAAAGCTGTTCATATGATCGCAAGTGATCATCGGGCTCACCTCAGTCTTACTGAGCAGCCCAAGGGATGGAAAAGCAAGTGTGGGGCTTATGCCCCATACACTGTTCCGCAATGCAATTCACAATGGGAATCCTTGCGGATTTTGAAAATTCTTTCATGGGATGTGGGTGTTGCTGGCAAGGCCAGCATTTGTTGCCCATCCCTAATTGCCCTTGAACTGAGTGGCTTGCTAGGCCATTTCAGAGGGCAGCTAAAAGTCAACCACATGGCTGCGGGTCTGAAGTCACATGTAGACAAGACCAGGTAAGGATGGCAGATTTCCTTCCTCACAGGATATTAGTGAACCAGATGGATTTTTACGACTATCGATGATAGTTTCACTGTCACCATTACCAAGACTAACTTTATATTCCAGATTTATTAATTGGATTTAAATTCCACCAGCTGCTTTGGTGTGAGTTGAACACGTGTCCCCAGAGCACTAGCCTGGGCCTCAGGATTACTAGTCTGGTGACATACCGCTACACCACCATCTCCCCCTAATAGAAGCACATGGCAATGGTGTGGGCTCCAATTGCTGACCGTCATACAACTCGAGCAATACTTTCAGCTAGGTTTGTCAACCCTGCAGGATGACCTGGAGTCTCCAAGAATTGATGATTAATTTTTCAAGGCATGGCCACAAGGAATCCTGGTGCAAAACTACAGGGGCATTAAAAAAAATGTATTTTTTTCAATTTCCTTGGACACTTTATTTTAAAACATGGAAGATGGGAAAAAAGGGCATTTGACATGACAAGCATCATCCAATCAGACAATGCAGAGTCTTTTCACATTCCAATTGGCTGTGCGACTACAGTGTGCCATGAGGATGGACGTATTGGGCGGCCAATGGAGGGAGTGTGCAGACAGGACATGTGATGAAGCCTCCAGGAATACCTTCAGCCAGAGCTAGCAACCCTGGACATTCAGAGCACAGGCTGTTGACAAGGAGCACAGGTCATTGACAAGGCACACTGCATTCTTGAAGCAAATGAAAAGCATTAGAATGGGCCTAAGAAAAATCCAACCTATGTAAGTACACTCTGCGAGAAGTCACAAATTGGTACTTGCAGACTGGCCTTGGGAGGCATTTCTGAGTTATATTGTCCAACCATCACAGTGTGACTGCAATGGTGCTCTGTGATACAGGAGCACTGCACTACTTGGATTCTTCCAGGCAAGATCACTTTTCATGCAATGAGAATGTTCCAACGACAGCCATTTTCTCCTAACATTGCAACTCAAGAATACTTCTCATAAAATTCTCAAAAGTTTTGAGACACAACCTGCACAGTTTTAAAACCACCTTTAAAATCATGCACCACACAAGGTGGCCATTCAGCCCATTGTGCCTGCACTTGCTCGTTGGTAGAACAATCCAATTAGTTCCATTTCCCTGCTCTTTTCCCTGCAAAATGTTTCCCCTTCTGATATTTACTCAATTCTCTTTTGAGATTTACTGTTGAATCTGCTTCCACCATTCTTTCAGACAGTACATTCCAGCTTTGTGGGTCAGAGTTAATCTCCTGCTGCTAATTTTGAGACTACCTCCCAGAGGTGATCTGGTGCCTTTTGCTTCAGTGCACTCACTAGTGACCCGAGATTTACTACTGAGGTGCACACTGAGCTACTTCACATTGGCATGAAAGCGGCATTACAATTCTACAGCAAGTAGGACATTGCGTTTAAACATCACTTGGTGCTGGGTAGATAGCTTTGGTAAATATTATACAGCATTGGAACAGGTAGCTGATAAAAGAGGAGGTTTCCTGCTCTTCACAGATGTGTACACATCTGTGTCCACTTTTGTTTTTGGAGGTTTCACCTACAATGTTTGAAGGTTCATCAAAGAGCGAGAGCAGATTTAGTTATTCCTTTTGAAGTTGTGTGACATGTCTGATCAAATCAGCACTGGTGACAGTGTAGATCCTCAAAGCAAGTAGTATGTTCTCATTAGGAACTGTTCTTTAAAACACAATATCTAAAGGGTAGACACTGTTTTAACTATTTGAACATGGTATGCATAAGGTGTTAATGGTTTCGGGTGGGAGAAGACCTTTGGCCCATCTAGCCTACTTGTCCACAATATTCCTTGGTACATTTTGAATAAATCTGAATCCCATTGGTTGACAAGAACCTGTATCTCTTCTCTTCTTGAAACCCATTCGCTTTCTTGAACCAAGGTGAATGCTGGTAATGCACACAAGAACTAGGAGCAGGACTAGGCCATTCAGCCCCTTGAGACTGCTCTGCCATTTGATAAGGTCATGGCTGTGGCCTCAACTCCATTTTCCTGTCTGCCCCCATAACCTTTGAGTCCCTTGTCAATCAAAAATCTAACTCGGCCTTGAATATCTTCAATGACCCAGCCTCCACTGCTCTCTGGGGAAGAAAATTTCACAGATTAACAACCCTCTGAGAAAATATTTCTCCTCATCTCCTTCTTAAATGGGAGACCCCTAATTTTTAAACCGTGCCCTCTAATTCTATTCTCCCCCACAAGGGGAAACATCCTCTCAGCATCCACCTCATCAAGCTCCTCAGGATCTTATGTGTTTCAGTAAGATCATCCCTCATCATTCTAAACTCCAATGGGGATAGGCTTAACCTGCTCAACCTTTCCTCATAAGATAATTCTTCATCCCAGGAATCAATCGAGTGAATGTTCTCTGAACCTCTTCTAATGCAATTATACCCTTTCTTAATTAAGGAGACCCTTTTAGTAAAAAAGCTCCTTTTGCATTTCCTTTTCTATTTTGTTGTCTTTAATTTGTAAATATGATCTCCTTGTGCTTAAATCCTATACACGGCAGAAAAGCTTACCTCAATCATTTCTGTCCTCTCAGACCTCTCTTTGTAAAAGAGGAAACACCCATGGGTATTAATCCTTCCTCAGACACCATTCCCTTGTATACACACCATCCCAACATGGAAGCATAATTCCATTCCTTCAACATTGCTGGTTCCAAATCCTGGAAATCTCTACCTCCCAGCACTGTGGGAGCACCTGTACCACAAGGACTACAGAGATTCAAGAAGGCAGCTCACCAGCACTTTCTCAAGGGCAGTTAAAAGAGATGGAAAATAAATGCTGGCTGTGCCAGTGACACCCACAACCCAAGAATGAATAAAAATGAAAGGCCAGATCTAGTTTTAAAGTGACCTCTCTGAATTTATATTCCATTTTATGCATGGCGACACTCCCCCCTGCTTTTCTCACAAACTGGGAACATTTTGCTGGTGGATTTAATCACTAAAAACCTATTATCATTTTTAGCTCTGATCCCTCAAGTACATTCCAATTTGGCACATAATCTGCATCAATCAACAAAAATAATTAAGTTTGAGAAGAGGCAAAAAAAGATCTTAAAGGAGATGGACGGACTTGTGGATGAGAGGCAGAGAGAATGTTAACAACATGGCTATCGGACTACTTCGGAATTAGAAGAGGAAAACATCCAACATTTAATCGTTTGCAAAAATTAAGAAATTTAGGGGGGTTTTCAATATCTGTCGGTGGGGCACCTCAGGATGTGAATGCAGAGTATGACTAGATAGGCTGGAAGCTGTAACAGAAATCACAGTAAACACACTGGGAGGCTGTGGAATGTTTCAATCAGCCTAAATGTCTTGTGGTATAGGGTGGGTCCAATTCAATCATGAACCATCACCACTGCTGATAGTTCAAGGTGAACCATCTTTATATACATTTAAGTTAAATAATTCAGCTCTTTTGACAGCTGTTTGTTATTGCTTTCTCTTTCCAATTTTTTTAAGCATTCTGAATTTGTTTGTCACACAATCCTGTTGCTTTATATGTATAGTGGTCAGTCAATCAGAATTTATGATTCTATTGTAGCATCTGCTCAAAGCCTTGATGAGGGGTGGAGTGGAGAAGATTTTTTATGAAATGCGCCATGTTAAATTATTAAACAGGTCATCAGAGATGGAGCATCCCCTCTGTGGGTTAAATCTTTATGTCAGATAGACTTTGTATGCAGATTACTACTTTTTGCCAGTCTTCACTGACTAATTCAATTAGAAACTGTTTAGTTTTCACAAACATAAAAGCTTTACTGTTATATTCTGTGTTACTGTTCCAATCAATTTGCATTTCCCATTTATACAGGAAAGTTTTCCTGCTTCACACTGGAGTCCAAACCCACTATCTGTCAAGAGTACTTCGGGTACTGTTGTGACTGAAAGGGACAGCAAGATCATAATCTGCAGTCATTTCTTTCTAAATGACCCAAATAGTTCCATGTGGCAACCTCCTGCACATTTCCAAAGATAGTGCTGAAGTGAACATGTGGGTAGTACTCTCCTCTCATCTCCAAGTCAGGAGACTGTAGATTCAAATCCCATGCCAGAGGCTTCAGCAGATAAGCTAGGCTGATACTCAAGTGCTGTGGTGAGTACTGTCACCTTTTAGATGAGACGTTGACTCAAGGTCCCTGTCTGCCTGCTCAGGTGGATACAAAAGATTCAATGGAACCACTTCAAAAGAAAAGCAAGGGAATTCTCTTTGGTGCTCTGGCCAATATTGATCCCTTGATCAATACTTATCTGGTCATCACCTTATTGCTCATGGGACCTTACTGCATGGAGAAGTTGGCCGAGTTTCCCACATTACAACAGTGACCCCATTTCAAAACTACTTCATTAGTTATAAAGCACTTCAGGACGTTCTGAGGTCATGAAAGGTGCTATATAAGTAAAGCCTTTCTTTCTCTCACCTATCATTTAATAAGCTTTGGGACTAGGATACTAATGAAGACTGTTATATTGAGCACGTGAATAGCTATATGTGATTTGTCCCCTTATTGTTAAATAATGCTGGCCTAGTCACAGCAGCAAACTTATGGGGCAGGATCTTCTGGTTGGCGAGCGGAGGGTGAGGCCTGCTCGCCGATATTTAAAATGACGCGGGATGACATCGGGTGGAACTCCTGACGTCACTCTGCGTCATTCATATTTTCAGGTCGGTGGGGGCGCAGCCCAGTCAGCTGTGCACCCGCTGACCTGTCAACAGCCTATTGAGGCCATTGAAAAATTAATTAAGGTCATTAATGGACCTGCCTGTCCAACCTTAAGGTTGCCGGGCAGGCCGGGAGCCCGGGCAGGCTTCGGAAAAAGCATCAAACCTCACCCATGGGCGGGATGAGGTTTTATGTGGATATTTAAATTTTTATCAAATCTTTCAATCAAAGTTATGGACAATGTCACATGACAGTGTCACAGGAGGGGACATGTCAGGGAAATTTTTTTTATATTGAATATAAATATTGAATATTTACTGAATATTGACTGAATATTGAATTCAACAACTTTAGATCTTGAACTCCCTCCTCCATCCCCACCCCCTTTCCGTTTCTTCCCCCTCCCTTTTGTTTTTTCCAATAATTTATATAGATTTTTCTTTTCACACCTATTTCCATTATTTTTAAATCTATACCTGTAATGCCCTGTCAGTCTTTCCACCCCACCCCCACTAGAGCTGTACCTTGAGTGTCCTGCCATCCATTCTTAATTAGCACATTCTCTTAGATAACATCACCACCTTTAACACGTCTTTGTTCCTTTGTCTGTGACATCTTTTGATTATCTGCTCCTATCACTGCTTACTTGTCCCTACAACCACCCCCACCCCAACTTCTCTCCCCCCACCTTAAACCAGCTTATATTTCACCCCTCTCCTAACTTTACTCAGTTCTGCTGAAGGGTCATGAGGACTCGAAACGTCAACTCTTTTCTTCTCCACCGACGCTGCCAGACCTGCTGAGTTTTTCCAGGTAATTCTGTTTTTGTTTTGGATTTCCAGCATCCGCAGTAGTTTTTTGTTTTTATCTCTGTGTTTAATTGACCACCACTCCTCTTCAAGAAACGCCTACCTTGAAGAAGTACTGCTCTGCACTCCGACAGGATTTCCGTATCTCTCTTCTGCCTTGTTCACCTTCATTGCTTTCCATTTCTCTCCTGGTGTTTGACAAGGTGTTTACTAAAACCCACTTTCACAGCCATATTTCCTTTCTCAGTGACTGTCTCCGTCTCCGACTTACCCCACGTGGATTTCAACTGAAATTCCATCCCTCTTGTTTCGAACCCACCCAGGATTACAGGTATCTCCGGGACATAAAACGTTTCTCGGATTGCTGTTCCCGTCGCATTCTGAGATCCACACTCAGTGCCATGCGCCGCCATATGAACACACTCGACCTCTCCCTCCAGCAGCACCGCCGCACCCTTTTCCAAAGCTGCGCGTGCCCCCAGTTTCATTTTATTCTTCGTCTCATCCGACGCCTCAACAAGAAACTTTTTCTCTTTCTCTCAAGTGCTAAGGAACGCAAGCTCCAACAACTCATCGACACCAACGCCCATCTAGGACCCTCCACCCTTGCTTGTCCCTCCGCCCCCACCCCATCTTCCAATCCCAGCCCCGGCCGGGTATTCACTATACCCCCTGACATTCCCCTCTCCGACGCTGAACGTTCAGTGCTCAGCAAAGGACTTAGTTTCATACCCTTACGCCCTCATCTCAATGAATTTCGGGCTCGGCACGATGCTGAGCTCTTCTTCCACCGTCTTCGTCTCCGTGCTCACTTCTTTGGGCAGGAGTCCTCTCCCCGTTCAACGGATCCTTTTACCCACCTCCAATATTCTCCCTCTACCTGGACCCCTCCCTCTGGATTCTTACCTTCTCTTGATCTTTTCATTGAGAACTGTCGGCGTGACATTAGTCGTCTCAATTTCTCTGCTCCTCTCACCCATTCTAACGTGTCTCTCTCTGAACTTACTGCACTCCGTTCTCTCAGGTCCAACCCCAACATTGTCATCAAACCCGCTGACAAGGGTGTTGCTGTTGTTGTCTGGCGCACTGACCTCTACCTCGCGGAGGCTGAGCGTCAACTCACAGACACTTCCTCCTACTTCTTCCTGGACCATGACCCCACCACTGAACATCAAGCCATTGTTTCCAGGACTGTCACTGACCTCATCTCCTCTGGAGATTTTCCTTCCACAGCTTCCAACCTGATAGTCGCCTAACCTCGGACGGCCCGCTTCTACCTCCTACCCAAAATCCACAAACAGGACTGTCCCGGCAGACCGATCGTGTCAGCCTGTTCCTGCCCCACGGAACTCATTTTTCGTTATCTTGACTCCCTTCTCGCTCCCCTTGTCCAGTCCATTCCCACCTACATCCGTGATTCCTCTGACACCTTACGTCACATCAACAATTTCCAGTTCCCTGGCCCCAACCGCCTCCTCTTCACCATGGATGTCCAATCCCTCTACACCTCCATCCCCCACCAGGATGGTCTGAGGGCCCTTAGCTTCTTCCTTGAACAGAGGCCCGAACAATCCCCATTCACCACTACTTTCCTCCATCTGGCTGAACTTGCTCTCACACTGAACAATTTCTCCTTTAACTCCTCTCACTTCCTCCAAATAAAAGGTGTGGCTATGGGTATCCGCATGGGCCCCAGCTATGCCTGTCTCTTTATGGGGTATGTGGAACATTCCTTGTTCCAGTCCTACTCCGGCCCCCTCCCACAACTCTTTCTCCGGTACATCGATGATTACTTCGGTGCTGCTTCATGCTCTCGTCGGGACCTGGAAAAATTTATTAATTTTGCTTCCAATCTCCACCCCTCCATCATTTTCACATGATCCATCTCTGACCCTTCCCTTCCTTGACCTCTCTGTCTCAATTTCTGGTGATAGACTGTCCACCAATATCCATTACAAGCCTACCGACTCCCACAGCTACCTCGACTACAGCTCCTCACACCCCGCTTCCTGTAAGGACTCCATCCCATTATCTCAGTTCCTTCACCTCCGTTGCATCTGTTCTGATGACGCTACCTTCAAAAACAGTTCCTCTGACATGTCCTCCTTCTTCCTTAACCGAGGTTTTCCACCCACTGTCGTTGACAGGGCCCTCAACAGTGTCCAGCCCATCTCCCGTGCATCTGCCCTCACGCCTTCTCCTCCCTCCTAGAAACATGATAGGGTCACCCTTGCCCTCACTTATCACCCCACCAGCCTCCGCATTCAAAGGATCATCCTCCGCCATTTCCGCCAACTCCAGCATGATGCCACCACCAAACACATCTTCCCTTCAGCCCCCCTGGCAGCATTCCGTAGGGATCGTTCTCTCCGGGACATGCTGGTCCACTCCTCCATCACCCCCTACTCCTCAACCCCCACCTATTGCACATCCCCATGCCCACGTAGAAGATGCAACACCTGCCCCTTCACTTCCTCTCTCCTCACCGTCCAAGGGCCCAAACACTCCTTTCAAGTGAAGCAGCATTTCACTTGCATTTCCCCTAACTTAGTCTACTGCATTCGTCGCTCCCAATGCGGTCTCCTCTACATTGGACAGACCAAACGCAAACTGGGCGACCGCTTTGCAGAACACCTGCGGTCTGTCCTCAAGAAAGACCCAAACCTCCCTGTCGCTTGCCATTTTAACACTCCACCCTGCTCTCTTGCCCACATGTCTGTCCTTGGCTTGCTGCATTGTTCCAGTGAAGCCCAACGCAAACTGGAGGAACAGCACCTCATCTTCCGACTAGGTATTTTACAGCCTTCCGGACTGAATATTGAATTCAACAACTTTAGATCTTGAACTCCCTCCTCCATCCCCACCCCCTTTCCGTTTCTTCCCCCTCCCTTTTGTTTTTTCCAATAATTTATATAGATTTTTCTTTTCACACCTATTTCCATTATTTTTAAATCTATAACTGTAATGCCCTGTCAGTCTTTCCACCCCACCCCCACTAGAGCTGTACCTTGAGTGTCCTGTCATCCATTCTTAATTAGCACATTCGTTTAGATAATATCACCACCTTTTACACGTCTTTGTTCCTTTGTCTGTGACATCTTTTGATTAACTGCTCCTATCACTGCTTGCTTGTCCCTACAACCACCTCCACCCCCCACAACTCCGCCCCCCTACTTTAAACCAGCTTATATTTCACCCCTCTCCTAACTTTACTCAGTTCTGCTGAAGGGTCATGAGGACTCGAAACGTCGACTCTTTTCTTCTCCGCCGATGCTGCCAGACCTGCTGAGTTTTTCCAGGTAATTCTGTTTTTGTTTTGGATTTCCAGCATCCGCAGTAGTTTTTTGTTTTTAAAATTTTTTTTATCATTTGTATTAAAAACTTTAATTCGGGAGATCTGTGCGCTCTTTCGCACACATGTGCAAAACAGCACACTCCCGGCTGAGGGAGTCCCCCCCCGCCCGCACAGGGAGTGCACAGCGCTTCCGAGCAGACGTCATGCTGGGCAGGCCTTAATTGGCCCGCCCATGTAAAATAGCGGCGCGCCCCCAATTGGGTCGCCAATCGGAGGTGTGCCCACTCCTGCACTTGCCCACCGACGGGGAGAAAATTTTTCCCATAGACTCATAGATATTTACAGCACAGAAGGAGGCCAATTGTGTCCGCACCAGTGAACAAAGATCTGAGTACACTAATCCCATTTTCCAGCACTTGGCCCATAGCCCTGGAGGCTATGGCAACAGAAATGAATATCTAAATACTTCTTAAATGTTATGAGAGTTTCTGACTCAACCATCCTTTCAGGCAGTAAGTTCCAGATTCCCACCACCCTCTGGGCGAAAAACATTCTCCTCAACTTCCTCTTAGCCTTCTACCTCTTACCTTAAATCTAGGCCCCCTATTATTGACCCCTCTATTAATGGAAAAAGTGCCTTCCTATCCACCCTATCTATGCCCCTCATAATCTTATACACCTCTAACAGGGTCCCCTCTCAGCCTTGACTGCTCCAAGGAAAATAACCCCAACCTATTCAATCTTTCCTCATTGCTCAGACCCTCCAGCCCAGGCAGCATTCTGGTAAATCCCCTCTGCACCCTCTCCAGTGCAATCACATCCTTCCGACAATGTGGTGACCAGAACTGCGTATAGCTGTTCTGTTCTTATACAGGTCACATCAAGCCATCATTCACTGTGATTCAGAACAAGCTGGAACCTCACTGTACATGTTGAATCACCTCTCTTGCGCCAACCCCAGGGGTGTGTATAGTTGCTTGGCATTGGCCACTGTTCCAAAGTTGCTTATCCAACCAGGCAGTCAGAAAGTGGTATCAATCTGAGTTGTTGCACCGAATCATCCTCAGTTCCTGTCATTCTGGGCTCAGTAACACAGAGCTCCATTGCCAGGCTGCCACCTTGGACAATGCAAAGTCCATTTGAGCAGACAAGGTCAGTACAATCTGTTCATGTAGCATTTGTGTTCTTACAGTTGCTGTAAGTGTAATTGGGAGATCAATACCGGACAAATGGACAAGGGAACGAGCCAATCAGTGACAAACCTTTCACAGTGAAGGGTAGGGGCTAGGTTTTGACTTTGTGTAATAGTGTAAACCAGGCAATATTCTGTTTTACATCTCTTCCCATTTTTATTATCATTGAATTCAGTGGATAAGTGGGCAGGTAGTTGAATGGAGTTCAAATTTACTCAGGTTATAAGATGTCACACATGGTCAAATGCTACCTTGATGTCAACTCAGTCACCCTCACCTCGCCATGTGATGTCATGTAATGTCACCATTGTAATGTGTGATTGTTGTTTAGAGGAGGAGCAGTTTTCCTGAACTCCCACCCAACCCTTTTGTACAGAAGCAAAAAGGAAATATATTCAGAAACTACATTGAAATGTTGGCACCACAATGATAAAGGTTTGATCTTCCTGCCGAAATGTGTTCTCAATACAGCCACTGAGTGGAGGTCGGGGATAACTCTCGAGGATCAGGTGGAGGCAGAATGGGAAGAAGAAAAACTAGCAGAAAAACATGGAACTCTCTTCCTGGGCTGCTCTTGGTATGTCTCTTGTAGTCAATTGAGACTAAGACTGACAGTGGTGTAGGAGCTGGGCACATGCAGTGCCTCAGAGATACAGACTGTCCATGCCCCAAAAGGGATGAGGAAGGGGAGCAAAACAGAGGTGTGGTTATAAAGTTAAAATACCCCATAAAGAAGCAAAAGGAAGATACGATTGAACAGGGTGAACACTTTTCTCTAAAACAGGGAAAACTGAAGAATGATCTGATGGAGGTATTTAAGATCATGAAAGCGTTTGATAAGAGTTGACATAGAGAGGATGTTTCCACTTCTGAGGGAAGATCGCATCTGGGGACCATAATTATAAGATAATCACTAATAAATCCAATAGTGAATTTGGGAGAAACTTCTTTACCCAGAGAGTGGTTAGACTGTGGAACACACTACAACATGGAATGGTTGAGGTGAATAGCATAGATACATTTAAAGGAAAACCAGATAAACACATGAGGGAGAAAGTATAATGTTATGCTGATAGGATGGGATGTTGTAAGGGGAAGGAGGCTTGGGTGGAACATAAACATCAGCATGGACTGAATGGCCTGTTTTTGTGCTGTACATTAAATGTAAAGCTAAGCAAGTTCTAAAGTACATATTCTATGAACTGTTACCTTCTTTTTAGATTTGAAGACATTGCATCTGAAAATGTTGCTGGAACCATCCCTGGCAATGTAACTGAAGATCTTGAGGTCTTGGGAGTCATGAGACACATAGAATATCCTGTGAGGAATGAGAGTAAAGAAAGCCGGTTAGGATGATTGCAGGCTACACAAAGTCTCACATCATAAAGGTTAAAAGCAGAGATCATCAGAGGCTTATTTTATAAACAATTGAGACCAGGGATGTGGTCCAAAATTGCAAGGGTTGCTAAATGCCATGCAATAGTTTTAGCCCTCGTTCCTTTTTGAGGAACTGTGCTGCAGTTGCCAAGAAACACCACACAACTGTTGATGTAACTTGTCTCCTGGGGACTTAAACCAATCTCAGAAGTACTGACTAAAGGTGATTAACTCAAATCATGAACCCTTAGTTTCCTTCTGTACAAAAACAAAATACTGCAGATTAAGGAACTCTGAAATAAAAACAGAAAATGCAGGAAGTACTCAGCAGGTCTGGCAGAATCGGTGGGGAGAGAAACAGAATTAACCAACTTTGAGGTCGTAACCCTTCACCAGAACTTAGGGATAGACGCTGTCTGATCTGCCCAATGTATCCAGCAGCTTTCTGTTTTAATTGTAGATTTTCAGCCCCTGTCTTGAGTTGTTATTTTTTGCCAATCCCGAGAAGGTTTGATTGTCCACCCCATTGTCACAGGAGTGTCTTCACTTTTCCGCTTGTGCAAAGCCAACAGGTTAAAACCAATCCTCAAAGACCAAGAGGAATAATACAACTTCACACAAAAATAAAGAATGTACTTTTCAAAGAAGTTGTTAGAACGGTACAGGCTGTTGCAGGCTGATAGAATCCACTCAAATACCAAGCCCCATTCGTTTTCCAAAAGTATCATTTCTTTTTATTAGTCTGATATCATAACATAATCATGTACATCTTACTAAATTAATCTTTAGAAGAGCCTGATTCTTTCTGATTCTCTTCAGAAACACCAAGTTCTTTTCCAACAGTCCTCAAAATAATTGGGTTGCCAGTGTCTATTGGGTCAAGTGTTTAAACCAACCGGAAACATTTGACACTACAATAACTAGGTGTTGTTTCGCTTTAAATTCTGATCGTCTTCAGAACAAAATCTTGTCGGTTATTTAACAGAGAAACTGGCATCTCAAAGTCTCTACTGAAATCGTTTTTGTTTTTACTTATTGTTTCATGGGATGTATGCATCACTGGCAAGGCCAGCATCTTTGCCCATCTCCAATTGCCGTTGAACTGAGTGGCTTGCTAAGCCATTTCAGAGGACAGTTCAGAGTCAAACACATTGCTGTGTGTCGGGAATCACATGTAGGCCAGACCAAATAAGGACAGGAGGGTTCTTTTCCTAAAGGGACATGAGTGAGCCAGATGGGTTTTTACAGTTGATGATAGTTGTCATGGTCACCATGACTGAGACTAGCTTTACATCCTAGATTCATTAACTGAATTTAAATTCCGCTGCCAAGGCGGGGTTTGAATCTGTGTCCCCAGGACATTAGGCTAGATCTCCAGATTACAAGTTCAGCAACATCACCAACTCCCCCATGTAATCTGGAATCATAACTAAATTCCGAAGCGGCTGATTAAATGGAGGAACCATTTTGCATCCACTGTGCTTTCAATTTGGAGAATGTACAGTGCACTTCCCCTATTTAGTTAGTGCCTTATGTACCAGCTTTCACACTGAGATATCGACGTGTATATACAAATCAATGTCAACCAGTGCGTGCACACAAGTACAGAAATGGGCATGGTGAGCATGTGTGTCTGATGAGAACAGGTATACGGTGTAAGCTCCCAATGTTGCCAGGAATGTTGGATTTGATTTGAGTCCCTCCACTGAGCGGAAACGGGTGGCAGCTGAATTACAGTAGTGCTGACAGACCTGCTGCCCATTTCTCCCACTTCAATCCAAGCTTCCACTGGGTAGGTGAATCAGGAGGACACCTGGTTAATCAGCTATGCAGGTCAGGGTCCCCTGACATCCTCATTTAATAGGGTGGCGGTGGCGTAGTGGTATTATCACTGGACTGGTTATCCAGAGACCCAGGGTAATTCTCTGTGGGTTCGAATCTCACTATGGCAGATGGTGAAATGTGAATTCAATAAAAATCTGAAATTAAAAGTCTAATGATAACCATGAAACCATTGCCAATTATTGTAAAAACCCATCTGGTTCACCAATGCCATTTAGGGCATCTTCTCCTCACCTGGCCTGCAGTAATGTGGTTGACTCTTAAATGCCCTCTGAAATGGTCTAGCAAGCCACTCAGTTGTATCAAACCAAGACAAAGCCAATAAGAAAGAACAAAACCTGACAGACCACCCCCCAGCATTGACCTAGGCTGACTGAGCCCTAACGGACATAGCTGCTAGACTGGCCTGTGGCAGGTGGTGTGGGAACCAACAAGAGGGCAAAACATACTTGACCTCATCCTCACCAACCTGCCTGCTGCAGATGCATCTGTCCATGACAGTATCAGCAGAAGTGACCACTGCACAGTCCTTGTGCAGGTGAGGTCCCGTCTTCACGTTGAGGATACTCTCCATCATGTTGTGTGGCACTACCACCGTGCTAAATGGGATAGATTTTGAACAGACCTGGAAACTCAAGACTAGGCATCCATGAGGCGCTGTGGGCCATCAGCAGCAGCAGAATTGTACTCAACCACAGTCTGTAACCTCATGGCCTGGCATATCTCCCACTTTACCATTACCACCAAGCCAGGGGTTCAGCCCTGGTTCAATGAAGAGTGCAGGAGGGCATGCCAGGAGCAGCACCAGGCATACTTAAAAATGAGGTGTCAATCTGGAAGCTACAATGTTGGAATACTTGCGTGCCAAACAGCATAAGCAGCAAGTGATAGGCAGAGCTAAGTGATCCCACAGCTAACAGATCAGGTCTAAACTCTGCAGTCCTGTCACACCCAGTCATGAATGGTGGTGGCCAATTAAACAACTCACTGGAGGAGGAGGCTCCACAAACTTCCCCATCCTCAATGATGGAGGAGCCCAGCACATCAGTGCAAAAGATAATGCTGAAGCATTTGCTACAATCTTCAGCCAAATGCCGAGTGGATGATCCATCTTGGCCTCCTCCAGAGGTTCCCCAGCATCACAGATGCCAGTCTTCAGCCAATTTGATTCACCCCACGTGATATCAAGAAACGGCTGAAGGCACTGGATACTGCAAAGGCTATGGGTCCTGACAACATTCCGGCAATAGTACTGAAGACCTGTGCTCCAGAACTTGCCGTACCCCTAACCAAGCTGTTCTAGTACAGCTACAACACTAGCATCTATCCGGCTATGTGGAACATTGTCCAGGTATGTCCTATAAACAAAAAGCAGGACAAATTGAACCCGGCCAATTACTGCCCCATCAGTCTACTCTCGATCATCTGTAAACTAATGGAAAGGGTCATCAACAGTGCTATCAAGCAAAACTTGCTTAGCAATAACCTGCTCACTGACACTCAGTTTGGGTTCCGCCAGGGTCACTCAGCTTCTGACCTCATTACAGCCTTGGTTCAAAAATGGACAAAAGAGCTGAACTCCCAAGGTGAGGTGTCAGTGACTACCCTTAGCATCAAGGCAACAATTCACCGAGTGTGGCATCAAGGAGCCCTAGGAAAACTGGAGTCAATGGGAATTTGGGGAAAAACTCTCTGCTGGTTGGAATCATACCTAGCACAAAGAAAGATCGTTGTGGTTGTTGGAAGTCAATTATCTCAGCTCCAGGACATCACTGCAGGAGTTCCTCAGGATTGTGTCCTAGGCCCAACCATCCTCAACCATTAATGACCTTCCTTCCATCATCAGGTCAGAAATGGGGATGTTCGCTGATGATTGCACAATGTTCAGCACCATTCGCGACTCCTCAGATACTGAAGCAGTCCATGTCCAAATGCAACAAGACCTGGATAATTTCCAGGCTTGGGCTGACAAGTGGCAAGTAACGTTCACGGCACACAAGTGTCAGGCAATTGCCATCCCCAACAAGAGAGAATCTAACTATCACTCCTTGACCTTCAATAGCATTACCATCGCTGAATGTCCCACTATCAACATCCTGGGCATTACCTTTAACCAGAAGCTGAACTGAACTAGCCATATAAATACTGTAGCTACAAGAGCAGGTCAGAGGCTCGGAATCCTGTGGTGAGTAACTCACCTCCTAACTCCCCAAAGCCTGTCCAACATCTACAAGGCACAAGTCAGGAGTGTGATAGATTACTCTTCCACTTGCCTGGATAAGTGCAGCTCCAACAACACTCAAGAAGTTTGACACCATCCAGGACAAAGCAGCCTGATTGATTTGCGCCCCATCCACAAACATTCACTCTCTCCCCCACCGACGAGCAGTAGCAGCAGTGTGTACCATCTACAAGATGCACTACAGAAACTCACCAAGACTCCTTAGACAGTGCCTTCCAAATCCACGACCACTCCCGTCTAGAAGGACAAGGGCAGCAGAAGAACAAGGTCACCACTACCTGGAAGTTCCCCTCCAAGTCACTCACCATCCTGACTTGGAAATATATCGCTGCTCCTTCATTGTCATTGGAGCAAAATCCTGGAACTCTCTCCCTAACAGGACTGTAGGTGTGCCTACACCACATGGACTGCAGCGGTTCAAGAAGGCAGCTCACCACTACCTTCTCAAGGTCAGTTAGGGATGGCAATAAATTCTGGCCTAGCCAGTGATGTCCACATCCCGTAAATGAATATAAAAATATACATAACACACCAATTTTAACTACCTACTGGATGGAAAGTCAACTGTGGCTATTCCACTCAGGTGAAGCCTGGCACAATGGAAGCCCTTTAAGTCTTATATTATAGCTGGGGGGACCCCTGGAGGAGCAGGAGTCCTCCTCAGGCCCCACAAGAATAATGCAGGCCACTGCCACCCTGGGCTTTGCTCTTTTACCTGATCATTGCCAACTCCCCTCCCCACCCTGCTCACCCACCCAATCCAGCTGTATCAGCCAGGCTACCTGTTTGGTGCCCAGTGTATTTGTTAACATTGACCCGGCCTCTTGCCATTACCAATTGGGCAGCAGGATGGCACTTTCCACCAATTTTTAAACATATATTCTTTCACTGGCATTTGTGTGGTGCAAATTAGCAGCTCAATAGTTAAAAAATATCCCATGATATCTCATGCATGGGGGTTAGATTTGTGAAAGTATAAAAAGATCACACACACTGTACATTTTAAAATCAGGGGATAATTGAGTAACTTTCAAAAACACCATTTGTCCTTGGTTTGTACTGGGCAGAGGAGTCACTGGCTAGGCCAGCATTTTTATTGCCTATCCCTAATTGTCCTCGAGAAGGTGGTGAGCAATCTTTGTGAACCCCTGCAGTCCCTGCGGTGTAGGTACACCACGGTGCTGTTAGGGAGGGAGTTCCAGGATTTTGATCCAGTGACAGTGAAGGAATGGCGATATAATTCCAAGTCAGGGTGGTGTGTGACTTGGAGGGGAACTTGCAGTTGGTGGTGTTCCCATGTCCTTCTAGGTGGCAGAAGTCATGGGTTTGTAAGGTGCTGTTGAAGGGGCCTTGGTGAGTTGTTGCAGTGAATCTTGTAGATGGTACACACTGTTGCCGCTGTACATCTGTGGTGGAGGGAGTGAATGTTTAAGGTTGTGGTGGGGTGCCAATCAAGCAGGCTGCTTTGTCCTGGATGGTGTCAAGCTTCTCGAGTGTTGTGGGAGCTGCACTGATCCAGATAAGTGAAGAGTATTCTATCACACTCCTGACTTGTGCCTTGTAGATGGTGGATAGGCTTTGGTGAGTCAGGAGGTGTGTTACTCGCTGCAAGATTCCTAGTCTCTGACCTGCTCTTGTAGCCACAGTATTTTTTTGGCTAGTCCAGTTCAGTTTCTGGTCAATGGTAACCCTCAGGATGTTGATAGTGGGGGATTCAGCAATGCTAATGCCATTGAATGTCAAGGGGCAAAAGTTAAGATTCTCTCTTGTAGATGGTCATTGCTTGGCACTTATGTGGTGCAAATTAGCAGCTCAATAGTTAAAATCTATCCCATGATATCTCGTGCATGGGGATTAGATTTGTGAAAGTATAAAATGATCACACACACTGTACATTTTAAAATCAGGGGAAAATTGAGTAACTTTCAAAAACACCATTTGTCCTTGGTTTGTACTGGGCAGAGGAACAAAAGCATCTGGACCTTGCGTGCTGGCATTTACAGGCTGTATTCCAAAAGTTGTTTGCCCACAGGAGGCCTATTACATCTTAAGAGCAAGATTAGGACTAATGTTAAGTGACATAGTGAAATTCCAGGGGTCTAGTGAAAGCAGAACTACACACAAGCACATGCTACTGACTTAAGACACCAAGGGATGCAAATAGGCACGAGGGCAAAATGTTTCATTTGACCATGTTCACAGGGAACGATTATAGCGCCTTACACTTGTTTGGATGCAGTGGTAAAAACAAGGTGAAAATGGAGACTGAACAGACTCATTTAAGTGCCCCCACCCCCAACTCACCCCGAGGCCATAGTTTGAACAACTTCAATTTGTACTCAAATCATTACCAAGCATGAATGGTTCACTGGGGGAAAGGGAGCTGGAGCTACCAATTATGGCCAAAGGAGGTGGGGGGTGTGGAGAAGGGCACAGCATAAAGGGGAGCATACTGGAACTGAATCAGGTCAATACAATGCCAATGGCCCCAGCATTGATTACCAGGAGATTGCTCTGGAGTAATAGGGAAAGATACTGGCGTAAAAAAAGACCTGCATTTATATAGTACCTTTCATGACCACTGGATGTTTCAAAGCACTTTACAGCCAATGACGTGCTTATGAAGTGTACACTGTTGTAATATAGGAAATGCTGCAGCCAATTTGTGTACAGCAAGCACCCACAAATAGCAACATGAGAATGACCAGATAATCTGATTTTGAGCTGTTGATTGAGGGGTCAACAGCAACCAGGAGAGGTTCAACTCCCCTGCTTGCCTTCAAAATAGTACCATGGGATTTCTTACATCCACCTGAGGGAAGATGGTTTAATGTCTCATCCGAAAGACAGCACCTGCAACAGTGTAGCATTCCTGTCATGTTTCATTAGTGCCAGCCTAGATTTTCCTGCTCAAGTTCTGGAGAGGAACCTGAACCCACTATCTTCTGACTCGGAGGTGAGAGTAATACCAATTGAGCCATGGCTGACACAATGATTCAGATGCCTGGATAATCCTGGGGGCTCCTTCAACACTGACCTCATCGAGTGTCCCATGCCGTGGTCACCTGCTGTATCTTGCACAGCCTTGCTTCCTAACAGGCACAAGATCGAGCCAAAGGATTTTAAACCAACAGTACAAGGAACCTGCTGTGGATATTGAAAACACTCCACCTCAGACCAGCTGTGTCAGCCCAGTGGGAGAGGCGTGGGCAGAGTTTCAGGTTGGAAATCCAGAAGCCTGGGTTCCCTGCCCTGCTGTGGGGATTTTGCTTCACAATGTGCCTCTTATCGCCTGAACCAATGGCCTGGCTTCCAGTCAGGTTCGAACAGGCCACAGGAACAGAGAGGTCTGACCTCCAACCTGGGTGTGGTCCCCAATCCAAGGGGGGCATTTTTTGGGGGGGGACTGCATGGTTCCCTAGAGGCCAGGGAAGAATCACTTCTGACCCAGGCCCACAAGCCGCACTGTGATGTCACTTGCCTTCTCCCTAAAGTTGTGTTTGCCTCACTTTAGCTGCTGGGTTCCCCAGAGCCCACTGTTAAAGCTGCAAATCAGGTTCAGTCAGAAGCTGCCAGCCTTATTAACATATTTAAATTGCCAATCCTTTTGGCAGCGGGTTGGCTGGCTGGCTCTTGTCCAACCCCCGTCAAACCCGGAGGTGGGTGAACTGGATTGGGTTTCAGATTTTAATAATTTAACATCTATCCCAAACCCAATCCACCTGTTTTCATGCACTAAAATTAAACCCGAAGTAAACATAGCAGGAAGATTTTCTTACATTCTCTCCGGTATTCTGCCTGTCTGTTAGTGCCAATATTAACATACAACAACTTGCATTTTTATAGCACCTTTAAATGCAGGAAAATGTCCCAAGATGCTTCGTGGGAGCATTATCTAACAAAAAATTGACTCCAGCCCAAAGAATGAGATATTAAGGTAGATGGTTAAAAGCTGTGTGTTTTCATGTGTGTCTTTCAAAAGAGAGGGGAGGAGAGGCACTTAGATTTAGGAAGGGAATTCCTGACTTTAGGGACTAGATGCTTGAAGGCACAGATGCCAATAGTGGGACGAAGGAAGTGGGGATGCATAAGAGCCCAAAGCTGGAGGAAAGCAAAGTTCTTGGAAGGTGTTAGGGTTATAGGAGAAGGTTCCAGATATAGAGGGATTTGAACACAGGTAAGAATGTTAAAAACATGGAGGTGTGTTATACTGTGAGGAGGATAGTAATAAACTTCAAGAGGTCATAGACAGGCTGGTGGCATGTACAGATAAATGGCAGACAAAATTCAATGCAGCAAAGTGCGATGTGATACATTTTGATGGGAAGAATGAGGGGAGACACAAGCCAAGTGGTACAGTTTTACAGGAGGTGCAAGGAGAGAGAGAGCTGGGATTGTTTGGGTACAAATCTTTGAAGGAGGCAGAACTGGTTAACAGAAGTTCATAAATCATATGGGATCCTGGGTCTTGAATAAAGGCAAAGAGAACAAAAGACAGGAAATTGTGCGAAACCTATGTAAAATGCTAGTTTGACCCCAGCTGGAGTATCCTGTTCAATGCTGGGCACCACGCTTTAGGAAGGGATGTGAAGGCTTTGGAGAGAGTGCTGAAGAGATTTACTAGAATGGTTCCAGTTATGTGAATAGACCGGAGAGAAGGCTAAGAGATGATTTGATAGAGGTGTTTACAATCATGAAGTGTCTGGATGGATTAAATTAAGAGAAACTTTTGAACAACCAGAGGACACAAATTTAAGACGATTGGCTAAAGCTGATCTGAGAAAAAGCATGTTTTTGAAACAATGAGTGGTTGCGATCTGGAATGCACTGCCTGATAGGCTGATGGATGCAGATTCAAAAGGGAAGGGCAAAATGCTGCGGATGCTGGAAATCTGAAACAAAGCCAAAAAATGCTGGAAAAACTCAGCAGGTCTGGCAGCATCTGTGTAGAGAAAGACAGAGTTAACGTTTCGAGTCCATATGACTCTTCTTCAGGGGGAATTAGATAAATACTTGAAGGAGAAAACAAAATTACAGATATCTGGGGAGAAAGCGGGGAAGTGGATTGCTCTTAAAAGAGCCAGCAGATTCTCAGTGGGTCAAATGACCACCTTCTGTGCTGTATTATTCTATCATAAAAGTGAGATGTTGATGAATTGGGAGTGTAATGGGAAGATTTGACCCGTCTTATATTTCCAATAACATTGTAAACAAATTTTAATTCTACTGAAATTGTACATTTCAAGCAAAAATAAGAGGGAATCGTCACAAGTATATTTACAACGCTGATACATGGAGACCAGAGGAATCCTCACTCCAATCTCCTGCTAGGAGGTAAGGCATATTGATCTAAGCAGCTTTTCTTTCTTTGACAGCAAGTTACACACTACTAGCCTGCACAGTATTATAAGAGCAAGCTGAGGAATCCTGCTCACACAACAAAGGAAAGTAAAAAGCAGGAGGAAATGAAGAAGTAGATAAAAATAACTCAAGTGGAATTCTCCTTGTCCGAGACAAACACTAACAGACAGCTTGAGATTAACTCAATGGTCTGATTGCTGAATATCTTTAGTGTTGGAACAGCAGAGGCTTTTAATAGATTGCCTTATCCTGTAATTATCTGTTGCGTTTCTCTGGTGATGGCATGCCTTCAACAAGGCTCTCAGTGAACAAAGACAAACAGAGGCTACTTCTATGCCTCATGAAGGTTATTTACTACCTTTCTTAAGAAAAGTTGTAACTCCCTGTCCTCTGCCATCGAATGCATCAAGAACACAAATAAATCACATTAAATACATAGATGCTTTACATCAACAAGCTCCAGACCTATCCTCGCACTGATATTGCTTCCTTCCAATCTTTCTCCACTTCTCCGGAAGGTGCTAGTTCCTGCTGGGGTACAGTTCTATGCGTGGCAACTGCAGCCAGTACATCTCCCAAATGGTCATTCTTCATGTGTATCCTGCAGCATGAGTGTCAGCAAGCTATGGAGAGGCACCACAGCTGAATCTGTCTCTAGCTAGTATCCACCAGCAAACAGTTTTCAACAATATCAATCAGGAGTTGGAACCTTGCTCGATCATTTCTTCCTCTTTGCCCCCAGCCTGGGGATAATGGCACCAATTGTAACCCCACTACTACCACCATCTTATTTAGGCTGAACTGTCACAGACTTGGAACCTGTGGAGTTCAGCAGCTCGTGGCTTTCACCAACTGCAACCTCACTCACGATGTTGCCAATGGCTGCATTTATCTGGTCCCACCAGCAGCGGGCATCGTCGTAGGGTGGGACAGGAAAATTTGGAGACAAGCCAAATGTCAGTTGCGTTTTGGTTGCTCTCCAAATTTTCCTGTCCCGCCCGTGACGATCCCACTGCTGGTGGGACCGGAACCCTGTCCAAGATATCTACACAAGTTAAAATGGAAGTTAACTTGACTGGATAAGTCATTGATTCTACATTCCCGGTGATATGATCCTGCATCAGACCCCCAGGTTTTGGTACTATCCAATTAGGGACCAGTAACTTTTTGTTTGAAGCTCTACTCCATGGTTTTGGAACAAACAAAATAAGCTTTAATATACAAAGTCAGAAAAGTAAAACGATTTACAATATCTATCTTATACCCTAACATTCAGACTTAACATAAAGTAAATGTGAATTTACAGGCAAACAATGGCCTACCACCCACACTACACATTAAATAGCAAATGTGATCAAGATAGATCCCGTGGATTCCTCAGCAACCAAGCCAGATGTCAGTAAACACAGTGAGTCCACCAATCTCTTTCAAACTCTGTCTCCCTAATGAGGGATTGCAACTCTTCACCCTTCCCTTTCGAAGATCAAGCCTCGGAATTCCCTCTAAAAGTCACTTTGACTCGGACTGCCTCAATGTCTGCTCGCCTCGCAGGGTTTCAATCTCATCTCCTGAGACTCCGTTCCCCTGGATTCCTGAGTCTGCACCCCAGCACCAGCTCACAGGCACAGCTTCAGCTCCTCAGCCATGCCGCACAGTTCACTGCTGCTCCAAAGGGTTACCTCTGTCCTAACGGCCTGCAGTCTGGAGTCACCAACTTTCTGCTGCCTCCTCAGATCTTCAGGGCTTCTCCCTGAGCCCTCACTATGTGCAGCCTGCTAACCACAGCACTTTTATTGCTTAGGGTCTCTTTCTTTACTCCTCGTCCTGGTGGTTCCTTTCAGTGGTCTCCTCCTCCCACAGGATCCTTCCCTGGTTCTCTCTCTCTTTCTGGGATCTCTCACTGTTCCCTCTCTCTAGGTTCCCTGTCCCTCGACTCTTCTTTGGTATGGTGTCCCGTTCCTGGGTCCCATGATTGGGTTTTTGTGCTGTTTCCTTTTCACACAGGTGCCCTGAGAATTTGTCCCTGGTCCAAAGAACTCTAAAACGCTGGACTTCATTCTTTTTATTCATTCATAGGACGTGGCCATCGCTGGCTAGGCCAGCATTTATTGCCCATCCCTAATTGCCCTTGAGAAGGTGGTGGTGAGCTGCCTTCTTGAGCCGCTGCAGTCCATGTGGTGTAGGTACATCCACAGTGCTGTTAGGGAGGGAATTCCAGGATTTTGACCCAGCGACAGTGAAGGAACAGCGATATATTTCCAAGTCAGGATGGTGAATGACTTGGAGGTGAACTTCCAGGTGGTGGTGTTCTCTTGTATCTGCTGCCTTTGTCCTTCTAGATGGTAGTGGCCATGGGTTTGGAAGGTGCTGCCTAAGGAGCCTTGGTGAGTTTCTGCAGTGCATCTTGTAGATGGTACACACTGCTCCACTGTGTGTCGGTGGTAGAGGGAGTGAATGTTTGTGGATGAGGTGCCAATCAAGTGGGCTGCTTTGTCCTGAATGGTGTCAAGCTTCTTGAGTGTTATTCCTAGCCTCTGACCTGCTCTTGTAGCCACAGTATCTATATGGCTAGACCAGTTCAGTTTCTGGTCAATGGTAACCCCCAGGATGTTGATAATGGGGGATTAAGAGGTGGCAATGCTATTGAATGTAAGGGGCGATGGTTAGATTCTCTCTTACTGGAGATGGTTATTGCCTGACACTTGCGTGACACAAATGTTTCTGGCCACTTGTCAGCCCAAGCCTGGATATTGTCCAGGTCTTGCTGCATTTGGACAAGGACTGCTTCAGTATCTGAGACATTGCGAATGGTGCTGAACATTGTGCAATCATCAGCGAACATCCCCACTTCTGACCTTATGATGGAAGGAAGGTCATTGATGAAGCAGCTGAAGATGGTTGGGCCGAGGACACTACCCCGCGCATGTGCGGAAACTCCCGAGGTCTGTTGGGACCCCTAGTTCCCAACCTCCGCCAGACAACAAGGTAAGTTTGGATCTCTTAACACCTGTAAGTGCAGCTTTAAGTAATGCCTGTACTATATAATCACCACTTCTGTATTTTAACATTAAATATTACAGGAGTGTCACTTCTGCAGCTGTGAGAAATTAACTCAGAAAATACAAATTTATCCTGTAGGTTAGAAAATGAAAAGTTTAAAACTGATAGAGCTTCGTTCTTGGGTTTAATTGTTTTTTTGTTAAGACCACAGTTTAAACCAAGTGCTCATTCACCTGCACAGGTACATGCCTCACACTTTAATTCAATAAGGTAAGGTGATTTGCTATAGTGCATGTGGGGCCTCGAAGTATTTCTCTCTGTTAGAGACAGACATGTGGTTATGTAGTTTGAGGGGCCACCGCTCACTCCAAGCATGGGGCAAGGGAAGGAGGCAGGCTTCCATGAACTACTACAGCCAGTATGGGGACTGAGGCCACGGTGTTAGCTTCATTCTGCACTACTCTCCAGCCATCTTGACAACAGAGCTAACCAACCCCCACATTAATTTCACATTATTAAAAGGTTTTAGATCCGTGAGCTGACAGTACTGATGCCAAACCATAATTGATGGACATTAATACACTGGAACAGATAATACTACACCCTGCGTAGTATTAATATGCAGTTTTAGGTAGTTATCACAGGCTGAATTGGCTGGCAAATGTGACTGAGCCCCATAAGCAAAATCAGTACAAGTATTTGCTTAATTATTCATGCAATTAAGAGAAAGCTAGGTGAGGATGTGAGGGAGAAAGAAAAAGGATATCCTGATAAGGTCAGATGAAGTAAGATGGAATATGGCTTGTGTGAAGAATAAACCCAGTTGCACGGAATGGCTTGCTTCTGTGCTATAATTAATATTAAAAAGGTAACATTATTCGTTTATAATATGGGGATCACTGAAATGCAAATCCACTATATCATTCTGTTTACTTGCTATTTTGAGACACAGGAAGAAGAGTGCACACTCTGGGAGTATCTTCACCACATGGACTATAGCTGTCCAAGATGGCTCAGCACTATCTTCTCAAGAGCAACTAAGGATGGGTAATAAATGCTGACTACAATACATGGATGTCGTTGTGTTGTAACTTAGGAGATCTGGAGTGAAAAAATGAAAGGTACAGCAGGATGCCTCCTCCAGAGAAGGAGGACAAACAGTATATTTTCAGAATTGAAGGTTAGTTGCAAGACTAATGAGAGATGACGGATGATACACGAGCAGTAATTTGAGGACATGTGCAGGGTGTTTAGCCATCACCACTGTTCATGGAGTAACGCCACCTAAAGCGTAAGCAGTCTGTCTTCCTGTTGGAATTTCTGTGTTATAATTATTTGCAATTCTTTTCATGATTACCACATGAACTGATGGCCCAACACACTTCCCTCTTGCCTGCTCATTCCAAAGTCTTTGGGGATTCTTACTTCCCTAAATAATCAGCAGCTGAACATTACATACTATATTACCTCCCATGCACTCATTGTGGAGTAGGCTGTGGGCTCCATCTACAGCAGGGCCACAGGGAAAGGAACATATGTATTAGATACAATCACAAGCTTGACAGTGGTCTTGCTACTGTCAGCCCTCCCCCTATTTCTGTAACATTCTCCAGCCCTACAATCATCCAAGAACTTTACATTCCTCAAATTCTAGCCTCTTGTGAATTCCTGACTTTGTTTGTCCTGCCAATGGTGGCTGTGCCTGTAACTGTCTAAGCTCTGGAATTCCCTCCATAAATCTCCCCACCTCTCTATCTCCTTAAAACCTGCCTTTTTGGTCCTAACCTCTCCTTCTTTGGCTTGGCATCAATTGCTTTGTCTGTTCCTGTGAAGTACCTCGAAACATTTGATTACTTAAAAGGAATGTAAATGCAAGCTACTATTTTTTGTATGTTAGTTAAAATGATACCAAAGACATTAACTGTATTGGTCAATGAAGATTAAAGATATACTTCACTTTAAATGAGAACTACTGGCTGTCCTCTCCTCACTCTAGCTCTTCCCCACACTTAGGGTAGGATCTTCCCCCCCATTGAGGGGGGTTGTGTGGGAGTGGGCGGGTTCCCGATTGGCGCCCTCAGTTGGGGGCACGCCGCCATTTTACATGAGAGGGCCAATTAAGGCCCGCCCAGCGTGACGTGCGCCAGGAAGCGCTATGTGCTCCCTGTGTGGGCAGTGGGGGGGGGGAGGAATTCCCTGAGCCGGGAGTGCGCTCTTTCACGCATGCGTACGAAAGAGCGCACAGATCTCCCTGAGGCAAAGTGCCACCTCAGGGAGATCAGTTCAGGTTTCAAACATTGAATAAAGATGAGAAATAAAATGATTGACATGTCCCCTCATGTGACACTGTCACATGAGCTGGGATATGTCCATTACTTTCATTTTAAAATTTCTGGAACATTTTAAATCCCTCATGAAACCTCATCCCGCCCGTGGATGAGGTTTCATGTTTTCTCTGAAGGCCGCCTGGGCTCTTCGCCTGCCCGCCAACCTTAAGGTTGGATGGGCAGGTCCATTAAGTGTTTTAATCAGTTTATTAACGGCCTTAAGTGGCCGTTGACAGGTCGGCAACCTGAAAATCTAAATGACAAGGGGTGATGTCAGGACGCACGCCCGACATCATCCCGCGTCGGCGACCTCCACCCCCGCTCGCTGACCTAAAAATTCTCCCCTTAGTCTTTTCTCTAAGTCAACTCTAAGCTTTGTTGTGTCACCAAAGTCCCATCGGGTGCCCATGAGTGTTTGGCCTGCAGAGTTCTCATGGTCCCACTTATATGGCTCTCCAAACTGTACTACGATATAAGCAAAAAACTGCAGATGCTGGAAATCCAAAACAAAAACAAAAATACTTGGAAAAGCTCAGCAGGTCTGGCAGCATCTGCGGAGAGGAACACAGTTAACGTTTCGAGTCCGTATGACTCTTCAACAGAACTAAGTAAAAATAGAAAAGAGGTGAAATATAAGCTGGTTTAAGGGGGGGGTGGGACAGGTAGAGCTGGATAGAGGGCCAGTGATAGGTGGAGATAACCAAAAGATGTCATAGACAAAAGGACAAAGAGGTGTTGAAGGTGGTGATATTATCTAAGGAATGTGCTAATTAAGGGTAGAAAGCAGGACAAGCAAGGTACAGATAGACCTAGTGGGGGTGGGGTGGAGGGGAAGGGATCAAAATAGGTTAAAAGGTAGAGATAAAACAATGGATGGAAATACATTTAAAAATAATGGAAGTAGGTGGGAAAAGAAAAATCTATATAAATTATTGGAAAGAAAGGGGGGGAAATCGGAAAGGGGGTGGGGATGGAGGAGAGAGTTCATGATCTAAAATTGTTGAACTCAATGTTAAGTCCGGAAGGCTGTAAAGCGCCTAGTCGGAAGATGAGGCGCTGTTCCTCCAGTTTGCGTTGAGCTTCACTGCAGCTTCGGTCTGTCTGCAAGCATTACCCAGACCTCCCTGTCGCTTGCCATTTCAACACTCCACCCTGCTCTCATGCCCACATGTCCGTCCTTGGCTTGCTGCATTGTTCCAGTGAAGCTCAACGCAAACTGGATGAACAGCACCTCACCATCCCCACCCCATAAGAGCTCCACTAAGTTTTGGATGTCTCAACCCAGCTTCTGGTACAAAACTGCTGCTAATTGACACTGGATTGGGTGTAGAAGATCCCATGGCACTATTTCTAATAAAGCATGGAAGTTCTCCTTGGTTTCCTGGCAACAAACATCACTAAAAATATTTGGTCATAATCATGTTGCTGAATGTGGGATCTTGCTGTGTGCAAATTGGCTGACTTGTTTTCTGCATTACCACAAGGGTTACACTTCAAAAGGAATTAATTGGTATTAAATTGCTTTGAGACGCACCAAGGTCCTTTTTTAATTCATTCATGGGATGTGCACCTCGCTGGCTAGGCCAACACTTATTGCTCATCTCTAATTACCCTTAAGAAGATGGTGGTGAGCTACCTTCTTGAACCGCTGCAGTCCATGTGGTGTAGGTACACCCACAGCGCTGTTAGGGAGGGAGTTCCAAGATTTTTACCCAGCGACAGTGAAGGAACGGCGATATATTTCCAAGTCAGGATGGTGAGTGACTTGGACAGGATCTTCCAGGTGGTGGTGTTCCCATGTGTCTTCTGCCCTTGTCCTTTTAGATGGTAGTGGTTGTGGGTTTGGAAGATCCTCAGAAGTGCCATATAAATACAAGTCTTACTTTGTTTTAAATGTGACTCAGCACGGGCATAGGATGGCTGGTGTGGAAGATGGAAGAAAATATTACACTGTTGAAGCAGGGCTGGCTCAAAGAAGGGCAGGACTGGGCGTTAAATATTCTTGGGTACAAAGTGTTTAGGAGAGATAGGAAAGGAATAAAAGGAGTGGGGGAGTGGCAGTATTGTTTAAAAGGTGGCATTGCAGTACTGGAGAGAGAGAGAGGATGTTCCAGAGGGGTCAAGAACAGAATCTCTCTGGCTAGAGAGAAGGAATGAAAAAGGTGCAATCACATTAATTGGTGTAGTATATGGACCACCAGCTAGTGGAAGGGATTTAGAGAAACAAATTTCCGAAGAAATTACAGAGAGGCGCAACAGTTACAGAGTAATTATAATGGGGGCTTTAATTGTCCAAAATACTGTCTGGGATCGGAATAATGCAAAAGAACAAGTGGGGTACAAGTTCCTGGAATGTGCTAAAGATAATTTTCTGCAGCAGTATGTTTCTGGTCCAACAAGAGGGCAAGCATTGTTGGACTTGGCCTGGGGAATGAGTTGGTCCAAGAGAATCGATATCAGTGGGAGAGCGTTTAGGGGACAGTGACCGTGTATCTTAAGGTTCAGGTTGGCCATGGAGAAGGGCAGGGAACAGTCCAGAGCCGGGAGAATCAACTGGGGGAAAGCCCATTTCGATGGGATGAGAATGCATCTGAATCGTGTCAGTTGGAATCAAATGTTGGCAGAAAATACAGTGGCTGAACAATGGGCCACCTTCAAAGAAAATGTATTGCAGGCAATGTCAAGGTATATTCCTTTGAAGGGAGAAGGTAGGACAAACAAATCCAAAGTGCCCTGGATGACGAGAGAGATAGAGATAAAGATGAAAAGGAAGAAGTGCGTGTACGACAGACATCAAGTAGAAAATTCAATGCAGAATCAGGCTAAATATAGAAAAATCAGAGAGAGAGTGAAAAAACAAATAAGAAAAGCAAAGAGAGAGCATGAAAAAAGACTAGCAGCTAACATAAAAGGGAATCCCAAAGTCTTCCATAAGCATATAAATAATAAAAGAGTGGCAAAAGAAAGAGTAGGGCCCATTTGGGATGAAAAATGGGACTTGCACATGGAGGCAGGAGAAATGGCAGAGGTATTAAATGAGTATTTTACATCTGTCTTTACAAAGGAAGAAGATGTTATTCAGGCTGAGGTGAGAGAGGAGGTAACTGGTACACTAGAAGAACTTACAACTCAGAAGGAGGTGGTGTTGGAAAGGCTATCCTTACTTAAAATAGATAACCTACCAGAACCAGATCAGATACATCCAAGGGTACTGATGGAGGTGAGAGTGGAAATTGCAGGGGCACCACTGATAATCTTCCAGTCTTCCTTAGACACAGAGGTGATGCCAGAGGACTGGAGAATTGCAAATGTCACACCCTTATTCAAAAAGGGGTGCAAGGATAAAGCTGACAACGACAGACCAGTCAGTTTGACTTCAGTGGTGGGGAACCTTCTGGAAACTATAGTTTGGGACAAAATCAATAATCACTTAGACAAGTTCAGGATAATTAAGGAAAGCCAGCATGGATTCATTAAGGGAAATTCAGGTTTAACTAACTTGCTGGTGTTTTTTGAGGAGGTAACAGAGTAGGTTGATAATGGCAACGCTGTTTATGTGGTATACATGGATTTTCAAAAGGCATTTGATACAGTGCCACACAACAGACTTGTGATCAAAATTCTAGCTCATGGAATAAAAGGGAAAGTAGGCACTTGGATAAGAAATTGGCTGAGGGACAGGAAACAGGGACTAGTGATAAATGGGTGCTTTTCCGAATGAAGGTCTGTAGTTGCTCAGGAGTCAGTGTTGGGACCCTTGTTCTTCTTGATATATATTAATGACCTAGACTGTGGTGTTCAGGGAATGATTTCAAAATTTGCAGATGATACAAAGGTTGGAAACATTGTCAATTGTGTTGAGGATAGTCTTGAACTTCAAAAGGACGTAGACATGTTGGTGGATTGGGCAGACAAGTGGCAGATGAAATTCATTGCAGAGAAGTGAGGTGATCCATTTTGGCAGGAAGAATATGGAGATTCAGGATAAAATAAAGGGAGAAACTCTGAAAGAGGTGTAGGAACAGAGGGACCTCGGTGTATATGTACATAAGTCATTGAAGATGGCAGGGCATGTTAACAGAGCAGTTAATAAAGCATATAGTACCTTAGGCTTTATTAATAGGGGCATTGGGTACAAGAATAAGGAGGTCATGTTGAACTCATATAAGAAACTAGTTAGGCCTCACCTGGAATACTGCAACCAGTTCTGGGTGCCATACTTGAGAAAGGATGTGAAGGCATTGGAGAGAGTACAGACGGAATTGACAAGAATGGTTCCTGGGATAAAGAACTGTAGCTATTAGGATAGATTGGAGAAGTTGGGACTCTCTTCCTTGGAGAAAAGAAGGCTGAGGGGAGACTTGATAGAGGTGCTCAAGATCCTGAAGGATGTGGACAGACTAAATAGTGAGAAACTGTTCCCACTCAAGACAGCATCAAGAACAAAAGGGCACAGATCCAAATAACTGGCAAAAGGAGTAAAAGTAATGTGAGGAAATTTCTTTTTCCACCCAGAGGGTGGTTGGAGTGTGGAATGAACTTCCTGGGAGGGTGGTTGAGCCAAGTTCGATCGAGGAATTCAGAAGAGAATTGGATTGCTATCTGAAAGAAATAATGTGCAAGGTTACGGGGTAAAGGCAGGGGGATGGGACTAGCTAAAACAGTCTTTCAGAGAACCAGTGCAGATTCAATGGTCTGAATGGCCTCCTTCTGCACTGTAAAGATTCTGTGATTCTGAGCAGGGAGTGTTTTTCTGGTGTATTGGGACTGAGGCATGTTGGTAGGACATCAAGAGAGAACTTTACACTGTAACTAACTGTGCCATCCTAACCTGGAAGCGCTTAATGCAGGTTCTCTGTTCCTGAAGCAACACCATTGTTTGTTCCAAATGGAGCAAAAACTCACATATATTTAAAAAAGTATTTACTGGAGGTCCTTTATTAAATATAAAAAATATTTTTATAAAAGCAAGATTTATCAAACTGGCTTCAGATTTTTTTCCCCCTCAGATGAATTGTATTCAGGTCAAACTTCATTCATCAAAATGGGCAAGCGACTTCTGTAGCACACAGCAAGGAGAATTTTAGAAAAACCTGCACTGCTTTCTCTCCTTATCATTCTGAAACAGAACCATGTATATCATCAATCTATTTCAATGACAAAAACAGGCATAATCCAGTGCACAGAAATCAGCTCCACAAAGGTTAACCTTGAATTATCACAACACATACCACACTCATTGAAAAGCCAATTTTCACTTGTCAGTTTGACTGGACAAAGTTTGGGGATGTGTGATTCCAATTCCTCCCAAGCCTGAGCAGATTAATATCACTAAAATTCAATTTATTTCAAACAGAAAGTTTCTTCTTATATTTTTCTTCTCCAAGATTACTGAAGGGTGACTCGCCACTCTTAGAAACAGCAAATGGACTCAGCAGACACTGCTGACAATTAGCAAAGGAAGTCTCTTGGGAAGGACTGAAGCACTAAACATTGTTGGGCATTTTTACAGTTGAATTCACATCATAAGGCAAGAATACCACAATGCACAGCCTTTCAATTGCTGTCCCTCACTGGTAACGCACATATTTATATCTGTAAGCTTTCCCTTTCATCTTCAAGTACAAAGGAGTTTGAATGTGGTATAAAACAGCTTGAATAGAAGCACCTGCTTTTAACCTCTTATGGTCTGAAGCAGTGGAATTATAGGCCAGGATCCTGTGCTCTTGCTGGTGCCAAGCTTGGTGGTGGGAAGGGCAGTTACTTTCATTGGGATGGTGCTTTACTGGATCCCCGCTGCTTCCGCCTCCGCCAGAATTATGTCCTGGGCGAGGAGGCCCATGGTCGACCTCCCCGTCATGCCGCCTATTGAGGCCCTTAAATAGCCAATTAGTGACCAGTGAAGGGCCTCATCCTGCCACTGCTGGTATTAACCTAGCTACGTGCAGGCCTGAAGCCTTAACATGTAAAACTGTGTGGACTGCTTGACACCTCTTTGGGGCTGGGTCCCTTGATCAACTATCTGATTGAGGAACTGGACATTGGGAGGTGGGGGGCCCTGCTGAAAGACACCCCTGCCCTTGCTGCTGAACCCCCTGCACTCCACTCCCCATGATCCTGAGAACCCCCCCCAACATTACTTACCTGTGGCCTGGGTCACTCTGCAATCCTGTGACTCCAGTCTCCCCTGTGGCGCTGCTGAGCACAACAACTGCCGGCCTCCGATTGGCGGGCAGCTCTCGGTAGACGAGACTACCACCCCTGGGATCTTGATTCCAGGGGAAGGCCCTCCGCTAGCCTAGCCACTGCCTGATTGGCATGTTGTTCAGAAGACCTTCTCCAGCCAGCAGGCAAGACCCCCCCATGCCTCAACACAATAGAATTAGGACAGAAGAAGACCATTCAACCTATTGTGCCTGCGATGCCTCTTTGAAAATGCCATCAAATTCATTCCGCTCCTTGCTCTCTCTCCCTAGCCGGCAAGCATTTCCTCTTCAAAAGGGAATTGGCTAAATATATGAAGGTTACAATCCTTTCGGGCAGAGCATAATTGTGTCAGAAAAAATTCTCCTCATCTCACCTCTGATTCTTTTGCCAACTCTATCAAAATCATTCATGGTCTTGAACAATTCTATTAAATCTCCTCTTGGTCTTCTCTGCTCTAAGGAAAACAACCCAGCTTCTCTAATGTCTCTGTATAGCACAACATAAAATTATAAACCAACATATGCCTCTTAAACAGGACTGTCATTAGAAATTCTGTGAAAGATTGGACTGCTACAAAAAAAATGTGATTAATATTCACACCCTCCTGTTCTTCCTCAAGAAGTTTGGATGAAAGTGACTCTCTGGTCTATTTGATCTGATCCCGACTGAATACCAGCTTCAACAGAATTGTTGAAGGGTCATTCGGACTCGAAACGTTAACTGTGTTCCTCTCCACAGATGCTGCCAGACCTACTGAGTTTTTCCAGGTATTTTTGTTTTTGTTTTGGATTTCCAGCATCCGCAGTTTTTTGCTTTTATCCTAGATCAGTGAGCTAATTGATGTTAACTGGGGAACTACTCCTCCTGGTATTTGGGGGTGAAGTACTCCCATTCTCAGGATCCCTTCAGAGTGCTAATGCATGCTTGCTTTCATCACAGCTTGAGGTATGAGTGCAATTTTCCAATTCAATGAGAGGTGGTACTGGTCAAGGTTTGTCCTGACTCAATACAAAAAGGAACGAGTGTAAACCTGATTCTTGGTCAGTACTGAGTGGATTCAGCAAAGAGCAAACCAGCTTACATTACAAAAGCAATTCTACTAGAAGCATTTGTTTAGCTCCATGGGGAGACAAGGCAGTCAGACTAGGCTTGCCAATTTTCCAGGATTCCCCTGGAATTTCTGGGAATTAAAGACTAATTTCCAGGATGCTCCTGTGAGTGGTCGGGGAGAAAAATCAGAGGGATGCTAGAAATTGGGATTTTAAATAAAACAAAATCCTTTGAGCGCTTTGACTCAATAGCTGAGATGGGAAATGAGGCCGTTTGACAGTCAGGGATCATCCAATCAGGTAAGGGAGAGCCTACTCACTCACCTTCCTGTAGGAAGGCCATGTACCTCGAGGGCGGACATGGGGGCCGGGCCGGGGGGGGAGGAGCTCACATAAAAGGAGGGCAGGCTTGCAGTTAGGTACAGGATGTCTCAAAGTGCATTACAGCCAATGAAGCACTTTTTGAAGTGTAGTCACTGTTGCAACAGTAGCTGATATGCATACAGCAAACCCCTACAAACACCAACGGTTAGATCATCTGTTTCATGCGATGTTGAGATTGGCCAGGGAGTTATCAGGGAGAACTCCCTGGCTCTTCTTCAAAATAGTGCCATGGGATATTTTACATTCATGCAAGCAGACAGGTGAGGTGCAATTTAACTTCTCATCTGAAAGCCAGCACCTCCAAACTGCACTGAACTGGGAGTACTGCTCAGAATTGCACTGGAGTGTCAGCATTGGATTGTCAGCACCGGAGTGTCAGCACTGGAGTGTCAGCATTGGATTGTCAGCACTGGAGTGTCAGCACCGGAGTGTCAGCACTGGAGTGTCAGCATTGGATTGTCAGCACTGGAGTGTCAGCACTGGAGTGTCAGCACTGGAGTGTCAGCACTGGAGTGTCTGCACTGATTCTTGTGCCCTGGAGAAGGACTTGAACCCAGAACCTTGTGACTGAGAGGCGAGCGGGTTATCCACTGAGCCACAGCTGACAGGAATGCAGCATGAGCTGAATTCACCTGAGGCAGCAGCAGTGAGTTTATTACAGCTGACCTCAGATCGCAGAGATTAAAACAAACTGAGCCAGCATCCCTGTTTATAATTGCTATCCGCCAACTCTTGCTGGGAAGCTTGCACACAGAAGATTAACGGAAGATTGGAAGGGGGCTGATATATGTTGAGCATATGAATAAATGTCTGGTCTCCCAATGGGTTAAAAGATTTGTTTTTAAGAAAGGCTGGCCCTTGGCATCCTACTGACATCGATTTAACTAAGGGACACAGAAAAATTCCCCACAACTTAACGGAAGAGCATCAAGTTTTCCATCCACTAGCCACCTTTCATATTTAAATGAAGTAGCAAAGTGCAATAAGAATGAATGATCTCAGACGGAAATTAAGGAGATGCGAGCTGACCTTGGTTAGATTGCTGGAAAATAAACAATTTTAACAGGCACGTCTGCAAGAGGAGAATATCACATATTTATTCATTGTCAGCATACTCACACCCACAATATTTTAAACACGCTAATAGAAGAAAGTAAGTTGTTACATTTATACAATACCTTTCACAGCTTCAGAATGGCCCAGAACACTTTACACAATGCAGCAGATGCAGTGAGCCATTCAAATGGTCATTGACTTTGGCAGGACCGCAAGATCCCGCCGGTGGGAGGGGCCGGAAAATTCCGGCCTTTGTGTGACTGGTGTAGCGTGAAAAGGGTGTTCCCACAAACACCAGATAATCCGCTTTACTGATGTTGATCGAGAGATAAATATTGGCCAGGACACCAGCGATAACTCACTTGCTCTTCTATGAAATGGTGCCACACAATCTTTCACACCCATCTGAGAAGTTCAACAGGGTCTCGGTTTAACATCTCATCGCACAACCTTCTGGACTCAGAAGTGAGACTGAGCCACAGCTGACATACACAGCACAGCCTGTGATTGACAAGCAATTAAAAGGTACAGTAGCATAGTGGTTATGTGACTGGACCAGTGACCCAAAGGCCTAGCCTAATAATCCAGAGTTTAAATCCCATTGTGGCAGCTTGAGGGTTTGTAGATAACTTTTTTTTTAAAAATCTGGAAATGAAAACTTGTGACCAGTAAAAATCACTATAAAACTGTCAGATTGTCATAAAAATCCATCTACTTCACTAACAGCCTTTAGAGAAGGGAACCTGCATCCACACACAGCTCATCCTATATGTGACTCTAATCCAACGCTGAAGTGATTGACTCCCAGCTGCCTAACAAGCCACTTTGTTGTATAAAACCACAAGAAAGGAAGAAAAGAATAAAACCAAAAGACCCCCTCAGCTGGGGTACATTGAAACTACTTTGATACAACTGGGAACTTGGAAAGGAATAACTGTTGTCATCATCATCAACAACAGCAGCATTTATATAATTCCTTTAGCATAGTGCTTCACGTGAGCATCATCAACAAAATTTGACACCAAGCCACATAAGGAAATGTTAAGATAGGGAACCAGAACCTTGCTCAAAGAGGCAGGGTTACAAGGAGCATCTTAAAGGAGGAGTGAGAAATTTAGCGAAGGAATTCCAAATGTGCATTAGGATATGGACAGCAGTGTTTTGGATAAACTCAGGTTTATGTTGGATGGAAGATGGGTCACTGGCCTGGAGAGCATTGGAGCGGTCAAGTCTACAGGCAACAAAGGTGTGGATGAGGGGTCAAGAGAGGTGGTGGTGAGGTAGAGCTGGGAATAGCTGGCTTACATCTGGCACCAGATATTGTGTTTTTGGATGATGTCACTGAGGGGCAGCTTTAGATGAGAAACAGGAGGGGGGCCGAGGATTGATCTTTGTGGACACCAGATCAAATAGTGGAGAGGGTGGAAGAAAAGCCATTGCAGGTGCTTCTCTGGCTATAACTGGTGTTATGATCCCAGCTGAGATTACCTCTGGACAAGCCTGATCCCAGGGTGGAACCCAGCTTGATAGATCCTAACTTTTAATTTGTTTGTCCAGATACATGGAGAGTAGCTACTGAACAGAGTCACAGGAGTCAGCTGATGAACTTTTAACAAAAGAATAAAACATTTATTCAACAAGATGAGCTATATTACAATACTCCTTCGACCAACTATACCTTTACAGATACTTACAGATTTGTAAGGATAACACAAATTACAAAAGCTATCTTATACTTTAATGTCTACAGTAAGTACACAGTCCATGTACAGATAGGCACCCTGTGGTCAGACACACCACACTCTGAAACCAAGTGACAGATACCACCTCAACCAGATGCTGTGGATCTCTCCTCACCTCCCCTAAGACACTTGTAACACTTTGAGCCAACCAGTCTCACTGCACTCTGTCTTTCACACGAGGGTTTCCAATCTCCACTCTCCAAGACTTTGCATTGGAATCTTCTCCCAAACTGCGCTCTCTCACAGACTCCTTCCGCAAGGGTTGACCTCCCGGGTTTTGAACTGTCCTTCTGATGTTCCTCTTCTCTGGATCACCACATGCATTCAAGCTGTCTTCCACACACTCTCTCTCTCACTGACTCAGCCATCAACAGTACACCAATGCTTCACATGCCCATAGCCAAGACTTACAGACCGTAAGTTGTCTCTTTGGACCTTCTTACCTCTTGCAAGCTGTTCTCACTTTACATCTGTTTTCTGCAGCTTTTGTCTCTTTAAATCTGAAGCTTGGAGCCTTTCTCCCTGACCCTCACTCGAACTTCACTTAACAATGACCCTCACTCGAACTTCACTTAACAAGACTTTTTTCCAGGTTCCTGTCCTTCCTTTAACTAAAAGGTCTTCTTGGGACTTTCTGCAGTTCCACTCCCTTGGATTCTGGGGTCTTTTCTTTAGTTTGGGGCTGGCTACCTGTCCGTTTTTGCTCCAGTCTCTCCTGGCAACTACTTTCAAAACCAACTGAACTCAAACAGCTTCCAAAATCAAACTGCTGTCTTTCTTCTTGTGTGTCTGTGGGGGGGACCTGTCTCTCTGGCCCCCTGTTGCTTGGTAACAGTCCAATTCTTCTACCATTGTTTGTTTACCTTAGCTTAAGTCGTACAACTCTCATTAGAAATGCAAGCACCTTTTTAAAGTGAAACTAAAACTCCATTTTACCTTTCTTAACACATGGATACAGAAATACAAATTAAACTTAAACTTTAAAACTAAAACCCATTCCTAACATCCACAAATACCACTATAACTTAGTTTAACTATCTCTATTTCCTAACACAGGATTGATTAGAATGGAGCCCAACAACTTTCTTCCCTTCCAGTTTGGTTTCCCTCACTCCTTTAAGTAACCTGCTCCATTCAAAGTCTTTTCTCTCTGGCTTTTTTTCCTTGGAATCACCAGGCCACGTTATTATGTGACCGGGGACCATCTTCTGGTTACGAGGAAGATGCGGATATACACCAGGTAGACACGGAGGTTGGCTGGTAAGGATTTGGAGACAAAACTCTGCAGTTTAGGCTGTCATTTCATGGCCTGTTCAGATCTGGAACCAGGCTGGATATAATGAAGGGGAAGCTGGATAAGTACACAAGGAAGAAGGAATGTAAGGAAACGTCATTGGGTTAGATGAAGTAAGGCAGGAGGAGGCTCGTGTGCAGCATCAATGCCAAAGATCAGTTGGGCTGATTGCCTCTGTGCTGTGACATTCTATGGAATTCTATGTGGTCTTTAATATAATTTTAAACTGGAAATGAATATAGCACTTCAGACGCTGAATTGTTACAAAAGTTGATAAATCTGTGGATATTGAGGTGGAGCAGAGTGACCAGAGCTGGGTAGGTGTGTGTGTTGTGGAGATGGTCCACCTTGATTCTAGGGGCAGGATTTTCAAGTCCCGGCCGCTGGCAGGATCTTCCAGACCTGCTGAAGTCAATGGGCTTTTGAGTGGCTTGCTGCGTCTGCCGGCGGGAGAGGGGACCCTCCATAGCGAGGATGGACAATCCCACCCTAGGCTACCTCACTGCCTTTCACCGGCGGGAGAGGGGACCCTCCGTAGCGAGGATGGACAATCCCACCCTCGGCTTCCTCACTGCCTTTCGCCAGCGGGAGAGGGGACCCTCCGTAGCGAGGATGGACAATCCCACCCTTGGCTTCCTCACTGCCTTTCACCGGCGGGAAAGGGGACCCTCCGGAGCGAGGATGGACAATCCCACCCTAGGCTACCTCACTGCCTTTCGCCGGCAGGAGAGGGGACCCTCCAGAGCGAGGATGGACAATCCCACCCTAGGCTACCTCACTGCCTTTCGCCGGCGGGAGAGGGGAACCTCCGTAGCGAGGATGGACAATCCCACCCTTGGCTTCCTCACTGCCTTTCGCCGGCGGGAAAGGGGACCCTCCGGAGCGAGGATGGACAATCCCACCCTAGGCTACCTCACTGCCTTTCGCCGGCAGGAGAGGGGACCCTCCGGAGCGAGGATGGACAATCCCACCCTAGGCTACCTCACTGCCTTTCTGGCCTCTTCTAATAACCTAGCATTTTGCAAATTAAGATTCACATCTGAAACTTCTCTGTTATTACTTTAATTTCCGCTAGATCAAGATTTTCTGACATGATACGTGGAACTATTTTTTGCTCTTATCTGTGGATGGAGAGGAATTTTTCTCCTGATTGTTGAAATAGTTACTCTAGAATCTTGATTAACAATTATAACACCCATGAGATTTGATATGTTAAATACCAAGCAATTGATCCAGGCATCTGTGGACTTTAGATAACCTTACTGGAGAAGGGATCTTGTATTAAGCAGCATTCTGATAAATGTTGACTTATATCCCCCACCAAAATATAAAAATGACCGAGTCCAGGGCGTAAATATCATTATATTGTGCAAGAAATTACATTGGGCATCAGTATTAAAACAAAATGCTATCGGATTGGGTTAATTAAACACAAGATTAAGCAAGACAGAAATTTTTGATTCTGAGATAATTGTGAAATGTAATTGCCTGATTTATCTGATTCTTCGGTAATTTTAATCCTTCCAAAATCTAAACCCTTAGTGGTAGATTCCTGATGCTTTTAAACACCGAGTGAGGCATCAAGGAGTCCTGGCAAAACAGGAATCAATGGGAATCGGGGGAAAACTCTCCACTGGTTGGAGTCATGCCTTGCAAAAAGGCAGTTGGTTTTGGTTGTTGGAGGTCAGTCATCTCAGCTCCAGGACACCACTGCAGGAGTTGCCCAGGATAGTGTCCTAAGCCCAACCCACTTCAGTTGCTTCATCAATGACCTTCCTTCCGTCATAAGGTCAGAAGTAGGGATGTTAGCTGATGATTGCACAATGTTCAGCACCATTTGCAACTCCTCAGATATTGAAGCAGTCCATGTCCAAATGCAGCAAAACCTGGACAATATCCGGGCCCAGGCTGACAAGTGGCAAGTAACATTCGCACCACACAAGTACTAGGCAATGACCATCTTCAACAAAAGATAATCTAACTGTCGCCCCATGACATTCAATGGCATTATCATCGCTGAATCCCCCACTATCAACATCCTGGGGGTTACCTTTGATCAGGAGTTGAACTGAGCTAGCCATAAAAAATACTGTGGCTACAAGAGCAGGTCAGAGGCTAGGAATCGTGCGATGAGTAACTCACCTCCTGATTCCCCAAAGCCTGTCCACCATCTACAAGGCACAAGTCAGGAGTGTGATGGGATACTCCCCACTTGCCTGGCTGAGTGCAGCTCCCACGGCACTCAAGAAGCTTGGCACCATCCAGGACAAAGCAGCCCGCTTGATCAGCACCCCATCCACAAACATTCACTCCCTCCACCACCGCGCACAGTAGCAGCAGTGTGTACCATCTACAAGATGCACTACAGGAACTCACCAAGCCTCCTTAGAAAGCACCTTCCAAACCCACAACCACTTCTATCTAGAAGGACAAGGGCAGCAGACACATGGGAACACCACCACCTGGAAGTTCCCCTCCAAGCCACTCACCATCCTGACTTGGGAATAAATCGCCATCTCTTCACTGTCACTGGGTCAAAATCCTGGTACTTCCTCCCTAACAGCACTGTGGGTGTACCCACACCACATGGACTGCAGCAGTTCAAGAAGGCAGCTCACCACCACCTTCTCAAGGGCAATTAGGGACGGATAATAAGTGCTGGCCTAGCCAGCGAAACCCACCTCCTGTGAAAGAACTTACCATAAAGCAGCTAGTGCTGTAAAAAGACGGCGTGGCCTATCTTGGCCCAACTCTACTCTGCTTCAATGGAACTCCCCGAGGGTTATTGCATCCACATTTCTGGAAAAGCTGGGCTTGGAAGGTCCTGGAAGAAATGTGGAGCATTGTCAAGCTGTGGGAATTTTCGAATGGAGCGGCAATCCCAGAATAATTGCCACTCATCGGAAGATCTGGGCCACTGTGTTCTCTGAGTGCCAGACACAGACTGACATACTACCCCATGATATCCAAAGTAGACTTTCCTTTTATCTCAGCCTCTCTATCCCTCTCTTCCAACTGACATTCCAGATGTTGGGAAGGGGAATGGTCAAAGGTCGTGTCAGCCAGCACTAATGAAGCTCACTGAGGGAAAGCAATTGGAACTGATTGACAAGCTTCCCTTGAATGTGAAACCTCAAAACTCTGTAAGCTGCTTTATTGCAAAACTGTGTATAGACTGGATTTAGATTCGTATAAATGTCACAACACACCACAGCTAACACAGGATCACTGGCTATATCATGAGCGCCCATTAATGAATCATTCACTGACAAGCCACAGTTGATGTTAAGTTATTTGGGCAGATTTTTCTCTCTGGTATCCAACAGGTGCAGCCTAACTCAACCGTTGTGTAGCTTTAAGAGGAGGGATGTTGCTTATTTGCCTGTCCCAGGATGTTTGCGAAGTCTGTGGCAGGGCTTAACATAGAGATCAGGAGAAGCAGGCCATAGCTTACCCCCCCAGGATTGACCTGGAGTCGCCAGGAATTGCAGATTAATCTCCAGGACACTGCTCCAAGTAACCCAGGGAGAAAAATCAAGAATGTCTGAATGTAGAATTAGTTCAGTTAGCCGAGGCTTCAATTTTCCTTTATTATAGGGGAGATGTGTCTTTTTATCTTCTATCTCAACAAAGAACAGGCTGTCATCTTTCTTTTCAGGCACAAGGCCGCCAAGTCTTCTCTTGCTGCCGCACATCTTACAGAAAATTCTCCTCACAAGAAAAATTGTTTTTTTTTTAAATTTTCTTTGAATGTTTTCATTTGTTAGTTTGGTGGTTTGGGGAAAAGGCTGTTTGACTTATAATAAAAAAACAAAATCAATTGAGTAACAAAGAGCCGAATTGCTTTCCAGTGGGCCTGGAAATGCAGTGTGCCCACAGGATGGGCCAAATGGTGGGGCCAAGACAGTTTGAGGCAGGAGGTCATGTGACAGACACTCCAGGAACAGACCCAATCAGAGTTGGCAACCTTAACATAGCTACAGCATAGTTTCACCCCTAACCCTGGCATCAGAGCTCCAGCAGTTAAAAGGCACAAAGACGCTAACACTGACTAAGTGGATGAAAAACAGATAAAGCGGAACTTGCCAATTCAATCCTTGGGCTTTCCCTGGATTCTCCCCGCTCTGCAGGGAACCCAGGGCAAGTCCCAGTGCCAGGCTGCTTTGGGCATCTGTGATTCCCAGAAGTTCGAAATAATCTCACTTTTAGACTCAAATGCTGAAGCTTCATCAAATGTATTTCTTAGATCACATCAAGTGCTGTGCACTGAAAAATTGTTGGTCAGTACCCTGACTGTAGTGCAGTAATGAGTGATGTGGCACTCTAAACACTTATGTATACATACACATGAACATATAGTTCTGATATCATATTGGAATAATGCAACAATCAAACTGTCCAAAGAGCCAATGCCCAGGAATGTGAGGTAGGAGGTCAGGAACACTCCGTCACACCTCATTAGCATTCTAAAGTGGGGCCTGCATCTAGACCAGGCGCAGGTCCATCATGCTCCGCTGGGAGAAGGCCTGGAAATCTTAGGGCAGCATACCAAGTCAACCCGTACACAGCAAAGTGGGACAAAGCAGGAAATCTACCCTACTCTTTCTGCTTTTCTCATTAACAAGACAGACAGCCTCTTACAATCAGTTTGGGAATGCAGCATCAGAGCAAGGATCAAACGTATGTACAATGATTAGAAGCCACAGGCTCTCAAAAAATCCATCAGGTTTTTTTTTGACAATTTACAGTGCAATTTTTTGTGTTGATGTAAAGCAGATTTGACTCTACATTGTCAGAATGTCAGCTGCTTTTCCACAGGTTAAATTGGAACCTGACTCCCCAAGGTGTAAAGTTGAATAGAATTGCAATGTAGTGCAATTCCAGCCCAACACTCAGCGGCTTCATTTGTACCTCGCAAAGAATACAATGTGATTCTTGGTGATACTGCTCCATAAGACACCTCTGACGACTCTAATAAAACTTAAATACAAAAACATACAAATATAGAGCAAGATTAAATGGAGCAGCTGAATTTTAGTGCCCCCATAGTGTCAGTCCATGAGCTTATCCAGCGGCCTCAGTTATCCACACTTAAATCATCATTTCTAAACAAATGGATCACATTCCCTCCCTTTGTAGTTGCGGTTTGTTTTAATGTGCCTATTCCTTACCAATCTTCTTGTTCTTCTTCAAGTTCTTTGCCGAAAGGCAGGTCTGACCCACCCGACCACGACCTCCACCGAGGGTAGGGCAAGGAAGCGGGTTCCCAAATCCATCCCAGCCGGAATGGGAATCGAACCCCGTGTTGTTGGCACCAATCTGATTCAGACCGGCCATCAAGTCACTGAGCTCAACAGCCCTCCAAAAGAATCAACAATTATACATGAATATTGTAGCCTGGAGCTATGGATAGTGATGGTAAATGCTCCAATGTCCTTTCCATCACATGGATGACCAGGAATATTTTCCGCTCTTACCACCTGCCACTGTCGTGTGTTGGATGGATCTACAAGTAAATACGTAACCTGTTTGACCACGTTATGAACACACCTCCGCGATCGTCAAGCCCTGGAGTGGGATTTGAACCCGGAATGAGACTTGAACCCAGAAGCAGGGACACTGCCCACTGTGCCACAAGACATCCTGACTCTTTACCACTAGATCCTCTCTGATCAATTGAATCCTTACTGGAGAATGTCTTAGGAACGCAGGAATTGCTGGACAAAAGTAGGTCAAGGTTCAACTATTTGGCCTTCTCCATTTGGTAGGTGCCATTAAATAATGGAATTGTTGATTAATCACAGCAATAAGTTTCTATCAATTAGTCTACAACGAGAGCCAGGCATGACATAAGAAAAACACCAATCGTGGAGAACATTGGGAATGATAGGCTCAAAGTCAGTTGTTCCTCCCAAGTATGTTCCATTTATCACCTGCCATGCTTCAAATTACTCCGAGAATGATACTGCACAGGGGCAGGCCATTCAACCCATCATGCCTCTGCTGGCTCTTTGATAGAGCTATTTCATTAGAGCCACTTCCCCACTCTTTTGAGGTGTCAGCTGTGGCTTAGTTCATAGCACCCTCGCCTTTGAATCAGAGGGTTGTGGGTTCATGTCCCACTCCCGGAAACCAAGAACTGTGATTGTACTCGAAAGAGTTGCAATCTGTGACTGTTGATAACTTGAAAGAGTTTCCCCACTCTTTTCCCATAGCCCTGTAATTTTTTAAAAACTTTTTTTTAAGGACTTATTCCCTTTTGCAAGTTACTACTGAATATGCTTCCACCATTCATTCATTCATGCGCATTCCATATCACAGCCCAGTGGATGAAAAACTTCTCAACCGACCCCATTCCCTCCAGTTCTTTTTGCGAATTACTTTAAATATATGTCCTCTGGTTATGGCCCCTTCTACCAAAGGAAACAGTTTTTCCCTGCACTGTGTCCCAGAATGTTATTTTCTGAAAGAAATCTAACTTGCATTGAAATGAATAATACTAACTGCTTCCACTGTCTGTCCAGGGATAACCACTCGGGAAAGCTGACAGACTTGCCTAGAGCCCAATTGAAACACTTAATTGACGCTGTCTAGAATGAACCGATTCTCTTTCAGTCGCCATTTGGAAATACACTGTACACAGAGCACTCAGAGAATTAAAAGCTGAAAAGTTTCAAGCACAGGGAGGGATAAATCTTGGCTCACCAAACGTTTTACATTAAGGTCAGGTAAGGTTTACAAAATGTCCAAAGAACAGGGAACACCAACACCCTAAGCACTTTGCAAACCCATTGTAACACAGCACTGGATTTCCCCTCCATATGGTGTCAGCCCGAAATAAGGCATGATGACTGCCTCCAAGAAATGTCTCTCCATTTTACTTGGCGGCCAGGTCAGGCCGCATTGCTGAATTTACAATGTAACTTTAACACTGTGGCAGAGCTGCAGTTGCTTCACGCCAACCAACAGGAACAACATGCAAATGTACTCTCAATAACATCTGGATAAATAGTGTCATAAAATTCTAAGTAAGTGATCCTCAATCAAGATCGGCACAATCCTGGTAAAAATCTGAATAAAGCACAAAAAGGTCAGAGACCACTTGCCTTAGATTAAAGTAGAATCCAAAAGAAGAACAAAGAACAAAGAAAAGTACAGCACAGGAACAGGCCCTTCGGCCCTCCAAGCCTGCGCCGATCATATTGCCCGTCAACTAAAACATTTTGCACTTCCAGGGTCCATATCCCTCTATTCCCATCCTATTCATGTATTTGTCAAGCTGCCTCTTAAACACCACTATTGTACCTGCTTCCACCACCTCCTCTGGCAGCGAATTCCAGACACTCACTACCCTCTGCGTAAAAAACTTGCCCCGCACATAACCTTTATAGTTTTCTCCTCTCACCTTAAATCTATGTCCCCTAGTAATTGACTCTTCCACCCTGGGAAAAAGCTTCTGACTATCTACTCTGTCCATGCCACTCATAATTTTGTAAACTTCTATCAAGTTTAGAACTGGACTTGAATCATGATTTCAGTTATCTGGGACAGCTCTGTGGATCCAGTTCCTTCACATCACGACTCCAAAATTGCTTTACTCCGGCCATGTGAACTAATGTACTTGTAACAATATCAGACGCTGGTTGTGTCTGGACCCGGTCCTCTTACGGGCACCCGGACCTGACCCTGTTACAGGTCATGGATTGGAAGCTGGCCATGTCTGAATGGAGGCAAAATACTGCAGATGCTGGAAATCTGTATGGATCAGTGCCATTATTCTAAGTGTGAGGACCTCGCAATCTCTAAGCTCCCATTTCGAAAGATTCTGCGTTTTCTAAACTTGCTGGCTCAGTAACACATTTACCTGCGTGATTCTATTTATGGAAGCTGTTCAATTTTTAATGTGACTTATGCTGGTGCCAAAAAATTCCACTGAAAGAAACCGAGAATATTGAACAGGCCTGAGAGAGGATCTGAAAAAAATGACACTTATGCATGAAAAGTTGATCATGATTTGAAGGCAAATTCTGAGCAAGCACAATTTCAGGAAGTTTGTAGCTGGGGATCTTTAACTTGGGGGTGGGACAAGTTTATGAGCAGAGGAATTGATAGACAGATGTAAAAGATCAAGGAGATTTGGGTGCATTGTGCTTGGGAGCATAGCTCAATTACACTCCGAATTTTGCCATCTTAAAGGCTATGTAATCGCTTTGCACCTGATTGCACGTGTCTGGATGCAACTACACAGGAAATCCCGGGCCCACTGGACTGTGTTGCTGGCTTCAATATAGAGGAATGAGCAGGTAGGAATTATTTAACTGCTAAAGTTAGATCCATCCATACAGTAGGATTTTGCAAACATAACTGGTTCAATATACTAATCCAGGAGGATGAACAATTCTGCCATCTTGCACTCAATTTTTATTTAACTAATTAACTATAGTTTGTAAATCGAGAACTGGCTAAAACCATGGGCAGAATTTTCCATGCCTGCTGGCGTCGGGCGTGTTTGGTGGCATGAGCGGACAATATGGCTAGAAGGCCAAACATCGGTTTCACAACGTCGTGAAACCAGTTTGCAATTGTCCGCTCTGCCCGTCAATGGCGGGCTGTGATCCCTGCCGTCCGGTGTTGGGAACCTCATTATAATACATCTGCATATCATTAAAAGCCCAGCTCACCAGAATCACCCCCCACGCTGGAACATCCAAGCACATCAGTGTGATTGCAAGCCAACGTGTTTCACAACTGAACATAAGCGACGTGCACCTGGCGGGCTGCACTTCACTTGGGACTTTGAGGCTTGTTTACCTACCTGGCTTCAGGCAGCACTCACGGTCATCAGCGCCAGGCTTCGCAGGCAGCACCACATCACTTTTAGGGGGACTCACGGGTAGGTCTCTACTTATGAGACCCACCATAAGGCAGGGCTGGTTGTTCAATGGCTGCAGGGCTATGGCTTGCTTCGGGAAGGGGGAGAAGTGACCTCAGGCAGGGGAAGAGGCTATAGGGCGAGGGCTGTACTGGGGAAGGGGAGTATCCAAGGGTGTGTGTGTGGGGCACATGTTGATCTGTGCAAATAGCTTCAAGAGGGTGAGAGCTGAGGAGACAGTCTCCAGAGGAGATGAGGCCAGATGGAGATGTGAGGATATGTGTGTGAGAGGGTGAGTGGTGATGTCCCTTGAGCTGGCAGTGAGTGAGATGCCAGTGAATGTGTGCTGGGCTTGTGAGTGTGAGTTTAGAGTGATGAGATGGTTGCCTTACCCTGGTGGCATGGATGAGATCATTCATCCTCTTTCTGGACTGGATGACGAGCCTCTTCTGTGCAGCGTTGGCACTGAGCACCACTGCCATCGCCTCCCAAGCCGGAGTGGTGACACTGGTGGGTCTCCTGCCGCCAGTGCGGGGGTAAAGGACATGGCGGCAGACTCTAACAGTGTCCAGAAAGCGTCCCAGGGATGTGTCACTGATTCGGGGGCTGCAGTCTTCCTGCCTTTCAGGGCCATGTCATCAGTGCAGCAAGTGCTAGGCCGGGAGCACTGAAAGGTGTGTGCACGGCTGTACTTTAAATATAGTGCCTAACGTGAGGAAGCGGCGAGGTTATGGCGTGACGGGTGAATCAGAGCTTGCCTGCCATGGAAATGATGTGTTTCCTGGGAATGTATGATTAATGAGGCAGGATTGGGATGATACAGCTTGAAAAGCCACCACTGCGGCCGGCGGGAAAAACATACCTTTTCCCACACACTACTGCGCTTAGTGAAAATCTGGGACAATTCCACCTCGTGTTACGAAGCAGCAGACAGGATGAATTTCAATATGTTAAAGGTCGGCTAGAGCACTGAAGTGGCAATTTCTCTGGAAACAGGAAGGGTGAAGAGATATTTTCATTTTCATTTTTGTAGGGGCGACACTGATAACCAATTGGTTCTGCTTCAGTCCCGCTGGGGAGTAGACTACAGACCACCCAGTGGGAGCAAATAAATCACTCTCTGTGCTGAGAAGCTCAAGGTCATCATCAAACAGTCAGGTTGCCAAAATAATTTACTTAAAACCAATAAATCGCACACTGGCCAGTTCAGAATGGTAAGTAAAATGGGGCAGATTTTTTTAAAACCTACTTTTCCCAATGAAACTAATCAAAAATGACAAATATCTACCCGTCATTGGCTTAAAGTTATTCATTGCAACCCTAAGATGACAGATAAGAATCACAGATTCACACTGGAGGCTTTTCACCCATGGTCACTTAGTCATCTCCCAATTAGTTTTGAACTGGCAATTCAGCCACCAGGCAATATTTTATTTTAATACACGGATTTTTTTTTAGCTAAGTGTAAGCGTTTATCAGTCAATGTTAGCAGCAAGTCACATTTCATCAGTTGCATACTTTCCACAGGTTTCTCATGCCCCAGTATCACACACCATCATTCCAATGAAAGCCTGCTGCAGGAGTTACTTAGTCAATGCTACTCTACCCAACTTTTCCAGAAAGTTGTAGAAGTATTCAGGGTGACTCTGCTTTTAATTCCCCCTATCCTTTGCAACACATGCCACCTCACAACCCCCACCCACGGCCACCCATACCCTCCATGCCATCTCATGTCTTCCTCCCATGGACCCTCATACTCTACATGCAGCCTGACCCACCTCATGACCCCTCATACCCTCCATGTCAACCTATGACCCTCTACCTAGCGCCTTTATAGCCCAGTGCCAACTCATGCCAACCCATGCCCCCATCCTCCACCCTTTGCCCTTACATTCTCCATGTAAATTCACCCAGTATCCACCATGGACAGACTTCAGGACCCATGCTGAGATGAAATAAAATAAAGTTCTAAGTGTCGAATGCAGACTTTATTTTAAAAAACTCTTTCATCAAAATTCATTCACTACATTTATGTTCCTTCAGGACAGTTAAATGCCTTGCTAGCCTGACAGTTCCAAACAGCTTGACAGTTCCAATGAGTTTATCCACTTTTGCGCACATTCATGTCTAATTTTAACAATCCCAAAAGGCACTAGATCTCTCTCAAAGAGCTCTTGACCTATCCCAAACGTGTTCCTGGACCTTTGCAAAAGGGCACCCTACCTCTCCAAACAACACTGGCAGCTTCTCCTGAAAACTGAAATGGCCGGAAGTCATGTATCAGATATCCCACTGGTGAAAATTGGATCTGTAGGAATGTGGCTGTACTTTTACATGAGCAGCTGCCTCTGTAATCCACGGGTGTGCAAATAAAACCTGTCCCCACGCCAACAAAACATGGTGGTACCGGGTTCGGGGCAGGGCTTCTGGAATCGGGTCTCAAGCGCCATTTTGGCCCAGCCGGAGAGAGACCCTTTCTCTCTTTACGAAAATTCAGGCCCTGTACACAAATTCTGTCTTAAATCAGGGGAAAGAAAATCTGCATTATGCCAATTTCAAATCTCTAGATCTAAGAGTGACGCTGACTACCCTCAGCCAAAGCTCAAGGTGCTACTAATCAAATTCCTTCCCCTTTGAAAGTCGATGGCTATTTGAGATCGAGGGCAGGATTTTCAATTGCCCGTGACGGCGAGGTCAGGTGCGGGAGCGCTTTGGAAATAATGCTCCTGGCTGGTGTGCCGGTCTTTAGATGCTTCTGGAACACACTGCAATTTTCAAAGCGAGGATGGGATGGAGAGAGCCGGCAACTCACCCGCCTCCAAATTACTGCCTGTTAAACTCTGGGAGTGATTGTTAACAGGATGGAAAGGCACGGAAAGAAATTGTCAAATCTCAGAACACAATGAGCGAAAGGTCAGAGCCGGGAGCACTGCGGTATGTACTGTTGCTGCTGAATCAAAGCTTTAGAAAGAAAGGAAAATTCTAACCGAGTTGCTCCAGCAGTGGCACAAAGTTGCCTTCGCTTGAACAGAGCGGATCAAGAACCTTATGACTGACCGTTTGGACCCTGGCCCTCTCTTCTCCTGCCTGTTCCATTCTGTAAGGTAACAGCAAACCCAGTCATGGCTGCTGTCTGCCTTTGAGATTTGCCCTCCAGTGCCAGTTCCTGCTTCCAGGCAGTGCCAGCTACTGCTAATTGGGCGCTGAGTCCTCGAACTTCTGTAGGCGCTTGTCATATTATGTCGGCAATGCAGATGTGGCCTGGGGTCAGGGCCCAGAAATGAAGAGGGTGTAGGGTTCCCGACCCAGGATTAAAAATCCTGTCCTGGGCTCCAATTTGTGCCAAATAAAGGTAGGTCTAATTCCAAAAACAGGCACGTATTTAAAAATGTAAATTCACAGTGCATGCATTACATTTCAACAGCAAACCATTGAGGGAGCTTTCTTCTGAGAAGACTACAGGTTATACACTGTTTTAAAAGCTTTGATGGATGTTTGAGAAGAGGACATGATGTGATTTGAATGACTAGTAGATGACTACAACAAATACACTGTGAGGGGCCTGTCTTTACCTCACCATCATCAGCAGCACAACAGTAAAATACTGCCGGTGCTAAAAATCTGAAATAAAAACACAGAAAAAGCTGCCAATGCTCAGCAGATCTGGCAGTATCTGTGGAGAGAGATCACCACAAATGCTGCCACACCCATTGAATGTTTCTGGTGTTTTGTGTTTTTGTTTTATAATCGTCAGAGTTAGCCCCGCAGATTTCACTTCCATGCCCACATTACAGGAACTGGTTAAGAGCAGCTCTGTGCAAGTCTTCTCCCAATGACCGCTGACAGGAAGCCAGTCAGGTGCTAACGAAAGCAATAAGGATTTCAGATTACCTTTCACTGTGTGTTTTGCAGCATTTTATATACAGAGTAAATCAAATATTGGGCTAATAGTTTCTTGCTGCATCTCTCACCTTCTGTGTATAATGTTACTTGCAAGTACACTTGGCAAGTTATTTTACTCTTATGCACTGGTCTGATGCAGTGGTAATGGCCATTAAGAGTAGACAGGGGAATAAGATAGGCAGCCCACATGTTGTTCCCAACACAAACTCTTTCCTTAACCATCGACTCCATCCCCCTTCCTGCCCACTGTCTGAGGCAGAGCCAAACCGTTCACAACCTTGTTGTTCCTAAACTAAGCTTCCGAGCCCTCATTCTCTCCATCCCCGTAACCGCCTACTTTACCTTCAGAATGTCGTCCCTCTCTGATCCAGTGTCACACCATCTACTGCTGAAACCCACACTCAGATCTTTGGTACATCCTGACTTGATTGTTGGGATGCCCTCTTGGCTGGTCTCCCATCTTCCACTCTCCATAAACTTCAGCTACTCCGCTGCCTGTATCTTAACTCACACCAAGCCCTGTTCACCCAGCAGCAGCGCCCCCAGCCCCTACGACCACCCCACCTTAAGGCTCCAGGTTTTGCTTCATTTGGGATTTGGTGTGGTTATACAGGTTACCTTTTTGCTTGGACCAAGTTAAATATATTGGTGAACAGCAACATCCTTCCAATCCAACCACCCCCACTCACCCCCACATCCCCTAAATTACAGTAGCCCGTAACGTCCGAGCTCCAGGGCAGTGTATCTGTGGGGTACCCCAAAGATGCGCTGGGGAACACCCCCCCCCCGCCAGAAATTCCCAGGTAAGGATTGCAAGGCAATTGCTTAGGAAGTTCAAATTTCCGGTGGGCACTGGGGACCATCCAATAATCCAAATTACAAGTTAAATCACTGCCTTTGGATGGTTCTGACTGACTTATAGTAATAGTTACCCAGAAAAAGTTAGAAGAATTAAAATCACTTCTAGATTCTGGTTAACTATTGTACTGACCTCCCTACTACACTCCCCACCCCCAACATCCCCACCATTGGAACCCCCCAACACCTCCCCGATCCCCTAGGGAAGCCCCCCACCAACGAACACCAATCCCTCCCCACCGACTACCCCCTCCACTCCCACTGACCCCCTCCCAACTCACCCTCACCCCGCGACTACACTCTCCTCCCCACACCATCCCTACCCCCACACGTCAGACCACCCGACTCCACCCTCCCCCCAAATCCTGCTCACTTACCTCATACACTTACCTTCTCCCTGGCTTCTTAGTGGCTGGACCTTTAAGCTTACCTGCTTTATGGCAGCTCGTTGCTTACTTATCTTCAACTGAGCTGCCCCCGACTGCAGGCCTTGGAAACCCACTGGGTTACACAGATCTCAACCGGCCTAAGTCGCAAGGTCGGGGGAGAAAGGAGCAGCTGGATTTCGAGTTCAGTAATTACAAGCGGAGTGGCAATCCGACTCAATTGCTACTCCACCGGAAATTAGGGGCCAGTGTGTTACACTACACTCTTCTCCTGCTCCACCACTGTCACCTATCTTGTGGGTTAAATAAGAAAATAAGGAGCAGAAGTAGAACCTAAGGCCCCTTGGGCTTGCGCTGTCTTTCAATTCGATCATGGCTCATCTGCTGCTTCAACTCCATTTTCCCACCCTTGATTCCCTGAGTGACCAAAAAACTGTCTACCTCAACCTTGAATATATTCAACAATGGAGCATTCATAACCTCCTGTTGTTGAGAATTCCAAAGATTCACACATTTTGACTGAAGAAAGGTCTCATTATCTCGGTCCTAAGTGATCGACCCCTCATCTTGAGGCTGTGCCCCATGTTAGAATCATAGAACCGCAGAAAAGTTACAGTGCAGAAAGAGGCCATTCAGCCGATCATGTCCGCACTGGCCAAAATGCAAAAAAGAAACTAGCCACTCATTTTAATCCCACTTTCCAGCAGCTGGTCCAGAGCCTTGCAGGTTACAGAACTTCAGGTGCAGATCCAGGTACCTTTTAAATGAGTTGAGCGTTTCAGCCTCAACCACCAACTCAGGCAGTGAATTCCAGATGCACGTCACCCTCTGGGTGAAAAAGCTTTTCCTCATGTCCCCTCTAATCCTTCTACCAATCACCTTAAATCTGTGCCCCCTGGTAATTACCCCTCAGCTAGGAGAAACAAGCCTTTCCTGTCTACATTATCTAGGCCCCTCATAATTTTGTGCACCTCAATTAGGTCACCCCTCAGCCTCTTCAGTTCTAAGAAAAACATCCTTAGCCTAATAGATGCAATTTTCAAGCCTTGGCAACATCTCCTCTGCACTCTCTCCAGGACAATTATGTCCTTCCTGTAATGTGGTGACAGAACTGTGCACAAAATTCCTGCTGTGCCCTAACCAGCGTTTTATACAGTTCCATCATTACATCCTACTCTCAATACCTCGCCCAATAAAGGAAAGCATTCCATATGCTTTCTTGACCACCTTGTCCACCTGTTCTGTCACCTTCAGGGACCTGTGGACATGCACTCCAAGGTCTCTCACTTCCTCAACCCCTTTCTATAAGTTCCCGTTTATTGAGTATTCCCTTGCTTTGTTTGCCCTCCCAACATGCATTACCTCACACCTTTCCGGACTGAATTCCATGTGCCACTCCTCCGCCAAACCAAACCATTGATCTCATTCTAGAGTTGACAGCTATCCTCTTCGCTATCAATTACACGGCCAATTATTGTCTCATCTGCAAATTTCCCAATCATGCCTCCCACATTTTATGTCCAAATCATTAATATACAACAAACATCAGGGGCCCCCAACACTGAGCCAGCCCTGTGGAACACCGCTGGAAACCGTTTTCCATTTGCAAAAACATCCACCAACCATTACCCTTTGTTTCCTGTCACTGAGACAATTTTGGATCCAACTTGCCACCTCCCCCTGTATCCCATGGGATCTCACTTTTCTGACCAGTCTGCCATGTGGGACCTTATCAAATGTCTTACTAAAATCCATGTAGACAACACGCATTGCACTACCCTCATCAATCCTCCTTGTTACTTCCTCAAAACATTCTATTATTAAAAATTCTAATCGTCCCCTAACAAAACCGTGCTGACTATCCCTGACCAATCCGTGCCTTTCTAAGTGACAGTTTATCCTGTCTCTCAGAATTGTTTCCAATAATTTGCATACCACCAAAGTCAGGTTGACCAGCCTGTAATTTTCCAGCCTATCCCTCGCACCATTTTTAAATAATGGTACAATGTTCTCGTACCTTTTAGCATCATTATGGAAAAGGACAAAGATAGAACAGGAGTAAAAGTTCTAAATTAGGGGAAGACAAATTTTACAGAGCTGAGAGGTGAGCTCTGGGGACCTTGCCTGTGTCTCGTGAGGACTGGAAAATGATTATTAGAGCATCTGCTATTTCCTCCCCAGCTTCCTTCAACAGCCTAGGATACAATCCAACTGGCCTTGATGAGTTATCCACCTTCAAGGATGCCAGTCCGTCCAGTGCTTCCTCGCTCACTATGCTTATTGTATTCACACTCCTCCTCTTTAACTAGAAGGTCTACATCATCCCTCTCCTCCGTGAAGACAGAGACAAAGTGCTCATTGAGGACCTGCCCACATCTTCTGCATCAACCCACAAGTTACCCTGTACATCTCTGATAGGCCCTACCTTTTCCTTAGTTATTCTCTTGCTCTTAATGTACTGGTAAAGCATCTTAGGATTTTCTTTGATTTTGGGCTTTCTACAGAATTAAGTAATTTGTGATTGTCATTAGTTTTCTTTTTCTGCTTTATCTTGGCCTGGATGCTTCTGGATAACCAGGGGGCTCTAGATTTGACAGTACCACCCCTTTTTCTTTGTGGGGACATGTCTACACTGTGCCTGTAGAATCTCACTTTTGAATACCTCCCACTGAATTCGGCATAGTTTTTCCTTCTAATAGCTGTATCCAGTCCACTCGCGCCAGTTCACCTCTCAGCTCTGTAAAATTTGTCTTCCCTCAATTTAGAACTTTTACTCCTGTTCTATCTTTGTCCTTTTCCATAATGATGCTAAATCTAACTATATTGTGGTCCCTATCTCCAAAAGGGTCCCCCACTGCTACTTCATCCACTTGCCCAGCTTTATTTCCTAAGACTAAATCTAGAATTACATTACTTCTCGTTGGGCTTGTTATGTGCTGGCTAAAAAAAGTTCTCTTGAATGCAGTTCAAGAATCTTGTGCCCTCTGTGCCCTTCACACAGTTCGTATCCCAAGATATTCAGGTAGTTGAAGTCCCCAACTATTACAGCCCTATTCTTTTTGCACTCGGAAATCTGTCGACATGTTTGTCCTTCTAACTCCCCTCCACTATTTGGGGGTCGATAGTACACTCCTAGCAGTGTGGCTGCCCCCTTTTTTTAGTTCTGAGATCAACCTATATGGCCTCATTTGATGCTTCATTTAGTATATCATCCTTCTCCACAGCTGTAATTGATTCTTTAACCAATAATGCCACACACCCACCTTTTTATCCCCCTCTCTATCCTGCCTGAAAACTCTATATCCAGAGATGTTGAGCTGCTAGTTTTGCCCCTCCTTAAGCCAAGTTTCCGTTATAGTGATGGTATCATGCTGCCATGTGTCTATCTGTACCCTCAGCTGAACGGCTTTATTTACTATGCTCCTTGCATATGCATGTTTAGCTTTTAACACTGCCAAATTCCTGTGCTGTACACTTTTTAACCTGTGCTGCTTCTGTCTTTCAGAGTCACTCACTAATTCACCATCTCCCGTTCCCTGCTCTGAATTTGCTCTCAGGTTCCCATTCCCCTAGCAGATTCTCCAGCCAGGGAAATAACCTCTCAGTGTCTACCTTGTCAAGACCCTTCAGAATCTTATGTTTCAATACAATACTTGTACATTTCTCTCATTCATCTGAACCCTGGACAGTATAGACCCTATTGACTCAGCCTCTCATCCCAGGAAACAACCTAGTGAGCTTCTGTTGTACTGTCTCCAAGGTAAGGTATACTCTTCCTTGAAAATGGAGACCAAAACTGTGCACAATACTCCAGGCATGGTCTCACTAAAGCTCTATACAATCATAGCAAGACTTTTTTGTTCTTGTACTCCAGTGCCCCTGCAATTGTTTGCTGTACCTGCACGCTTATTTTCTGTGTTCCTTGTACGCATAGTATTTAAGTATGACCAAACTCTAAGCGATTTCAACATCTTCTGTGGGTCCTCTTATGAGGGATCAGCATGGACATCCATAGTCCTGGCAGTTCATCTTGTTGTTATTGGTGCCTGGAGGAACTTCTGCAGCTGTGCCACCTCTGGCCTTCATCTGGGCACATCAGGCATTATTGCAAGTTTGGCGTTGGTAGTCCTCGAAAAATGCTGAACCAAATTTCAGTGCTTTTCCCCACATGGGCCGGTCGGCTGCAGTGTTTCCTTAGGAGAGGTGGTCTGCAATGCAGAAGTTTGGAAGGCTCTTTGTATTATTTGTACTGACCATCTTGAGGTTGTTTGCCCTGAGGCAGTTCCCCACAGAAGATCTGCTTGGGGATTGTATAGTCATCCATGCAGGAAACATGGCCTGCCTGTCTAAGTTGAATTTTCTGGAGGGTGGTCTTCATGCTGTCAGTCCAGTATGAAGGACCTCATTTTTTGTGATTTTGTTTTGCCATCAAATTCTTATGATGGACCTCAGGGGACTTTGGTGGAAGCATTCCCGAGCTTTGATGTGGTGCCTATAGTAGGCCCAGGAATCTGTGCTGTACAGCAGGGTGATAAGGACGATGGCCTCGTAGAGTTTGATTTTAGGCTTCAGCTTAATACCAGACTGTTTTCAGATGTGATCATGGAATTGGCCAGAGGCAAAACTTGTTTTCTGGATATGTGCATGGATATCTTCATCAATATGAATACTGTTCACCCAAGCCAACACTTTAAACTTTCACACCTTTCAAAAAATATTCTGTTTTTCCATTCTTACTACTAAAATGAATAACCTCACAATTCCCCACATTATACTCCATCTGCTACCTTGTTGCCCACTCACTTAACCACAGGTCTTAAATGTTATCCTTACTCTATGGCTCAATGTTTGAGGCCTTCCTGTTCCAGGCTGGAACATTGTTTAAAAAATACAGCCGTTTCTCACTATAGGACAAAGGACCAATGCTGACTATTACAGCACCCCAACAAATAAGCATTGCATTCCAGATTCCGGCATGTCAAATTACTATACAAATATGCACAGCTAGGCTGTCAATTTAGCTGCAGTAAACATCAAGAATATACACACAGTACCTTGGAAACTATGTCAGTGAAATGGAAAGATTTGCATTTATAAAGTGTCTTTCATGACCACCAGATGTCTCAAAGTGCTTTACAGTCAAAAAAGTACTTTTGAAGTATAGTCACTGCTATAATGTAGAAAACATGGCAGCCAATTTTCACACAGTAAGTTCCCGCAACAACAATGTGACCATGGCCAAATAATTGGTTTTAGGGACATTGGTTGTGGAATAAATATTGGCCACATCACCTGGAATGACTCCTTGGCTTTTTTTCAAAATAGTGCCATGGCATCTTTGATACAAAGGCAGAGAGGAAAGCAAGTTGTGAGCAGGATACACAGTATCTGCAAAGGGATACAGATAGGTTAAGTGAGCTGCAAAAATTTGGCAGATGGAGAATAATGTGGGAAAATGTGAGGCTGTCCACTTTGGCAGGAAGAATAGAAAAGCAGAATATTATTTAAATGGAGAGAGAGACTGCAGAATGCAGGATACAGAGGGATCTGGGTGTCCTGGTACTTGAATCACTAAAAAGTACGCATGCAGGTACAGTAAGTAATTAGGAAGGCAAATGGAACTTTGGCCTATATTGGAAGGGGATGGAGTGCAAAAGTAGGGAAGTGTTGCTGGAACTGTACAAGGCATTGGTGAGATTGCAGCTGGAGCACTGTGAACAGTTTTGGTATCCTTACTTAAGTAGGGATATGCTTGCACCAAAGCAATTTAGAGAAAATTAATGTATGCATTGAATACTAATTGTATTATAATTGTATTGAAGCACCTCAGAGTGCAACATGATGTATGTTGATAACTCCAATACCATTGTCTGATTGTCTGCATTGACCATATTGAAATGATTGTAATATTCATTGATTGTATTGAAGCACCTCGTGATCCATGTGTAAAAGTTGAATCTGATTGAACATTTTGTGATGGCGATTTTGAAATGTTTTGTAATGTTCTTCCAGATAATTTATGAATAAAGTAAACTTTTTTTTTTAAATTCAGAGAAAATTCACTAGGCTGATTCCTGGGATGAAGGGGTTTTCTCATAAAGAAAAGTTGAGCAAAATGGAGTTTAGAAGAATGAGAGGTGATTCACTGAAACATGTAAGATTCCGAAGAGGTTTTGACAGGGTTAATGATGAGAGGATGTTTCCCCTCATAGGGGAAATCTAGAACAAGGGGTACGGTTTAAAAATAAAGGATCTCCAAATAAAATAAAAAATAAAGGATCCACCGGCGGGATGAGGTTTCATGTAGAGTTTTAAGAATTGTAATAAAGTTGTTATGCAAATTATGAACATGTCCCAACTCATGTGACATTGTCACATGAGGGGACATGTAAGGCATTTTTCTTTTCTCTATTTTTAAAAGTCGAGGCAATCTCCCTGAGGCTGCACTTAGCCTCAGGGAGATGAGTGCACTCTTTCATGCACATGTGCGAAAGAGCGCAGTCTCGATTTTAGGGATTCCCCCTGCCTGCACAGGGAGCGCATAGCGCTTCCCGGTGGACGTCACGCTGGGCGGGCCTTAATTGGCCCGCCCACATAAAATGGCGGTGCGGCCCTGATCACTGGCGGCAATCGGCTCTGCACCCGCCCGCAATTGGGTCAGGCCCACCCGCCCGACAAACTGAAAATGCAGCCCAGCATGTCCGTCAGCACTCCCTTAGTATTAGCCTACATTGTTGTGTGAGAATAGACTATCAGTACTGTATCAGTGTGAGAAAACACACTGGTAGTAATCAGTAAGAGAGAGCGACAGTGTGAAAAGCCAGTGTACCATTTCTGAATTTAAATTGTTATATCTGAATAATTAATTGGTAAATGTTTATCAGTTTCACTCTTTCACTGTGTAACCTGCTTGTTAGAAATGTTTGGATTCTCTACATAAATAGAGATGCATCGGATTGGCAGGAGTTCACAGCTGTGAATAGTTTTAAAAGTTCTGTTGAATAATTAATGGGACTAAGTAATGATGCTCTAAGGAATCCACATCTGAATAATTCATTTGTGAGTCTTTGCAATGGTTCTTTCAGCCATTACGCACCACTCCCAAACTTCCCGGCCAAATCCCTCCAATTGTTACTTCCCTCCCTGCTTTCGAGAGCCTTCCAGAATCCAGCCTCTTCACAAGGTCTGCGCTCAGTTACTACTCCACCCATTGAGTAACCTAGGGTTGCAAACTCTCCAGGGTTGTCATGCAGCCTACAGGAAGTAAAGATCAAGCTGCTGGATATTGCCGTAAGCAATCCAGCAGAAAAACCAGAGGTATTAAAGAAATTCTGCGTTGCCCTTTCATTTGCTTTGAACATTTAACTTACAAAATATTGCAGATGTGAAAAAAGGTTGTTTGACAGGGCCTGCCAGTTGGAGGCCAGAGATCATACCAAGAACGCCACCTACGAGTGCCTTTGAGACTCTCAAGCGCTCCTTCAAAGAGGCTGTAGCGAGGCCTCTTCCTCAAAGTGCACTGCTTGTGAAAGGGAACCTGCAGAGCCCTGAGGTTATTTCCACTTCAAGCTCCGGGAAAAATAAGACATTCAAACACTGTATTTACAGTCTAATGATGTGAAGAGAACCTACAATTACTGGTAAACAGAATCAATGTAGAAAGATTCCAAGAACCGGTAATGCAAAAATAAACGGCTAAAAGAGATGGTCCACAAAATCCTTGGTACATTCTCTCAAGAGGCTTCTCCACAGAAAATCTCCACAGGTACATATCTGGTAAACAATCAACCAGCTACCAACAGTTAACACAGAGGTCAACATAGTCAGATATAGGAGAATCTAAACTTAGCCATACTCTCAAAGGGTATATGAAGCTAACTTCCATTTTGATTTCATATACATACATGCAGAGATAAGAGCCTCATGTGGGAATACAACAGATACTTGTTCCATCCTTGCTCAAAAGCACAATGACATTATTTAATGGAATGTATTGAGAGCTCTCCTATGAATTGAAACAGAAGCAATGTCAGTTAGTAATATTCGTGCCTGAGTCAGAAGGTTGTGGGTTCAAGCCCCACGCCAGAGTCTTAAGCAAATCATCTCGACTGTCATTCCAGTGCTGGACTGTCACCTTTTGGACGAAACTTCAGGGTAGACAGGGCCTCGATTTTGCATATATGATATATCAATTCTGACAAAGGGTCAGCTACCTGAAACATTAATTCTGCTTTTCTCTACAGATGCTGCCTGACCTGCTGAGTATTTCCAGCTTTTTTTGTTTTTTATTTCAGGTTTCCAACATCTGCAGTATTTTGCTTTGGTGTTCTTGTGCTGCCTTTTTTCTGGCAGATATAAAAGATCCCATGCTCTATTTGAAGAAGGTGGCATTCTCTATGGTGTTGTGGCCGATATTTACCCTTCAGTCAACATCACTAAACCAGATTATCTGCTCATTATCTCGCTGCTGTTTGTTGGAGCTTGCTGTGCACAAATTGGCTGCTGTGTTTCCCACATTGCAACAGCGAATACAATTCAAAAGTACTTCAGTGGCTATAAAGTGCTTTGGGGTGTCCCAAGATATTGATTGGCGCTATATAGAGGCAAGTCTTTTTTTATGCACACCAGTAAAATATATTTACGAAAGCTGGAAGTGTGGGTTAGTGTGGAAAGCCTACTTGTCAGCTTATTTAACAGGACAAAAATGAGCATTTCAGTGGAATCCTTCATCATGGCAATGGATCATGCTGGAATTACTTAGCCATCTCCTTTCAACTGACCGTTGTTTATTCTCAACACTGTTCGATTTCATTTGGGTTTTCCGCCTTTAAATCTTATATAAAGATGCAGAGCACAGCCTCTCAGTGTACATGGGGGAAAAGCCTAGGGAATATCTACACACAAGGTGCTCTGAGCTGCAGACACCTCCCACTGGTGAAATGAAATCCAATCCTGATCATCTATTATTCTTTGTAATCCTGAAAATTGAAAGCAAGCGCTAAATCCCAGTCTGACCTCTAAAAGAATGCTGAACCAAGCTACCCAATGACAGGCCACTCATTTTAAGCCATGGGTGAATAATGTACAACTAATAACAACATGAACTGGCAGTAATTTTCCAGCATGTGTTGCAGCAAATCACCTCCACAATTTATTGTCACTTCATTGAACACTGAAGTGTTTTTCCTCTCTGTTACTGAGCTGTAACTTACCTTGGCAAAACTCTGCATCTTAATTTTGCAAAACATGAGTAACAAATTCATTAATATTATTGCTCGTCACATTCTCGAACCCAACCTGTCACACGGGTTCCGGACATGAGTATACACAAGGATGATGGGTCTTGCGATGTTCAGGTCACTTTTTAAAAAAAAAGTTGATTCACTTTATCTTGTCCTCCCCCCCCATTTTAAACAATTTGCTCAGCCGATTTGGCCAGTTCACTTCATGATCTTGTTAAATGGATAATTGGATCATCTTGAAGACTTCCCATTTCTGAAGAAAACAACCTCAAGTTGCTAAACCTTTCCACACAACATCAATTCTCAGCAACATCAAGATGTACATCAGGCAACTGTTGTCCCTCGGGCCCTGAGGGAAGCTTCTCTTTGACATCATGGCCGGGTTTAAAAGGGTTTGGGAACTCACTGCACCACGATTCTAATACATAATTTCCTGTATGCTCCATTCCATGGAAAGTGGAATGTTATTCCTGCACAACTTCATAAAGATTTCAGGGACTGAGGCCCTGGAGGAGGCTGTCTGGCAATTCCATTAGTCATGTGCTACATCGAATGGGGGGAAAGGATGATGGTGTTAAGGGAGGGAGTAATATTAGAAAGGTCAAACCATGCAGCATGTTGTACCACGCACCATTATGTACATGTTTATTTTTAACCTCAGCCAGGCCTTTCCAAGGGGAAGTCTAACAGAGGCAAGGCCTTTGCTCAGAGGAGGCAGGCAAACCGGAAGGCAGGGAAGCGTGTAGCTCTCTTACGCACTTGGTGGCAGCCAGTTCCAGAATGGCACGGGCACACTTTGAGAATGCAAGACTTCTGATAAGACATATGGTTAGTGTATTGGTAATTACAGGGTGTACATTTATGGGAGAGGCTCAGTAGGTGGAATAACAGACAGGGAAATGGACGAAATGGACAATTCTATCAGAATGTGGACACAGGCAAGATGAGGCAAATGCCTACTCTGGTGAAAACTCAATGATTCAGTTGTTGTAACCAGTGGCTAATCTACCTTTAGTTTATAAACAATTTCTGCTCCAAAAGCCTGCTAGGGGAGAAGGAAGTGTATAATGAATCATTCAAAGATCCAAAAGGCAAATTCTTCAGTTTGAATATGGAAGTTGCCTCCAGTTCCACAGGCAGCGCCGATTTAAGTAGTACACTAGCATAGTAGCTACGTTACCGGGTTAATAATCCAGAAACTTGGACTCATGATCCGGAGACACAAGTTCAAATCCCATCACAGTGACCACAAAGCCCATTTGGTTCACTAATGTCCTTTAGGGAGGGAAATCTTGTCTGGTCTCTATCTGGCTGGCTCTTAAGTTCCCTTTGAAATGACCTACAAAGGTTGTATTCAAGAAGGTGGCTTACTGTCACCACCTTCTCAAAGGCAAATTGAGATTGGCAATCAGTGCTTGCCTTGCCAACGATGCCCACATCCCGTAAATGAATAAAGAACAAGATTTGTTGGCAAAAGAACCAGAGGTGAGATGAGAATGTTATTTTAATAGTGAGTTATGATTTAGAATACAATGCCTAAGAGAGCAGTGGAAGCAGATCCAATGGTAACTTAAAAAAGGGAATTGGATAAATACTCGAGCAGAAAAAACTACAGGGCTAGGGGGAGAGAGCAGAGGTGTGGAACTAATTGGATAGCTCTTTGAAGGAGCTGGCACAGACAAGATGTGCAGAATGGCCACTTCTGTACTGTATAATTTTATAAATAACAAAACACAGCTCAGTTGTCATCACTGTAAACCTATTCCCATCATAGTACTTTCAAGTTTGAGACAAATGTAGCTTCACATACTCAACCATGTTGCAAAGTAAAAAGGCATCAGACTTAAACTTGCTTTGCACCAAAGAACATACCGGCCATGGTTCTGTTGGACCAACAGGAGTCTTGCCCACTGGTGGGAGAACCTGCAGGGAACCCCCTTCAGTTTCGTAGGGAAGGCCCGACAAAATGAGCGGTCCCCGGCGGCAGGAGTCCCGCTCATCAGGAGCTGCCAGCCAATCACAGGACGACAGTTCATCATGCCTGTAGTGCCAGGGCTGCTGGCATCAATGCCCCGAACTAGAGGCCTAGGATCATCATGGGACCCGAGACCAAAAGTGAGTGATGGTGGGAAGTAGATTGTGGAGTGGGGGTCACGGCAGGGGGAGAGGGCAAGGGGGTATTAATGAACCTAACTGACACCTTTCTAGTGACAACTGGGAATTCTATGTCAGCCCCTTCCACTTAAGTGGCAGAGGTTTTGCAGCTGCCTGGAGACTAAGACCAGGGCCTCTCCCATGATGAATTGGGCCCGGCTGCCATGGTTTCCACTGTGACAGACTGCATTAAATTCTGACCGCAGGAAAGATTAAGTGAACCCTACAGTGGAGAATATTCAGCACAATTTTAATTTGCTAGCCAAGGCAGTGGTTGAGGCGAGTACCATGGATGTTAAGTTACAAATGAAATCAATTCCACTGTCAAGCGCTGATCCCAAGTGACCAAACTGGCCATTACTATACTACCTGGGACACACTCTGCATGTGCTGCGACCTCAATCAGATTCAAACACTTGCACATTGGCCACCTCCTTGGAAACAGAAGTCTGAATCCTACAGCAATGATACAGCACAAAAGGAGGCCATTCGTCCCATCAAGACTGCACTGGCTCTTTCAAAGAGCAAATCCGTTCACCCCACTGTGCACTTTTCCCCCGTATCGCTGCATTTTTTTTTCTCCTGCAAGTATTTACCCAATTCCCTTTTGAAGGCTTCTGTTGAAAGCTCCACAAAAAGCTCACAACAGAACGGAGTGATAGTGAACACAACACAGTTACCTGGTTATGTACCAGTGCTATGGCAGAAACAGCACTGTATGGGAGACATAATAATCTGGAAAAGCATCATTATAGATAGTGGTTAACAAACCACATTCCTTCTCCCTCAAGCCTTTACCCATCCATCAATCCCAGTCTTCACTTCCGGCTGAAATCTGTTTTTCTAGGATTTCCCTTGTCTGATGGGTCAGCAATGCAGTCAATAAACTGGGGGTTGAGGGGTTTAGTTTTTTTGCATTAAATGGCTCAGTGGAGAAAAATACTTACTGCCTGGTCTGGCACCAAGCTGCACAGAGTAGGAGGTTCTCAGGTTTAATCTCTGCCCTGTGCTCAACTAGCCTATCTCAGCCTTGTAATTAAATTCTGCATCCCTGAATGTCTGCCAAAGACAGGACTGGGATAATGTGATGCCCCCTCACAACTGAATAGTATCTGGTGCTCACCAACAAGGACTTTAGGATGATGTACCAGAAGGCAGCCCATGCTTTTGGAATCCTGCCCCAGTATCAGTCACTCTGCCCAATTTCTGGAGGGATTTAGAACTGAGAAACAGGGAAGTTATGTTCAACTTGCACAGAACCCCAGTTAGACCTGTTATGACGTGGCAGATGACGTGTGCCAGGCAGACGAAATCCACAAGCGAAACTTGGTCACACTATCACAATGGTTTTGTAATTTGTATTTATTATGAGAAGTGTGCACTGAATTCAGAAGTAATAAGTCTGCCAAGACTTGCGATTTTAAAAATTAAAATATTTATTAACAAAATAAAATATTTCAAGCAAATACATAGGACTGCAATTACTTAATTCTATAACAAATCCTACAATTCCTAATTAACCTGACTCCAAGTTACACACCCCCTTTAAGGCAATAGTCCAAAGTAGATTTTAGATTTAAAACAAAACCAGCAAGTTAACACAGTACCCACTTGACAGTGGAATTCCAAATGGCTTTCCCTAACTTCAGTTACTGGACACAGCCGAATTATGCACAAATGACTGGAGGCTTCTTGAAGGCTGTTCCACATACTCCTGCTGGATCTTTCATGGCCCTCTCGTCACATAGCCTTTCAGTTTCCTTTATATATGTTTCTCTCTTTAATATGTAAATTCTACTGTTCCATATGTCTTTGGAACTGTTTCTTCCCCATAATATAAGAGCTTTCATGGTACTAATATTGTCAGTAACCTTTGAGAAAAATAAACACACTCCTTGGCCTTGCTTATCTGGCTAGTTGTAAACAGACTAACATCCCTTTGAAATCCAAACAATCCCTTCACTTATCTGAAAATGCAATTTCCCGTCACACCTTACATGCTAAGCCAGCATCCATGTTTACTCATTAGCATTTCAAGCACATGTCTACACCTAGCTTCTTTTGATAATTCCAAGCTTGCAGCCTTGCAGTCCACCCAACTCCAAAAGTAATTGAATCACACAGACAGAACCAACTATACTCACACCCGTAAACCTACTTTACAACAAACCAGAAAAATATTATGAAAAGTTTTAGACTTTTGTAACAGGCCATACTTGGAGTACAGTGCACAATTCTAGTCTCCATATTACATAAAGGATGCAGAGGCCCTGGGGAAAGTGTGAAAAAGATTTACTAGAATGAAACCTGAACCAGGATTAAGAGGTTAGATCTACCAGGAAAGATTGAATATGCTGGGCCCCTGTTCTCCAGGAAAGGGAAGGCAGAGGAGCCTTAAAACCAATGTTCTTTTGTCAAAATTATTTAAAATAAATGTGGATCCGTTCACAGTCCAGGAGTTGATGGAGTGGACGAGGGCATGAACATTCAATTAACAACAGCAAAACAAATGATTTAGGTCACACACACAGGGAGCTGGGGCAGAATCTGGCTATAATTCAATCTACAACAGTCTCAAAGAGCTGAGAGTCTACTGATATTGTGTGAGCATTTGGACAGCTCCTGTTCATCAGGAAGGATCCTCTTTGGCCTGACCCAAAGGAAAAGCACAAACATTTGTAATTCGCACTCTACCCCACCCCCACTCCCCAACACCCTAGAGGAGAGTGTGAACAACAGGGGAAAGACAAGGGGGTAACGGGAGCAAGGGATCAGGGAGTGAGCGGAAGGGAAGATATGAGGGAAAAAGGTGAGGAGGGATGGGGACAGGACAAAAGGAGATTGGGAAGGAGAGGGCGCGGGATCAAGAGCAGGAGGGGGAAATGGTGAGGGGGGAGGGAGAGCTAGCACAACCTAAAACTCAATACTTTGAGTTTAAATGTCATCCAAGAACATGTTTTATTTTGTTTGAGTGGCGTTCAGCGGAAGCTGGGAAGGGCACACACTGGGAAAGAATGGTCAGTTCCCTACCAGCCAAAAGCATGTGCCAAATGACACTTAAGAGGTATGTGTCAATGTTCTGCTTCAGCAAGTGTAGAAATCAGGCACAGCTTGAATAATCTGCATAACCTACCAGCTAAAGAAAGCACGTTTGACGATGGAGTTGAATTCAAAGAAGCTGTGCTAACATTATATGTAAATACGTTTTAAACGTTACTTTTCATTCAGTCTTAGGTTACAAAAAATCCCAAATCGGATAGTGAATAAGAAGCTGACGACCATCCCCGATGCAGAATTGTATCATCCCTCCCGATGTTACTGACGTTAGGGGCTGAGAAAGAGAACTAATGATAATAATAATTCCTAAAATAAAGAGGTCTTGTGTGTTTGTAAAATGTCCCAAAATTTTGAGGAGGAAGTGTACAGGCTCTAACAAACATCAGTTATCTGGAGGAGTTTGAAGTAATGATGAGTAACTAAGGCCCCCAGGGTGGTAGTGTTGAAGAAGGCAACTTTCATTTAATTTAGAAAGTTGCATGTTTAATGGGCAATCTCAGGATAATCAAAGCTGTAAGAGAAAGGGTGCAATCACATAGTTAAGGTTTACATACCAACATTTAGGCCAGATTTTTACGTTGATCGGGCGTGCACACTCCTGAACTGGATACACGTGAAATTGTGCAAAATGACATTGGGCTTGCATACGCGAGCAATACTGAGGTCAGCAGGCACACACAGGAGTCGGAGCTGCACCCACCAACAATTAAAGGCCAATTAAGGCCATTAAAAACCCTATTGCCCTTGATTTTACATTGCCTGTGCGATTTCATGCTCATTTTTAACAAAACCTCACCCAGCGGCGCAATGAAATGTCCGGGGTGAAATATAATAATAAAAGATATCTGGGGACTGATGTTTTTTGAGTTCTGCTGTCAGCTGCTTGAATGTGCTGCATAGACACAATCTGATGCGTTTGTTTCTTGTCATTTAATCTGTCCAGGTCTGCAGCTTCCTGAGGTAGCTCCGCAGTAGCTGTCTGCCTCCAGGGAGCTCACTAAGAGCGCCCACCTGCACCCTCACTATTGTTGGTGCCCGCCCTCTTCCTGCCCCGCCTTGGCAGCGCTGAGGCTTTCTCTGCACGCGTTTCACAAAATGAAACATGAAATTGCGTTGGGGGACGAAGACGGGTAGGAGCACATTTCACATCCACTTCCAGGCCTACCAACTTGGCTCACACACCAAACGTGAAATTCAGGCCTTAATGTTCTTAAATAAATTACAGGATTGTTTAAGCAAATGTTAAACATTTAATCCGAAGCATAGCTGGACCATCAGAATTTGGAATTATACTAGCCTATATTGCACAGCCTGTAACACAATTGTAGAAAAATACTTACTGAAGTCAAATAGAACAAATTTAGGTATTGATCTTATCCATCCTCCTGATTTGAAGCTGTCTTAATTATAGACCTGGATTGTATCTCAATGCTCAGCAACAGCAGGACAACAGATGTACTTGGCTGCGATTGAGTGACAAATAGAATGGGGAGGAGAGAGAGAGAGAGAGAGAGAGAGTGGGAGAGTCAAGAGAGTGAGGAGACAGTGTGCAGGAGAGACAGTGGGAGGGAGCAAACCAAGATCATTAGATACAAAGATAAAAACGATAAAAAAGAGTTTTGTTGAAGGGTCATGAGGACTCGAAACGTCAACTCTTTTCTTCTCCGCCGATGCTGCCAGACCTGCTGAGTTTTTCCAGGTAATTCTGTTTTTGTTTTATTATTAGATACAGGTGGCCCAGCCAGCAAAGCCCACACTCCATGAATGAATAAAAAAAAACCAAGGAGGGGGGGAGAGAAGGATGGGTGGGGGGAGAGAGAGAGAGAGAGAGAGACAAAGAACAGGTGAGTGAGTAGGAGAAAGAGAGCAGGAGCCAGAGGGATAAAGAGAAAGAAAAAGAGAGAGAAAGAAGGCGGGGGAAGGGAAAGGGAAAGAGAGAGATTGGGGAGGGAAGTGTGTGTGTGTGTGTGGGGGGGAGGCTGTGCGGGGTGGTGAAGGAGAATTTGGCCAGACTGGAAGCAGCCTGTGAACAGTGAACACTCTATAGGAAGTCTCTTGATGGCTGCAGGGCAGATTTCTTCTGCTAAGTTTGTTTATGTTCTCACCAGCACAGTATGTCCGCGGGAATCTTTCCTTTCAGATAATACCACACTGCTCTTTCCCAAGCAAGCAGGAACTGGAAGGAAAGGTCATTGAACTTCTCGAAGTGCCCTTGGAAGCCATTTATTCATACACAGAGTGGTAGAAAGCTCAGCTCTGCCAAGCCAAAGGCCTTTTCTATGCCGAAGTGCATCATAAGATACAGGCGTTGCTGTGCTGCTGCCATATAAGCGTCCAGTTTAATCGGTGTGAGCTAGGCCAAGAATAATCCTGAAGGCAGAATTTTGGCCAATATTACTCAATGGTGGCCGAAGAGAAATATAGAAATATAAATTCCAGTAAGACTCAATAACAAGTATACATGCGGTGGTTGAGGTTTGGTGGGGGGGCGGTGGGGTGGTAGAAAGAAACTCAATCAATCCACATACATGCACTGACCATGAGAAGTTAGCTAAAATGTGATGGAAATCCAGGCCTTCTTTAGGTTATTTCACACCCCGGATAGTCATTAGTACAGCGCAAACTGCTGCAGTCTAACCAGCTGTTAAAATTCAGCTTTCATTGATTCCTTTTAGAATCATTCAGGAAATAATTTCCTTCCATATTCTGGCCAGCAGTGACAGGCAGGGTAATGCCACACAGCGTGAGGCTGTTAAGGAGATCAGTAAAACAGCGACTGGCTCTTCACAATGAGTGGAAAATGCTGACTGTGTGGATGGCCTCAAGAAAGTGTTGTTAGGAACTGCATTGTAAATGCCCCAATCCGGCATCATGCTAACTCCAAAGGGAGCACAAGGCCAGAGAATCAGTAGTTTTCGGCACATTGTCGCATATTGTTAACTGGACACTAGATGGCTCCCTTATGAATAAGCACCAGTTCCAGACCTCATTATAGTCTTGGTCAACATACGGGCAAAAGAGCGGAATTCCAGAGGTCAGGTGAGTGTGACTGCAAGGCACCATTTGACCGAGTGTGGCATCAAAGAGCCTCAGTAAAATCGAAGGCAATGGGAATTGGGGAAACTCTCCACTGGTTGGAGTCATAACTAGCACAAAGAAGGAAGATGGTTGTTGAATGCCAATCATCTTAGCCCCAGGAATCACTGCAGGAGTTCCTCAGCATAGTGTCCTAGGACCAACCATCTTCAGCTGCTTCATTAATGACCTTCCCTCCATCATAAGGGCAGAAGCGGGGATGATGACTGCACAGTGTTCAGTACCATTTGCGGCACATCAGATACTGATGCAGCCCATGTACATATGCAACAGTTCTGGAAATAAAAGCAGCCAAATATCACCATACTGATTTGAGAGTTTATTAAGATATAACAGGCCTCACAGTGTCGTAGTCCTGACTCCATCCTCTCTCGAAACTTGGCCTTCAACTGGGAGCATGGGATCAGTGAGTATACCCTGCTATTGTTTACAGCTGAATTAGAATCATAGAATGGTTACAGCACAGAAAGACACCATTCGGCCCGTCAAGTCCTGGCTAGCTCTCTGAAGAGCAATTCAGCTGCCCTCGCTCCCCCCATCTTTACAATTTTTTTCTCCTGAGGTGCTTATCCAATTCCCTTTTGAAAGCCTTGATTGAATCTACCTCCACCACACTCTCAGGCAGTGCAATGCAGATCCTAACATACGAACAAGGAGCAGGAATAGGCCATTCAGCCACTCGAGCCTGCTCTACCATTTAATAAGATCATGGCTGATCTGATAGTAACCTCTTCTGCATCCCAACTAACCATGATAACCTATCACCCCCTTGCTTACCAAGAATCTATCCACCGCTGCTTTAAAATTATTCAAAGACTCTGCTTCCACCACCTTTTCAGGAAGAGAATTCCAAAGACTCATGACCTTCTGAGCCAAACAAATTCACCTCAGCTCTGTTTTAAATGAGCAACCCCTTGTTTTTAAACAGTTACCCCTAGTTCTAGATTTTTCCACAAAAGGAAACATCCACTCCACATCCACCCTGTCAAGACCCCTCAGGATCTTCTATGTTTCAATCAAGTCACCTCCTACTCTTCTAAACTCCAGCAGCTACAAGACTAGTCTGCCCAACCTTTCGTCATAAGACAACCCACCCATTCCAGGTATTAGTCTGGTAAACCTTCTTGAACTGCTTCCAACACATTTGTATCTTTCCTTAAATAAGGTGACCAATACTGTACACAGTACTCCAAATGTGGTCTCACTAGTGCCCTGTACAACTGAAGCATAATCTCCCTACTTTTGTATTCAATTCCTCTCGCAATAAATAATAACATTCTATTAGCTTTCCTAATTACTTGCTGTACTTGCATACTCGCCTTTTGTGATTCATGCACGAGGACACCCAGATCTCTCTGCACTCTCCGCGTTTTAAAAAAAGCTTTTCCTTGCTATTGGTCCTTTTACCATTCACCTTAAATCAGTGTCCTCTGGCTCTCAACCCTTCCACCAATGGGAACAATTTCTCTCTATCTAGCCTGATGGGACACCTCATGATTTTGAGCAACTCTATCAAATCACCTCTCAGCCTTCTCTTATAAAGAAAGCAAACACTCCATCTTCAAACTATCCTCATAGCTGAAGTTCCTCATCCCTTGAACCATTCTAGTAAATCCTTTTTCTACCTTCTCAAAAGTCTTCACATCCTTCCTAAAGTGTGGCATCCAGAACTAGACTCAATACTCTAGTTGTGGCCAAATTAGTGTTTGATAAAGATTTATCATAACTTCCTGCTTTTGTACTCTATGGCTTGAATTGAGCCAGGAAAATTCCTGGCTCGACCCACCTGCCTCGAGAGAAAGCGTGCACCAAGGTGGGCTCTTCATTTCTGGGGGTCGGGTGTGGGCCAGCCAATCCGGGAAGAAGTGCTGTGGCAGCCACAGGATCTCCATGCCCCATCCATAATTGCTTGTGTCCTCCTACTCAGCCGCTCAGGCCCCTCATGCCTGGCTCTACCCTTCTACCCACCCCCATGTCCTCTCGTGCCCCCTATGCCAAGCTCTGTCCTTTCACCCAGACCCTCCTGGGTTGGACATCGTGCAGTCATCTACTAGAATACAAGACACCCACTCCCCAGGCTCTCTGATCTCTGTGGTCAATTTCGCAATGTTTATAGTTATTTGGTAGTGCAGAACTTGGATATTGTTGAAAAAAGAGATGTCAAAACTTGCACTCATCAGGAAACTTCACAAGAATACCAATATGAGGGAAAATAACAAATAGCAATTTATACTGCATGAGAAGAGAGTGCTGATTGGTTGGAAAGTGGACTCTGATTGGTAGAGGTGTTGCCATGGGGAATGCACCAATTGATGGTGACTGACAGTTAACTGCGAAGCATTGTGTGAAATTTAAACTAAGCATCCCAAAATACGCATAGTGCAGGAATGGGGTTGGGAAACTTAGAAACCGGACCCATCTGCCGTTTATAAAGGGCTCTTAAATCAATGCAACTTGGTGAAAATCCAGGTCTATGCCTCCCATTATAAAGTCCAGGATCCTATTTACCTTCTTAACCCACTTTCCCAACCTGCCTTGTCACCTTCATGTACTCCCAGGCATCTTTGCTCCTGCACCCTTTTAGAATTGTATCGTTCATTTTACATTGCCTCTCCTAGTTTTCCCTACCATAATGTATCACTTAACACTCTGCATTAAATTTCAACTGCCATGTGTCCACCCATTCTACCAGCCTGTCTATGTCCTCTTGAAGTCTATCACATCCTCCTCACAGCTCACAATACTTTCAACTTTTGTGTCATCCGCAAATTTTGAAATGATGCCCTGTTAACCCAAGTCTGAGACAATAATATATATCAAGAATAGCAGTGGTTCTAGAACCGGACCTGGGGAACCCCAAAGTATATCTTCCTCCAGACCAAGAAACAACCATCCAGCACTCATCTCTTGTCACTCAGCCAAATTTATATCGATGCTGCCGTTGTCCCTATTATTTGCTCAGCTTCAGCTTTGCTGACAAGTCTAATATGTGGCGCTTTATCTAAAGTCTCTTGGAAGTCCATATACACCAGATCAATGCTATATGTTACCTCAACAAAAAACTCAAATTAAGTTGGTTAAACACAATTTCCCAATAAGAAATCCATGCTGGCTTTCCTTAATGAATCCACTGTTTTCCAAATTAATGTTAATTTTGTCCCATATTATCATTTTTAAAAGCTTTCCCACCACCAAGATTAAACTAACTGGCTTGTAGTTGCTGAGTTGATCTTTTTGAATAAGGGTGTAACATATGCAATTCTCCAGTCCTCTGGCACCAGGCCCATATAAAATGAGGATTGGCAGATTATGGTGAGCATCTTTGCAATTTCCACACTTACTTCCCTCAGCATCCTCAAATGCATCCAAACCAGTCCTGGAAACTTATCCAATTTAAGTACATCCAGCCTTTCTAATACCTCCTTCTATCAAATTTTAGCCCATCAGCACCTGAGCTACCTCCTCATTCACAATTACTCTGGCAGAATCTTCTTCCTTGGTAAAGACAGATGTAAAGTACTCATTTAGTACCTCAGCAATATTCTCTGCCTCCATGTGCAAATCTTCTTTTTGGTCCCTAATTGGCCCTACTCCTCCTCTTGCTACCATTTTACTATTTATATGCCTACAGAAGACTTTTGGATTCCCTTTCATGTTATCTGTCACTCTCTTCTCATATTCTCTCTTTGCCTCTTTTATTTCCTTTTTCACTTCCCCTTTGAACTTTCCATATTCAGTTTTACAAACAAATTGCATGAAACATAGTCACGCCCTCTGGTTTGCAGTTTCCGCAGAAAAATGTACCCATCACAGAACAAAATGACAAAATACAGGTAAATAATCCCAAGAATAAAAAAAAGTGAAATCGATGCTCTGAGTAACCATAAACCAGGAAGCCTCGTTCTAAACATACAAAAATCATTAAATGCAATTGCCATCAAAATATTCAGCAGAACCACATCTGATTCTAACAAAGCAAACCTTTGGAATATAAATCTTTCTTAAAATTATGAAAATATTTTACCCATCAGGAAATACTGAATAGACTGAGGATCTTTTCGCTGGGAAACAGAGGCTGTGGGTTGACCAAAGAGAGATCTTTGAATTTAGGAGGGATTTGATAGGGTGAATAGACATGGAGAATAGGTTTCCACTTGTGGGGAGTCCAAAGCTAGGAGCTGTTAATATAAGGAAATTTCTAATAAATCCAATGAGAAATTCAGGACAGACCTCTTTATCTACAGTGTCTACAGTATGGAACTTGTTGCCACATAAATAAAAAAAAAACTTGCATTTATATAGTGCCTTTCATGAGCTCAGCAAGTCCCAAAGCTCTTTGCAGCTAATGAAGTAGTTTTGAAGTATAGTCACTGCTATGATTTAGGAAATGTGGCAGTCAATTTGCACACATCAAAGGTTCCACAAACAGCAATGTGATAACTACCAGATAACCTGTTTCTTAGTGATTTTGATTGAGGGATAAATATTGGTCAGGAGACCAAGGAGAAGTCCCCTATTCTTCTTCAAAATAGTCTCATGACATTGTTTACGTCCACTTGAGACAGCAGACAATACCTGGGTTTAATGCCTCATCTGAAAGATGGCATCTCCGACAGTGCAGCACTCTCTCACCACCCCACTGGAATGTCAGCTTAGAATTTGCACCCAAGTCTTGAGAGTGAAACTTGAACACAAACTTCTGACTCAGAGGCAAGAATGTTATCAGCTGAGCCACACCTAACACAACAATGAACTTTATGGAGTGACTGAGCAAAATAGCATGGATGCATTTGAATGGAAGGTAGATATGTACAAAACAAAAACAGAATTACCTGGAAAAACTCAGCAGGTCTGGCAGCATCGGTGGAGAAGAAATCAGTTGACGTTTCGAGTCCTCACGACCCTTCGGCAGAACTGAAGTATAGTTAGGAGAGAGGTGAAATATAAGCTGGTCTAAGGTGGGGGGCGGGGGGAGAGCGAAGTTGAGGGTGGGGTGGTTGTGGGGATAAGCAAGCAGTGATAGGAGAAGATAATCAAAAGATGTCACAGACAAAAGGATCAAAGAGGTGTGGAAGGTGGTGATATTATCTAAGAAAAGTGCTAATTAAGAATGGATGGCAGGACACTCAAGGTACAGCTCTAGTGGGGGTGGGGTGGAAAGACTAACAAAGTTTTAGTTTTAGATTTAAAAATAATGGAAATAGGTGGGAAAAGAAAAATCTATATAAATTATTGAAAAAAAAGGGGAAGGGGGAAGAAACAGGGTGGGGATGGGGGGAGGGGGAGTTTAAGATCTAAAGTTGTTGAATTCAATATTCAGCCCGGAAGGCTGTAAAGTGCCTAGTCGGAAGATGAGGTGCTGTTCCTCCAGTTTGCGTTGGGCTTCACTGGAACAATGCAGCAAGCCAAGGACAGACATGTGGGCAAGAGAACAGGGTGGAGTGTTAAAATGGCAAGCGACAGGGAGGTTTGGGTCTTTCTTGCGGACAGACTGCAGGTGTTCTGCAAAGCGGTCGCCCAGTTTGCGTTTGGTCTCTCCAATGTAGAGGAGACCGCATTGGGAGCAACGAATGCAGTAGACTAAGTTAGGGGAAATGCAAGTGAAATGCTGCTTCACTTGAAAGGAGTGTTTGGGCCCTTGGACGGTGAGGAGAGAGGAAGTGAAGGGGCAGGTGTTGTATCTTCGGCGTGGGCATGGGGAGGTGCCATAGGTGGGGGTTGAGGAGTAGGGGGTGATGGAGAATGGGTGATGATGGGTAGATATGTACATGTGGGAGAAAGGAATAGAAGGATATGCTAATTGGGTTAGATGAAGTAAGGCAGGAGGAAGCACATGTGGAACATTAACAGTCAAGCCAAATTCCCTGTGTCTATACTGTAAGTTCTATGTCACTATGGCCTGTTGATTTGCAGACAACTACCCTCCCTGACAGAACAGGAATCACTGTGTCTTGTGGAATATTTAATTACTTCAGTCTATAGTTATCCCAATATTCTAAAAGGATAATCTTAAAAGAAAGAAAACTGCAATGATGAACGGTTTGTTTGGCTCTCCAGTGTTACTGCTTATAATGGACGATAGTTGTGTGCTCCTGATTGATTAGTCAGTGCCATAGTGTGGGCACTCAAGTCCCAAGTGTCTGCGCTTGCAATGATGTCAATAAAACCCATGGCACATGGTGGTAAAGTTAGCCTCAGTGCCCACTGGAAAGAATAGCTCCCGCCTGGTTCAGTTCCCCAAAGGCCCTCAGCCAAAACACGGCACATTCACGTGACCAATTATCCCTGGCTCCAAAAGAGACAGTTTTACATTTATTTCAGCTAAAATTCAGATTTTTCCCCCAGCAGTTCAGAAACCTAAGCTTGTTTTTTTCCCAAATACTTCTTTTGACCGATTTCTGCAGACAGTTTTCAAATGGAAGCTTATCCTTTCAGGTGTTTCTGTCACGTTAGTTGGAGCCCTCAACGTGTTCTGAGATTTAAATGTATTTAGGAGAAAGTTTGACTACTAGCCAGCCATATTCTTTGATCTTACTCGACCGTGCACTGATCTGGCGATAATGACCATTCCAGTGTGTTTTATTTTAACAGAGAGTTGATTAAAGGGTGATGCACAGCTGAATGCTTTAATCAACTTGAGGTCTCTGACTCAACCATAAAGCTCACTGAAACGTGTCTTAGTATTCGTGGGTAATTCTAGTTTCAGAAATCCAAGCCTTGGCTGTGCATTAACCCTTCCCATTCTAGCCACTTGGGTTGGCCATTTTCTGCAATCAATTTGCAGGTTCAGATTAAAGTGCAGGAGTGACCTATGTGAAGCACATGAGAGTGATGTGCAGCATGCTTGACCATGCAGGGTATTATGCTCTTATGTTAAGGCATTCAACCTCAGAATGTTCAAATTATACCACTTGGTTTTTGGAAACCATGGCACAATTTCACAAATGCTATCAGGCAGTAACGAATTAAACCAGGGAACATAAAACCTGAAATGCATTGGCTGCCCTGCACCATAAATAAGGAAGTCAAAAATGAAATCCTGTGCAATGATATAATCATGTAAAACATCATGACCGACAAAATGTGTGCTGCACTATGTGAGGACAGTATATAACCATTGTCAATCCAACCTTCCAGATATATGGCAACTGCCACAGGGAGCAAACCCCAGGGTCTCGGCATAATCAACACATGAGCAATGAGTGGTTTTCATCCGATGGCCTTCTTCCCATCCTGTGCAAGAGCTTTCATCTATCTGTACATCAATATATTAAACTACAAGGATCATGCCATTTAAAGCTACAGAACGTGTTAGCAGTCTATTCTCATCGGGCAAGAAGCTGATGTGCCCTTACATTGCACAGCAGACAAGACAGTGACAGAACTTTCTCAGTAACTCATCTGTCAGCTAAGGAACAGAGAAAGTGCTTTGGTTTGTAAATATGCCGCGCTGCACTTGTTTACTTCACTGTAAAGCAGGTTGCCCTTGATCTGCAATTATGCTGCATCTATTTTTCAGTACTGCAAACAGAGGCAGCCCCAACTCCATTGACAGGGTTCAACACAAAGGCGGCAGCACCAGTACCTAAGTCAGCATGAAGACTTAGTACAGGAGGCCGCTTTTCCACACTCTCATACCGTCACTCAGCAGATGTGACCAGGCAGTTGCCACGGGTCATCAGATTTTCTCGGGACTGGACTGACAAGCTTTTAGGTTTTCTGAGTTCTGGGCCTGAATGGATCTTGTGTCGACTGTCAGTCATGATTGCAGCTCAAACATACACAGAGCAGACTGGCAAGTATTGGGCAGCCCAGTGGAATGCTTCATGTGGAATTGGTTCACAATATATTAAAGAACAAGCACAATTAACTCCCATCTGCTTTGCCAGGATAGGAAGGTGATTTTCTGAGAGAAACAGGATGAATTAAGTGTACTTGCTGTGTTTGAATGATCTGATGTATGACATTTGCCTCACACACAGGTCACAGTGCAGCCAGGCACTCAAGGCACAAGACCATACATTTTTTTAAAACATGGTGCCCATTTAGTTTGGACGATAGGAGATCATTATCATCCCTGCATCAGCTGCCTATTTACAGTGCTAAAATCAGTCTCTATTTCTGATTGCAATACACCAGCACCTTCATTGTTCCCCAGCGACTGCGTCTTGACCTGCTGGTAAAAGATTATGTGCCACCTGAGTCAGAGAGTTCAGAGGTCAGGGCTAAACCAAAGGCCAGTCCACCAGTCCTCCTGGTCAGGAGATGTGAGTCAGACCTGCAATGTGAAAATGCCTTTTGTCATGGAAATAAATAGAGGCAAAACAATTCTTTCATAGACTTACAAATTTGAACATCAGTTGTGACGAATTGCGATCTGCTGGATGTAAGGCAAGTTAGTACACAGAGAAGACAAGGTTTTTGGACAGACATCAGTGAATGGAATGTCCCACGAACCACGAGGGACAGGGGGCTGATTATCCAACTGACTGGCTAATGATACCTTCATGAGCCTACAATTTTGCCACTGGAATAAGGCAGCAGACTTTAGCAACATAAACTATGAAAGGCAATGAACAAACATTGCTCTCTCATGCAGAGTTTTATGCACTGTTATCCACACGATTTTCATTTTTTAGAAAGCCAGGTGTCTATAACCTCACCACCAGAGACCATTAAAGAACCAGTTTCATTATGTAAAAGGTTTGTAAAATATCCAGTAAAGTTTTCAAATTAAAATTCCAATTAATTTCAGCCCATTAAGTTAGATCATTAAAAAAATGATTAACTGGATTTCCAGATGCCTGTCTTCAAAAACAGTTTTATTAACAAAAAAAAGAGTGGCAAGGTTTAATCTTCATCTTGCTTGTGCTGTTTTTTTTTGTTTCTGAATTTAAGTTTTAAAAAAATATATGAATGTGTCATGCAAGAGATAAATAAAACCCAGGAACTAGATTGTCATGGTACGTGGCAAATTCCAGGCTCAGATTGTAGGATATGATGAGGTCATATTGTCATGTGACAGTACAGTGTTGTTAGGCTTCTCTGTAGAACAAAGATGCCTTTCAACCTTTACTACTCTCATGTTTCAATTGGTGAATGATATTCAGATGTAAAACCAGGCATATTAAGTCATTGGTCCACTTCTGCACTTTAATATATATGCTGCCTGATGCTGTGCTGTCATTACCAATAACAACTTGGATTTAGATAGCACCTTTAACTTAGTGAAATGGCCCAAGGTGCTTCACAGCAGCACAATCAGACAAAGTTTGACACCCAGCCACATGAGTCACTATTAGGACAAGTGACCAAGCTTTTGGCCAAAGAGGCGAGCTTTAAGGAGCATCTTAAAGGAGGAAAGAGAGGTAGAAGGCAAAGAACTTTCATAGGATCGTAGAATGCTTACAGCACAGAAGAAGGCCATTCAACCCGCTGTGTTCATGTTCTCTGGAAGAGCAACTCACCTAGTCTCACTCCCCCAGCCTTTTCCTTTCCCCATAGCCCTGCAAATTGTTTCACTTCAGCAGAGATCTCGGAGGGATATAAGACTGGAGGAGGTTACAGAGATAGGAAATGATTTGAAAACAAGGATGAGTATTTTGAAGTTGAAGCATAGCCAGGCCAGTTGTGTCATGCAGGACAGAGCTCAATTGAATGAATGTACTGCTAAAAGGACATCAAACAATAGGTTTTTAATTCTGGAATACCTTTTTCCCAGGGGAAACTGTCACGTATCTAATCAAAAACAAGATGATGGATATCAGGAATAAAAACAGAAAATGCTGGAAACACTCAGCAAGTCAGGCAGTACCTGCAGAGGGAGAAAGTTTACTTAATTACCCTCATTAAGACAACGCATGGTGCGATGTTTGTTTTTAAAGAGATGCGTGAAGCAGCCCAAGCTTGGGTGATTTTTCTTGGTTTCATCCAGCTAGTTTCAGCTCAATGTTTCTGGCACAATGATAGCAGAACTCAGATCTGGGCAGAAAGACTGCAATGCTGGTAAGAGAAACAAACTCATTTAATTCATGCACTAAAACATGAATTCCTGGTTGATACAGACATCTGCCTTTACTCAAAAAGAAATCCAATTAAAGCCTGGTTTCCAATCATACCCATAGATATCTGCATGGGTTTTAACTTTTCTACCTGGTACTATATTCATACTTTTTAAAAAAAAAAGCAATCTCAACATTTTCCCATTAAAAGGCAACTGGTTTCACATTGGGGTACAATGAGATTGAGACAGGGTAGTCAATGCTCTTAGTTTGCTCTCTTCCAAAAGCAACAAAAATCAATTAACTGGTAACTGATCCGATGGCTATTTGTGGGATCTTGCTTTGTGCAAAGATTTATCAATGTGATGGCATTTCAAAATAATTCATTGTACATGAAGTACTTTGGGACATTTCTGAGAGATGTGACAAGATACTATCTTTATTACTGAATTTTCTCCAAGTATTTTCCTGATGTGCTGAATAAAACTGCCAACTCGCACAGACAAGTCCTCTTATTTTCCTATGAGCTGAGGCGTGGCTGCGTGAAGGGTAATGTGCCATAGTGTACCCTGGCATCAGACATGTTTGGTTTCTCTGGAAATAGAAGTAGGATTTCCACAGCATACCCTGTTTCTTAATAACACGATAAAGGTCAGAAAATAAACTAATTAACTGGGCATTTACACTAGTCACTGAAATCGGTTCGAATAACAAAGTAGGCTTTGGACCAGTTATTTAAAGGGTTAAACAAACAAACCAATCAGTCTTGTTTTTTTTTTGAATGGCATTCTTTGCCAATCTTTCGAGCAACAACTAGTAGTTATATAGCGCCTTTCAGGTGAAAAAGCATCCCAAGGTGCTTCACGGGATCGCCATGGGTGAGGTGGGGGAGATCCCAGGGTCAGGGGCTGTGGGGGAGTCCCTGAGATCTGTACAACAGTTACCCAGAAATTAGAAGTGGTTTTAATCTTTCTACCTTTTCTGGGTAACTATTGATGTAACAAAGTTGGAACCATCCGAAGTTTGTGATTTAGATCACATTTTTGGATGGTTCACAGTGCAGGGAAATTGCCCATGGGAAGTTTGCACTTCTGGGCAATAGCCTTGCAAACATTACCGGGAACTACCGAAGGGGATTCCCCAGCGAATCTTTCAGATACCACGCTTCCCCCACCCACCCCCACCACCACAATCTGATGACCTGGAACTTGGAAGTTATGGCCCATTATCACAATACTTTGTTTCCCCAGAAGCCACTGGGGAACAGCAGTTTATAATGCAAACTATCAGAGACCATTGACGGGGCTTCTACAATGCATGGTGAAAGGTGACAAGACGTTGTGCTGACTATTAAGACATGGCTTTAATCAGGCAATTCTCTAATCTTTCCCAGGTGTTTACTGGAGGGCAGAGAATAGAAACTGGCCACTGTACAATAGAGCGGGAAGGAGAACTGTTGCGAGTCACACTCCTAGGGCTTAATTTTCACCCCCAGGTCAGGAGTCAAGACTCGGGATAACTTCCACTCTGCAAACCCGACTTGGGAAAAGTGTCCCAGATGATCAGATTTTCGTTCCGGGTTGGGGTGGGGTGAAATGGGAGTCAGACCTGCTGCCCTGGAAATAACGTGAAGGCAACACAGCGGGTGCCAGCTGCGGAGGCTGGGCTGGGCAAAAAGGCTCGCCTCAGTACTCCGGCACAGTGAGAAAAAAAATGAAATCAAAATCAACCCTCTAGCCCTCACACCCCCCCTAAAAAACTCCCCATGTCCCAGCCATACCACCCCATGCTACCTCATGCCCCCACCCACCCACCATGTCCCTTCATAACCTCCATCACAATCCATGCCCCTCCACCCACCATGGCTCTTTATAGCCCCTATGCCAACTTAGTGCCAACTCATGCCAATCACCACCCACCACCTTTTGCCCTTACACCTTCCATGTCAACTCATGCAGTATCCACCATGGCAGACCTGAGGACCCATGCTAAGATTAAATAAAGTTCTTAAGTGTATTGATGAAATCACTATTTTAAAAAAACCGCATTTGATTAAAAATCCATTCACTATATTTAAATTCCTTTAATCCCTTGTAAGAGCAAGCATTTATTTTCATATTCCCACTTCAAAGACTTTATAAGCATGTGGAACTGTCAATCAGTGAATTGACAGGCACCCTGCTGTGATAATGATAGGTTGTGAAATCAGTCGTGCAACACTAATCCTATAATAGGTCCCCTCAGGCTCAGACATGAAATAACAAGCACAGATATTTTGTTCAACACTGCAGGCAGTTTTTTTCTCACATATTTAAAAGGCAGGAGATTTAAATATTATGACAGCCCCTTTGACAGTCCCAATGAGCTTGACAATGAGTTTTATCCACTTTTTATGCACATTCATGTCCACTCTTAACAATCCCAAAGGGCACTTTACCACTCCTAAAGGGTGCCTGACCACTCCCAAAGGGTAACCTACCTCTCCAAAGAACTCCATTAAACTTAGGCCTCCCCCAGGTCTAATATGCACATGTTGTATTTCCCACTCCCTCCTTGAGAAAATCAGATCAGATTAGTGGGGGCAAGGTCAGGACTTTCAGATCCACAGCCATTCCCCTTTCTGTGCAAAAATTCAGGCCCTAGGCTGAAATTTTACCCTCTCTCTCCTTTACCCAGCTAGAATGAAGCACGAGATGGGTTAAAGTTTGATAAAGTCTAGCTGCTAGCTCTCACCTGCAGTAAGTTTTATGGCAGTGAATCAGGCCATCATCGAGGTCCAGCCAATGGCCGTATATCCTGACATGGAGTATTACTGATGTTACAATACAAAGCTTATAATACTTTTTATGTTTTGGGACTGTATCTTTAATTTAGGGTAGGATGGAAGAATGAAGGGGTTATGTGACCTCCTCTAAATTCTGCTGGCAACAAGCTTGCTTGGCTTGGTAGTTAAGGGTTAAAGGGGGACCTAGGTTGTTGAACTAGGTGGAAGGTGCAAGATATACACACCTGTAAACAATGGCCAGAGCAGCTGTGCTGACTGTTCATCTCCAAAACCCAGGGAGGTGTTAGGGAAGGTTTTGTAAATGGTTATATTTTAAACCATCTATTTAATTCCAAGATGGAATGAGGCAGGGGGAGGGGAGGGGAGGGTCAAGAAGATATTTAATTAGCATTTCTACCCAGATACACGGCCCTTTTGATTCACATTTCCATTAGATGGGTTTGCGAGAAGAAGAACCCATAGGAAGTTATTTTAGGGTTGGGTTGCAAGTTTTCATAAAATATCACTGAACTGCAAGAGTCTAGAGGAGAAAGAGACAGCAGAGAGATGAAGGCAGTAAATTTATATTGTTCACCACACAGAATATGGATGGGAGCTCATGCTTGGATTGAGGAGACCAAGTTTGTGAGGATTTAAATGAGGCTGGAAGCTTCGCTTAGCTTTGGCTGGAGAGAAGAATCTCCAATTTCTCCATCACTATGAAAGTCAATTCTGGGATTAGGAATTACCCAGCTGGGAGAGGAAGAATGGAAGCAAGCCATTGGGAGCTAAGAATCATCTTGGACTGCTTCCTGAAGAATGAAGTAGCCACTTAAGGGACAGAGTCAAGTAGAACCATGGAGGGAGGTTTTTGACTGTTTTATAATTTAATGGGAAGCTTTTCTGTAGTTTAGATTATGAGTTGCCTTCTGAAATAATGCTTAGTCAAATTTGCTTTTACTTTGTTTGTTACAGTAAAAGTCTTAAATCTTGAAATCTTGTCATGCAATCCTTTTAATCAGTCACTGTAAATTCATTTTTTAAAAACAAGTTATTGGTCTCCATGGGGATTGTAACACTGGTCTGATATTGAACACACCCACCCCCCACACCACCCCCATGCCACCCACCTCCCCACCCCCATCACAAGCCTGGTCTTGTGTCCACCTCTTGGTCACCTTCAGAGCCTTCCTGCTGCTGACTGCCTGGGATCATTCCCATGGGTATAGCTTCCTGCCACCAAGTTCCTGCTTCCACCCACCAACCAGGCTCAATCCATCCCGATGGGACTTTTAATTAATGAGGCTCTGCCGCTAAGATCGACAGGCCTCCACATCCTTGGATTCCCTGGCTGAATCATTCATTACCAGCCCCCAGTCCTCACGGCCTGAATGTCTGATTGTATAGCAGCTTTGAAAAAGGCCTCTCAAGACAAGGGAGGTGGTGGACAGGGTGCGATGGGACAAACAAAAACAGTAAAATAAATGTAAACTGAGACGGGAGAAGGCAATCTTCTGTACTATTATCTCCTTATAAGAAATATATTCAATGTCAGCTCCTGTATCTGTGTAAAATAATGTGATTATTTCAAACTTCTGGAAGCCACAAGATGTAACAGCATGGGGCTACAATTAATCCAGTTTACTTCAAATAGCCAATTGGCAACCTTGTGGGCAACAGTAGATAACAGGGAAGACACTAGTTGCAGAAAACAAAGTCTGCCTCTGGGAGCTGCTCTTGAAGTACTTATAAATGGTTCCATGGAATATATGAAATAATAACACAGGTGAAAGTTCAAACATGCAGGTATCTAGATACATCCAAAGTTATGAGGACTTGAATGACAAGTCTCCTGCAGACAACTATTGCTTTTAACTGGCTGATTCCATGAAATAGAGTCCAGATCTAATTCCTTTAAATTAAAAAAAACTGACTTCCCATAACATCCTTTAATGAGGAACATTTCAAATCTTTACACGCATCACTGGAGCATTTTGTCCATTCCCATAGCAACTCTAACACATAGAACACACTTCTGGGAATTAAACATACCGCTTCAAAAACATGAACTTACTGAACTGTACTATCGCTCAATAGATAAAACCACCAGAGAGCTCTTGAAGTGTGTATTTTTGTGTGTTTTAATGCATGACAGAGGAATCCTAACTGTGATAATAAGCCAGTCATTGCCTGGTCATACAGCAGGTTGCAGCTTGGTTTACATATGCAACAGATGTTTACTGGCTCCCCATGAACTTTGAACTCCTCGAGTTAAAGGGTGAAGTCATGATAACTTCACAAGCCCACAAAACTGCGGCTCACTAGGAGCATCAACTCACCTGTAGATAGGATCCTGCATAATCAGCATCTTGCTCTCATCCCAGGTCCACTCCTTTTTCTGAAGAAAGCAATAAAAAAAAAAGAAAAATTACTTAGCAGCAATAAGTTGTCAACTAACCTGCAAGTGTTTGACGCAGTAATATAGAGTGAAATGTGCTGATTGTCCGGGAAATGGCTGTACACATTGTGTGAAATTCCTGCACTAAGAGACTGTGCCAATCCAAATTCCAAAGGAATTGAATTTAAGGATTATGGCTACAGCTACAAGAAAAATAAACACTGCTCACATACATTACATTCCATTACATTCTGAAAACAGGTAGCATAAAATTGGTTTATATTCCCTTCAGTATAGGAGATTGAGAGCTGATCTGACTGAGGTGTTTAAAATATTAAAAGGGTTTGATAGATAGATCCATGAAAACAATTTCTTCAGGTGGGAGAAGGGGTGAGAGAATCTCAACTGCGGGTGAAGGAAGTTGTGCATTTAAATGTGGAGGTTCCTATACATGCATGTAAATGACCTAAACTCGTCACAGAAAGTTAAATCGAGTTGAGTATTGCTGAAAAAAAGAGACATTCTGTTGAAGCTTTTCGTCTTGCACTCATCAGGACAGATGCAAGAATACCAAATCTCAAAGGGGGTTCGGGGTGGAGGAGTCAGTTGGAGGGGTTGTGGAGGGGGGGAGTCCCATGTGGGAGTCAGTGTGGGTAGAATAGTTACCCAGAAGCAAGAATTGGTTCTAATTCTTCTTACTGTTTCTGGGTAACTATTAATGTAACACAGTCGGAACCATCCAAAATTAAAATTCAAATTGCATTTTTGGATGGTTCCCAGTGCAGGGCAATTGCCCATCGGAAGTTTGAACTTCCCGGGCAATTGCCATGCAATCCTTATCTCGGAACCTTCAGGTCTGGGGGAGGGGGGTGGGGGGTGGTAAAGATGTTCCCCGGCACATCTTTGGGGTGCCTACCAGATACACTGCCCTGGAGCTTGGAAGTTGCAGCCTATTTTCCAAGTTTGCTGATGACACAAAACTATGTGGGAATGAGAGTTATGAGGAACATGCAAAGAGGCTTCATGGGGATTCAGACAGACTAAGTGCGTGGGAAAGAACATGGTTGATGAAATACAATGTGGGAAAATGCGAAATTTTCCATTTTGGTCCGGAAAACAGAAATGCAGTACATTTCTTAAATGGTGAGAGTTTGGGAAGTGTTGAACTTCAAAGGGATCTGGGCGTCCTTGTTCATGAGTCACTGAAAGCTAACATACAGGTGCAGCAAGCAATTGGGAAGGCACGTGATATGTTGGCCTTTATTGCAAGAGGATTTGAGTACAGGAGTAAAGAGGTTTTGCTGCAATTGTGTGGAGCCTTGGTGAGACTGCACCTGGGGTATTGTGTACAGTTTGTAATCTCCTAAACAGAGGTGTGAGGAAAAGAAGGAGAGATAAGGAAAGGCGGCCATGAAAAGGGTCTTCACTTTAGTCTATCCTTTCTTTCCTTTTTTTACTGATGCTAATTGACTTGCCAGTGTGTTTCCAAAATTTTCTTTTTTTATTTTGGTCCATATTATGTCCTATCTCTCCAAAGTGCCTGAACAATTTGCTGTTGCTAACAATACTCCATCATTTCTTCTGCCAACACTGTGAGGGACATCACAATGCTGCCTCTTGCCTCTGTCCCACTCATGAAGACTGCTCTGTGCTACATCACCACCTCCTCCTCCACATTGTGGTTCTGACTGCTCGTTGAACCTGACTCACTAAGCGAAAATCCAAGTCTGCCCCTGAACAAGCCGACAACAAGCTTGTTAGTAGCTTTAAGTGGCCGTTTAAGAAGTTTGGGCAAGTTGTCTCTTCTTCCTCCCAATGGAGGCTTCTGAAATCTGAATGTGCCTAATGGGAAAAGGCATGCCAACCCAGGGGAGGGTGCAGGTATAAGTGACTATCCCAGTGAGGGCAAGAGTTCAACTATTTATTATAGATGTCTTCCTAATGAAATCGTTTTATGACTCACACAACTTCCCCCACTCCCCAAGATTGATAAGCAACATGTTTGACCACTGCTTTGAACTACTAAATAACAACAACAGCTTATTTTTATATAGCACCTTTAACGTAATAAAATATCCCAAGGTGCTTCACTGGGAAAACCAAATAGGACATTGAACTGCATAAGGAGTTAAGCAGATGGAGTAGGTTTTAAGCCGTGTCTTAAAGGAGGAAAGTGAGGTGAAGAAGTGCAGGGAGGATATTTCAGGGTTTGGGGCCCATGCAACAGCCACCAATGATGGAGCGATTAAAATCAGGCATGTTCAAGAGGCCAGAATTACAGGAGTGCAGATATCTCAGAGGATTTTGAGACTGGAGAAGATTGCAGAGATAGGTCACGGAGGGATTTGAAAACAAGGATAAGAATTTTAAATTCAAGATGTTGCTTGACTGGGAGCCAGCACAGGGTCAGTGAGTACAGGGGTGAGAAGTGAATGGGGCTTGGTGTGAGTGAGAGTTATGACATTGGCGACAGAGTTTTGGTTAAGCTCAAGCTTACAAGTTCAAGAATGGGAGACCTGCCAGAACTGCATTGAAATAGTCAAATCTAAAAGATAACAAAGGCATGAGTGCCAGTAATCTGCAGGCTAAATTCCCATCATACAGTAGACTTTCAAACTAAACTTTATTATTTCAGTTGGCCTAATGATAGGTTAATCGATGTTTAAAAGATGAGTTCTGATGAAAGGTCATGCCTCTAACATAATGCTATCTTTCAACTTCAGGTACATTCCCAAGTCCTTTCCACTTTGGGGTCATATTTATATTATATGCTTTTTAAACAAAATTTCTAAGATCCATTTTTTAAAATTTTGATAGTGCAATTGTTATTTTCTGTAAAAAGTCAATGAAAAATCCACAAAGATCTATTATTCTGATCTTGGAAATAAAGAGGCCAATTTTATATACAATAAAAGAAAATTTTATTCATCAATAACATTGTAATTTAGATTTGCACCAATCAGAGCTGTTGTCCCATGTAAAAATGCTGATGTACAAAAACAGATTTGGAGAACATGCATAATGATTCCTGTCTTAACTTTAGAAATTCCACTCTCCAGGCACTGAGAATGAGAAGTAGTGCAAACTTGGAAGCAAAAGACCAGAGACATAAATATGCAACATGAAGAAAACTAGGAAATGGAAAATGGGGAATAGGCACAGAAAAGACTTCAAATCTTCTAAATGAATGGTTTCTATTTCGTTGCCGGCAGACTTGTCAATAAATAATTCATTTGATCAGTTTTTCTACATTCCAATAGTGACCACACCTCAAAGGCACTAATTAAGTGTAAAGCACTTTGGGACATCCTGAAGTTATGAAAGATGTTATATAAATGCAATTTTTTCTTTCTTTCCAAACATTAGGCCATTCTCAAGGGTAGTCATCCTGCTTAGCGCCAATATCATAGGATATATAACTAAAACCAGCAGACCTGCCAAGGCAACCATTTGTAAAGTACATCAATTACCTAAACCCAGTTTAGCTTTTGGGGACCACAGTCCTTCCAAACTCTTTCTTGGGGTACCTGAACCAGGATTATTGAGCATACTGGCCATGTGCTCGGCCATTCAAACTCTTCCCGGTTCCTCATTCAGTTAAATAGATATAATTTAAAATTTGCCTCATTGGTTGTAGCTTTCTTCCAGTTTGTCTGGATGTCAGCATTGGACACCGTGTGAAAAGGTTTAGAGAAGGAGGGGAAAACATACCCTACGTCACCCCCGTCCTGATGGCCATTTTTATGTGTGGTTGCATCAAATTTTGTGTAGGCCCTCGGTACGCAAACACCAAGTGTCACTATGTGCTGAGGTTCTGTCTGTCTCCGGTGTTGTGAAAGATGGCTCGGGCCACACTGCCCCAGAAACGCCAGCCCGTTGGATGTGCCATACCACCTGCCTCTTGTGGAAAAGTTTCTGCAGAAAAAACACCTTTGACCACAAGTTTATTTGGCTGGCCTGCATGTAACAGGGGAGGGGATGGCATAGTGGTATTATCACTGGGCTAGTAATCCAGAGACCCAGGGTAATGCTCTGGGGATCCAGGGTAATACTCTGGGGATCCAGGGTAATGCTCTGGGGATCCAGGGTAATACTCTGGGGATCCAGGGTAATGCTCTGGGGATCCAGGTTCAGTTCTCATCATGGCAGAAGATGGAATTTGAATTCAATAAAAAAAGATCTGGAATTGAAAGTCTGATAACCATGAAACCATAGGCAATTGTCATTAAAAACCCATCTGGTTCACTAATGTCCCTTTAGAGGTGGAAATCTGCAGCCCTTACCTGGTCTGGTCTACATATGACTCCAGACCCACAGCTATGTGGTTCACTCTTAAGTGCCCTCTGAAAAAGGGCAATTAGGGGTGGGCAATAAATGCTGGCCTAGCCAGCGACGCCCATGTCCCATGAATAAAAAACTTATTTTCGAGACCCTGAAGGAAAAGGAGATGGTGGATCCTGTGGGATGGTTCCCCGAGCAGACTGTCAAAGTCATTTGGCAGAATGCCTCATCAGCAAAACTTTCAAAGAAGCACCAGAATGGAGCCTGGCTGGCGGTGAGAAAGGCCCTCCCCGTCAGATCCTTCCTGCTGCCCAGAGTCTCTCCCCCTCCACATGCTGCCCTCATGACAGCTGCAGTGGGGATGAGCCCATCACCCATCTCCTTCTGCAATGTGCCTTTACAAAGAAGGTCTGGAAAGAGATAGAGAGTGACTTTTGTTTAGGTTCATCTCAAGCAGCTCATCCCTGGGGGCACACGTAGATAAACATCAACTGTGGCTGGTGGACCATCAACTTAGTCAAATACACTCTTTGGTCAGCCCGAAACCTATTGGTCTTCCAGTGCAAAGACATGTCCTCGACCTATTGTGGCACATTCCAAGGTCCAGGACTAAGTGGCGAGGGGTGCACTAAAGCTTGGGACAGCTGCCACAAAGACCCAATGGGGAAAGGTCACAATCTAAAGTCCACCTGCCATATTATACTAAGTGGCTGGAAACTTTGTAAAATGCCTCCAGAGGTATCTTTGTCACGGAATGTACATTGTAAATATCACATGTAATTGCAATTGTATTGAAGCAGCTCAGAGTGCCATTCTGTATGGAATACACATGAACTGTATTGCACTTTCAGTAATGTCCAATTTGAATTGTTATGGAATGTAATTTTACAATAATTTTTTTTATGGATAGAGTATATTTTGGAGGGAAAAAAAGCTTGTGGCTTTTAAAGGCGATTCCTCTGAGCACAGCTTTTAAGGTTGCAAAGCAGTCCTGGTATTTCTGAAAGCCAACCTCCTCAGGGCAAAGCAAACTTGCAGCGGGGGTTTCAAACAGGTATTAGGTCTTTTACATCAAACCACTGGAGCAAAAGAGCTAAAGCCCCAGTGAGAAATAAACTATGCTCACCTGACTTTCTTCCCTTCCCTACTCCATCTCTTCTTCCAAACTAGGAGCAGCTCAAAGATCAAGCCCCAACCATGGGTACCTCATCAATTCTCAACCACAGCTCCTAGACCCATTATCAAAGGCACAGGGTACGCGCAGCATTCTTCAAACAAAATTAAAGTGTGTATTCTCTCCTAAGATCATGTTACTGCAAATATTACAAGATGTTACTGTTTTGCTGGTTTATGTTTATTCCGCAAGCAACATCACTGAAACAGACTATTTGGCCATTACCTCATTGTGGTTTTTGAGACCTTGCTGTGTGCAAACTAGCAACCACATTTCCTTCATTACAACAATTACCACACTTGAAAAAACCTCACTGGCTGCAAACTGCTTTGGGATATCCTACGGTCTTGAAAGGTGTTACAGGTCAAAGGCTGGGAATTCTGTGGTGAGTAACTCACCTCCTGACTCCCCAAAGCCTGTCCACCATCTACAAGGCACAAGTCAGGAATGTGATGGAATTCTCCCCACTTGCCTGGACGAATGCAGCTCCCACAACACTCAAAAAGCTCAACACCAGCCAGGACAAAGCGGCCCACTTGAGCGGTATCCCATTCACCGCTTTAAACATTCATCCTCTCCACCATCAACGCACAGTGGCAGCAGTGAGTGCCATCTACAAGATGCACGCAGCAACTCACCAGGATTCCTTCCACAACATCTTCCAAACCCATGACCTCTACCATCTAGAAGGACAAGGGCAGCAGATGCATGAGAATAACACCACCTTCAAGTTCCCCTCCAAGCCACACACCATGCTGACTTGGAAATATATGCAGCTGGGTCAAAATCGTGGAACTCCCTAACAGCACTGTGGGTATTGCTACAACATATGGACTTCAGCAGTTGAAGGCTGCTCACCACCACCTTCCTTAGGACAATTAGGGATGGGCAGTAAATGCTGGTCTAGCCAGAGACACCCACATCCCATGAATGAATTTAAAAAATGCAAGTCTTCCTTTGTCTTTTACTGAATATATTGCAATTCCATACTAATCATGAAGTATATATGTTTTAAATATGTTCTCAAAAATATATTGTTTCAGTTAAAACATGTATAAACAATGTTATAATGTAGAGATTTAATATTCCAAAACGACTTACAAGGAGAGTCATCCAGAATGAAGTCGGGGTCACTCTCCTGTCCTCGTCCTTAGCTTCTAGACTCTTGGCCATCTAAAGTACACAATAATCAACAACACAATTAATAATCCAAGATAGGAAAGCACCCACAAATCACCACAAAAAAATCCTCACTTCTTCTGCAGACTGCTAACACACTACAAGAAAAAGTGGTACAAAATGTACTTAGTGCTTTGATGAATCAAATTGGGAAAACCTCAAGTGCTGAGGCGCAGGAACAGCAAGCCATCAATACATTAATTTAAGCATTACTTACAATCAAATATCTCAGTGCTTGACCAGAGACCCATTTTACAACAATGACATTTCCTAAAAATTAATTAGGAACAGCACACCTCTCATATTAATGAAAATTCATCATGGGAGAGGTGATGGCGTAGTGGTATTGTCACTGGACTAGTAATCCAGAGACCCTGGGTAACAGTCTGGGGACCCGGATTCGAATCCTGCCACAGCAGATGGGAGAATTTGAATTCAATTAAAAAACAAAATTGGGAATTAAAAGTCTAATGATGACCATGAAGTGATTGTTGTAAAATCCCATCTGGTTCACTAATGCCCTTTAGGGAAGGAGACCTGCTGTCCTTACCTAGTCTGGCTTACATGTGACTCCAGACCCACAGCAATGTGGCTGGCCCTTAAATGCCCTCTCAACAAGGGCAATAAATGCTGGCCTAGTCACTGACACCCACATCCCATGAGTGAATTAAAAAAAAAAATTCTTCCATGTTAAAAATGAAAAAAAAATTCCATTCTTAGTGTTTTCCTTTTTCAAATAGGAGATACATTAATTTCCCTCCCTCCTTCATAAAACAGGAAGATCCAAACATTTGTAAAAGCTCCCAAAGCTTAAAATATTGCATCAGGAAAGGGTCGATAAAATGAAGGCAAAACCAAGTCTCAGTTCAACTCATCACCTCCGTAAATGAGCAGTGAACAGCACTGATCCCATCCTACCAGAGGAGTACGACAGTTGGATGACTGAGTCTGATCTGTCTATAATCAATTCATTTTCACTGTATTTTTAAGACTAAATTAAATCAGAACTAAATTAAATCAGAACTCTCTACGCAATCTGAATCATCATTAAACATTTGTATTTCTGGAGCTGTTGTTATGTTTCTTCTGAGCAATACTACATTACAATATCCATTTTAAAATGGTGCATCTTTAAGTGTTTGGAAAGCAAACAAGGATGCCAAAATCTTTGATTCAGAATTGTTCCCCTTTAAAACACACAGTGCCACTCTGCCAGTGGACATAATTGATAGCAGCAGAGTCATGGACACTTCATACTCAATGTTTTGAAAATAACTAGCAAGTTTGGTACCATTTTTGATTCACTTTTTAAGTGCAGAATGCAATAGAAAATCCAATAAAACATTTTGGGTAGTCATAAAACTCTGTTATTTCTGTGATGAAAGTTAGAATTGAATGTTTCACAACCTTCCCCTCGCTTTATCCCAAGTAGCTTATCTCTGTGTTGTTTACATATCAGCTATATGCCTGTTGTAGGTGTATAACTGCCATTTTCAATTTATTAGTGGGAAATTACAGTCAAAGTACATGTACTCTGATATAGCTGTACTGGCTCCACAAAGAGCCTGTTGTACTGCATCATTTCCAGTTTAACAGACTTCGGGACCAGTTATCGCAATTCAGGCTGGTAGATTTGAGAAAATAAATGGATGCATGAGACAGGCCGCTTGAGGGTCTCGCAGGCTTCCCGATTTCTTTATCTGACAATCACAGCCACCCCAATTAGAAGCGGGTTAAAAGGCCATTGGGACCACCTGCCCCATGGGATCCTGATTGGTGTTGATTAACTTGGCCAGAGTCCAGTGGGAATCGCGTCTGCGTCTAAAATCCGGTGGTGTTAAACTTGGGAATGGTGCAGGAAATGGAGCCAGTCTATTTGAACTACTCCCCCACTCCTTTCCCTCTGACATGGGAAGGATTACCTCTTATCATGGCAGTGGGGATTGGAACCCACGTGATGTAACAGTTGTGTGGCATGTCAATCTCAACATGCTGCTCTACTTGAAGTGCTGAGTAGAAATCCTAGCTTCTCGGAGAGATAGGAGGATCTAACAAAAGTAAAATACCAGTGCAGGGAAAGCAAAGCAAACACACACTCAAAAGGTTCATCACCTTAGAATAATCCTTTACTAAAGGGTTACTTCTTCATAATCTTGGCTACCAAACATAAATGAAAGTAGGACATCTCTGATGCAGAGCTTGTTGTATTGTTCTCTCAGGAGTCCTTAGAGGAGACCGTTACTTCACAGGTGAATTGATTTTAAAGAATACATATGACCAATAATTTCCCATATTCCATATTTCTCAACTACCATTTTGTTCTTAGGATGTTCATGCACAGGGTGTGGGGAAGTCTGAAAAATAATGGACATCTGCTGATGTGTTATCACTCTGACAAAGATAACTGAGTTCCCTTCTGCATTTATTAAAGTTCTTCCTCTAAGGATACAGCAGCCTAAACTTTTGGGGAATCGTGGAGTCCCGCGGGAACTTCAAAAATGGCAGGCGGGACCCAGATACGGAAGTCCCGCACCATGTCCAACAGGTCATATTCCCGCTAGGGAAAGAGTAAAGAATGTGAATCACACATGAGGGAAACTCAAACTCAGCAGGGTCATTTTTAACTCATTGTCAAGTTCAAACAGACCCCATTTTCGCCAGAACAAGGGTCTTCTCCTGCATTGTGGGAATTACGCATTTTTCGAGTAGAGTAAATGCTCATGAAGGATGGGAAAGGTCTGTGGAACAGTCATGCTGTCAAGTTATTTAAATCTTGTGTCCTTTATAAATGTAGAAAAAGAAACAGCCTGCTTTGTTCCAGGAGTTGAATTGCATTTGTGCTGCAGTTTCAATTGCTTTTTGTTGCCATAACCCTAAGTGTTATCATTATTAGTGCTTGACTGCTTTCCATATCCTATCTATCACAGTGGTCGGGTGGCGGGGGGGTGTAGGGAGGGGAGGTGGCTGTATGTTCAGAGTTTGATTGACAGCTCAAAGAGGTTATTAAATGACTAGTTGTCTTTAATGTGGGGTTACAAATACAAATGTTTGTTTTTATAAGGGATTGAGTGTTTGAGGGAACTTAGATGTACTCAATGAGTTTTTATCAATGAGTGTTTTTTTAAGACATGGTGAATATGGATACTTAGAACTTTATTTTATTTCATCTCAGCATGGCTCCCGAGGTCTACCCACAGTGGATACTGCGTGAGTTGGTATGGAGGGTGTAAGGGGAAAGGGTGGTGGGGCATAAGATGGAATACGGGCTATAAGGAGCCATGGGGGTAGGTGGTGGAATCACTCTAATTTGGCATGGGCCGATAAGGGGTCATGGGGGTGGGTGGGTTCATGGGTTGGCACTAAGTGGCCTGGGGCTATAAGGAGCCATAGGGTTAGTGGGGATGTGGGTTGGCAAGAGTTGGCATCAAGTTGGCATGTGTGTTATAAGAGGCCATGGGGATGGGTGGGGGCACAGGTTGGCATGAGTTGGTACATATGGGCATGGACCGTGGATGTGGGGTTGAGTCCCAGAGGGCCTAATATTTAACAAAACAACTGTGATAAAGTCCCAGGGAACTGAGGCAGGCCTTTTAGACAGCACCCAGCAGCCCGTGACCACCTCTGATCTGAGTCTGGTGGGTAGCCGACTATACCCCTCGCCCGCTCGGTGCCCCCCACCCCAATCCAGGCCAGTGACTGTGCTTCTAACATAGTGAGACGGACAGTCCAGAAATCATTGGGCTAAGGTTCTCAGAAGTGGGCTAAAAGCTTAAAAAGCTGATCATTGCCATCATTCATTACAAGAAGAGAAATGAGTTGGACACAAGGACATCAGCTTCTTCCTTTCTCACATTTGCACAGTTAACACAAGAATGGAAGTATAGACTATAATTAACCTAGACACTGCTTCTAATTGGAAGTGCCAGTGTGATGGTCCCTGTGATGGCTGTTTTTGGCTAACAACGAAATTGGAAAGACAACAGGGGCTATGAGTCTTAACTGATTTACCTATCTTTGAGCAGCCGTCACTGCTTTTTACACCAAAAGCAATGGGTCCACAAGGCCATTCTGCTCATTAACTGTCACGTTGCTTCGCTTTGTAGGTTGAAAGTAAATTCAGATCAACCATTTAACAAGAGCTTGCATGTTACAGTTGATAAGAACTGAATGTTTGACTGCACTAATGTGCCTCCCTTACTTCACATACCATTCACAGGGTCATTATAACCTTAGTAGGCCACCTTTGGGCTTGTTCAGTTGTTGGAACAGCCTATTTTGTATCCTTTACTATGACACTGTGTCTTATTCACCTTCAGTATGAGATAGCCCTGTATCTTCTGCAATGTGGCTTCTCACAGCCCTTTTCTTAAATGGTATAAGTTTCAATAAAAACAGAGATAAAACTAATGGGACTGATATCCTGATTGAGTCATTTGCAGGTCAGCAAACTGTAACCAGTGGGGAGCCACAGGGACCAGTGCTGGGGCCTCAACTATTAACAACCTATATTAATGACTTGGAAAAAGTATGTTGTAGCCAAATTTGCTGGTGACATGAATATAGGTAGGAAAGCAAGTTATGAGGAGGATGCAAAAAGTCTGCAAAGAGATAAGTTAAGTGAGTGGCAGATGAGGTATAATGTGGGAAAATGTGAGGTTGCCCACTTTGGTAGAAAGAATAGAAAAGCAGAATATTATCTAAATGAAGAGAGACTACAGAATGTTGTGATGCAGAGGGTCTGGGTATGAATCATAAAAAGTTAGCATGTAAGTAGAGCAAACAATTAGGAAGGCAAATGGAATGTTGGCCTTTATTGGAAGGAGGGGTGGAGTATAAAAGTAGGGAAGTCTTGCTACAACTGCACAGGACATTCGTGAGACTGTGCCTGGAGTACTGCATACAGCAGTTTCCCTATTTAAGGAGGCATATACATGCATTGAAGGGAGATCAGAGGAGGTTCACTCAGTTGATTGCTGGGATGAAGGGATTGTCTTATGAGGTAAGGTTGAGCCTCTACTTGGAATTTAGAAGAAATGAGAGATGATCTTATTGAAACATATAAGGCTCTGAGGGGACTTGGCAGGGTAGATACTGAGAGGATATTTCCTCTCATGGGGAAACTAGGGGGAGCCATTTCAGAATAAGGGGTCTCCCATACAAAACGGAGATGAAGAGGAATTTCTTCTCTCAAAGGGTTGCTGGTCTTTGGGATTCTCTTTTCAAGAGAGCAGGGGAGGCTGAGTCATTGAATATGTTCAAGGCTGAGTTAGACAGATTTTTGTTCTACAAGGGAATCAAGGGGCCAGGCAGGTAGGTGGAGTTGAGGCCACAGTCAGATCAGGTATTATCTCTTTGAATGGCAGAGCAGGCTCGAGGGGTCGAATGACCTACTCCTGCTCTTACATCTTATGCTCTCACATTCTCCAAAAGAATGCCTATTTCTGATTTCAGATAAAAAAGGGCCAGAGATCCTTTACTCCTTTACATTGCACCTGGATTTCTGGGTCCTCACCAGGAGTGTGGTGCAATGTTGGGAGGAGGGGGCCAGAGATGAGGGTGGGAGCTGGACCTCCAACCGCAACAGATACAGACCCAGCATTGAATTAAGAGGTGCAAAGAAGTTTTTTTCAAATGTCTGTTTCATACAGCATCATCAATGGAAGGCAGAGCACCTCAAGAAGATAAAAACAAAAATACCTGGAAAAACTCAGCAGGTCTGGCAGGATCTGCGGAGAGGAACACAGTTAACGTTTCGAGTCCGAATAACCCCTCAACAGAACTAAGTAAAAATAGAAAAGAGGTGAAATATAAGCTGGTTTAAGGGGGGGGTGGGACAAGTAGAGCTGGATAGAGGGCCAGTGATAGGTGGAGATAACCAAAAGATGTCACAGACAAAAGGACAAAGAGGTGTTGAAGCTGGTGATAATATCTAAGGAATGTGATAATAAAGGTACAGATAGCCCTAGTGGGGGTGGGGTGATGGAATCAAAAAAGGCTAATAGGTAGAGATAAAACAATGGGTGGAAATACATTTAAAAATAATGGAAGTAGGTGGGAAAAGAAAAATCTATATAAATTATTGGAAAAAGTGGGGGGGGGGAATCGAAAAGGGGGTGGGGATGGAGGAGAGAGTTCATGATCTAAAATTGTTGAACTGAATATTCAGTCCAGAAGGCTGTAAGGTGCCTAGTCGGAAGATGAGGTACTGTTCCTCCAGTTTGCGTTGAGCTTCACTGGAACAATGCAGCAAGCCAAGGACGGACATGTGGGCAAGAGAGCAGGGTGGAGTGTTGAAATGGCAAGCGACAGAGAGGTCTGGGTGATGCTTGCGGACAGACCGAAGGTGTTCTGCAAAGTGGTCACCCAGTCTGCATTTGGTCTCTCCAATGTAGTGGAAACCACATTGGGAGCAATGAATGCAGTAGACTAAGTTGAGGGAAGTGCAAGTGAAATGTTGCTTCACTTGAAAGGAGTGTTTGGGCCCTTGGACGGTGAGGAGAGGGGAAGTGAAGGGGCAGGTGTTACACCTTCTGCGGTTGCATGGGAAGGTGCCGTGAGAGGCAGTTGAGGTGTAGGAGGTTGTTGAGGAGTGGACCAGGGTGTCCCGGAGGGAACGATCCCGGCAGAATGCCACTGTGGGGGTGAAGGGAAGATGCGTTTGGTGGTGGTATCATGCTGGAGTTGGCGGAAATGGCAGAGGATGATCCTTTGAATGCGGAGGCTGGTGGGGTGATAAGTGAGGACAAGGGGGACCCTATCATGTTTCTGGGAGGGAGAAGGCGTGAGGGCAGATGTGCAGGAGATGGGCCGGACAGGGTTGAGGGCCCTGTCAACCACTGTGGGTGGAAAACCTCGGTTAAGGAAGAAGGAAGACATGTCAGAGGAACTGTTTTTGAAAGTGGTATCATCAGAACAGATTCGATGGAGGCGAAGGAACTGAGAGAATGGGATGGAGTCCTTATAGGAAGCGGGATGTGAGGAACTATAGTCGAGGAAGCTGTGGGAGTCGGTAGGCTTGTAATGGATATTGGTGGACAGTCTATCACCAGAAATTGAGACAGAGAGGTCAAGGAAGGGAAGGGAAGTGTCAAAGATGGACCATGTGAAAATGGAGGGGTGGAAATTGGAAGCAAAATTAATAAATTTTTCCAGGTCCAGACAAGAGCATGAAGCAGCACCGAAGTAATCATCGATGTACCAGAGAAAGAGTTGTGGGAGTGGGCCGGAGTAGGACTGGAACAAGGAATGTTCCACATACCCCATAAAGAGACAGGCATAGCTGGGGCCCATGCGGGTACCCATAGCCACACCTTTTATTTGGAGGAAGTAAGAGGAGTTTAAGGAGAAATTGTTCAGTGTGAGAACAAGTTCAGCCAGACGGAGGAGAGTAGTGGTGGATGGGGATTTTCGGGCCTCTGTTCGAGGAAGAAGCGGAGAGCCATCAGACCATCCCGGTGGGGAATGAAGGTGTAGAGGGATTGGACGTCCATGGTGAAGAGGAGGCAGTTGTGGCCAGGGAACTGGAAATTATTGATATGATGTAGGGTGTCAGAGGAATCATGGATGTAGGTGGGAAGGGACTGGACAAGGGGAGAGAGAAGGGAGTCAAGATAACGAGAAATGAGTTCCGTGGGGCAGGAACAGGCTGACACGATCGGTCTGCCGGGACAGTCCTGTTTGTGGATTTTGGGTAGGAGGTAGAAGCGGGCCGTCTGAGGTTGGGAGACTATCAGGTTGGAAGCTGTGGAAGGAAGATCTCCAGAGGAGATGAGGTCAGTGACAGTCCTGGAAACAATGGCTTGATGTTCAGTGGTGGGGTCATGGTCCAGGGGGAGGTAGGAGGAAGTGTCTGCGAGTTGACACTCAGCCTCTGTGAGGTAGAGGTCAGTGCACCAGACAAGAACAGCACCACCCTTGTCAGCGGGTTTGATGACAATGTCAGGGTTGGACCTGAGAGAACGGAGTGCAGTAAGTTCAGAGAGAGACAGGTTAGAGTGGGTGAGGAGCAGAGAAATTGAGACGACTAATGTCACGCCGACAGTTCTCAATGAAAAGATCAAGAGAAGGTAAGAATCCAGAGGGAGGGGTCCAGGTGGAGGGAGAATATTGGAGGTGGGTAAAAGGATCCTCAAGAAGATGTTGATAGGTTTGATCAGAAGGTCTGAGAAATTGGGCAGTAAGGTAAAGACGACCAAAACTGGGAAGTTGGGATAGTTTAGCAACTTTCTTAATTTGGGGCTCAGGCTTCTATCTGTGAATAGGCCAAGCTGCATTCTACTTGAATAACCAACAACACATCCACACCCTAAACTGCACCTGGCCATCCGGCAGGACTTTCTGTTTTTGCACAAAGTGTCAAAATATAACTGGAAAGTTCCTTAAAATAACTCAGGCTTGATGCAGACCACCTGAAGCCTCCACTTCCCAAGTGCCTCTCGTAATTGTTAACAGTTTCACCTGACTCAGAGCTACCAATAACAATCCCATCACTTTGCAGATGTACTAGATGGATAGTGGCATGTGTAAACAGATGTCACAATCAATCATCAGCACAGCCAAGGACCAAGACCTTTACGAGCTCTGTCAGCGACCAAAGCAGAATCCTATAAATACGCAAGAGGTCAAACGTCTAAGCAGCCATAGCAATCACAAATGAATAGATTCCACAGCAAATTGCTTCTAGCTGCACACAATGACACAAGTGAACTGGAAAACATGAAACTCCAGTAGATGATGACTGAAAGCTCCATAATGGCAGGGCATGGGCTTTGCTATAAATCACTACCTCAAAGATAGCTCAAGGTGAACCCACCTTCTTCTTCTTCCTGAGGAGGACTTTGACGCCATCCACTGATACCATTATATTCACTTTCTTTTTCTTGATGTTCTTGGCTTTGAATTCATACTGAAATAAAAAGGGATGGAAGAGCTATATTAATAAGTGATGCCATCCTTAACCATCAGCAAAAATTTGGAGAATGTTATTTTCATCATTTCCCTTGAAGATTTAAAACAAACCTGTGAAGCCTGCCTTCATCCCACCCCTTGTATCTCCCCCCCACCCCGTCTACTTATACATAGCAATGGCATAATATGTTCCAATGCCTTGTGCTGGAGTGTTGGTAGGTCACAAGGTTTTACTCATCATTCTTCTACGTTGCAGGTGCCATTGGGCAAAGATATTTGTCCCATAGGAGGAGGGATTTACTCTGGGCCACAATAACTGGCTCACAGCAGCCAGGTCACAACCAACACTGCCATACCTTAACAGGGCACTTTGCTGTGGTCAAGAAGATGGCTCATCACCACCTTCTTGTGGGTGATTAGGGATGGGCAACAAATGCTGGCATTGCCAGCCCTGTTCGCACCCCATGAAAGAATATCAAAAACTTGTAAAAGATTATTTTTAATACATCCAACTTAATATAAAGGTTAAGACACAATTTGAAGTATGCATCCAGGCCATCATTTTACTCCTTCCTTGTGAAAGATTAATGGCAACGACCTTTAATTATCGCATATGACGGCGCAGTGAGTCATGAGGCAGGATAGCACTACAGATGGGGAATGGCTTTGCATTATTGTCGCAGCTTTGTTAGAGGTTAGTAAAGCTTCTGCAGCAGTAAACAAAGTAAACATTAATAACGGAAACAAAGCTCCTTGCCTGCAATGCTCCAGCGAGTTAATCCAGTGAATAGCTGACCCAAACTTTAAAGTCCCAGATTCTATTTCAATTTTCGCTACACCAGTAAGGATGCTATGGTTGGGCTGAGTGCTGCTGAATTAGTGAGGGGTTGACCGACCAGAGTTCCTGCTTCTGTTCTCTATACTTTAACCCTTGCCAGAAGTGCCAACAACAGAATATAAAAATTGGTGGGTAGCAGTGAGCATGAGCTGCCAATACGAGGTCATCATTGTCAGTCAGCAGGTCCTAATGATTGGTCAGTACATTCATGGTTACAATGGCAGAAGCAACAACTGCCATTTATCAACAGCTTTAATGTTTAAAAAAAATATTTTTAAGCGCTTCTTGGAAGGCACAAGAGAAAATGGATACTGAGGCTAAAAAGATTAGAAAGAGTGTCCAAAGGCTTGACTGAAGTGTTGGGTTATCAGGAGATTTGTTTTTAAAAAAAGGAAAGAGAGGTGGAGAAGAACGGTTTAGAGAAGCAACTACGAAGAATAGGACACAGGAAGTGATGTCATCAAACGGATGTTGGAGTAAAGGGAATGCACAAGAGACTTGAGTCAGAGGCATAAAAAATTCTGGGGTGTGCAGTTATTAGGGCAGAAGGATGCTACAGGTGATAAAGAGCAAGGTGATGGGGCGATGTTGGGCGAGGAATTTAGCTATCATTCCCAATGCCTCGAAATGAATGTAAATGATGAAGGAATGAGCTGATGGGTGGGCAGGGTGTCGTGAAGATGTGCTTTATGCCAATTAATGATGTTTAATCCACCAGCTGGAAATCTGAATTGCACATTTAAAAACAGACTTTTCAAACACGCAGAAACTAAAGTGATTCGAACTCATAGCCCAAGATGGATCACATTCCAATTCATTGGAGTTGTGTCAGTCTGTCTGCAAAATCCATCAAAGACAATGACTTCAGGGGAGTGTTGACAATTCACATCTCCTGTCTCATTAGCAAGGCATCCATGACAATCACCTGAGGTATTCAACTGTTGGAGACTGGCCATGAAGACGAATCACTCAGACACAGACTCTGACTCCATTAGCTTCCAGACCCAAGCTAATCAAGTCACCTTTGAAATACACAGACAATAGCTTTTTCTGAATCCCCCTGGAAATTGGAGAAGGAAGTTCACATGACAAGCCAACCATTTGTATGTTTTAAGTACATGATTTATCAGCAAAATTGAGGACTAGCAGGTTGGGGAGAAGACCTAAGTAGGATCGCTCCTACCTCCTGTCCTCTCCAACCCACCTGGTAAGCTTTAAGCCCTGTTTGCTAACTGTGATTATCCAGGGATGCCTTGGTGCAGATAAAGATTTCTTAAAGCAGTCCAATCCAGCACTACCATCTCCTGAAGAACAACCAACTCAGTCATCCAAATCTTTAAATTGGAAGCATCAAGACCATTGAATGCAGCCTGAAGACAGCGAGTCACCAAACCACAGACTGCATACTCTTTTACTTCTTTAGAAATTGACTCTAATTTGGCAGACCCATCCTTTCCCACTCTGTAATCTGTACTTGTGTGTGTGTGAGCTTCAAGTTTGTATGTGTGAAAGTTGGTACGTACTTTATTATTTTGCTTAGATCGGTTTGAGTATAATAAAGCTAACCTCTTTCTTTGTTAAGCTCAGGGAAATCTGTCCTATTGGTTCTTTTATGACCACGTGCATAAATTGTTAATTCTCACTGAATTGGCAAATAGATCCTCTTAAAACAAAAAACCTGTTACGGTCAAACAAGGGGGTAGGCAAAGAGGGGAGCCATTCACCCCTCCTCACCTGGTCCTAACAAGGGCAAGATGTGCGGTAGAGTTTGAAACAAGTTGTCAGTTCTACAGTTTGGATTTTGGGAGGACAGCAAAGAGAGAGTTGAAAATGTTGAGTCAGGTTGCAGCCAATAGAAGAAATAAGGTCATAAGCACCAATCTGAAGGGACAGAAGTATCACCAAGTATGAGAATACTTCATAAATACTGACCAGTCTAGACTGAATTATAAGTATTAGCTGGTAGGAAGGAAGGTTCTAAATGTCCACAAGGAATGCCCAGAATAGCTAATGTTCAAAGTGCCAGGCATCAGAGATAGATCTTGGCTATTTTGAAGCATCACTATATTTGAATATGCCTGAACTGTCACCGGCACTGACATGTCACTGTCACTTGAGTGAATAATGATAAGACAATGACTGCATTAATATCAGCTGCCCTTGAATCCAAAAGTGCACCCCGTGTTTATGAAAATCAGTCTTAATATATTCTAAGGAATACAAGCAATAGTAATTCATTACAAATAAAACAGCATATTTCCTTTAGCATCATTTAACATTGAAAAGATTGTGACTGTAAAGTAGAACCTGCTGTCTCTCAAGCTGATTATCTGCATTCCATTAATCCTGAAGCATAGCAGATGTCAATATGTTAAGTTGCACCAGTCTGACACAAATTAGTTCATTCAGGCTCGAAAATAAGCTTATTCAGGTGAGCAAAGGTTGACAAATGCTTTTCCTCTCTTTGGTTTCCTGCTTCTCAAACCTTCCACTTTCAAAGCCGGAATCCTTTGCATGTTTTAATGCGTTGACACCACTTCCAAAGGAAGTGAGCGACGATAATCTGGTTGAAACACTCTACAGAGAGATGGATAAATATTATATAGTTAATGATGATGTATAGAAATTATGAATTGCGAATGCCAATCCAGTCAGACCACTGAAGTTTAATCTTTAGCAAAAGTCAAGTTTAGTCTGCATTGTTGAGATCAATGGGCAGACATCGGGAAACCAAAGAACACTGCAGCCATTTAAGGATGTTCTGTTCGTAGCTTGAATAATGACAAAGGCTTCTGAGAGTGCCTGTTATGGTAGTAAATAATTGTAGTCTTATGTGTGTGCGTGAAACCTTTTATTTTGTTAATAAATATTTTAATTTAATTTTTAAAATCTCTAAAGGTCTTGGTGGACTCATAACTTTTAAATTCAGCGCACACATATTCTCGTAATAAATACAAATTGCAAAACAATTGTGATAGTGCGACCAAGTTTTCTTGTGATTTTGGTCTGCCTGGCACACATCATCTGCCAAGTCATAACAGGAGTGAATGTTTAAGGTGGTGGATGGGGAGTCGCTCAAGTGGGCTGCTTTGTCCTTGATGATGTCGAGCGCCTTGAATGCTGTTGTTGCTGCACTCATCCATGCAGGTGGGGATTATTCCATCACGCTCCTTTTGCCTCGTAGATGGTGGGCAGGTTTTGGGAAGTCAGGAGGCAAGTTACTTGCTGTAAAATTCCCAGCTTCTGATCTGCTCTTGTAGCCACAGTATTTGTATGGCTGGTCCTGTTCAGCTTCTGGTCAATAGTAACCCCACAGGACGCTGATGGTGAAGTGTCTGCAATGGTAATGCTGTTGAACATCAAGGGAAGGTGGTTAGATTCTTGTTGGAGGTGGTAATTGCCTAGCACTTGTGGGGAAAGAATGTTGCTTGGTCTGACGTGGCAAGGATCAATGTTATCAAGGCTATTGGGAAATAAGTTAACTGAATAATCAATTATAGGACTCAGTAAATTGAGCAGTTTACTAGAAGTGCTACTGGAAGGCTTAGTTTAACAAACTCGTTTGTTTGCTTGGTATTTGAAGAATCTGTCAGCTTAGATTGCATTTTTAGGTGTCTCGGGGAGAGATGCAAGTTGGGTGAGAAGCACCAACTGAATGTTCAGGAATCCACTGGAAGAAAATAATTTGCAACAGTAACAGTCCCAAGTGAGAAGCCTTTGTGTGTCAAGCTAGTAATAACTCTTCACTGGTTTATGTGGCTGTAAAGATATTGCTGGGGCAAAGGAATAGTGGAATTTTGAATTATCTTCTTGTGCTGGGATCTTTCCAACCTTTTTTCTGGTGTAATATAGTTCACTTTTTTTGTTTAATAAATATTTTACTCTTTGTTTTAAAGGTTTATCAGCTGACTCCTGTGAATTTGTTCAGTAACTTTCCTCCACAGTTTCTAAAAAAAAAAGTTCAGATCTATCAAGCCAGGTTTCACTCTGGGGTCTGACTTGTCCAGTATTAACAGCAGCTGGGATTGTAACAGAGTGGATTCATAAATCTGAATCTTCCAATGAGTGGGGCCTAAAGATGCTAAGGGTGGATGTAGCAGAATATGGAAAGATCATCCAAACTCCATAAAACAGATCAAAACTACTCCCAACACAACTCTTTTATCTCGTTGTGAATCCGTAAGGTTACAGGAGGAATATAACTGAACTTGCTGATGTTTTTCAAGCATAACTGTAACTTATTAGCTCATAGAGACATGCAGCATCTATCCTGCACCTGAGGTAAACACAGATAAATGGAGCAATCATGGCTTAATCTGGAACACACTGACATGGGGTTTGAATACACTGGGCCCCTAGAGAAGCAAAAAAGTGCAGGTGCTAAACAGTGTAGTTTTTCTTCACAGTGTACCAAACAAATGGATGTTACTTGGGTGCTAAGCCCCAAAAAATCCATTCTCTGGCTCATTTCATTGTACAGGCTCAATTAATAACAAATGCTTATGGATTCCTTTGTGTACCTTGGCAGGCAGAACCATATACTTGCACACACAGTGTCTCTTGGTTTGTTAGTGCAGTTAGAAAATTACAGGAGGTATCATTTGGTTTCAATTGAGATGGGGAAGGAAAATCTGAGAACAGGCCAAAGGTGTATTTTAAACATATTTAGAGTTAATAGTACGACTTCTGGACAACAAAACTAATCCTTCTGAATGCTGCTGGTCCAAATAGATTGCAGATAGTCTTTTTAACAAGTTTGTGTTGCAGTGGAGATGGCCAATATCCCTTTTGTTCAATGAACAGAGACGGGCAAAACAATAAAAAGCTTTTATTATTTAAGGCAAGTGACATTAGAAATGGACATTCTCGTTTGTTTAGATTTTATATTGCGATTGTGCTTTTAGCATTGAAATCTTTGCTTCATATTGTTATTTGCAAACAAAATTATTAGTATTTTTAGCTTGTACATCACTAACCTTCTTGCTAATTTGCACCGTTTTGAAGAGGACTAGGTAACACTTCACAATACATTAAATCTGTAATACAGATGTAAATGTGGGCCATTTTCAGCCCTTGATTGCACACTTCTGCAAGGTCAGACAGTATAGAAAAAGGTACAGCCTCAGACTGCAGAGGGCAATGGCCTGTGCACAGAAACTGTTTAGATGTTTGAAAAAAAATGTTCACACTCAAAATCCTGTAACTTTTTAAAAATTCATTAATGCGATGTGGGCGTCGCTAGCTAGGCCAACTTTTACTGCCCATCTCTATTTGCCCTTGAGGTGGTAATGAGCTGCCTTCTTGAACCGCTGCAGTCCATGTGGTGTAGGTTCACCCACAGTGCTGTTAGGAAGAGAGTTCCAGGATTTTAACCCAGTGATTGAGAAGGAACTATGATATAATTCCAAGTCAGGAAGGTGAGAGGCTGGGAGGGGAACTTCCAGGTGGGTGGTGTTCCCATGTGTCTGCTGTCCTTGTCCTTCCTAGATAGTAGTGGTCGTGGGTTTGGAAGATGCTGTTTAAAGAGCCTTGGCGACTTCCTGTAGTGCATCTTGTAGATGGTACACACTGCTGCTACTACGCGTCGGTGGTGGAGAGAACGAACGTTTGTGGATGGGGTGCCAATCAAAAAGACTGCTTTGTCCTGGAAGGTGTCAAACTTCTTGAGTGCTGTTGGAGCTGGACTTATCAAGGCAAGTAGAGAATATTCCATCACACTCCTGACTTGTGCCATGTAGATGGTGGACAGGCTTTGGGGAGTCAGAAGGTGAGTTACTCGCAAAACTGCAAAATGCTTTAAATCAATGCAGGAAAAAAAACAGCGGGAAAAACCCATCTTTAAATTGAATGCTGCAGATCACTTAGTTTTAGATAGGAGTTGTAGTAATTGTGGTTTTATTTAGTGTGTAATGTACCTTTAAGAATAATACTTGTTAAGGAAGATCACATGGTCTGTAGTAACCAATAGGAGAGTAGCACAGGCTACCTCAGGAGTCAGTGTAGAGATAGAGTTGGAGTTGAAAGTACGTATGTAGTTGCTGCTGAGTATGTTGTAAATACACTTAATGTTTCCACCCAAGAAGTGTCTACAGATCAACTCTATCATTAATAGCACAACTCAGTCACCCGACAGCAGGAGTCCGCTCGCATGGAATTTGCACCTTCATGCAGATATTGGAAACCTTTTACAATGTTTTATTATGTATGTATGTGCAGAAATTCCAAATTCTGCCCATCAATTTAACCTGCTTTTAATTTACAGCAGGAAACTTATGAATAGCAGTTCAAGAGCATTTCATATATCTGGCTGCATAACCCCATATTACAAATCATTTTTACTTACAGCAACAGAAGTCTCCATTTCAGAGAAGTGCAATAATCAACAAGCTGCATTTATTTAGCGCCTTTAATGTAGCAAAATGACTTAAGCTGTTATGAAGCAAAATGTTACACAGTCACATAAGGATATTAGGGCTGCTGACCTAGTCAAAGGGATAGATTTCAAGGTACATCTTAAAAGGAAGAAAGAGAGGTGGAGCGGTTTAGGGAGGGAATTACAGAGCTTAGCATTTTGGCAGCTGACCACATGGCAATGGTGGAGCAATTAAAATGGGGGATATGCGAGATCATTCTTTCTATCTCACTAATGTCTCTTTGGAGCGTGTGAGTGGTGTGGATTCATTGCTTTTTCCTCAAACAAATCTTTATATCCGGCATAATAGTGGAAGGGGTTTGAAAATGGACAAAAGAGCACCTCACCAAAACTTTAGAAAAGTTAAGAATTAGATGAAGAAGGTCATTCATCTGCATTTCTGGGTGACTCACATTTCTAGTTACTTTCACAACCTCAGAATGTCCTAAAGTGCTTTACAGTCATTGAAACATGCTGCAGCTGCTTCCAGTCAGTAGTCTGCTCATACAAAATATACAAACAGTTCAGATCCCCAAGATTAGTCTCTCTGACTCACATATGTCCCTATTGCTCATGAAAATCCACTTATACAGTGGCACAGTATATAATGCAAATATGGAACATTCCATTCATGTGGGGCAGCAGCAGTAACACAGGCAGGCTGAGAACTGCACACCTAGACAGCTCATTCAGAAGTATGGCTTCATGAGAGGGATATAGAGGAGGTCTTATGGCTCAGTGGGTAGCATCCCTGCCTCTGAGCCAGAAGCTCTGTGTTCAAGTCCCGCTCTGGGGCTCGATGGTCAATGAAGGTGCATTCATAGCGTGGCTAAACAGGTTGTGTATCAACCTGGAAATCCTTTCAACACATGACAATGGCAGACAGTAAAAGCAGGAGAGATTCCTGGTCACCCATGTGATGAAAGAACATCAGAGCCTCTACTGTCACTGCCCATGTAGCACCACCTACATGTAGAAGTGTGTATCGCCACAGCAACTCACTATAAAACAGCACCAAGAGGGAGAAACAATCAAAAGTGGGTTCAATTTAAAATCAATGCAGCATTTCATTAAATTTGCTACCACCCTACCCTTATGACATCAATTTTAAGACTTTCAAATCACATATTTACAAAACACCAAAAATGTGGAGGAGCTGGAGGGGAGAATGAACTATATAGCTAGCAGAGACTTCTAACATTTACTGAATACTCATACTCAGGCCTGGTCGCTGGTGATTTGGGGTATGTGTCTGCACATTCTGGTTAGGTTTGTGATTTAGTTGGTAATTGGAGGAATGGGGTCAGGTGAGGGGGGTGGGTGGGGAGGAGATGGTGGGCATGTGCCCTTGTTGTGCTGACAAGAATAGGACTGCATTCTTTAATTATCCAACAGAGGGAAAGACGGAGAACATGCCTTGGTGAGGCTGTTATACCAGCGTGAGTTGTTTGGCCTCTCAAATATTCAAATTGCAGGGAGTTGACGATGAAGTGAAAGTCTGAAACACACTCATGTATCTATTATTTTTACAAATCTTTGGACCGATTGATGGTTGAGACTGGGTGCAGCACCATCTTGAAGAGACAAAATAAAATATGGGATCAGGAGCTAAAATGGTTCACAGCAACCAAGAGTCATCTCCATTAGGGGAAGGCAGTGGCATTATGGTATTGTCACTGCACAAGTAATCCAGAGACCCAGGGAAATCCTCCAGAGTTCCAGGTTCAATTCCCACCATGGTAGATGGTGAAATGTGAATTCAATAAAAATTGGGAATTAAAAGTCTGATGATGACCACGAAACTATTGCCGATTGTCATAAAAGGGAAGGAAATCTGCCGTCCTTACCTGGTTGGGCCTACATGTCACTCCAGACCCACAGCAATGTGGTTAGCTCTTAACTGCCCTCCAAATAGGGGGGTAATTAGGGATGGGCAATAAATACTGGCCTAGCCAGCGACGCCCACATTCCATGAACGAATAAAAAAGTTACATTTTTATTGGTGTTTACCTCTGGCAGTGCTGTTTCTTTCTCAAGATGTATTTTGATAGATCGTTGTCAAACTGTTTATGCAGTCCTGTATCATAAAATACGTCCTTTAGTTTCTGCTGCCAAAGACAAGTTCCCTTGAGAGCTTTAAAAAAGATGGCACAATTCATATCTGACCTTATGTATTGCAGGCATCAAACAGCACTTCCTCTGCTCCTTTGGGCATGTAACTGATGTCAGATGTAAAATTCCTGGGGCCCGTTGGCTTGGAGCAATCCATATTATTCTATTCAATGGAATTGCTTTGACATAAAGTTACACATGGGAAGTTTAACTGCAAGGCTGTTAGTTGGGAATCATATGATAATTGACCAAAAAACTGTTAGCTTATTTGATAGATAGATAAAATAAGAGGAAATTTCTGTTCCCAACTGCAGCTATGACACTGCAAATAAAAGTAAAACTATGTCAATTACATCCCAACTGCATTAAATCAGCAATTTGCATTGATATAGCGCCTTTAATTTAGTAAGATGTCCCAAGGTACTTCATAGGAGTGCAGTAAGACATGATAATCGGTTTTAAGCAACTTCTTACAGGAGGTGAGTGGGGTGGAGAGGAGCAAAGGTTTCGGGAGGTATTTCAGAGCTCACAGGCTTAGGCAGCTGAAGGCACAGCTGCCAGTGGGGGGTGGAGGCACTGGGGGATGAACAAGAGACCAGAACTAGAGGAATGCAGAATTCCTGGGGGGTTGTAGAGCCAGAGGAGGTTACAGAGATAAGGAGCGGGCTAAGGAGCATAGCTGTAGGCTTGGCCACGAATCTGCAGTTCCCACAAGAAAAATACTGCTGAATAGAACTGGCAAAGCAGCACTATATAAAATTCCAGAATCCCAGTTAACAAAATGGATAGTAGCTTTTTCCTAACCCAGCAATTCTAATTAAATAGACAGGGTTGCTGAATCAAGTCCCAAAACAAGGGTAAGCATTCTGGAATCCCATACAATTAATAAAGAATTTGACTTATCCAATCACTGGATACTGTGGCGCCGTCAATGGGTTAAAGACAGACAGTTTCATTAGGACTCCTCCTGCTTTATGCTCCATTCCTTTTTCCATCAGATTTTCTCACTGCTATGTTAGACAACTAGCAGAGATCCAATAAATACATGTAAAGAAATGCGAGTACAGGGATTATTACACAGACCCTGCATCTGCAATGCCCTCAAGGTATAATTTATAGGCTTACAAAGCATTAAAGCTTCAAGTTCAAAAAATTATTCACTCATGAGAGCTTCATCTCTATCCCCAACTGCATGTCATAAACTTCATAATCTCATCTGCTTAGTCACAGTTAACTGCCTTATCAATGAATAATGAATGTCCTAAAAGACATAGAAAGACTGACTGGGAACGTTATGTACTCTAATAGATTATCATTTTTTACAACTGAGTTTGGACTCAACTGGTATTAAACCATGAAAGTCCTTGGAAACCCCAAATGCATGGAGTGTGTTCAGTGAGTTGCGGGCCTGGTCATATGGGGCTTGGCACAAGGCAGGGGGCCTATGGATCAGAAAGGGAAAACAGGGACACAAGTGTAAAACATACAAGTGCAAAACCCTTTCACCTGTTCAAGTACCATAATTTCAGAGAAACTGTGGAACATTCACGTGTTTCTAATTTTTATGCTTATTGCGTGTCAATCACTATCCTTCACAAGCAACACAACAACAGCAACTTGCATTTATACAGTATCTATAAAGTGACAAAACATCCCAGGGCACTTGAATACTAGAGCACTGAAGCAAACCGTGGCACCTTTACCCGAGCTCTGCTGAGAGCAGCTAATTCAGCATGGATAAGGGGAACCTGGAAATTTTTGGTGGGCTGTTTGGCTCAGAACAACATCAGGCTACACTGACATAGGAATTGCTGGACGGTGAAAGGCTGAAGGCCCCTCTAATTCACCCATCCTGACAGTCACTTGACACAATCATAAAGGATTTATTGACTACTAATAGCAATCAATCTCTATTAATTGGTCTGCAACAAACCCAGACACAAAATGGGGAAAATCCCAGCATCGGGAACCAGAGGTCATTTTTTATCCTCTAAAGCATGTGGCACTTACCTCATGCCATGTCTCAATTTACTCAGATACTACATCCCAAATTGTTATTTTCTTGAAAGAAATCTGTCTAATTTGCATTTGAATGAATCAATACTAACTGCTTTCATCGTCTCCCTGGGGAGTTTACTCAGATATCTGGATAAATAATATGACTTTATTTATGAACAGGGAAACATACAATCTTGTATACTATGCCAATTTGAACCAGTCAAAAAAGTGCAGAGATTATCAATATTATGGATTTAAGCACTCGAACCAGTATTCAGTCAAATAGTAACAGGCTCTAGTTAAACCTTTAGGTCATGTAGCTTGGTGGAGAGAGGGGGAGGCGGCAAAGTGTGACCATGGGTAAACTGGCTAAGTGAGACATTTTAACTGAGATCAGTTCAGGTTGCCAGTCACTCATTCAACACTCCAACCCATTTAGAATGAGCTATTACTTTTAATCCGTGCCATCCTCTATTTACAAACATGGCTGTTGCAGACATGACTGTTGACAAAACGCTCCCATTGTTCTGGGCCAAGATCCATTTCTGAGCTCCCCGACTGACTCATCCAGGCAATTTAAGATTGAAAATTTATGATTGTTTATGGAATTTTTCACGCTATTTATTTTCCCAGCTGTCGCCATTGTTCAACTTTCAGTCAATAGTAGAAGCAGAGAGGAGAGAAAAACACTTGATTCCTGAATAAAGCTCTGTGACATGAATGCGATGGCATGGTAAATTATTGAATTTTATTCCCTGCTGTGACCAGCAACAACTGACACTCAATTTTCCTTTAACCAGCCTCATTATGCAACTGTCACTGTTATCATCCTTTTCCAATAACAGTGCAAGCTGAAGGTGGCATTTCAGCTGGGGGTTTTCTTGCTCGGACTCCGACGATCAATGTGACTCAGGATATCACAAATGAGCTCCAAGCAGAGAAGCAAAAACCAGAAACATGGATTGGTCACTCAAGTTGCTCTTAAGCACCTACAAGTGGCCATCAGGTAAGTCATCAGGAGAGGTAACAGAGTGGCTAAGCTGGGTGTGGGGGGAGGTGCAGGAAAGGAAGAATATTCGCTAACCATATTCTTACCACAGCATTTTAATATCTAAAACTATAAAATATTGTCAACCTCCCAATCTAGGATGTCAAACTGGAGAAAATATTCTTCTATTTAGCGCCAGTACCATTATCTGACTAAGGTAGCAGTCAAGTCATATAAACAACACCATCAAATTTGCCACTATTCTCCAATCAGCAAACTAAAGCTAGATTTTCATAACCAAACCTGGACAGGAAACAGCTCCATCCCTCTAAAGGGTTGTGTAATACATGTTAACTAACTCACTTTTCTGGTAATTGAAGTCTCAGATCAATATTGAAAGTTCACCCAGCTGTACACTGCTCTGGCTCAGTTTGGCCTCAGGATTCAGTACATTCAAGAGTGATTTATTCTGAAATCTATTTTGGAAGTTATTTTTGGAGATCAACCTGTTGACGTCCACATCTCCCAGATCATCTACGTTAATCAGGCAAGGTCACTCTTCAGCCCAAACTGTTGTCCCGAAGTGATTTCAGACATTTTTGTTTCTCACCAGGAGGGTTATGAGAGTAGTTGACTTTGGCAGCATCAGCTAAAGGCAAGTTTCAGCAGACACTTAGACTAGGCAAAATATATTACCAGTGCCACCAGATCAGGCTTCATTAGCATCACTGCATTTTGGGATGATACTGGGAACACCACATTCAGCTAATATTTTAATCCAAGGTCGCAGGATGTTTCAAGAAGGGAAATAAAAAACAAATGACGTGACTTAACTGAAGGTGAATGTGCACCTCAAGTTTTAAGATCGCAGTCTCCATTTATTCTCTCACTTTATTCAGCCTCCACATCTTTACAGCCCACTAAATTCCCCTTTCTTTTTGATTTAGACGATGTTAAAAACTATTTCAAATGTTTCTTCTGCTGGTGCCCTGCATCCCCTATTCAGGGAGGTCAGCTACAGATAAGCAGAATATTGGACCAGAAAAGTGAAGTTAAGTTTCAGATGAGATGTTAAATCCAAGATCCTGTGTGCCCGCTCAGGTGGGTGTGAAAGATCCTATGGCACGATTCTGAAGAGCAGCAGGAAAATTCTCAGCGGTGTCCTGGCCAATATTTATCCCTCAACCAACCTCAATAAAACAGAATATCTTGTTTGTACCTCATTGCTATTTATGAGAGCTCACTGAGCAAAATCTTTGAGGAGGTGACGGGAGGTCTTAGCTGCCAGCAAGATGGCCCACAAGGCTCCCGGGTCACCTCTTTTCAGGAAGGCCAGCCACATCTTGTGCCACACAGGCACTTGACAGCTCATCGGAGGGCCTTCTCCCGGGATCAAGGACCCCAGGGGTGGAGGTCCCACCCGCCGAGGGCCAACAGCTCTTCTGTACTCGACACCACCACCAGTTAGACAGTGGCTGCTGCTGGTACAACATCCACCTGAGCCTTTAGAGCGATGAGAGACCCAGACAGTGTTAGTGATGGGGGGCCTCAGGAAGGGGGTCACAAGGTGGTCGGGGCGGGGCAGGGCCGGGGTGGTGGGGGAGGCAGGGGGGTTGGCAGCAAGGGCAGGGGGGTTGGCTCTCAGTAGGCCCCCTTCCTGATGCTGAGCCCCTCGATCAGGAACTGACTGCCTTTGAACAAGGGACACCCGGTACCCATCCCCACCCCCACAACTGGAAGCTTGCAAGGAAACACCCCAGAGTTTGCTTGTCGTGCTCCCTGTGGGATGAGGGCCTTAAGTGGATATCAATTCATGGAAAAGGCTTTTATTCAACATACCCAGGCAAGTTTGAATAGTACAGATCATTACATTTGACAGGGAAGGCCATCCACGGGCCTTCCTGCCCTGGGCTTAATCAGGGTGGAGACGGGCAGGTCTTCACCCACTCCCCTCCCGATTAAATGCCCCCTGCCACCAAACTCACCATGGGGGAAGGCACAAAATTCCATCCGCTGGGTACAAATTGGGTGCCACGTTTCCAACAATGGCTACAATTCAAAACTCACAAATCAAGAATTAAGGGCCAAGACGCTGCTGTTTGTCCTATTGAGACTCCTCCATCCAGCAGGCTATGTACAATTCACACTCTTATGGATAATCTCAAGTGGGGGGAGCAGGGTCTGAACAGCTAGAAATGCAACCTCCATAAATATGAGGCTCTGTGAAATTTCTCCCTGTCCCTGAAGGAATTCCGGCAGGAATTCAGGATTAGTCAAATGTAACAAGCTGCATTATTCAAACTTGACTGGGTATGTTGAATAAATGGCTTCTCCATGAATCACAATCTTTTTATGGAGTAAATGATTACCTGTATATACAGGTGCCCAAATAATTTTCAATCCAATATTAAACCAGAGATTCATCCAACTCTTCCACATGAGCCACTAACTGGTTTTGCTGTTGTACGTATCCTCATCTGTTATAAACAGAGACAGAGAAAAACAATTCTTTTTAATCCCCAGCCTCACTGGAAGTTTGCAAATGTTAGTGCTGGCTTCCCCTAGCTCAGTAACAGTGGTGCAGTTAAATGATCTGCTTTCTTTGATGCTTCTAATGTTTTAAAAAGTATGGATCACTCCCCTTCTCTCAATCTTCTTCAATGAAGAGAAGTTCAGATATGAATCTCAGGCTATTTATTTTATTTGTTACACAGAAATCGCCACATGGGGATTGATTCTTACCCCTGCTGCAGACAGGATCGGAGGTGGGCAGGCACTAAAAATAGCATGCTGTTTTCCCAGCTCCATCCCACCCCCCAGGCCATTTTCGCCAGGGCAGAATGGGTGGGTGGCATGGGTATCTATCCCCACGCGGTGGAGTAGCAGATTAAGCTAGTTAAGGACCATTTAAGGCCAATTAAAAGAGGGCAAATGGGATTTTCCAGTCGGTACCCAGGCTCCTGCAGCTGACAGGGGACAGTTTAACTGCTTGGACCCGTCTCCCCACCCCCCAGCGGCAGACCAGGCAGGCTGAGAAACCCTCCCTATCTGCCTGAGTGTAGGAGAAGCCTTGGGCTAACCTGTCGAAGAGCACCTCCCTGCCCCCTTCCACAGAGGTGGCCCCAGATGCAAAAGCCATTTTGCAACTTAAATTTTAAAAAGGTTGGGGAGCGAGTGCCTCCATTTTGAAGCACCCTTTCCCTCACTTACCTGCCATTGCAGGCTGCTGTGCCTTTCAAACTGGAAGCCCTCTGATTGGCCCTCCAGCTTAGAGAGCCTGCCCACTGTCCTTTATTGGATAGCAAGCCCTCCCTCTGGTCATTACTTGGCTGATCCAGGGAACATCACATTGAGGGACTGTTTCCCACACGGTGAAGGCTTCTGATCCATGTTTTAGCCTGATGGTGGGGTTCAAAAGCCCACAGAGAAAATTCTGTCCCTGGTGTTTCTTTCACTGAAACATATAATTGCTGTTTTCAGATAGGTAGCTATTGATTCAATCTAGGGACAGAGCTTATGTTCAAGATAATTAAAGATTTGCAGATTCCCTGGATTTCACTATCAACTCGGTTACGAACGTGAGTTTTTAATAAGGCGGTTATGTTTTAAACCGTCTCCTTAATTTTAAGGTAAAACAGAATGTCCTAAAATTGGGGGTGGTAATCATGCTGAACTCTGTCTGGAAACAGGCCCATGTGATCTGGCTGTCATGGGGATGGAGGCGCAGGTTGATAAAAGCAAAATACTGCAGATGCTGGAAATCTGAAATCAAAACAGGGAGTGCTGGAAAATCTCAGCAGATCCAGCAGCATCTGTGGGCAGAGAAACAGAGTTAACGTTTCGAGCCCAATATGGCTATTTTTGGAGTCACATTGGACTCGAAACATTAACTCTGTTTCTCTCTCTACAGATGCTGCCAGATCCGCTGAGCTTTTCCAGCACTTAATGTATTTATTGGAAATTCATAGAAACACAAGTACTAGTTTTCACACCTTGACACAAAAGATGGGCAGTTGGTCTGATTGAAAAGACTTGCAGTCTGGCAGAGAGGCCCAAAAAGGGAGACCAAAAATGGCTGCTGCCGTGCCAAGAAGAGGGAGAGACCGTTTTCGTGTTAAGTACCACACAGGCTGCTGGTGAGAATGGGTCTACTGTTTGAAGAGATGGGACCAGTGGAGAGCTAAAGACTCAGGGGTCTCCAGAGGGTGCTGACCTGCCAGAAGTCAATTTGATTCTACTCAGGAGGATTGAGTGAAGAGGCTACTCAAAGGACCCCAGAAGGCTCAGCCTAGTGGGGCAGGGAGAAGAGAGCCTGTTCAATTGCTAGGAGGAATTTTCAACCTTATTAGAAGGCAAGGGGCAGGGTTTTTAGGTCGGCATGTGGGCATAATGAGTGGGCCCCGGAGCAGCCGGGGAATGGACCGCCCACCACAATCGGCCCCCAACTGCGATTTCACACTGGCCAGTGTGAAACGGGCGCTGAAATGCTCAGTGCTGCCGGGGTGGGGACGGGAGGAGGACAGGTGCTGACACAAGCGCGGGCGTGGTCGAGAGCGGAATGAAAGCTCCCTGAAGGCAGAGAGCTGCCTCAGGGAGCTGAAGACTTCATAAGTATTTAATAAAGATTGTAAAATCGGAACAAACATGTCCAAACATCACAAAGAGTCACCTGAACATATACATTATAAAAATTCTGTCCACAGATTTTTCTTTTTTTTAAATTTAATAACGGAAACCTCATCCCTCCCCCTGGGTGACCTGGCTGATCTGCCCGTCCGCCAACCGTAAGGTTGGACCAACCACGAAAAATCTGGGGAAATTACAACTTTAACGGGCTTAATTGTCCTCTTAATTGTCAGCGGGCGCACTTTCAACTTTTGCGCACGCCCGCCAACCAAAATATCGCGCGAGCACGGGATGACGTCGGGACACTCGCCCAATGACATCACGTGCTATTTTACGCTCGAGTGGGTCGGGCGTGCACCCACACGCCGACCTGAAAATTCGGCCCAATGTATCTGCTGAGATTATGGCGTAACATCTAAACATGGTGTGGGGTTTTCGGGTGTGATAATTGATTAATTGGCGGGGGTGGGGGTACCTTTTCTGTAGTTTAGTGTATTAGTTGCCGACTAAGCAATGTTTAGTCGATGTTGATTTTAGTTTGTTTGTTACAGTGAAAGTCTTAAATCATGAAAACCTGTGTGATTCTTTGCATCGGACACTGGGAAAATCATATCTCTTGTTAAAAGTTATTGGTCTCTATGGGGATCGTAACAACTCCCAAGAGTCAAATTGAATCTCTCCGGTACCTATACATTGGCCAAACTGTCGGAAAGTAAAGACTCTTCTGCATTCCGGGATTCTTGTTCTTGCAAGTCTTCTTACATTACTTTGAAAATATCAAGAATCCTGTTAGCCCAGATTAAGTAACTGAACAGCATCTGCATCTGGGTAAAGGCAAGGCAATTTTCACAGGGAACATAATGTAACGTGAGGCTCAAATGAGTTATCATCAGTTTTAGCAAAATCTAAGTGGGCGTAAAAAGTGACAGGGTGGAAGTAGAAATTGCTAATAGACTATTCATCTGCAGCTGTCTGTTCAACAAGCAATTCATCCATCACTTCACAGATGTACAATCAAATTGAAGAGCAAATATTTTACTGCAGTCGGCCTGGAGCTCATGAACTTAACAAACAAGAACCTTTTCAAGTTCTGTTACAGCGGTGACCGAAGCACGTGCTGGCCAGGAATATTCTGTCCAAGAGCAGTCGTTGGCAGATTAAGCACAGCAGTGCAGGCGGACAAAATGAAGGCAGCCGGACAATGCAAAGGACATACAACCTACAGCCAGTACTGTAGCCGAGGCAGCCCACCTGGCATGGGGTGGGGGGGCGGGCGCGACTTTAAAATAAGAAAAGTCAGGTTTCTCACAGAGGTGGCGAGTTAGCTGTGCCAGCCAATCCATGAGGACCTTCAAGGAAAATTAGGCATCTGCGATTTACTATTACTGGCATCAAGAGGCAACACTAACTTTCACCTCATGCACCACTTCAGGTGCACCTTAGGAGTCAGTAATTTTATTAATTTGCCTCAAAATAGCTGCTCGAGAAGTGTTCATAGGTTAATAGTAGAAGTACATTGTGGTTGGAATCTATTCCCCCATTAGTTATGTCTTAGGATATAGGGGTTTTAAAACATACATGCCCATGATTTCACCCAGAGTTGACCTCAACAAGAAACATACAGTCCTCCCACTTTTTACTGGGTCCTCCCTTCCTAACAGCCTAGTACAGTAACTCTTTCGAGTTATCAACAGATCGCATGTAACTCTTTCGAGTACATTCACAGTTCTTGGTTTCCGGGAGTGGGACATGAACCCACAACCTTCTGACTCAAAGGCGAGGGTGCTATGAACTGAGCCACAGCTGACACCTCTATGGAACTGTTCACGAATTTGCGTGTCATCCTTGCACAGGAGCCATGCTAATCTTCTCTGTATCGTTCCAATTTTAGTATATGTGCTGCCGAAGCGAGCAGTAGTGGTACTTACATCAGAGGAACTGCAGCAGTTCAAGAAGACAGCTCACCACCACCTTCTCAGGGTCAATTAGGGATGAGCAACAAATGCTGGCCCAGCCAGTGACACTCATCCCATGAAAGAAAGCAAAACAAAATTCTTTCCAAGCCCTGTTGAGAACATGCTGTGCAATGGCCAAAACGAGCAGTAACTTGCTTTATAATCAATACTCCCCAGTTTCCATCCCAATGATCAGCAAACAAGCTTTTTCAATGACAATGTTCTGGGGTGCGAACATCGCTGGCTTGCAATAAAAACACCATTACTCATCTGTCTGAAAGGAAGAGCCCAGCTTATTCCTCTCTACGGAAACTCATGATACTTCTGAATTGAGCCGATTAGATTTGCCCAAATTCAGATATAATCAACAGTGCCTTCTGCAGTCAGCCCAAACATCAGGAAACACCAAAATCTTAAAATGTGGTAACAATCTTGAAGAGAGTTCCAGTAGGTCATGACCAAACACTGATGACAATGATTTTCAGCGTTTCTGATGACCCTCAAGAAAGATTGATGATTAATTACAGGAGCAAAACCAAACTTGAGAAATCAGGCATTAAGGGCAGCCTTTGTACTTCATATTATGAATGTAATATACTTCACTTGTAATGATATTGGAAAGATTTCAAAGTCCCAGTTGCATTTTGTGCATAACACTATTAGAATGAAATCACTGTTCATGTCTAGTGAAATTCTGAATGCCAGCCAACAAAAAGTAACAAAGTGTACACCACAGGCCAACGGAATCAGCCTAAATCTTAACCTTGTCCTTCGAACTGAATTGAATCTTTTAGATTACACTGAAAAAAATAGCATTCGTTCCAGTTCAGTTCCAGGAAAGCGTCTCAGGATTTTTGCTGGTCATGCAGCTTATTTCAGGTCCCACATAAACAGAGCCTCCACACGTTCCCTTCTCCATTGCCGCCAACATTGCCAGTCAGTGGCAATTCAGTTGACCAATTCAATCTTGTTCTTGACATTTTGATTGTGCCAAAGCAGATTTAACTCTACAATGAGTGCCATCATATTTTAAGTTGGAGAGCTAAACTCAAAATTGTCTGTCTCTTGGAACGTTATTTTATATTTCTCTTAGCACTTTCTACAAAGCAGTGCTGATCGGTCCATTGTACTGTTGAGTCTGCGAAACACGGAGGACTTTGTAGTTAATTGATCTTTTGTAACATTTAGCGGAAGAGACTATAATTACTGTAGATGTATTTGGGACATGTAATTACTTTAGGCTGGAAAACAGTGGCACAGTGAAACTTTAAAGAGACAATTAGCAATATAAATGCATGACACCAACTGTTTATCTGCTTTAGCTGAATGTTTTTCTCTTGACACTCAATATGACTATTCTGGCTTCTTTTTAAACAGTGCAACTGAATACTGCACCAATAGCCTGCATTGATCCCGCCCTGCAACTGTGACCAAGCTGACAAGTCAGATAGGGTTTTAACTTCAGTGTATAGCCAAAGGATTTCATATCTGCCAGTACAGCTTACACAAACATTTATCATTCTAGTTTCATGGGTTTCGGCTATGTCAGATCCAAGGGAGTACAAAGATTATGCAAGTGTATGTTTCTATCTCTCATTATCAGAATGCATACTCATTCAGTAAACTCCATTCAAAACACTGATTTGTTTTTAATTAAAATGATTCCAGATGGTATTTAATGAATAACTATTTACCATGAAATTAAGCTCACTTCCTTTGCTGGGGGATTGAAGTCCAATGCATTGCACACTCACTCAGTTTAGCTGATAGGCATTTTATCTTTCTGGTCGTAGCCTGTGCAATTCCCAGGGCTGTGTTAGGAGAACTTGGGGGTGGTGGGGGACGGGCGTCGAAATAAAATTGTTCCAGAAACATCTTCCACTTGACTTCTTGATCCCATCACAGGCCGCACTGTCCCACAGGACTGCGGCCTTGACTCTGATTTGCTGTGATGTCACTAGCAGCATGGCCAAGGGGAATGCCATATATGCACCCCAACCAAACCAGGCACAATTCAAATCCTCTCATCCAAAGCTCAAAAAGAAATCTACACTTAAACAATGATCAAACCGAGAATCGGACAACCACTGCAGTGATGATCGAGCTGTGAGATTGTACTGGTACGGTGTGTGCAGTTACAAGGCTGCTTTCCCAGGGAGAGAGTCCCCAGTGGCAATGCAAACTGGGCAAATTATTCCAGAGCCTTCGATCAGATTCTGACATTTCTCCATGCACCCATCAAGCAGAACCTCTGTTCAGTCCTTGAGCCAATTTCCTAAATACCAGAACTTGCATTTACACTACAAGCCCAGTATTCTTTGCCCATTAAAAAAAAAAGTGTTTGGCAAACTTTTGGCCCAAACTGAAGAGCAGCAGCTGAGTTCTCAGTGTCCTGGCCAATGTCTAGCCCTCAACCAAAATTACTGAAAAAAAACAAATGAAATTAAACTCGCCTCCTTTGCTTGGGGATTGAAGTCCAATGCTCATGTGGATGATCGGACTCAGCTTAGCTGATAAGCATTTAATCACCCTGCTCATAACCTGTGCAGAAATATTAGCTTTACATGTCTCATTACAGTTTGTGGGACCTTGCTACGTGCAAAACTGCCTGCTGTGTTCCCTACACTGCTACAGAGGTTGTATGTCAAAAGTGCTTAATGGGTTATCAAGTGCTTTGGGATGCACTGAAGTAACCTAAGGCACCATAGAAATACAACTTGTTTCTTTCTGATATCTCATTAGCTGGTAGTTCATTCATGAAGAAAATAGGTCCCATTTTCCTTGCTCTTTTTAAAAATAAAAAGCACCACTCTGTTCATCTGGGAGGTCATTGCGTACTGCTTTGTGCATCCTGAAACAGAATCAATCTCTTCCAGGTCAGGTGCAGAGTTAAACTCTATTCTGCCTCTGAATGTCCCTTACCCTCCCCACTTGGATTTCCGCCACACCAATTTATTTTTATTTCTCTCGAGAGTCTTGCTGGTGAATAGTTGCAGAGATAGAAACCACATTTAATTAGTTTCTAAGTTAGTGAACCAGATGTGCTTTGCTTAAAAAACGATGAAGACCCGGCTCCTTTCATGGTCATTTAATTTATAGTTCCAGCCTGTAAATTACCAGATGTATTGAATTCAATTTCACAACTAACCAGAATGGGATTTGAACTCATTTCTAAACTCCAGTCCAGTACACCAACATATACACGGCCCTCCCTGTCTTTATTTTCATGTAAGCCTGAGTGTATGATTAAATTCTTCTCAAAGGTTAGTGTTCAGATATTAATTATTTCTATCTTTGATAGGATCATTGAACAGAATTATAGGATGGTTACAGAACAGAATGGTGCCATTCTGCTAGTCATGTCCATGCAAGAACAACTCAGCTACTCCCACACCCTGCCCTTTCCCTGTAGGCCTGCATTTTTGTTCAGGCGATTATCCAGTTGCCTTTTGACACCTACCCAACTGAACCTGCCTCCACCACACTCTCAGGCAGTGTACTCCTGATCCTAATCACTCACTGCTTGAAAAAGTATTTCCTCAAGTGACCATTTGTTCTCTTGCCAATCATCTTAAATTGTTCTCCTCCGATTCTTGACCTTGCTGTAATTAGGGAAAAGCTTCTTTCTATCTACTGTCTTAACCCCTCTATCAAATCTCCTCTCAATCTTCTCCTCTCTAAGCAGAACAGCCCCAGCTTCTCTAATTTATCCATGTAGTTGAAGGTCCTCATCCCGCAACCATTCTCGCAATCTTTTCAACACCCTCTCTGAAGCCTCCACATCCTTCCTAAAGTGCGGGTGTCCAGAATTGGACATAATACCCTAGTTGAGACTGAATCAGTGTTTTACAAAGGTTCATCATAACTTCTTTGCTTTGGGCCTCTATGCCTCTATTTATCGGGAAGAATTCATATTTATATTTATATATGGGGGAGAATTTTTAACCTGGCGGGTAGGTGCGCGCCCGACCTGACCTTGCATAAAATGACGCGTGATGACATCAGGCGAGCGTCCCGAGGTCATCACGCACTCACGCGATATTTCAGCCTGCAGGCGCGTGCCAGAGGGGCAGCGCACCCATGGCAAGTAAAAGGCCTATCAAGGCCATTAAACAGGTAATTAAAAGAAAGTTTTCCCTGCCTGTCCAACCTTACAGTTGGCGGGCAGGATAAAAGGTCATGTGGCCTTTGCATTTTTTAGGAAACCTCATCCACGAGCTATCCAACAGCAAATGAAAATAAAAATTTGATTAATAACATGTCCCTGCTCATGTATGAGGGACATGTTTCATAACATTTTATAAACCTTTATTTTTTATTTTGAAAACTGTTCACCTCTCTGAGGCAGCTCTGTGCCTCAGGGAGATTTTTCAAGCACGCACCTGCACAAAGCTCGCACTCCTCCCCTCCCTAAACGGAGGCAGTGATCTGCGCTGCCGCTCGCGTTTCACACTGGGCAGGTCTTAATTGGCCCACCAGCGTGAAATCACGGCCCGGCCCCGATTGCGGGCAGCAGGTGGCTTCCCGATCACCCCTGCCTAGTCCACTCGAAGAGGGAAAAATCCTCCCCCAGGATCCCATATGTCTTTCTATCCACTTTCCCAACCTGCCCTGCCACCTTCAATATTTATGCACCTACACCCCGAGGTCTCACAGCTCTTGTACTCCCTTTAAAATTGTACCCTTTATTTTATATCCCCTCATTCTTCCAATCAAACTGTGTATTGCTTCACAGTAAAACACCATGTGTCCAACTGCTCCACCAGTTTGTCTATGTACTCTTGAAACCTATCACTGTCCTCCTCACAGTGCACAATAGTTCCAAGTTTTGTGTCATCCGTAAATTTAAACGGATAGTGTCCAAATGGTAACATCTGCAATCAGATAGGTCAGTCTGCATTAGGGCAGATCTCCAGACATTACAACCCTTTGAGACATAAATTTCATCTATAAATTTGCTGCCTATGATGTATACTGAGAACTGTAAATCATTTTATGTCTGAGATTATTACCTGCCATTGAGCTTCTTATCATTCATATTTTCCAGAACAGCTTTGTGTATTGACCAATCTTTAGACACCAAGACAGAAGAACTATTTCTAAAAAGTCAATTGTTACACTCATTCTATAAGCACCACCCCTTTAAATAAAACAGGCTTTTCCCCATTTGACACAGGATGAACACTTGCCTTTGGTCACATTTTTCTGAAATTACATTATCTTCTAATAGCTCCAATTTAATCTTCTGTAGCTTGTCCTTCATAGCACTGCCTTTTTGAATTGCAGTATTCTCATTTTATTTTTCTTGCCACTAACCTTCAGTATGCTAAACTGGTGATTGTTTTTGCTAAAATGTTTCTCTCTCTCAAAATGATTATCTATTTTCAATTTATCGCTGAATCAAACATCGCATTTTTCCTCAGATCTGCATGATCTCAACCTCAGCAATGACCTATGTTCTGCCCAATTTATTTCTGGATAATTAAAGTCACACTAGATTGCAGTTCCTTTTCTAGCAGCCTCCTTATTCGCCATGTGGCTTCCTCCAGCCTTATTCAAAGTAGTTGCTAAGCAGAGAGGGATGTGGGCATATTGCTCTTCAATGGAATATTCAATTCACTTGCTTAGGGGGCTTGCTAATCCTGGTCATCTTGTGTTTATTGGTAATTCAATATATCACTGCAAATTGAAGTTTGCAATGGCTGTGTGAAATAAACGTCTTGTCAGTGCTAATAGCAAACAAAATTGACAACCTAAACAACTATTTATATTTATATAACACCTGCAATGTAACAAAATGTCCCAAGGTGCTTTAAAGGAGTATTATGAAAGAAAGTCTGACACTGGGCCACAAAAGGAGATGACCAAAAGCTTGGTCAAAGAGGTAGGTTTTAAGGAGTGTTTTAAAGGAGGAATGTGAGGTGGGGAGGTGTAGGGAGGGAATTCCAGACCTTCGGGCCTAGACAATGGTGGAGCAATTAAAATCTGGAATGCACAAGATGTTCTGAGATGTCCTTCTATCTTGAACTCTAGGCGTGGGACATACTCTGGTAAATATATATAAAAACAAAAAACTGCGGATGCTGGAAATCCAAAACAAAAACAGAAATACCTGGAAAAACTCAGCAGGTCTGGCAGCATCGGCGGAGAAGTGTAAAGTTGATGTTTCGAGTCCTCATGACCCTTCAACAGAACTGAGTAAAAATAGGAGAGGGGTGAAATATAAACTGGTTTAAGGTTGGGGGAGTAGGGGGAGAGAAGGGACATACTCTGGTATTTGCTTAACGCTTGTTTATTAGCGCTACATCTAAACAGATTACAGAGTAGGCTCATTGCTCCTTGGCTGACTGATGTCAGTAGTACATCATCATTTCCTTCACACGTTAGCATATCCCATCTGTTAACCCTTTATACTACACAAGAGGCCAGAATTAGAGGAGGACAATTATCTGTGAGAGTTGTGGGGCTGGAAGACATTAAACAGATAGGGAAGGACAAGGGATGGATTGGAAAACATGCAGAAGAATTTTAAAACCAAAGAACTTTCTTCAGAACTCCTGTTCTTTTTATCAATAGAGGGGATGGCAACAATGTAGGCCTTTCTCTCTGGCTCCATCATACAGTGTTTTCCATAGATGACTTCAGTTAGCCATTTAATTTACAACTAACCAGACAAAATGAACATGCCAGCCATTAGAACGTGCAACTTTGGCATCAATGCCTTCTCTCAAAAGATCAAGATGCCTGTAACTGGGGAATCCACAGAGAAACAAATGGAATTAAATGTTTTGTGTTCAATATTGTAATTTCTCACTAGGACAGTGCAATCCTCGGGACATCTTTATGGAAGCAAATACATCCACAACAAAGTTATACAGCCCTCGATCACAAGCTCACTCCTTTTCATCATTCAGAAACATTAGGGGCCGAATTTTTAGCTCAGCAGTTGGGCACCCGACCCAATCCGGCATGAAATCGTGCGGTCGGGCGAGCGTCCCGGCGTTATCCCACGTTCCCGCGATATTCCAGTCGGCAGGCATGTGCAAAAGTCGGAAGCACGCCCGCTGACAATTAAGCGGGCAATTAAGCCCATTAACAGCGTAGTTGTCTGCAATGTTACATTGCCCATCCAACCTTACGGTGGGCGGACAGGCGAATCAGCCAGGCGACCTTTACACTTTTCATCAAATCTCACCCTTGGGCGAGATGAGGTTTCCATGATGAAATAAAATAGAAATACATTTCTGTGGACAGCATTTTCAGTGGCTAAATTTTCAGGTGATTTATTATTATGCATGGACACTTTCTTTCAGCTTCTGAAACCTGTAGTTTTGCTGCTTCAGTTCTTCAGCTTCATGAGGCAGCTCTCTGCCTTCAGGGTGCTGTCTCTCAATGCTGGTCCGCGCCCGCGTTAACATCAGCGCCTGCCCCCACTCCGGCAGCCCTGAGCTTCTCAGCGCACGTTTCACGCTGGCCAGTCGTTAATTGGCCAGCCAGGGTGAAACTGAGGTCGGGGGCTGATCGTGGCTGGCGGTCTCTTCCCCGGCTGATCCCGGGCCCACCGATCAGCCTAAAATTACAGGCCTAGATGTATGCATTGAAAAATCAAACCATAATCATAGTCCTAATATTTACATCACTGCAGTAGATGATGGGTTCCCTTGCATGCTTGTATGAACATTTGCCTCACAGGTCAATTCACTGCCCAGCCATTTATATCACGGGTTACCAATCTCCAATGTAGACTTACCATTCCAGACATCTGAGCAGAGTTCAGTCTACTTTTGTGCTGCGCCGAGGCAGTGCTGCTTGTTGAAGGTGCCATATTTCAGATGATCCATTAAAATAAGGCCCTGCTGCTGTTTTGAATGGACACTAAAGACTCCCAAGGCAAAGAAGAGTAGAGGAGTTTGTTTGGTATTCTGGCCAATATTGATCCCTCAACGAATGCAAAAACATTGGGTCTTCCCCTCACTGCTACTAGTAGTGCCTACACCTTTACATAGGCTGGCAACAGCATCAAGCACACACAGCCAATCATCCTGTCACAAAGTCGAAAGATTCCTTATGCATCATTGTAACATACAACATATGAATTAGGAGCAGGAGTAGGCCACTCGGCCCCTCGAGCCTGCTCCACCATTTAATAAGATCATGGCTAATCTGATTGTAACCTCAGCTCCACATTCCCACGTAGCCCTTACAACCTTTGGCCTCCTTGCTTATCAAGAATCTGATCAAGAATCCTATGTTGAATCAATAACAAAAAAAACACTTTTTTACTTTCCTCGTGCCAAATATACAAAGGAATTTATCCCTCAGCTCAAAGCATTAGACAACATAAATACATTCCCTTCACAAAACTAGAAAATATAAATTGTAAGTGTAAGGTGGCTAGAATTATCTCTCAGAGATTCCCAGGTTAATACAAGCAAACTTGAAGCATCATTATAAAAAGAGTATGCCAGGGAGTTAAATTATAAAACAAATGATTCTATGTTGGACTTTCAAAAGACATTACATAAGAACATAAGAAATAGGAACAGGAGTAGACCATTCAGCCCCTCGAGCCTGCTCCGCCATTCAATAAGGTCATTGGTGATCATTTTGTGTTTCAATTTCCACATTCCCATCCATCCCCGATAACCTTTGATTCCCTTGCCTAACAAGAATCAATCTACTTCTGCCTTAAAAATATTCAATGACCCCGCCTCCACCATCTCCTGAGGCAGAGAGTTCCAAAGTCACACAACCCTCGGAGAGAAAAATTCTCATCTCTGTCTGAAAAGTGCAACCCTTAATTTTAAAACAGTGCTCCCTAGTTCTGGACTCACCCACAAGAGGAAACATCCTTTCAACATCCACCTTGTCAAGGCCGTTCAGGATCTTGTAAACTTCAATCAAATCACCCCTCACTTTTCTAAGTTCCGGTGGAAACAAGCCCAGCTTGTCCAATCTTTCCTCATAAAACAACCCATTCCAGGTATCAATCCAGTAAACCTCCTCTGAACCGCCTCCAATGCATTTACATCCTTCCTTAAATAAGGAGACCAAAACTGCAAATGGTATTCGAGATGTGGTCTCACCAATGCCCTGTATAACTGAAGCATAACATCCTTACTTTTATGTTCAATCCCTCTCGCAATAAAGGATTATTGGTCAGATTATCTAACACTAATAGATTACCCCCAGAACATTTAGTCTACATTTTTCACAGACCGCTTTTCAAAGCTAAATCTTTATCGACTGCGAACGTGAGGAAACTAAAGAAACCATCCAACAGAATTACTTAACTGACAAGCAGCAGTTATAGCTTCACTTCGAAAGAATGATTGATGACTTTAAAGTTTAATGATTGAATTCACAGAGAAGTCCAATCAGAGTCTTCCATGTGCTGGGATTCATCGTGGGTGGTTTTAATGTGTGCGGAACTCTGGGTAACTCACTGAGAGTCGTACCGTCATTGTCACACATTTAACCAAAGGGTCACCTTCTCAGAACCACAGGGAAGAGGCATTAAACTGAAGCCATGCCTGGCCTCTAGGGTGGATGGAAAAGATCCCACCTCACTGTTCAAAGATAAGCATAGGAGTTCACCCCAGTGTTCTGGCCAACATTTATCTCCCAATAAACGTTAAAACATGACTATCTAGTCAATATCACATTGTTTTTCATGGGAGCTTGCTGTGTGCAAAGTGGCTGCAGTATTTCCCACATTACAACAGTGACAACATTTTTTAAAAAGCACATCTTTGGCTGTAAAACACTTCTTGACATCCAGAAGTCATAAAAGTGTCTCAAATCCGGCTGTCTGAAAACTGGACATTTTTAGAATGCATCAATTTTATTTGAGTAAAATTTTAAAAAACTCGCCCAGACAATTCAGCTAGGCGCCACATAATTGGCCCGGAGTAGCTCCTGACTAGTTATTGGCTTTGCCTGCCGGTCTATTCCCACCTCCGAGTTACCCTTGACCCCACCTGACCCAGCTTGGCCCGAAATCCCATGGCCTGAACCACCCAACTCGAAAGTCAGCAAGTCTGAAATCTGGCACGGCCTCGATCCCAAGATTGCCGGTTTTGAGGCATTGTACCTATATATACACAAAGGTGCGTTAGTGAACGCCACTCTTCATTACAGCAACTATCACGATCTGGGGCAGCGCCCATCATTACTTTACCTTTAACAAGCACTTCCTGTGTTTTATTTCAGCCCACATAAACTTGCTGAACTCAACCTACAGTAACATCATTCCTTTCCTGTACTTCATGTTAAAAGCTTTACCAGCATTAGTGGGCGAGGAACATGCCAGCAGGTGCTGTGGCAGCCAGGGTATCTGTTGGTGAGAGTGCTGTATCTGTTGTGACAGATGTGGCATCTGCTGCAGTGGAGCCTTTTCCTGCAGTCACAGGTTCCAGTCAGGAAACTTACCAATGCAGTGGCACACACTCTTTTGAGCATCATCTTTATGTTATCTGGATGCTATCCACCTTGTTCCTGTTTATTCAGTTTTCCGTGTTGGCTGTAATCGTATGTATGACATTGGGGGGAAATACCGTGCTACCAAATCAACAATGTTACAAGGAGGCAGCTGTAAAGAAAGAGCTTGCATTAATTTATTGACACTTTTGCCCTTGGGATGGCCCAAATCTAATAGTCACTGTTGTTAATGTGGGAAAATACAGTAGACAATTGGTGTACTGCAAGGTCCCACAAACCATAAATGAACCACCAGTCTGTTAATGGTGGTATTGCTTGAGGGAGGAATGTTGATCAGGATATCAGGAAAACTCCATACACTCAATAAAACCGTTCCCTGGGGTATTTTATACCATCTTAATCAGGCAGATATGGCCTCAGTTTAATGTCACATTCAAAAAACAATGCGGCATTCCTCCAATACTGCACGAAGGAGTCAGTCTAGAGTGGAGCTTGAACACAGAATCTTCCAATCTACAGGGCAGAGTGGTGCCAACTTAGCCAGACTGGTACAGGATGTGTATATTGTACCAATATATGAGACCTACAAAAGGTTCTTACACCAAACATCTACTGGCACCTTGACAAACTTCATTTAGATAGCATGCTCGATGGAGCAATGTACAATGTGCCACATATCTGACTCAATAGGAGTTTCACTTTTACCTTGCCATCCAAGGATTAAGTTTCCTTAAGCTTTTTACCCATTATATTAAGACAGAAGAAAAATATGGTCACAACCTTAAATTTAGAAAAAAAAATCAACAAATCCCAGGACAAGCTGTGATAATCGCAATTAAGATTTTGACCATATTCTGCACCTCCACCGATGTGATCATCCTTTGATTTAACAAAGTCAAACAGTTTGTTCATTTGGATAATCAAAGGAGTTCTGTTTCACTCAAGGTGTGCTGTAGTTCTTTATTTACAGAATTGCTCCTTTAAATTACTTTCAATATTTCAGCTTCTTCCATGCAAAATTAAACCATCTGGATGCTGAAAGCTGTCCTTGTGCAGCTCATTGGCTACTGCACAGACCTGTCAGCTGTCCGCAGTGCTGCAGCTAGCAATGGAAATTTGGCAGCTCCCCAATTTATGGTGGACAGGCATGGACCAAAGGTCTGATATCTACCACAAATCATCTGTACTGATTTGTACAAATAACTCAAGTTGCGGCTTTGGTTTACAATCTGCTGTTTCCCGATTAACCCGATAGACATGATGTTGAAAGACAGAATGGTACATTTCTAACAACAGCTTGCATTGATACAGAGCCTTTAACATAGTAAAATGTCCCAACAGCAAAGCACAAGCATAATCAGATAGATTTTGACATTGAGTCAAAGGAGAAGGCAGCAGGGTGGTTGACCACATTTTTGGGCGAGAGATGTAAAGGTTAGGGAAGTGAATTCCAGAGGCGAGTCCGTGGGCAGCTAAAGAAACCAAATGGTGGGGCAAAGGAAGTTGGGGTATACAAGAGGCCAGTGTTAAGGAATGTCTTGGAGGGTTGTAGAGCTGGGAGGAGGCAACACAGGTAGGGAGGGGCGAGGCCACGGGGGATTTGAAAACAAGGATGAGAATTTTAAAATCAAGGTGAGGGTGAACCAGGAGCCAATGTGGATCAGTGAGCACACGGGTGATGAGTGAATAAGACTTAGAAGGTGTCAGGATAAGCTCAAATAGCATTTTTGATGAGTTTGAGGTGGAAGGTGGAAGACCAGTGTTGGAATAGTCAAGTTTGGAAGTTAAAAATATTATGATTAAGAGTTTGGATAATTAGGAAAGGCTATCACCAAGGTTTATTTCCAATCCTAAACAGATGGTTATGATTTATGTTATAATTACAGTTAATGACAGCCCAGTTCAGCGCCTCATACAAAGTGCCTCTTTAGAACCGTCACATCTGCTGGTAGGTGTGGGTCTAGGACAGAATCTTTATTCACTTACAGAATGAGGCTTTCCATTGCCTGATTACACTAATTAGCTGGTTACAGCCATAAAGAAACCAGAGCTAGGAATGAGCAGAAATCTTAAGCAAAGAATGATCAAGACTGTGATTCGGAGTGTCTCATTGTACTACATTGGCTGAAATGTGGACCCTGAGGGAAAATCCAAAAGTCTAAAAGTCCAGAAAGTTCTGAAATGCTGTTCTGGAGAAGAATAGAGCAGGTCAGGTTGGAGAGAACACAAGAAAAATGAAGTTCTCAGGAAGGTGGAGGAGGAAAGATTGTTAGTGAATATCATCAAGAAAAGGCAACAAGGTTAGACTGGCCATATTCTAAGGCTTGAGAACTTGCAAAAGAAAGTGTTTAAGGAAGGTTAGAGAGATGCAGACCAAGAGGGAGAAAGAGAATGATGTTAGACAACTTGAACACGAAAATGGGAGGCACCTACGAGAAACTGAAGAGGAAAGTGAAAGACTGCAAGGCGTGGTGAAACGGGCAGAGAACCTGCCCTTAGGCAGGTCACCCTAATATCAATTAGCTCCAGTCCCTTAGGTCAGCGTCAGTTTTAGTGGTTTAAGCCTTGTTCATGGTTTGAATCACTGACATTGGATTTCCATGAAGAATGCTGAATAGTAGAGCAGTGAATTAAATTTAACAAGCTGTTTGCATTTGCTCAATAAAGTGAGGAAATAATTGCATTTACATAGCATCATTCATGACCTCAGCATCTCCTACAGCACCTTACAACCAATGAAGTGCTGTAGAAGTGCAGTCATTGTTGTTTTGTAAACAGATGGATTTTTGGGTTTAGCCAGCCAGCCCGCACTTGCAAAACTCAAAACATAGTGTCCAACATTAGATATGATTCCACAATTGAACAACACCTTCTAAACAATCCTAACTGTGCTAAGAATTACACTGAAAACCAATTTAAGGTTGTCAGTTGTGCTCATTACTAACGCATGCTAGAAGCCACATATATTCACACAAAGAGCCATGTCCTTTGCAGTCAGAAGGAACATGTGCACACTTGGCACCTTTTTCATTTAAACAAAAGGTTAAGGAACAGTCATTCCCTGGTTCATTCCCCAGGGTAATGCCTTGACTTATCAGCGTCAACCTGCTTGGTTTGAATTTGAACAAAGCTGGGAAGTTAACTGTTCCATGCTACATTCTCCATGGCAATGCCACCACCAATCAGAGTCCACCTGCCATTCTAATCAGCATTCTCTTCTCATGCAGTATAAATTGTTGTTCCCCCTATTACAGGTGGTAATTTCTTGTGAGCTATCCTGATGAGTGCAAGTCAAAAACCTTTGATAGTATGTCTCTTTTTTCAGCAACACTCAAGTTCTATACTACCAAATGACTATTTATAAAATGGAGTAGTTTGGAGAGGGGGATGTAACCTCATACTAAATCTGCCTGGAGACAAACCCATGTGGCCTTGTTGTTATGGAGGCAGAAACTCAGACCAAAACTTATCAAAAGCAAGGTGCAAGTTTTAATATATGGACAAGGTGGGAGGCAGCTGGTCAGTCTACGCACAGACTGAAAAACTCTCAGAGTCAGTCAGATAGAGATTTGAGGAAGAAGAAAACAGGTGCTATAATTCCAAGCAGGGGAAAAGGGCTGTTTTTGTATTAACCACTAAGCAGAGTGCTGGTGAGGGTGGATTACCTGTTTGAACAGACAAGGCTAGCAGAGATTTAAGGACAAAGGAGTGCCTTGCTACTGGGAGTACATTTGATTATACTTAGGTGGTTGAGTGAAGGGATTTACTTTTTAAAAGGTCACTAGAAGAGTCACCTGGCAGTGAAGGGAGACGAGATCCTATTGAAGCTGGGATGAGCTTGGGACTTTATGGCCAGAATATTGCCGTTGGCGTGCGGGGGCGGGCCTGACACACCGATGCGTAAAATAAAGTGTCCCAACGTCATCGTGCGTCATTTCGATATTGTGTTCGGCAGGCACGCGCCAGAGGTGGCTGCGGGCCCACCGAACTGTCGAAGGCCTATTAAGGCCATTAAGAAAGTAATTAACGTCATTAACACCGCTGCCCGTCCAACCTTAAGGTTAGCGGGCAGGCGAAGAGCCCAAGCGGCCTTCGCGTTTTCCAGGAAACCTCATCCACGAGCGGGATGAGGTTTCCTGAAGGTTTCATAAAATTAATAAATAAGTTTGGTGAACTTGACAAACATGTCCCAGCTCATGTGACACTGTCACATGAGGAGACATGTTTAAATAATTTTTCACTTTAATTTTGAAAAACTTTTATTGTCTCTTCAATCTCCCTGAGGCAGCTCCGCGCATGTATGAAAGAGCGCTGACCCCGACTCTCCCTCCTCCCCCCGCCCGCACAGGTAGCGCTGAGCGCTACAGAACACGCATTACGTTGGACAGGCCGTAATTGGCCCACCCATGTAAAATGGCAGCGTGGATCCGATCGCAGGCGGTGATCGACTCCGTGCCCGCTCCCGCCCAGCCCACCCGACATAGGTAAGATTCGGACCTATATATAAGATGGAGTGCAACGTAAAGCATCAATATGGCGTGGGGTTTTTGGTTGTGTTAAGAACTTGGTTGTGTACTTTTTTGTAGTTTAATGTATTAGTTGCCTACTTAGTAATGTTTAGTCAATGTTAATCGTTTATTTGTTTGTTACGGTAAAGTCTTAAAATGTCCAATCTTGTCATGCTATCCTTTGCATCAAGTCACTGGGAAATTCACATCACTTTTTAAAAAAGTTATTGACCTCTACAGGGATTGTAACAACTCCAACCCCAATATATACATCAGGACAGGTGCACACATTTTGCAGCATTTGTAAAAGTTGACAATGTGGAAATGCTGGGCAGAAGATTGAAGCAATTAACAGAGCTCACTGATTCTCATCAACCATTTAAAAGAGGAAAGTAATTTCAGTTTAAAAGATTAAGATGTGTCAGAACAACTGCAGTTTGGAATCTAAATTTGAGAGTCTCACTGCACAGAAGTGAGAATGGACAGATCTGTCCATAACTCTAAATGTAGTTCTCACCTACGTGCAAGACAATTCAGACAATGGCACTTTAATCCTTTGGGTACTGAACAGTTTTTGAAGCTTTATATGTACCTTTGACCAAAGAACAAGCTAACCTAAGATAAAAACAAAAAGCTAAAAGCGTTGACTGATTTCTTCTCCGCCGATGCTGCCAGACTTGCTGAGTTTTTCCAGGTAATTCTGTTTTTAACAAGCTAACCTGATTGTTTATAACACTGGGCCACACAACTGAGATCCTCCAACAGCTTTATCTATGAGCCAAACTTTGCCAGCTAATTTGCTGTCAACTACTTTCCCTACTTTAACACCCTTTCACCGGATTGTTCAATGGTTTTATTTATTCAGGTCATCAAAAAAATCAGATTCTTTGTGGGGTGGAGCTTCTGATTAGATTTCCTGGCCTTGTATGTACACTTAGCAGAGAAAATTCTCAAACAAACCAAGATGTGCTAATAAAAGATAACACATTCTTCGATGATACCAAATTAGTGAGACAAACAAAGACATTGGAAATGTTCAAACAACAAGTTTCATGCTCTTGATTAAGAAACTGATATTCCCGGTTTGAGGTTCATGGTCCTTGCCTGTCAAATCAAATACCTCCTGACATCATTATAGAGAAAAAAAATTGCTCTAATCAAATTCTTTGCAGTTGATTCCTTCCAACAATTTTTAAAAAAAATGACTGTCACTTATTTCTTGTCAGATGGGTTAGTAATTGGTTGGGAGGTAAAGGGAATATACTCTGATTAGCAGACATGGCAGGGATCTGCTTTTTATCATATATATCAATGACTTAGATAAGGGAATCCAAGTTGCAGATGACACTAAGTTAGGAGGCACAGTAAGCGGAGGAGATGGGAGCAAGAAGTTACAAAGAGAAATGGACAGATTAAGTGAGTCGGCAAAACTATGGCAGATGGATTCAATGTGGGGAAGAGTGAGGCTATTCACTATGAATCTAATATAGACAAATTGTAAATATTTTTCCAATGGTGAGGGACTAGGGCCTGGGAAGGAACAAGGCATCTGGGTGTCCATGTCTACACATCATGAAGCATTAGTGTGCAGATGCAAAAGACAAATAAAATCTTGGCCCTTTTATTTTAAGAAGGGCAGAATATAAAAGGGGAATAAATTATGCTTCAGTTGTACAGAGCATTGGTCAAAACCTACTTAGTTTTTAGCACCACACCTCAGGAAGGCCATGTTGGCTTTGGAGGGAGAAAGGCACAGATCACTGGAATGATACCATAGCTTAGAACAGACCTGGGCAAACTATGGCCTGTGGGTGCTTGTAATCCGGCCAGAGGATGCAGCTTGGTAGGCAGGCAAGGTGCCAGCGAACATAGAGTACACCAAGTGCACTCGCGCAACTGCTTCTGGCATCTGGCCGATCGGCATCAGGAGCTTTGAAAATAAAATGCAGATTCCGGAGAGTTTCAAGGGAAGTACTTAATGGCCAACAGAAGTACTTCCAGGTAAACTGGAGTTTCCCAATGATCGGAGGCTAGAGGCAGGCTTTTCTTGGGGAATGTGGTGGCAATGTTAAAGGGACAGGTGCACGCGGAGGAGCAGCACATGGTAGGTGTACATTTAAGATTATTTTTAGGTTACTGCAGCCTTGAACTGATTTTTGGTTTTACACACATATACACTATAAATTTCAAAACTTCAACTTATTTAACATGTAAGTTTTAATATTCTTTAAGAAAATTCAAGTCAACTCATATACAAAAGCAAATGCTGGGGATCTGAAATACAAACGGAAAATACTGGAAACACTTAGCGGGTCAGGCAGCATCTGTCGAGAGAGAAAAAGAGTGACACCGAACTTTGATGCCATTGTTAAGGGGGGTGGCCAATGACATCATTCACATTAAACTAAGAGTGTGAGAAAAGTTTGATTTTTTTAAGTTGTATGTAATGAATCATTATGATAATACAAGTATCATAATAAAGATTTTAGATTTATTTGTACCAAGATATATCTTTATTAAAATTGTTTGTTCCTTGAGCCTTTACGGTTGGCCCCCCCATCCGAAACGTTAGACCACCCCTGGCTTAAAGGGTTACATTGAGGCCAGATTGTATAAACTTGGTTCACATTCGCCTGAGTTGATCTAATCAAAGTGTTTAAAATTATAAAAGGATTCAATAGTGTCGATAGATAGAAACTATTCTCTCCAACGGGGAATCCAGAGCAAGGGGCAGGATCTAAAAATTAGAACTAGGCCATTCAAGGCGTGAGATGCGCTTCTCCCCATGAAGGACAGTGAAAATCTGGAATTTCTTCCTCATGGTGGGGGTCAATTGAAATTTTCAAGACTGAGATCGATAGATCTTTTATTAGCAGTTCAAAGGCGGGTAAAAGGAGTTATGGTACTTGATCTAATCAAATGGCAGAACAGACTCAAGGGACCAAATGGACTGCTCCAGTTCTTATGCATTTTACAGAGAACCCAAAATTGCCAAAACCCCCCAAACTGCCAAAAAATACCTTATTAACATAGTAGTCAGAATGTCAGAATATATCCAAAACTTGGAAAAAAAAACCTGATCAATCACAATTAAATAAGGGAAGCCTGATATTTTAATTTCTGATTGCCTTCACCCTACACATTTCCTTCACTAATGAAACTCTGTCTGGCTTGAGGCTCCCTTTACTTAACAGTTAAACTTTATGAGCATAAAGGGGGACCCTAGCAGCAAAATACCACAGCATACAATGTAATGCACGGCGTGTGTTCTTATAGGAGCAGGAATAGGCCATTCAGCCCTTCGAGCCCACTCTGATCATGATTGACCTTCTACTTCAGCACCATTTTCCTGCACTATCCCTGTATCCCTTGCTGTTTTTGATAATGTAGAACTCTACCGATCTCCGTCTCGATGACTGGGCCTCCACACTCCTCTGGGATAGAGAATTCCAAAGATTCATCAGCCTCTGAGTGGAGAAATTCCTCCTCATCTTATCCTAAATGGCCTGCCCCTTATTCTGAGACTGCATCCGCTGGTTCTAGATACCCCAGCCGGGGAAACATCCTTTTGGCATCTACCCTGTATAGCACTGTAAGAATTTTGTATGTTTGAATGAGATCACCTCTCATCCTTCTAAATTCCAGAGAATAAAAGCCTAGTCTATTTAATCATTCCTCACAGGACAATCCCTCCATCCCAGGTAATAATTTAATTAACCTCTGTTATTCTCCCTCTATGGTAAGTATATCCTTCCTTAGGGAAGGAGACCAAACTGCAGGTGTGAGATGTGCTTCTCCAGGTCCAGTGTCAGGAAGTTTTAATCATTTCCATAATCTTATTGGAATTTATTGTAAAATAGAGTAATAGTGTGATGTGTCTGTGTGTATGCATGTGTGTGACTCAATTGAATTAGAGGCAGCTAGCCCCTGGGTGCTTTCTTACAAGAAGAGAAGTTAGGTTTGAAATATTAATAAGGTAAACATGGGGAAGTTTCAGAATGTGAAGTGCAAAGGTAACATTTGCGTTTTTAAACAAACTATAGTGGCTTGAATTCATAGGAGGGGGTGTAATGTATACCTAGCCAGCAGAAGTAGTAAGAAATAGTGTTTTTATTTATTTTTCCCAAAGATTACTGTTGGATTTGGTACTATAATAGATTTTTTTTATTAGTAGAGAGGTAAAGTTCAAAAGACATAGTGAAACAATGGGAATTTGCATTCAAAGAGGAAAATATGCATAAAGGAGAGGTGGCTGTTTGTAAGGGAGGCATTTTGAGATCTAACAAGTGTGAAAAACCTTCAACATCTAGGCCTCAGGCTGCTGTCTTCAAAGGACCGAAGTTAAGGAAACTCACTTTGAATTCGACTGGTTCAGGGTATTGTGTGTCACCTTGCCTGGGTCTTTTAAAATCTGTGTGTTTTACTGTTGCCTTAACGAAAGTGTAACTGGGAGTCAGATTAAGTTGGGGATTTAGAAGTTATCTTACTAGTTATTTGTAGATCTATGTATGTATTTAAAGTCATTTCTTCTATTAATAAATGTTTAATCTAGCTTTGAAAAAACCTATAAGACTTGGTAGCCTTATTACTATGGAATTCAAGGCACACATCTCGAAATTTATACAAACTGAAAAACAAGTTGTGGCAGTTGTTTCAAGTTCCCCTTTGGGATTTGAACAACTCAGCATTTACCATCAGCTGTGTCATAACAGCGGTGTCACCAAGGCTCTATATAATTGCAGAAAGACATCTTACTCCTATACTCAAATCCTCCTCTAATAAAGTCTAATGTACCATTGCTTGCTGGACCTGGATATGAGCTTTCAATGACTCATGAATGAGGACACCCAAGTCCCTTTGAAGTTCAACGCTTCCCAGCCTCTCATCATTTAAGAAATACACTGTGGGTAGAATTTTCCCCCCGTTGGGGGGGTTGTGCAGGGGCAGGCAGGAGCCACCATTTTGCATGGGCGGGCCAATTAAGGCCCACCCAGCGTGATGTGTGCCCAGAAGCGCTGAGCGCTCCCTGTGTGGGCATGGGGGGATTCCCCGAGTTGTGGCACATGCGTGCGAGAGAGCACAGAAATCTCCCTGAGGCACAGAGATTAGTTTATGGTTTAAACATTTAAATAAAGAAATTAAAAACTTTTAAAACATGTCCCCTCATGTGACAGTGTCACATGAGCTGGGACATGTCAATGAATTTTAAAAAAAATTTTTATTGAATTTTTAAACACACCATGAAACCTCATCCCACCTGTGGATGAGGTTTCATGAAAGATAGCGAAGGCCGCCCGGGCTTTTTTTATTAATTCAATTAGTTTTTAAAGAGTCAGCTGTGCACCCGCCGAACTGAAAATCTAAATGACGCGCGGTGACATCAGGACGCCCGCCCGACATCACTGCACGTCATTTTACATATCAGCGAGCAGGCCCCACCATCACTCACCGACCCGAAAACTCTTCCCTGTATTTCTGTTTTTCCTGCCAAAATGGATAACCTGACATTTCTCCACATTGAGTGGGCAAAAATGTGGTAGATGGAATATACTTAGCCTCTCCGAATCTCCTTGAAGTGTCTTTGCATATTCCTCACAACTCACACCTCCACCAAGTTTTGTGTCATCTGCAAACTTGGGAATATTACCTTTAGTCCCCAAATCCAAACCATTGATCTAGATTGTGAATAGCCGGGACCCAAGCACAGATCCTCGCAGTCCCCGACATCCTGCCAACCTAGACATGACCAATTTATTCCTACTCTGTTTTCTGTCCGTTAACCAGTTCTCAATCCATGCCAGTATATTCCCTCTAATTCCATGTGTGCTAATTTTGTTTACTAACCTCTTGTGTGGGACCATTTCAAAAAATTTCTGAAAATCTAAATATACCACATCCCCCTGATCTGTTCTGTGAGTTACACCCTCAAAAAACTCCAACCGGTTTGTCAAACATGATTTCCCTTTTATAAACCCATGTTGACTCTGCCAAATGCTACCATTATCCTCTGGGCAGGATCTTCTGCCTGTCGGGCGGGCCAGTTGGGAGCGGGCGCCGGTCGCTTCTCGCGATTTCTTGCGTGCCGCCATTTTACATGGGCGGCCCAATTAAGGCGCTCAGTGCTACCTGTGCAGGCGGAGGGAGGAGGGAGAGTCAGGGCCTGCGCTCTTTTAAGCTCAGATTTAAAGTTTGAAAAAAAGATTAAAGTTATTCAGACATGCCCCCTCGTGTGACAGTGTCACAGGAGCTGGGACATGTTTATGAATTGTGAAAATTTTTTAAAAAATTATTTAATAAAACCTTCAGGAAACCTCATCCCACCCATGGATGAGGCTTCTTGAAAAACGCAAAGGCCGCTTGGGCTCTTCGCCTGCCTGCCAACCTTAAGGATGGACGGGCAGCCCTGTCAATTACCTAAATTGATTTAGTAATGGCTTTAACAGTTCAGCGGGCAGGCGCCTGCCGAATGAAGGATCGGAATGACGCGCGGTGACGTTGGGACACATGCCCCGGGCGTCACCGTGTGTCATTTTGCGCTTAGGCGTGCGGGGGTTGTGAAAATTCTCCCCTCTAAGTATCCTGTTATCACATCCTCCACAATAGATTCTAGCATTTTCCCTACTACTGATGTCAGGCTAACAGGCTGGGTAGTTCCCCGTTTTCTCCCTCCCTCTTTTCTTAAATAGTGCGGTTACAATTGCCACCTTCCAATCTGCAGAAACCATTCCAGAGTCTACAGGATTTCAAAAGATGACCACTAACGCACCTACTATCTCTACAGCCACCTCTTTCAACACTCTGGGATGTAGGTCATCCAGTCCAGGGGATTTATCTACTTTAAGCCCCATTAATTTCCCTAGTACTATTTTGTTCCTAATATTAATGTCTTGCAGTTCCTCGTTTACACTAGTCCCTTGATTATTTCTGGGAGGTTTTTAGCATTTTCCTCCATGAAGACAGGCACAAAGTATTTGTTTAGTTTCTTTGCCATTTCCTTATTCCCCATTATAAATTCTCCTGTCTCCACTTGAAATGGACCCACATTTGTTTTTGACAATCTTTTCTTTTTTATATACCTATAGAAGCTTTTACAGTTCGTTTTTAAGTTTCTTGCTAGTTTACTCTCATATTCTATCTTCCCTTTCTTAACTTTTATCTTGATCCTCCTTTGCAGAATTCTAAAATGCTCCCAATTCTCAGGCTTTCCATTTTTGGGGGCAATTTTATATGCCTCTTCCTTTGATCTAATGCAATCCTGGATTTCTTCCGTTAGCCACGGTTGGAGTACTTTCCTTGCTGGGTTTTTGTGCATTAACGGAATTGTTGTATTTTTGTTGTGAACAATGTATTCGTTCCTTAAATTTTGGCCATTGCCTGTCTACTGCCATACCTTTTAACATTGTTTCCCAAACAACCATAGCCAATTTTCACCTCATACCCTCAGTTTCCTTTGTTTAGATTTGAGACCCTAGTCTCTGATTGAACTACAAGGGCTCTAGTGACTTGGTTCGTGACCTGGTATATATAGATAGACAGTTGATCACTCACACTCACAAAAGGTTGGTCCCCTAATGTCCTTTTGGGTAAAGGAACCTGCCACACCTACTCAGCCTGGTTGACATGTGATTCCAGTCCCACACTATGCAATTGCTTCGATGTCCTTGGGCAACTAGCAAGGAGGAATAAATGCTGCTTTGTCAGTGTTACCTAATAAGAACAATTTTTAATAAACTATACGCATACACTCGCATAGAAATTAGTTCAACTGAGAGATTTAATATACTTGAGTAGAATGAATGGCACTGACAGTCGGCAAGTAGAGCCCCCACCACTGGCTGCCAATGTGAAATAGGGGCCCTCATAGCTTTGGAGATGAGGCCCTTGGATAATTGCCTGTCTGCACTTACTTTTTAGAATTAAAACTGTTCTTTTTGAGCAGCTGTGGCACAGACCATCATGCACAGGGAACATCAATCCCTGATCACTGTGTTTCCAGGACAATATATATGAATACAAAAACTGTTTTCCGTACACTACCATAATGTTTGCTTCTGGGCCAGCTAATCCCAGAGTCCACATTGCCCGCACCCTATAAAATGGTAGATACGATCCCAAAGTCTATCTAGAACTATAAATAAACCAGTGCTAGTTACACTCAACAGATCATGGTTATTGTGTTGAAATTCCTTTGGTGGAAGGATCACCTGCCAGACTTAACTCTTTGCTCTTTTCCTCCTTTGCTGTGACTGTGGCTGCTGCATGGGTGAATGTCATAGTCTTGCTGAGTGTGAGTTTGGCATGTAAACCATGAGCTGGAAAGCAAACACAGCACTACACAAGTTTGTAGCACAGAAAGAGGCCTACCACATCTGTATCTGTCCTTTCCTAAAGCAGATTAAACCTGAATCCCCTGTTCTGTGTGCTCCCGTAGCTCAGTATCATTCTGCTTCAAATGTTTAACCCGTTTTCTTGTTAAAAAATGCGCTGGTCTCTCTTTCCACTGTTCCTTGTGGTAAAACAAGCAATGCTGCAACACCTCACTACCTTACAGGAATTACTCTGAAACTCTCTCCTCATTCTCGGCATTCCTTCCAAATTGATTGACCCTCATTACTGACTCCTCAACCAGAGGAAATAGTCATTCCCACATCAAAACCCTTACAAATAAAATCTGCTATTAAATCTCTTCTTCGTCTTCTCTGCTCTGGTGGAAAAAGCCCATCATCTCAATATCACAACTATAACTTCCCATCCTTGGCACTGTCCTGGTGAATATTTTCTTTGTACTTTGCACTTTGCACTATGGCTTTAACATTCTTTCCATAATGGAGTGTCCAAAGTTATATACAGTACGTGTTAAATAATGCTTTGAACAAATTCACAAATCACTCTTAGTATCAGCTGTGGCTCAGTTGGTAGCACTCTCACCTCTGAGTCACAAGGTTTCAAGCTCAATTCCCACTCCAGGGTTTAAGTACACAATCAAGACTGACACTCCTGTGCTGCACTGAGGGAGTGCTGTGCCATCGGAAGTGTGGTCATTCAGATGAGTCGTTAAGCAGAGGCCCCATCTGCCTTTTCAGGTGGTTGTAAAAGATCCTATGGCACTATTTCAAAGGAGGGCAGGGGAATTAGCCCTGGTTTCCTAGCCAATATTTAATCGCTCGATCAACAGCACAATAGAACAGATTATCTGGTCATTATCACATCAGTGGGAGCTTGCTCTGCACATATTGGCTGCCTACATTACAACAGTGATTACCCTTTCAAAAGTACTTCACTGGCTACAAATTGCTTTGAGACGTCTGGTGGCTGTGACAAGTGCCATATAAATGTGAGATTTTCTTTCTTTTTCTGGCACAAGACTTCCACATTCCTAAAATCTAAAATGCTTTTGACCTATGACCTAAACTTCAACTACCTACAGTCACAATTAATGATCAACTGAATGTTAATTATTTTTTTAAATTAATGCGTAGCCACTATGGCTCCCCTGTGACACAGTTGGTGAAGAAACTGTATGAGCTGCAGACCAAGGAAGTCCCAGGTGTGATTCCCTTGTTGACACAAAGCTATGTCTCCATGTTCATGGCTAGGAATGAGTGCTTTAGTAGCTGTTTCCCCTTCAAATGTCAAGGTTACTGAAGCAAAGGGGAATGGAATTTAAAATGTAAGTGCCCAAGAGATGTGTTCCTGTACATTGCTGCATCAGCTGATGAGTCCAGGGAAATGATACAGACCTTAAAGTTGGCTTCAGTACTCCACCAATGTGTGTTTTCCTTGCCCAATGTCTGGGCTAGTGTTGATTAATTGATAGAGGTTGATTACTATGATTCATCAACAACTCTGCTATCAAGGCTGGTAGAATGTGAACTAGATGGGTGTTTGCCACCCTTACACTCCTGGGATAGAGAATAGAAAATCAACCATGTTTTCTGCTCCTGTTCACTAGTCACTGTTCACCTGGAAACGGCATGAGTGGACAGGCAATGAAAACAGGATTCAGGTTGAGTTGAATGTTGTCTCCTGCTCTATACCAAGGTTGAATACATGACCAAAGCTCACAGTCTAAGCTCAGCCATTTAGAATAGACACTTAGACAAGATTGGTGGGGTACCTGTGAGCTAAACAGCCTAATAAAAACAGACCTGTCTTTGAAACCAGACTAATTAGCCATAATCTATGGAGGGCTTGTCTTCAGAAAGTAAAAGCTTTTATCTGATTTTGCTGCAATATTGTCACTACAAACTTCAGGGGGTTAATGGCGAGTATCACACTGCATCTACAATTTTCCATGATAAGCTAACACTGACTGGATAGTGGCTGTACAAACTACTGAACTGGGAGAACAACATTTATTCTCTGCCTTTTGAGTTAATTCAGGAAAGGAAGCAAATGCAAATCTATTCTGCAATCCCTTACATTCTTCCAGTTCGACATTGCAAATCCTTTCCTCCCAGCATAAACAGGGCAGCAAGCAGTCAACCTGGTTAGACAGAGATAACTGGAGACATAACATGGGGAGAGTAAGTAACTCTAGGGATGAGTATTCGGAAGATTTAATTGTTTAACTACAGATGTGTACCACATCTATCTTCTTTTTCTTATCCTACAAATTAAAAATGAAGTCTGTACCCAATTACTGCATTACAACATCAAGTGACGTGCTCCAGTGATGTCAAAAAAATCGGTTCCCATATACGAACATATAAAATAGGAGCAGAAGTAGGCCATTCGGCCCCTCATACCAGCTCCGCCATTCATTAAGGTCATGGCTGATCTATTTGTGTTTCGAATTCCACTTTCCCATCTACCCCCAATAACCCCCGATGGCCACAAGGATCTTTTGCCTGACATAATTGGATGTTTGACAGCACATGGAACACATCTCTGGGCTAAGTATAAAAAGCCTTCAAATACTTAGCCCTCCCCTGAGTATCACTGATATTTAACAGAAAAGCATCTTCGCAGGAGTCATTGTAAAAAGCAGAGTTGGAGGATGGGGTCAAAAGATTGCAATGTTGCAGATGCTGTTACTGTTCCCTCGAGAGTGGACAAATCACCCACAACAAAAACATAGGCTCCCCGAATACACCAGACGCTTTACCCCTTTTAAACTTCAACTCTCCATTGCCCAGTGTTTTGATGTCCATTTTAGGTCACACCAGCAGTTGAAAAGAAAGATTTGCATTTATTGAGCACCTTTCACAACTGTAATACATCCCAAAGTGCATCATAGCCAATTAAATGCTTTATGAAGTGTGGTCACATGCAATGCAGGAAATACAGCAACTAATTAATGTGCAAAAAGCAATAAGATAATGAGCAGCTAATCCGTTTTTTAGTGATATTATTGGATGAGTCCCCACCCCCCCAACCCCACCCCCCACCACTCATCTTTGAGTAAAGCCATTGTATTTTTTATGCCCTTTGGAAAGAGTATACAGGGCAAACTGGGCCTTGGTTCAACATCTCATCCCAAGAATGGCACTTCCAATAGTGCAGCACTCCCTCAGTACTGCAGTGGAAGTGTCAGTTCAGATCTTGTGCTCAAGTCTCTGGATTGAAACTACAACCTGCTAACTCAGAGGTGAGAAGCTTTTAGTGAGCCAGGGCTGGAAAACATTGAAATTTCAAATTATTCCTGTTTAAGTATTGCTGAAAAAAGAGACATATCTAAGCTTTTCACCTTGCATTTATCAGGACTTTCGCAAGAATACCAATATAAGGGGAATATAACAATTTATACTGTATGTGAACAAAGTGCTGATTGGTAGAGGCATTGCCATGGAGAATGCACCACTGATGGTGACTGACAGTTAGCTGCCAAGCATTGTTTGAAATTTAAACCAGGCAACTTGACCCTGATTGGTCAAGGCATTGCCCTGAGGACTGAACCAGCGAATGGCTGTCACTTACTTTGTTTATCCAAAACAGGTGCAGTGTGTGTTCATGTTCTTTCTGTCTGCAAAGGACAGGGCCCTGTGTATTAATGTATGTGCCTTCCAGTACACGTAAATGCACTACACTGCGAGCCCAACTGACAATCTTCAATTGGTTGCCAGCAAAATTCTTAGCACATTGAGGATTATTTAGCAAATGTTGTTCAATTGCAGAATCACATCCAAATGTTGGACACTGTTTTGAGTTTTGCAAGCAGGGGCCGGTTGGGTACAGTTCTGTTGAAGGGTCATGAGGACTTGAAACGTCAACTCTTTTCTTCTCCGCCGATGCTGCCGGACCTGCTGAGTTTTTCCAGGTAATTCTGTTTTTGTTTTGTACAGTATGTACCCTGCCTGTTGCGAACAATGGCTGGGACACGCTGTTTGATATGATCCGCTAGTCTTTGGGACGTACGACCTATATACCTAGCATATATTCTCCTTTTATTGGTACTTTTGCAAGTGTCCTTATGAGTGCAAGGTGAAAAGCTTAGGCACGTCTCTTTTTTTCCTGCTTACACAGGTTACTGTTGAATTTTGCCATCCTGAAGTATCCCAATGGAGTCTGTTTCATGTCAAACATACTGCATGCATCAGAAATAAAGTTATAATCATTTAGTACTACAGAACTTGAGTGTTGCTGTAAAAGAGACTTTTTTTTGTCAAAGCCCTTGTTGTTCCCTTTACATTTGGTATTCTTGTGAATTGTCCTGATGAGATTCAACAAAATATTCTCTTTTCTCAGCAAAATAAAGTCATTTTCATTCACATCTAATTATGCTGTGTACTTTAAAAACATATGCTGAACCTTGCTACATTGGAATCACATCGATAAGAAAAAGGATTCCAAAATAAATTATTTAGCAAATACAAAAGAAAATTCCTGGTAACCAAAAAGATGTAGGAGGAAACTAAAAATAACAAAGGAAGAAATTCTCAATGGCGGCCTTTATAGTGTTCGAGGTTCATTATGAGGTAGGTCACAGAAAACATTTAGATATTCAAAAATGAGTTTGACAGCCAGCCAGAAAAATCAGGAGTTCAAGTTGTTGAGCTGCCTGTCAGGATGCACTTGTCGAGCTGGGGTCGTTCTTATCAGTTCCAAGCTGGGCTGCCAGATGGACAGCAGAACACAGGAAGGTATTTTAGTGCAGGCCTAGAGCGGAGAGGGGGGTGGGCTGGGGGGTCAAGGTGGAAGGTGGGGGAGAGGGAAATGGAAATAAAGTAACTGCATTGAGAGCTGCAGATTATATTTAAATTCAATTCAATGGTCACTATTATATTCCTATGTTGCACTTTTGTCATAACACAGAATAGATGTAGACTTCAAGACACTCTTCCATTGGGAATAAGAGCGGAAAGAAAACAGCAACAGGGAAAGGTGTGGTGTGGTGATAATGTCACTGGACTAGTAAATCCAAAGGCCCAGGTTAAATGCTCTGCAGACATTGGTTCAAATCCCACCACAGCAGCTGGTGGAACTTAAATTCAATTAATAAATCTGGAATATAAAGCTAGTCTCAGTCATGGTGACCATGACAGCTATCATCAATTGTTGTAAAAACCCATTTTGTTCACTAATGCCCTTTAAAGAAGGAAATCTGCCATCCTTACCCCATCTGCCTACATGCGACCCAGAGGCATACTCTTAACTGCCCTCTGAAATGGCTGAGCAAGCTACTCAGTTCATGGGCAATTAGGGATGGGCAACAAATGCTGGTCTTGCCAGCAATGCCCACATCCAGCGAAAGGATAAAGAAGGAGAATAAACAGCAACCCAACTATAGACAGGTCAAGACAGCAATAGTAAAGCCAGGCCGGCAACACCACAAAAAGTTGGAAAGGTCTCCTCATTACCGCAACCAACTGATCTCCAGTTGTCAGAGTGAAACCAACTGGTCCAGTCATTGCAGCAAACACAGGCATGTGGAGAGGAATTGAAGGCCTCCGGGCATCACTCCTACAAATCTACAAAGGCTTCAGAAAATGTCGTCCTCAGAAAAACAGAGCTGAACTTTAACCCTCAAAAACGGTGGATTTCGGATCAGGTGTTAAAATTTTAAAAATCTAAAACCCCGCGCCAACTCACCAACGTCCAGGTTTAAAGGAGGTGAGGAGCCAATCCGCATCCAGGAGGTGGGTTGGCAATTTAAATATTTTAACGAGGCTGGCAGCCTCTGAGTTAACTTGTTTTGCAGGTTTAACCCCGGTCGGCTGGGTTTTCTGGGAAGCTGAAGGGAGGCAGGACAGCTTCATGGAGAAGATAACGGCCTTTACAGCACTGCTTATGGGCCGGGAACAGCAGGAATGCTGCCCCCCACCCCCCACTCCCGGTCCTGCAAGCTCCCCAGCATCATGCAAAGAAGCCAAGGGTAGGGGTCTAACCACCTAACCCCCCCACCGTTCCGGGATCGGATCAACCACTGCACCCCCCCCCCCGCCCAAGGTTAAGTATCAGAGCAACACCCCCACCCCCCCCACCCCCCAACCCGGAACATACCCAGTAGAAGCTGCAGGGTCCCCACCTGCTCATTGCCTCCTGTTCTGGAGTCGTCCCTGTCAAGACTGGATACCAAACTGGTCAATCAAGCAGACTCCTGTTAGAGGAACCAGTCAAGGAAGAAAGTCGCTTGTAGGGAAAGCTAAACCTGGAGGCTATCCATCGGAAGCTGCACCCCATTCCCCCCCCCCATCCCCACCCCCCATTCCCCCACCCCCCCCATCTCCTCCTTCCCCCTGCCCCCCCCAATCTCCTCCTTCCCCCCGCTCCCCCCATCTCCTCCTTCCCCACCCCCCATCCCACCCCCCTCCGGCCTGCTCAAACCACCTGTCAATAAATTGGGCCACAACTTTGAAATATTGCACTAGGCCCAACTTATTCCTGTATAGAGAGTAAACTTCACACCACATTTAAATTGCAGAAATGGTTGTGTAACATGTTGGGGCTGTGGAAGCCCCCACAAACTAGAACATGGGACACATTCCACAGCAGAAGCAACACAAAGTAACCTGCCCGTACATTGCCATTTGCAAAGGGACCAATGAATAAAATACTGCAGGTGCTGGAAATCTGAAAGGCACATATGAAACCCTGGAAATGCTCAGTCAGTTAGTCATGCCGAGTTTGTAGAAAGAATCCAAATCAACATTTCAGCTGCTCAGCCCTTCCACGGAACTGGATCAAAATCCGGGATCTCTCTCCCTAACAGCACTGTGGGTGTACCTACACACGGACTACAGCGGTTCAAGCAGGCAGCTCACTACCACCTTCTCAAGGGCAATCAGGGATGGGCAATAAATGCTGGCCCAGCCAGTGACATCCACACCCCATGAACAAATAAAAAGATGATAATTCAGATGAACAGCATTTAAAAAGGAATGAAACAAGGGAAAGGGAGTAGGTAAAATGCATGCAACAACCACACACACAAAAAAAGGGCTTGCATCTATGTAGCGTCATTTCAGTCCTGACTTGTGCCTTGTCGATGCTGGGCAGGCTTTGGGCAGTCAAGGAGGCGAGTTACTTGCTGCAGAATTCCCAGCCTCTGACCAGCTCTTATATAACACTTGCAATCCACCAGGCTTCGGGCACCATCCCCCATATCGAAGGATGAATGGAATATTGAGGCCAGAGTCTCGACACTTTGCAGCTTTACTGCCCTCAGTAATCCAGGGGGTATTCCATCCGGACCAGCTCCAATACAACATGCTTTTTGGACACAGGTCACAATAAAATTCTTACCTCGCAGCCACTGCAATTGAACATTTTTTAAAAACTAGACTCCATTACATTCCAACAGAAAATGCTGGGAAAACTCAGCAGTATTCTGCATTTACCCATCACATTCCAGCTGGCTTGTAAATGGAGCCTGAGGGACGGAGCCAGCTGGGTATTTAAGCCAACCAATGATCAATACTCCCCCTCATAAATACCAAATCAAATTTAAACTGCAGGTGACGGAAACAAAAGTGATAATTGCTAGAAATGCTTAGAAGAAGATCAGGCAGCATCTGTGAAAAGAGGACATCTAACAGAACCCCGAAGACTGACCCACACCTGAGGTGGCAACTTGCTTGTCCACTTGTCAAATGAATATGATTGGGTGTAATTCTGACTACATGGAATGGTTTGCTAACTGTAGAAGTAACATTTACACCATTTAATGGAATGAGCAGCTCTGCCTTTCTACAACACCCCCAGTGTAGGAAGACCACAAACCTTCAACAGCAGAAAATGGTATTTGAGCAATAACTCCCTCGCTGACTGGGAGCCCCATCGTGGCAGCTGTGCAACCATTTCAAGTATTTGTCAGCTTGTGTTCCTACTTAGCAGCAGGAGCTTGAAAAGTTACTGAAGAGTCCTTGCTCTCCCTGAACTTTTTTAATGCAGCAAATCACAGCGTCGACATCTGTTGATTACAGACCACTGGGTCAGGCCTGTGGGAGGATGTAATTGAATCTATTGCACTTAAAAACATCCTCCAACCCCAACAAATTGGCACCGTGGCAACATGCCTGGGGCAAGGTCTTTCACTAACCAATGAACACCAGAGCCTTTGATAAAGGCCTGTAACATCACCTCTTAAAAATATAACCCCCATCTTGTGTGTGCTTTTTATGCTAAGTGCTAACATGAAATCACGCAGAGTCAAAACTACTCAAATAATTTACAGTCTCAAATCCTTCAAACCCATTAACCAAATATGAATGCTGCCATTCTCTTAGGTCCCAGAGGGGGATACATGCACTAAATTATGCAAGTGAATTATTGTAGCAATTAAATGGTTATTAAATGATCCAACAGTAAGTAAATAGGACTTTTTCCTATTAATGGCCACTGGTGTAATTATAATTTCCCAATAATGAAAGTTGACTTCTAAATAAAAAATAACTTTTCAGACAAAAAGGTCAAATTTATTATCAAAATTGTTAAACTGGTCCAAAGATAATAAAAGGTGTGTGTGTAGGAATTGCAGTACCACCCATCCTGGCTTTTTAATATAAATGAACTTTGTAAAACTTGTAATATGATTAGATTTTTAGGAACATAGAACCAGGAGGAAGCCATTCAGCTCCTCAGGCCTGCTCCAGCATTTAAATAGATTGTGGCTGATCTGTGCCTCAATGCCATCTATGTGGCTTTTCTCCTCCTCCCTTAATTATCACCTAACAAAAATCTATCGCTCTCAGTCTTGAAAACTTCAACTGACCTGGAATCCAGTCTTTTGAAGAGTGAGTTGCACATCTCCATTACGCTCTGTGTGCAAAGGTGCTTCGCCTGACTTCATTCCTGAACGGCTAAGTCTAAGAGGATGCGCTTTGTTCTGTACTCCCTCACCAGAGGCAACAGTTTCTCTGAATCCACTCTAATCAAGCCCTTTCATCATGTTAAGCACCTCAATTGGTTCACCCCCTCAACCTTCTAAACTCAAGGGGATACAACCAAGCTTTATGCAACAGTTGCTCATAATTAACCCAGCAAACCCCAGGATTAGTTTGGTAAATATGTGCTGCACCATCTGTAATAGCCATTTAATTGCTACAATAATTCACTTGCACAAGGGAGAAACACAACAACAGGGCCTCAAAGCTGTTCCACCATTCAATTTGATCAGGGCTAATCTCAACTCTACTCAGGTTCCATAATCACTAGTCCCCTTGCCAAACATAAATCTATCGATCTTAGTTTTGAAATTTTCAACTGACTGAGCCTGACAGCTTTTTGTGGGTGCGTTCGAGTTCGCTGCTCTTTGTGTGAAGCAGAGCTCCTTCTCATCACTCGTAAATGACACAGCTCCAAGTTTCATTTTAATGCTCCCTTATTCTGGACTTGCCCAGAGGAAATAGTTTATCTCTACCCACCCAATCAACTCCTTAAAGTACGTGTACATCTCAATTAGATCATCCGTTAATCTTCTTTATTGAAGAAAACACAAGCCTACGCGACAGCAGCTAGCCTCAGAAGTTATCCCTTTCACCCTGGGACAGGAAGAATATTCTCTTAGCTGTGGGCACTCCTTGCTCATTGCTGTTGAAATAAAAGATGGCAGTAGTCACAGGGGGTGGAATTTTCACCTCCAGCCCACGGCAGGTTTTCGTGATAAACGGGGCCAGAAAATTTGGAATGAGGCAAAAAATCGGAATCCCACCGGCGGGAAAGCAGGGGAGGGGGGAGGGGGGGGGAGGGGAGGGGAGGTGGGGGGGGCGGTGATGGCGGATCAGGTTTCCCACTGATCCATGGCGGGAACCCTATCTGATTGCATTACTATGTCATGAATGCTCATTAAAAACGTTACATGCCGGAATCATGTAGCCCCTCCCAATCTAGCCCCAAGTCAGCGGGAAATTAGACCGGTCTAAAACACCGGTCAATAAGTAATGTGCAGCTGTCCGCCCTCACTTCACTCCTGACCAGATGTCATGGATGCAGCCAAACCTTTTCCAAGCTCTGTGTGATTGAGATGTTAAGTATCAGGGTTGGTCACCTCACTCTGAGTGTGCACCTCAGCTACAAGGTTATCTCAGCGACAAGGTTATCTCAGCGACAAGGCTACTAGTGCACATACAGCTGAAGGCCATGATAGTAGCATTTTGTTTGTGAGTGGGAGCTTACTACTTTTCCCCATGATTCATTAACCTGTTAGAATCTATCAGTCCACAGGGAGAAAAAGGAAACAAGAATGGAGTCTGGACTCAATGCTGTCTTCTTGATGGTACCCATAGACTTGAGGAGGAGGAGGTGGGACCAGCGCTGCCTAGCGCAGTTTCGGGAGGAGGCCATGCCCGAGGTCCAACATCCAGGGGAACCCCAGCAAGAACGAGAGGATGATGAGGTTATACCCGTCCTGCGGAGGTGACTTGCTCGACCAAGGGTCTACTGAAGAAGGCTGTCTTATCTGATGTGCGAGAGACAATGCCATGCACATCTGCACTTGTCCTGAGATCTGATGGATCATATCTGCCACATTCTGCGAGAGCCCTGTGGAGTGGGAGGGGACCCCCAGCCAGTGCCCCTGAAGGTCATCGCTGCGCTCAACCTCTATCTGCGGATCGTTCCAGTGCTACACAGGGAACCTGTGTGGCACCTCACAGGCCACCACACTTAAATGTATCAAGGAGGTGACAGATGCCCTCCACAGTAAGCCTCATCAATATACGAGGTTCATACTTGATGAAGACAGCCAGGCTGCTCAACTTCATGGATTTACATCTATCCTAGGCTTCCCTAGGATACAGGCTGCAATCGACTGCACGCATGTGGCTTTGAGGGCTCCATGGTAGCAGCCCCTGGTGTTTATCAACTGGAAAGGTTCAACTGGTGTGCGATCATCAGAAGCTTATGATGAACGTGACACCCTGAGTCACTCCCTGGCGCCTCACAAATCCGAAGAGCCTCAGTGATTGCAGGGCTAGCTGCTTGGGGATAAGGGGTACCCACTCAAATGATAACTCATGAGACCAGTGCGGTGCGTCCTCCTCAGAGCAGAGAGACAACACAGCACATAACTCGACAAGATCCATCGTCCAACAGACCATTGGCATCGTGAAGATGCATTTCTGATGTTTGGGCCGCTCAAGTTGGGCTCTGCACAGTACTCGCCACAGAGGGTATCCTGCATGATCATGGTCTGTTACCCCCTTCACAGCCTGGCACTTCAAAGGGGGGGATCCCTTGCCGGAGGTAGACATGGAGGAACCTGAGAGCTCCTTGGACAGTGAAGAACAGGAAGGGCAGAAAACTGAAGAGGGAGATGATGGTCAGCTTCCATGTGATGATGCTATTGAAGGAGCACAACATGGAAGACGTGCCCATGCCACACTGACTGCCACAAGATTCCAGAAGGAGAGGGGTGCAGGCAAAAGAGATGGCCACATTCCTTCTGTCCCTTAGTACCATGCCAGTGCACTGAAAGGGATTTACAACCAGTAACATCAGGGGCAAGTTTAGCACTTGGACCTGCACCTTCAACCCTCATGATTCACTAGGCCATGATCTTTGGCGAGGTTAGTGGAAAAGCCTGTATATGCGCGCTCTGGGAAGTGAAAGTCAACACAACAGCGTCGAGGCGACCTTAATGAGGAACCACAGCTGACAGTGATATGAGCACATGGCTGCAGACATCACCATCTAGTCAGATCTTGTGCTTTGCCAACAGCATTGAGGAGACGCAGCTGCAGCTATCCCCTTCAATGCTGCTGAGCAGCTCCCAGGAACATTGTCCCACAAGCAATAAAACTTACAAACGCATTTAGCACAACTTCCAATAAAGATTCTGACACACCTCCCTGACATCACACCAGGTTTCAGTAACTATCTTCAGTTAGGTTGACATCACATGAATGTGAGGCTCACAAAGGAAGGCGATGACTGAGTGGGAGGTTGGCTCACCCTCACAATAAGGACACTTAGATGAATATGCCCGACACCTTCAAATGATCAAACCATTCTCACTGACATCAAATGTATTTACAACAGTACAAGATTTATACAGGGATTGAACGCCTGTGACCCAGGAGTGACATTAATACCTCTTAATTTTCCTAACCCAACCACTACACCCGAGTACAGCCCCGACATCTGCAGCAGAGGTGGAGGCAGCCTGCTGACTGCTACACTCTGTTGTCTATGATGACCTTGGTGGACGTCCTCTGTAGCCCGAGGCCTAAAGGGCGCTGGCCTGATAAAGGTCACCTGCTCAGAGATGCATGCTCCTCAGCCTGGCCAGCTAGAGTTGATGGGGTCACAGGCAGAGGGGATTTGGAGTGGTTAGACGACCTTGGAGTGTCCGGCTAATGCTTCTCCTCCCTGTGGGTGCCGGAGGGCCTCTCTCTGACTCCTTGAGGAGGAGGGGCTCCTGGAGGGAGGTCAAGGTGCCCCACCCACCTCTCGCCTAGCCACTGATGGACCCTATCAATACCTATAGCGATGGAGTGTAGGTCCGAGCACAAATCCAGCAAAACCCGCTGGACCAAGGTGTCCAAGGCAGTGGCCATCCTTCACTGGTGACCTCAAGGCATTCACATGTCGGAGCCATAACATCAGACAGAACGCAGACAGACTCCTCCATCGTTCGCTTTAGTCTTCTGAGTGGCTCTCACATTTCTGCCTGATATACCGCCGCCCGTCGTTGCATCTCCAGAATTGGGTGAGCAGCCACTCGGAGAGGCTCATTATCTGACTCGGACTCAGCGAGTGCCTGATCTCCAGCAGTCCTCCGAGCTCCAGAGACCTGGGCAGTCACAGACTCCGACTGCTGTGGAGACGGATCAGTGAGGTGTTCCCCAGAAGGTGACCCCGAGCCTAATCTAGAGCGATGACCCAGCGAGGTATCGGTCTCTGTGCTGCTGGAAGTTGAGGGTGAACACAGTGACAGATGTTCTTGGTTTTGCTGCCCAGAATGATTCCTGGGATGGCGGAATTGTCGTATGAGGAGACATTCGGTCGACTAGGTCTGTATTCACTGGAGTTCAGAAAATGATTGAATCTCATTGAAACCTCAAATTCTGACAGGGCTGGACAGGCTGCGTGCAGGGAGGATGTTTCCCCTGGCTGGAGGGCCTAGAACAAGGGGTCACAGTCTCAGGATACAAGGTGGGCCATTCAGGACTGAGGTGAGGAGAAACTTCTTCACTCAGAGGGTGATGAACCTATGGAATTCTCTATCACAGAAGGCTATGGAGGCCAAGTCACTAGGAAGTCGATAGATTTCTAGACAATAAAGGTGTCAAGGGGTATGGGGAGAGAGCAGGAGTATGGCATTGAGATAGGGGATCAGCCACGATCATATTGAATGCCATAGCAGGCTCCTGGTCCTATTTTCTATGTTTCTATGTTTCAACATCCTCCTCTGAGGTGGTCTGGGGGCTGGGCCTATGTTGGCCCTCCTGGTGTGCCTGGACTTGCTGGGTCTGGAAGAGCAAGAAGACAGATTTAGTTCAAAAGCAGACAGAATACAAGATTGCATGTCACTCACTGGGAACATCAGGGTGTATCAATTCAGGGAGGTCTCACCCGTTCAAGGTTGCTAGCAGAAGCCGCTCTTGCCTTCCCCACAGGAGCGATCCCTGTCCTCCCCAGTCAGCTCGGTGGCATCCTCGAATCTGGCCAGCTAGCCGGCCCTCTTCCTGTCTGGGGTTTCTCCCTCCTGTTGTGGACCAGCGGCATGAAGAAAAATGGATGGAATGTGATGAGAAGGGATGGAGGAGAGGTTGGGAAACATGCCTGCCTGCTCTGTGTGCTGAGCCCTCCCCAGTAAGGGCTGCGGATGGAGTTTGTGCAGCATGATAGATGAGATGGTGGTGATGTGAAAGTGTCCATGAGCCAATCAGTTCTGTGTCCCCTGCTAATATTATGTGAGATACCTAAACAGTATAGCCCTGTAGGTACATGATGCCACAATAAGAGTTCGGAATTGGAGGGAGCTGAAGGTTGATTTACACTGGCAGAGCAGACAAAATCATTCATCCTCTTCCTGTACTGGATGGTGTTATAGGGACAGTTGCCAGCCCCACTGACCTGACTTGCTATTGCCTCCCAGGCTGGAGAGGTGAGGCTGGGGTGCTTCCTGGAGCAATCCCTGATGTCGGCGCACTCCTCTGATTAAAGTCTCGAGGGAGTCATGGCTAAACCTGGTGCAGCCGCCTTCTTCTGTGCAGTCATCTCGATACATCTCCTGAAGACAGCTGAGCTGGAGGGTATGAAATGTGTGTTCAGGCGACGCTTAAATATGGTGCCCAGACCTTCCACCCCATTAGGTAACGGTGGGGCTGAAGATTCAGTTCCCAACCTGCCATGTGATTCAGAGAGATACTCGCCTATACATAAATAACAAGCTGCTGAATGAGAAATCCGGCACGATTTCCCGTCACTCCGACCAGCGGAAACGCACAGCGGAATCCACCCACATTGGCACTTAGTTTCAAAACCAGAAAATTCTGCCCAGAGTGTCAAAAGCAATGTGTTTTCAACAAAATATTGTAATAGTGCAGCATTTCACCATGGTATAAGAGGTAGCAAAATAGCACTTCACAAAAACATAATACATGGACTAAAAATAGGAAACTCAGGAAATACTCAGCAGGTGATGCAGCATCTATGGAAGGTGAGGGAGAGAGACAGACACAGAGTTAACATTTCAGGGCCTTGGCCTTTTGTCAGAACTGGAAAAGGTTAGAGATATAACAGGTTTTAAGCAGGTACTGAGGCAGGGAAAGGGAAAGGGAAGAAGGGAGGAAAGGACAAAAGGGAAAGTCTACGATGAGGTGGAAGGCAGGAGAGATTAAATGGCATAAAAAGAGTTGGGGTTAAAGGGTGCAGGAGAGTGTCCAACTGGCAGTGCACACTGAGAAGATCCACTTCAGCAAATTCTGGCCCAATTATATGTGGACCAAATGGTGAACTCATTGTGTGCGGGTGGACATGATGCATGCGCCCATACACATCACGTACAAGGTCTAATTGGGCCCATTGACACCCTGGTGCTTGGCAGAGAGTCCCCATGACCAAGTCTGCATTAGGAGAATTGCTGAAGAAAAAAAAATTCTCGTTCTATTTTAAGCAAAAAATTCTTTGGAAATTTCCACAGCGTAGTTGCAGAGTGCAAAGAGCCTATAACAATACCATTCTTCACAATAAACAGACCTCAAGGAAAAGTAATAGCATTGTCAGTGCCTGAACTATTGCAGGTTCCTGCATAAAACAGCAGTCCACGGTTCAGGACACTTGGCAGAGAACTGGTTTATGAGTAAGCTATTCACTTACTATTGAAATGCGTATTAGCAGCTGAACTGCTGTAGAAATCACACTTGGGAGTTCATCACAAATAGGGCGTATATATGACTCCGTGATGACTTGATAATGCAGTAGTGCACGGGCGGATTAAACAGTGTAGCATTGGAAATATAGAACAGGGTGAGCTCCCAACCCCTGTAGTGAAACTGTTACTCCATCCCACTTTTACGCAATGGTAAAGAATTCCAGAGATATTGGTAGATCTTTGTCATGGGATAATCATCAAGTTGTCATCCACAGGTGGGAAAAGCAGCATTGCATCCAACGGCCAAAATAAAATTAAGAGCAGAAAGTCACATAAAAATTAAATTAGAAAATTAAAGCTTTTTATTTCAAACCTAATAGCATATTTTGATCTTGCTGAAAGAAGAGGCTTTTTTGTCGAAGATTTTCATCTTGTACTCATCAGGAAAATTCGTACGAAGATGCCAAGGTCAGGGGATACAACACATTTATACTGTATTAGAAGAGTGCTGATTGGTTGGCAAGTGGACTCTGATTGGTAGAGGCACTGCCATGGAGAATGCACCAGTTGATGGTGAACTGACAGTTAACTGCCAAGCATTGTTTGAAATTTAAACCAGGTAGTTTTACTCTGATTAGTGCAGACATTGCCCTGGGGAATGAGCCAGCGAATGCCTATCATTTATTTTGTTTAGCTGAAACAGGCACAATGTGTGTAGATGTTCTTTCTGTCTGCAAAGAACAGGGCCCTGTGTATTAATATATGTAGCTTCCAGTACATGCAAGTGCACCACACTGTGAGCCTGACTGACAATCTTAAATTGGTTGTCAACCATTTGCTCACCATGCAAGCTTGATGCTGAAATAGGGCACATCAAAGACATCCTGCAGGATAACGGCCACCCTGATCAGATCATTTCATACTGATTGTTGCGCAAACACATGAATGGACCTATGGCCGTCATTTTTGGTCCTGAAAAGTGCCCAGTTGACCTCAGATTACCCTGGAAGGGCAAGGTATCTCAAAAAAATTTGAGCAACAGGTGAAGCTAGCTGTTTCATGCTGTTCTATGCAGTAGCAACACGAGCGGTATTCCCCACTAACAGGATGCTGCCGTCAAGCCAAAAAGACATTCTGTCTATCACACAAATGATTAATGTGGTATATGAATTTCAGTGCCAGTGTGATGCCAGGTATGTAGGCCGTACTTCCCAAAGACTGGAGGATCGCATCAAACAGCATCAACAGCTGCTGTCCACAATGGGCAAGGTGCACTGTACCCAACCAGCATGCTTGCAAAACTCAAAACACATTGGACAGCATTTGCTAAATAATCCCCAGTGTGATAAGAATTATGCTACCAACCAATTTAAGATTGTCGGTCAGGCTCGCAGTGTGGTACATTTACGCAGACTGTAAGCTACAGATATGAATACACAGGGCCCTGTTCTTTACAGACAGAAAGAACATGTACACACATTGCGCCTGCTTCAGCTAAACAAAGTAAGTGACAGCCATTCTCTGGTTCATTCCCTAGGGCAATGTCTTGACCACTCAGAGTCAAGCTGCCTGGTTTAAATTTCAAACAATGCTTGGCAGTTAACTGTCAGTCACCATCTCCATGGCAACGCCTCCACCTGAGTCCACTTGCCAACCAATCAGCACTCTCTTCTCACACAGTATAAACATGTTGTTTCCCCTGACATTGGTATTTTCTTGCCCTGGTGAGTGCGAGACGAAAAGCTTCAACAAAAAAGTGTCACTTTTTTCAGCAATACTCAAGTTCTGTGCTACCAAACGACAACATTTTGATCTATTAAACACTTATTTTGATTGTGGGATTGTTTACAACTATGGGTGCACTGCAGATGTTTAGAAACAACAGATTACACCAGAAGCAGAAGTTAATATGTGAACTTGAAGACAGAAATTAAAATAATGAATCTCTGCACCAAGTACTGGGGATAGAAGATGATTATTGTGTTTTAGGAACAAGATATGATTGCGCCACATTTCTTCCTGTTTGGATTTTAATTCTCTTAAAGTTATCCCAAGAAGCATGCTGACATAACAAAGATTAATGTGTAGTACATAAACCTGCTTCTTTATGTATATGTGAGCCAACTAAAGCTCCAATTTGTTGGTGCAGTTTCACTGAATGTATTCCATTCACAGTTAAGATTGGTCTTTCTATGTGCTCTATTTGTCTTTTTGATGGTGAAATAAAGGCCAGTACAACTTCTAATGTGCTGTAAAACCAGCTGGAACTGAAAAAAGACCTCAGAACAACAACGGGAGTGGTGTCAACAATTTGGCTTAAATATGCTCCTCTACATGTCACAATAGAACAATAATTACTGAAGGCCAAACTCAAAGTGAATTTTCATTTGAACTATGATATTAAAAGGACAACTTGCTTAAAAATGACGCATTGACATCTATTCCCACTATCCCAAACTAAAGACTGAAGTTTTCCTGGGTACAGTAGCATAGCAGTTATGTAGCAATCCAGGGACTTGGACTAATTCTCCAGAGATACGAGTTCAAATCCCACCACAGCAGCTGAGCAATTTAAATTCGATTAATTAAATAAAATTTGAATGAAAAGCTGCCCTCAGTAATGATGGCCATGAAACTACTGGATTGTCGTAAAAATCCATCTTATTCACTAATGTCCTTTAGGGATGGAAATCTGCTGACCTTACCTGGTATTATGAGACAGTCGATGGTAAAGGCTGAGTTGTTCAAATCCCAGAGGGAAACTTGAATCAACTGTCATAACCCATTTTTCCAATTTGTATGTTTCAAGATGCAGGCTTTGAATTCAGTAGTAATAAGACCACTGAATCTTGAGAGATTTTTTATAAAACTAAATTAAATATTTATTAATACAAGAAAGATTGTAAGCACATACATATATCTACAAAATTACTACTATAATAACTACAAACATCCCCCATTGAATCTGACTCTCAGTTAGACCCCCGGTAAGGCAACAGTAAAACACAGATTTAAACAGACCCCTGGCAAAGCACACCCTGGACCGTCGCATTCAAAATGAGTTTCTTTCAGCTCTGGGTCCTTGCTGCCTTCTCTTCCTTTATACATATTTTGCTCTTTGAATGCAAATTCTCATTGTCACTAGGTTTTTTTAAACTTTAAATCTTTTAACAATAAACCCTTTCATAATACCCACTTTACTGGTAAGCTTTAAAAAAAAAACACATTGAAGTGAATTTTTCAGTTGGTGGGTGGGCTCTGCGGGAGCGGTCGTGAAGCCGATCAGCTCCACGCCGCTATTTTGCGTGAGCGGTAGCGCGCTACCTGTGCAGGCAGGGGAAGGAGGGAGAGTCGGGGCATGCACACAAAAGACCGCTTCTGTCTCCCTGGGGCACGGAGCTGCCACAGGGAGATTAAACACTTTAGAAATTACTAAATAATTGGATTAAAAATTTAATTAAACATGTCCCCTCATGTGACTGTGACACATGAGATGGGTCATGTTTTAATGTTTCAGAATTTAAAAAAATTTAATCAATAATCATCATCTCGCTCGTGGATGAGGCTTCCTAAAAAAAACTTGAAGGCTGCTTGACCATTTTGCCTGCCTGTCAACCTTAAGGTTGGACGGGCAGTGTTAACAATTACATTAATTACTTCCTTAACGGCCCATGGAACGAAACATCGCGATGATGTCGGGACGTACGCCCAACGTCATCGCGCATCATTTTATGCACTAGCGTGTCGGGCCTGCCCCTGCACGCCGACTAAAACATTCAGGCAATTGTTTCTGAGCACCTGCTCTTTTGAATGAGCTGTTTAAAAATGCACATTGCCCCCCTTTGCACCTCACCTTTTATTACCCTATGTTTATCTAATTACCATTTCAAACCTACTTCTATTCTATACATCAAAGCCTCCAGACCAGCTGGCTTTAATCCAATTAACACACACACATACACACAAACACAGACTCCACTAGAACTTTATTTTAAAATGATTTCCAATAACATTACTATACCTTCTTGACAACTGTTCTGATCTATATTAGGCTCCAGCCTCACAACTGTATGGTTAACTCTTAACTGCCCTCCGAAACGACCCAGAAAGTCACTCGGTTGTATTCATGAAGGCAGTTCGCCACCACCTGGGGGTGATTAGGGATGGGCAATAAAATGCTGGTCTTGTCAGCAGCGGACAAATCTCCTGAATGAATGCAAACTAGATAACTGCACCCACAGAGTAACGGCTGTCTTGCAAAGCCTGAAGTCAACAGTTGAGTTTCTGGAAAGCTTTGATTTACTGAAACAAGGCATTTTGTCCATATGTTTACATGAAGGAGCAATACCATTGAGAGGCCCTGTACACTAGGACATGGCCAACTATAATGGAGGGAGTATTCGAGTTGCCAATTTTGGTTGGATGTATTCCTGGAGGTTTCATCACATGGCCTCTTACTTCCAACAGACCCAAACAGTGAAACAACCTTTCCCCATGCCCCATCAATGAAAACTTTTAGTTATAAAAATATTATAGAAAAATAAATTAATCAAATGGCAAAGAACAGTTTTTTTTCCCCCAGAGACAAGTTACCTATTCGATAGGTCAACCTCATAGTGCAGGTTTAAAAAAAGGAAGTTGAGGGGAGAAATCAAGTCGGAGGATGCTGATTTTGGATTTTAAAATCCAATTTTTTAGATTATATGCAAAACACTCCAAGTGTCAAGATGTTGGAAAATGTTGACAGTGAGAGTGAAGATAGGGAATGAGAGTATGCATCTAGTCAGGATTCCAATACAATCAGGATATAAGATGGGGGGTGACCATGCAAGACAAGAAATAGAGAAGTTAGGAGGGAAGAGTGAAAGGTAAAAAAAAAGTAAAAAGCAACAAAAAGAAAGAAAATTGAAGAGGAAGACAAAAAAAGAGAGAAAAATCGGGCTAGATAAGGCAACTTGTATTCATATGGCACCTTAACACTTTCTCAGGACACCCGAAAGCACTTTACAACCAATTAATTATTAATTTACTGTTGTTCTGCAGGCAAATTTGACAGGCGATTTAACCATGGCAATGTCTCAAAAGCAGCATTAGAATGACTAAATCATCTGCTCTTGCTTCCGTTGAGGGAAGAATGCTGCTCAGGACATCGGGACAACTTCCCATTTATCTTCAAAACATTGCCATAACATTCTTTCTGTCCACCTGAGAAGGTAGCCTGTGCCTCAGTACTGCACGGCTGTATCAGCTCGGGTCATGTGCTCAAATATCTGGAATGTCACTGGACCCCATGGCCTTCTGAGTCCAAGGCGAGAGAGCAATCATTGAATCGTAGGTGACACTGTAAATCTCAGCTCATGTGTTTTATTTTAAATTGAGGTCTGGTTTACTGAATATGTAGAGAATTTGCATCAATCTCACTCACTGCCTTTATCTGTTATGTAACTGTTATAGTTTCAGCTTCAGATCCATCACTCAGCTGGGAGCTAAATTAAATCAAAGCTGTTCATTTTGTAGAGATATTTGCTGAACAAAATGAGCCTGACACCAAACCACTTTGAAGTTGTGTTTCAGAAGGCTTCACCGAGATGTTCAAGGTGGTGCCATTTACTCAGCGTTCCTGCATTACCTCCTGCATTAAGATCTGAGAAATCTCACATCTAAAACAAGTCAAAGGAAATTTTTCAAACACCGTTCCTCGCTCAAATCGAATATTCAGATTGAAAGAGATTTTCTTTCTGGCTAGATTTATATACCTGCTCCCAATTAATGGGGTCTCCCATTCAGTAGCAACAAAGTGAACAGTACAATGCTGTTGCGTACAGAGAGGTCTATCACCCACCAATAAGAGGTTATTGCCATGGCAAACTATGGAGGCAGACATGGTGTGAGCACTGGTGGGCTAGGCAGCTCCATCTCCACAACCTGGTAGTGCTGACCTGCATGGGCCTTCCGCGCACGTTTGGGAAAGTTGCAAGGTGTAAGTTCTGTTGTTCCGATTGCTGTGGACACAATATAAATCAGAGTGTATCCAAAATCTAGGACACTGAGGCAATTCCATTACACACCCAACATTTTACCAATTGCAAAAATATGCTGGAGAGATGGAACGAGTTTAAAAGCCAAGTCATTAAAGGGCAACTTGGGTTAGTAAATAGCATCATCAGATCAGCACCTGATCAGTTCAAGAATGAGGAAGGCTTCATAAAGGGAAATTAACACCAAAGCATCATGCATCAAGAATTTAAATGTAGTGCAGGGCTGCAATCCTTCATAGAGGCTGCAGCAGATAACCTCTACAATCCATCTTCATTTTAAACCCAGTACATCATGTGAATCTCTCAATATAGAAACTATTTAAAATGACCATCGTGTACCTGCAAATCAGAATAGCAGGGAGATTGGTTTGTAGGGGATGTACCTGGACTCAGCGGAAGGGTATCTTAGTAATCACCATTTTATTAAAAAAAATCTCCATGACCAGTTATTGCAGAGCCACCCAACACCTGGGTCAAACACTAATAGGTCCTGCACCATTGCTGAAGATGTAAAAGCATATATGAAGGCATTTCTCAGAGACTCTTACCCACTTCTGTTTAGCACTGATTGAACTGAGCTCCTGAGAGACTCATCCAATAATGCTTTATCAAAATGATCATAGAGGTGAAGGAGCAGGTAGAGAACAGGCTGTCTAGGGCCTTTGTTGCAAAGGGCTTGATCTCTATTAGGCAGAACTTGGAATGAAAATGTTAATACTCCAGTATTAGAACTGGTACCATAACACAGAGGGTGGTGGATAATTGAAAGGGGCTGCTATGAACCATAATAGTAGCTGATTGGATCAGCAAATTCAATAGAGTTGGATAAGTATCTGGTGAAAATTTGAGAGCGGGGAGTGAAAGATATTGTAGTATATAATTCCACTGCAACCAGTCAAATGAATTGCAATTGCTTCCCCATCCACTGTTTAAAACAGAGATTTGCTCCCCTCCCACCTCTCTCCATTTTTGACAAAACCTATCTGATTCTTTCTCGAAAACCATTACGATTTCTTCTTCTATCACTTGTACTGATTAACCGCTGTGCAAACTTACCGCCCCTTTTAGTGAAAAAGTTACTCTTGCATTTCCTATTTTCTTTGCTGTCCTTTATCTGAAAATATTTGCATAAATTGTGCACTTGCCAGATCAGTTTACTTGAATCCAATTTATCTAAAATCTTTCATTGTTTTAAACAGTTCAACCAGATCTCTTTTCAAGAGCGGCTCCAGGCTAGTCAATCTTGCCTCAAATGTCACTGACTTACACTCTGGGATCACCCGTGCTGTCATTAGTAAAGGCAACAACAGATCACTGCTAAACATTTAGAAATAGAAAGAGATCAACATCAAGATGCTACAGCACTGGCCCTCTCCGAGGAGGGAATGCTCAATAAGCTACTGGAGAACTAGTGGAGTGATTCGCTGGTCCCTGACAAGCAAGGACGTTGAGACATTCATATCTAAATGTGATTTATACAAGCAGTTTCAAGCTGAACAGCAAAAAGGAACCAGCTTTTGGCCACCAAACACCAGAAAAGCACTGGCAGTAAATCAGGTCTGATCTGCTTGAAATGGATTTTATGGCTGCTATTCTGATTTCTTCGAAATTCATCTGACTGATTAAAACAAAAAAGAGAAAGAGCTCACAGACAAGATGAAAACCATTTTTGCGCATCAAAGTATCCCAAATGAGGCCATATCAGACAGTGGAACAGTAAATTGCGAGAGTTTTGAGTTTGACTTCACCAGCTCACCAAGTGGTGAAGTAATAAGGTGGAGAATGTGGTCAAAATTGCAGACACTCCTGGCAAAAAAAGCACCAAGACTTCCGCTGAGATTTCCCTTACAGAGTCTGTGTTTTGGGGGCCCACTCTGCAGTCATGGATGGGCAGTTTTAGCCATCCACCACCAGATCTGGCTGGGCCACGTAATGCACGAATGGGTCCTGGTCTCATCTGCTAAATCTACTGAAATGCAAAGCTAAACCCCGTCTTCCTTTCTCTACTACAAATGGTCTCAAAATCCCCGTCCTTGCCTCCTCCACCCTCACTTCCAACAATTAAGTGCAAAGGACTCATGGACCTTTGGGTCACTAAGATTGAGACCGTCCAATCAGCTGCCTCTGCTGCATCCCTCTATTCCACTAGCCCATTGGCCAAACTTCCTCTAACATGCCCTCATCCTGAACTCACAGCTTTCTCTAGTTTCTCCACTCATGGCTTCTCCAAGTGCATCTTGTCCATGAGACTCTTCTCCTTTTTCTACCATCCTATTCCCACTAAATTGTTGATTGCCTAACTTCCCCTCCTGCTCCCCATGTTAGCTGATATTGTTAACGATTTTCTCTCTTCGATGTTGTCCCTCTCTCTTTTAACTCTGCCATCCTCAACCTACTCCTCAAAAAAAAACTCCATTCCCTCATTCTTGAAAATTACCACCCAATCTCCAACCTCCATTTCCTCTCCAAAATCCTTAAATGTTTGCTACCTCCCAAACCTGTTCCCATCTTTCCTGGATCTCCACGTTTGAATCTCTCCTATCAGGTTTCTACCCCTGACACAGTACTGCAAGGGCTCTTATCAAAGTCAGAAATGACATCCTACGTGACTATGACAAAGGTGAAATTTCCCTCCTCGTCCTTGACCTGTCTGCATCCTTTGACACACAGTTGACCACATCACCCTCCTCCAACACTTTCATCCACTGCTCTTGCCTGGTTCCTTTCCTAGCCATCTAATCATAGCCAGAGAATCATTTACAATGGCTTCTCTTCCTGCTCTGCTACCTCTGGTGTCCCTCAAGGATCCATCTTTGGTCCCCTCCTATTTCCCACTTACATGCTGCACCTCAGCGACATCACCAAAGGCACAGTGTTAGTTTGCACACGGACGCTGACAACACCCAGCTCTACCTCAGCACTCTCGACTCCTCTGCTGTTGCTAAATTATCAGACTGCTTATCCGACATTCAGGACCGGGAAGCAGGAATTTTCTCCAATTAAAATAGGGAAGACCGAAGCCAATGCTTTTGGCTCCTACTCCAAATTCCACCCCCCACCCTCCCCACCATTCCCTGATTCCTTGGCAACAGTCTGGGACTAACCCAGATAGTTTGCAACCTTGGTGCCACATTTGACTCAGATGAGCTGCTAACCACATATTCATGCCATCACTAACATTGCCTACTTCCATCTCCATAACTTCACCAGGTTTCACGCATCTCAGCTCATCTGCTGCTGAACCCTTGCCCATGCCTTTGTTCCATCCATACTCGATTATTCCAACATGCTCCTGGCTGGTGTTCCACATTCTACCCCACCGCACCCCTCCCCCTACCGCACCCCTCCCCCAACCCTGTAAACGTGAGATCATCCAGAACTCTGCTGTCCATGTCTAACTCACACCAAAGACAGTTCTCCTATCATCCCTCAGCTCCCTATCCTATAGCCGCTTCTGCTCAACCACCGTCTTGATATGAAAATTCTCATACTCAAGCCTCCCTATCTCTGTAGCCTCCAGTCCCATAACCCTCCAAGATACTTGCGCTCCTGTAATTCTGGCCTCCTGAGCATCCACAATTTTAATCACTCCAACCTTGGAGGAGGCAGTGGCACAGTGGCATTGTCACTGGACTAGAATTCCAGAGACCCAGGGTAATGCTCTGGCAGATGGTGAAATTTGAATTCAACAAAAATCTGGAATTAAAAGTCTGTTGATAACCATGAAACCATTTCCATAAAACCCCATCTGGTTCACTAATTTCCTTCAGGCTCCAGACCCACAGCAATGTGATTGACTCTTAAATGCTCTCTGAAAAAGGGATGGGCAATAAATGCTGGCCTAGCCAGTGATGCCCACATTCCATAAATGAAAAAAAAAATGAGTTGCCTAGGGTCCAAGCTCTGGAATTAACTCTGTACCTCACTTTAAGACAGGCTTTCAAACCTACCTCTTTATCAAATGAACTCATAGCTCCTCATATGGTGCCATGTCATATTTTGTTTTATAATGCTCCTGTGGGGCACCTTGGGATGTTTGATCATATTAAAGGCACATTGTTGCTATTGTTGAAAATCAGCACATACGGTGCCCTATTCCCTCAGTGACCCAGCACAATGTGGCAACGGCATGAGTAATTCAGCTGCTGTGGGCAGAAATTGCTGTTCTCCTGAGAATTCCCTCCCATGGTTAGCAGCAGCCAGAGTTAGGTCAGGTAGCAAGAGGAAGTCAGGCGCAGGCCCAAGGAAGGAGGAATGGGTGAAAAAGGGACCAAGAAGATGAGGAAGGAAGTCTCAGTCAAAGCTCAGGGTGTAGTGAGGGGGTGGGGTTGTGGGAGGGACAGGTTTGATAGGAAAATATCAGTCACAAATGAGGGTGGGTGTAGAGGGCACCAATTTGAAGGGAGGAGGGGAGTGCCATATCAATTCGGAGGAACTGGAACAGGGAAAGTGCAAATGGGGGACAGCCGATTGTCCCCATTCCTGTTTTCGGCTGACAGTTTCTCAGTTTGAATGGGCTGGACAGAAGGAATAATACCTGGTGCAGTCGTGGGGTGGGGAGGAAGATTACCAGGTTACACCAGCTTCGGCAAGGTAAAATAGAGCGTCTGGTACCTTTTGCTTATTATCCCATCAAGCGGTTTGTGACACCGCTGTCTGGGTTAAGCTGGCGGAGTGGTTTGTCTGCCCTCATAAAAGCCAGCAGATTAGTGTTCATTCGTGTTGTGGCTCAAGTCCACCCACAGCATGAGAAGCAGTCTGCACTGGATCAGCTCGAGACACTGAGAAGACTTCTTTCACTGCTCAAGTCTCTGGGGGCAAGAGAAAAGGAGACAAATTGTGACCGTGGTCGGAAATTGGACCGAAAGGTAATGGTTTGTGGGTAAATACACCACCTTGTCTAGTATTGAGCCAGTCCGATTCATCCTCTAGAAGTTAACTGTTCTAAACTGAAGCTGCAGTAAAGGATCACTAACTGCCTCAGCACCCCTTCATTTTGGCAAGAGAAAGGCTAAAATAGACAAGGTGACTACACCTGTTTCACTGTCCAGTGGCACTTACTAAACAGAGAGTGGGTAATGAAAGAACTGGCTGCACTGTGATGCCATTCCCAGTGCAATAGCAAGATAATATTCACTGTGCCAGCTCACCCATGAAGAACTGCCACCCTTGAAGCTGCCGCCCAGCAGAAGTGGCGAGGGGGTGGCGATGTTGGTGGAAGGGGGAAAATGAGCTGGGTAGGAGGTTTATCTCGCTCTCAATTCTGAGATAGTCTATCTGGTTTCCAAAATGTTCTATAACTACCCCTGACCAGCGTAGCTGCTGAGGCTGTGAATTCAACGAGGCACAGCCAGGAATTGATTTTTCACAGGAGACAAAAAATGAAGAATTCCCCAGCCCTGTGAATTCTGACCTCGAAACATCACACACCACCAAGCTCATCTGACATTAGCAACAATAATCTCCAGCTTCATTCACACGCTGTCACTTCAATCAAATCAATCAGACTTCCCAGCTTAGGCTGGACCAGAAAAAAACCCACACTAGGTAAACAATCTGCTGCCTTGGTATATCACAGGGAGAGGTGTTGGGGTAAACTATTAATTATCTCCGTTCTACATTTCATTCACTTTTTAAAACAGTAATCACACTTTGATAGGTCTGAAATCGGTAAAGCTACACATTACAAAGCTGCTGTAGTTACATGAAATTCCCTGAGCAGAAGAGAAAAAAGGACATGGTTTTCATCCAAAAAAACCCCATATAATTGTGATTTAACTCAAGCCAATGCCTTCGATAGTCATCAAGTCAGTCTTCCCAGAATTTCTTTTTGATAGTCAGCTCTGTGTCACTATGACCCACTTAGACAATACATTTCCAGTATCTTCATCTCAAATTCCCCTATTTAGTAAATGCAGTGGATCCTTCGAGTAATTATGGGCAGAAGTTTATGCTCCCATGAGGGCGGGTGGGGGGTGTAAAGGTAGGTGTGATGCCACGGGTGCCTTTCCCTCTGCCTACCCACTTTCCCCGACCCCACCACAATTTTACACAAGGCAAGGGAGGCCAATTGAGGCCCTTAAATGGCCAATTAATGGTGACTTAAAGGCCTCTTCCAACCCCAATTGCGTAGCAGACAGGGGAGGGGGCCAGGTCTGAAGCGTGCCAGGTTCCATTCCTGGGCTACTGGTGGGAAAGTAGCAGTACCTCCTTTACAGGTCACAGAACCCATCAACCTCCCTCCAGACTGTGCCACATGACCCCCAACCACCTTGTCCTCCCTCAAAGGGGCGTCCTATCCTCGTTCCACCAAAAACCACCACCACCCCATCCCGTATTCTCCACCACCCCCGGAACTTAACTTCCAGCTCCAGTGAAGGTCATCGTCCCAGCAGTGGCCACTGCTCCTGGTGGCACCGCTGGGGCCAGAGAGTCGTCAACCATCGACTGAGTGGCAGCTCTCGGAGACCAGACTTCCTCCTGAGCGTCAAATGGCTCCAGAGCAGCCAACCGGGGTGGAGGTGGGTTTGCCGTCTACATTTTTGCAGGTGGAGGGGGCGATCCCTGCAAAATGTGAAATCCTGCCCTGTGATAGGGGAATGTTCATGCATTGGCGCAGAATTCACAATCACTCATGCCCAATACTGTGGCGTTTGGGGATTTAACTAAACATTTTGTGTTTTTCTAGATGTTTTCCTTCCATTTTTCTCCCCTCCCTCCTTTGGCCATTCTCTGGTTCCACATCCAAATGGCCATTATTTTCACAAGAGTCTCAAAACCATGTTTCACAAGATACTGGGCCACAGCAATGGTGGCAACAAGGCCCAGTCTAATCCTATCTTAACCAAAATTCGAGCAGATCCACTTTCAATGGGACAGGACACTGGATGGTGATCAGAGGCCGGGATGACCCGTCCCCTCCCTAATCCAGGAAAACTGAGACTAATCTATGGTCACATCCTTGTTACTGTCCTCAAGTAACTCGGTGAGCTTGGGGATCGAATCAAGCACCATTCAGGGAGCTCAAAGAATTCCTCATATTGCCCAACAATCCTGGATTTTTAAGGGGTGACTCCTCCTGCTATGTATTGCAGCGTGTTGCTCATCTCTGCTATTTACTAACTTGAAGTTGCACTTTAACCAGCTCCATGATGTGCTCAGATACACAAGTCTAATTTGTTTTTGAGGTTTGGGTGTAAACTGTACCTATGTAAAATAAAATACACAATTAATAATATTGACCTTGATCCTGTATGTTGCTTCCCCCTCCCCGCAAACGTGCAGGCACGCATTAGACTCGTGTGGCCTAGAGCTGTAGGGATCTGACACAGAGTGCTTTGTTCTGTTGCAATCCTAAAGAATTTGCAGACAGAACAGGAGGCCACCACCAAACTCCTTCCTCCACCCATAAATAGCTCATTAATGACAACCTTCACAGTAAGTATTAACAACTATTGTGAGTGTAACAGGGAGTGTAACTTTTGCCGATGGAACCACATCCCAGAACGGAATCAGTATTCCCTGGAAGAACATGGTAGAAAATTAGCTGGAACGATGAATGATGAAATATAAGGCAGCCGACACATGGGAGAGATTTCCCTGTTCCTGGGCATACTGCATTGCCCGGACAGGGAGGATACCATGCAAGAGTTCACCCAACTTTCCACCCATTAACAGATGGAAAAGTGGACTGGCTCCTTTACCTGATCCAGTACACTCAGACGCAGGAACAGGAAATCTGCCTCAATAGCTCCCATATCTTGATCATGTGCCATGGATATGGTTGTGTTCTTTTCGAGAGGTTATGCTACAAATATGACTTACATTAAATAACACCTTCAACTATGGAAGAGTCCCATGGTGTTCAACGTACTTTCCTTAGAAGCTTCTTCTCTAGCGTTCTCTGACTGGAACATACATTCAAATTTTGCCAATGTAGGTTTGAAACAACAAAAGGCCGCACCCATACATACAGGTTGTTTTGCTCCAGATGAGCACTGCTACGTGGGGTACTGGTGCTTCATAGGAGGGTGCAGTTCTTCAAACAGCCGGCTCCAAAACTTTCTACATAGCCACTGAGGGAGGTCTGCACATCATCTGTTACACAGTAGTCTTTCTTTTAGCAATGAATTATTTTCCCATTTGGTTGAGTGCTGGGATAAGAACAAGAAAACTGTGGGTCCAAATTCTAAAAGGTGTTTTCTCAGTCTTGCATCTTCACAATCTGGACAAAACACCTATAACATCTTACAGCATGAAGGGAAAGGGTGAGGATCATGAACTCGTCATAATGTCTTAAACAGGCTCTTCATTGGCTCCTGGCAGTTAGCAATGGGAACAGAGGCTAGGGTTTTCTGGCCCCAGTGCATTGGGTCCCACCATGGTGAATGCAGCCAGCCATTCAAAAGTCCATTCACTCCGGTGGGACTGGAAGATCCTGCAGGCGGGAGGGATTAGAGAATTCCAGCCAGAGATCAGAACCACCCTCACTGAATCATGTACAACAGAAGAATGCCATTTGGTCCATCATGTCTGTGCTGGCTCTTTGAAAGCTCCACCCAATTAGACCCACTGCTCTTTCCCCATAACCACTTCAAATATTTCACTTTAAAGTTGCAGCTGAATCTGCTTTAACCATCCTTTCAGGCAGTGCATTCCAGAGCATTTCATTCCATTAAAAGAAATCTCCTCAGTGCCCCAGCCTCCGTGTGTCATCCAGCACAGGCAGCTCAAGTCTCTTTCTCTCGCCATCTCCCACCCACTTTTCATTTAGGTTTTACTAAAACCATAATTCAAGAGAAAACCAGTGATGGCACATTTGAACAAGATTTAATTGCAGTGGTTTGTACTTGTCTAGAAACAAGCGTGTTAACTTGACTGAAAACAAAAAGCTAAAAGCTACTGCGGATGCTGGAAATCCAAAACAAAACAAAAACAGAATTACCTGGAAAAACTCAGCAAGTCTGGAAGAAATCAGTCAACGTTTCGAGCCTTCATGGCCCTTCGGCAGAACTGCAGCATAGTTTCAACAAGGGAGAAATATAAATTGGTTTAAGACCACCACCTTCAACACCTCTTTGACCCTTTTGTCTGTGACATCTTTTGATTATTATCTGCTCACACCACACCCTCAATGTGTCTCTTCCCCCCCCCCCCACCCACCCACCTTAAACCAGTTTATATTTCTCCCTTGTTGAAACTATGCTGCAGTTCTGCCGAAGGGCCATGAAGGCTCGAAACGTTGACTGATTTCTTCTCCGCCGATGCTGCCAGACTTGCTGAGTTTTTCCAGGTAATTCTGTTTTTGTTTTGTGTTAACTTGACTCTTCACTACAGTGACAATGCCCTTTCTTTATGAGTGCCCAATTCAGACATCTTCACAACCGGCAGGTTCAAAGAATTGCACAAGGTTATTAGGTTATGTTTATGCCAAATCTCAGAGAAAACTTAATTACAATTTTTGAGCGCATAAAATAAATGCACAAGGTATTTTTAACCATGGGATTTCTTTGATGCTCACTGAGCCAGATTTTTCTTTGAATGTTTCATTCATATTAAAATTAAAAGATGCAAGTCTCGGAGTATAGATGCACAAACAACAATTTGGGGAGGCGTAGATTGCTAGATCCCAAGCGAAAAGCACACCACAAGATTTCAAAACCAGGCACACTGCAGAGGGAGGAGAGGGATGGAGGGAGGGGTAGAGGTAGAGAGACGGGCTTGCATTAAAATAAAACTCCTTTTGCAGTCTCAGGGTGTCACACAGCATTTCAAAATCAATCACTTTCTGGTGTGTCGCAATGTAGAAAACATAGTACAAACAGCAGAAAAGATTCATGAGAATGCTTCCAGTGTCGAGGGACTGAGAAGCTGGTGTTGTTCTCCTCGGAGAAGAGAAGATTTAAGAAGACATTTGATCGTGTTCAAAATCACGAGGGGTTTGGACAAAATAGATAGGGAGAAACTGTTCCCATTAGAAGGGTTGAGGACCAGGGGACACTGATTTAAGATGATTAATTGGTAGATGTTGGAACGGCAAAATGAAGAAAAGCTTTTTTATGTAGTAAATGGTTAAGTTCTGGAATGTGCTGCCTGAGAACGTGGTGGAGGCAGATTCAATCAAGGCCTTCAAAAAAGCATTGTACAGTTATCTGAAGAGAAAAAATTGGCAAGGCTATGGGGAAGAGGCAGGGGAGTGGGACTAGGAGAGTTGCTCCCACTTAGAGTCTCATAGACAGGATGGGCTGAATGGCCTCCTTCTGTGTGGCAACCATTCTATGATTCTATAAAATGATCAGATAAAGGCTGGAATTTTCCGTGCCCACTGGCATCGGGCATGTCCGACAGTGTGAGTGGACAATATGGTGAGAAGGCCAAAAATCGGTTTCATGATGTCGTGAAACCAGTTTGCAATGGTCTGCTCCGCCCGTCAATGGCAGGCTGTGTTTCCCGCCATCAGACGTTGGGAACCTCATTGTAATACATCTGCATATTATTATAAGCCTAGCCCGCTGGAATCATCCCCCCATGCTGGATCATCTGAGCATGTCGGCACGATTGCACACTGAGGTGTTTCACAACAGCACATATAAGGCATGCACTGGCCAGGCTGCATTTCGCTAGGGACTTCAAGGTCTGTTTACCTACCTTGCTTCAGTCAGCACTCGTAGTCATCAGCACCAGGCTTCACAGGCAACACCACATCACTTTTAGGGGGGCTCACAGGTAGATCTCTACCTACCAGACCAGCCGTAAGGCAGGGGTGGCTTTTCAACGGCTGCAGGGCTAGGGCTTGCGTGGGGAAGGGGGAGAAGTGGCCTCAGGCAAGGGATGAGGCTTCAGGATGAGCGCTGTATTGGGGAAAGGGGGGTGTGTGTGGGGGGATATGTTGATCTGTGCAAGTGGCCTCAAGATGGTGAGGGCTGAGGAGGTAATCTCCATAGGAGATGTGAGGTTGTGTGTGTAAGAATGGGTGGTGATGTCCCTTGAGCTGGCAGTGAGTGAGATGTCAGTGAATGTGTAATGGGCTTGAGTGTGTGAGTTTAGAGTGATGAGATGGTTGACTTAACCTGGCTGCACAGATGAGATCATTCATCCTCTTTCTGCACTGGATGACCAACCTCTTCTGTGCAACATTGGCACTGATCACCACTGCCATCGCCTACCAAGCCAGAGTGGTAATATTGCTGCCCCTCCTGCGGCCAGAGCAGGGGTAGAGGACATCATAGCGGGCCCCCACGGTGTCCAAAAGGTGCTCAGGGGATGCGTCACTAAACCAGGAGGCTGCGGTCTTCTTGCCTTTCGGGGTCATGTCTTCTTTGCAGCAGTCCTGGGCTGGAAACGCCGAGGGGTGTGCATGTGACTGTACTTTAAATGTGGTGTCCAGCATGATGAAGCGGTGAGGTGACAGTGTGGATCCTGCCCGCCATCCAAACAGCACGTTTCCCGTGAATGCATAATTAACACGGCGGGATTGGGATGATACAGTGTGAGAAGTTTTTCCCACCCATTACCGCGCTTAGTGCGAATCTGGGACGATTCCACCCGTTACATTTCAGGCGTTGACTAAGGGATAGGTAGCACCACCGACAGTGCAGCGCTCCCTCAGCACTGCGCTGAAGTGCCAGCCTAGCTGATGTGCTGAAGTCTCAGGAGTGGGAATGAAACTAACAACCTTCTGACTCAGAAGGAAGTGACTGAACCACAGCTAACATCTATTAGGACCAGGAGTAGGAACTCAGTGGTTCACCAATGCACCCATTCTGCACGCTTAAACCCAAAGCAAGTTCCAGTGGGCCACCATGGCAGGAAGCATCCCTATCTAACCTGAACCAGATCCTGTCCAAGGGTCTTTCGTAATCATTGTGCTGCATACTTTCTGCTGTGATAAGGCCATTGCCTGCAATATCTGGAGGAAGAATGACTGCCAATGATCAATACAAATACAATTTTTAAAAAAGCCAACTCCAATAGGTTTTTGAATGGAAGACTGCTGGCAGCGATATCCAGCTACTTTCTAAAGCAGATTATATTGCAACAACTGCAAAGGAAGTCAATGGTCTAATTACTCTGAGGAGAAATCCAAAATGCTAAGTTTGGAGTCAGATTTCTTTAAGTGCCCAGGAATTATTTCAAAAACATTTTTTTTCAAGATTATCTGCATTTCAAAATTTGTACTAGGTTTTATAATTTGCAGGAACATAGGAACAAGAGGAGGTCACTCAGCCCTTGAGTCTGTTTTGCTATTCAATTAGATCATTGATCTGTACCTCAAATCCATTTATCCACCTTTACTTTAGACCCCTTGATACCCTTCATTAATTATCAAAAAAAATAAGAAACCGCTTATTTTCATGAGCTGGTTTGCTAAAATTAGGTTAAAAAAAGAATTGCTTCATGTCAACATGCAAAATTGTCTTAAATTTCAGATTTTGAAGTTCATTGGACGGAGAGGATAATCTGAAGTAAGCGGCTCCATTCCCAGGCTTTAGAATAAGGGCTTCCCCAACTTGCCTCATGTACATGCTGAAGGGCACTGCATTTCCTGCTAGAGGCAAGTCCTCAATCTGTTCAATCTCAAATTAAATCCACAGGAGGTTGATATTAGGCATCTATAGTGCACCCACAACCCTCAGGCTAAAACAAGGTGAAGCAATAAGGAGAAATCTCTCCAAAATTAAATCAGCAAATGGTCGGCAATGATTTCTAACAAGCTGTTTGACTGGGGCTGCATTATAAATTCTCACCGGGTATAAATCCACAAGACAAACCAAATAGAGTACAAGTCCTCAGATCTAACAGAGATGCTGGTGCTGTCTGTCACTGGGCCATATCAAAGAACTATATAGAATTTACACCATATTAGTACGCTAAATGGCCATGTTAATATTATATCAATTGTGTTTAATTGTACGTAGATGGTGTGCATTAATTAGTGATTCACTTGTGCTTCTATAAATAGATACGATTGAAACTGTGGTTTTTGGTTGTTGGGTTAGAAGGTCCATGCTTGTACTGTGTAATTCTGTAAATAAATGCTAATTAAAATTTGCAAAGATTGGTTTCAGTTCCATCCTTCACTAACTGGTTTTCTGGACTAGAGCAGGCTAAGTGGTCTATTCCAATGTTTATTGTCTATGTTATGGCACAGCCGATGGCAAATGCTGAGCTGCTCAAATCCCAAAGGGAAACTTGAAACAACTGCTACAACTGTTTTGCAATTTCTATATATTTCAAGGTGCATGCCTTGAATTCAGTAGTAATAAAACCACCGAGTCTTATAGGCTCCTTAGAAAACTAAATTAATCCTTTATTAAATTTTTTAAATGATTTTAAGCACATACATAGGTTTACAAATTAATACTATGATAATTCCTAGCTCCCCTAATTAATCTAACTCCCAGTTACACCTCCGTTAAGGCAACAGTAAAACACAGGTTTAAACAGGCCCAGGCAAAGCACACCCCCTGAATAGGCAAATTCAAGTCAGTTTTCTCAGCTTCAGTTCCTTGTGGATGGCAGCCTGAGGCTTTTCACATGTGTTAGATCTTAAAATGCCTTCCCTTACAAACCGCCTTCTCTCCATTATACATAGCTTCTCCTTAGTGAAACAATGGGAATTTGCACTCAATGTCTTTGGACTTTACCTTTTTAATAATAAAAAATCGATCATAGTACCAGTTTTACAAAGAACCATTGGGGAAAATGAACACTTTTTTTACTTCTCCTGGCTAGGTGAAACATCTCACCCACTGTTTTGAATTCAAGCTAGTCTGGTTTATTTAAAAATACAAATGTTCCCTTTACACCTCACATTCTAAAACTTTACCCATGTTTACCTACTTGACGTTTTAAACTTAGTTTATCTTCTGATACATCAAAGCCTTCAGATCAGTTGCCTTTAATTCAATTAAGTCCCCCACACACAGGCATAGACACACTATTACTCTACTTTGCAATAAATTCCAATAAATGATTATATTTTCCTGAAAGTTCACTTGAACATTTATCCACCCTATCAGCATACCCTTCTATTTCTTTCTCCCTCACGTACTTGTCCAGCTTCTCCTATTGCCTCAACTACTCCACATAGCAGTAAGTTCCACATTCCAGCCACTCTCTGAGTAAAGAGGTTTCTTCTGAATTCTCTGTTGGATTTATTAGTGATTATTTTATATTCATTTCCTCTGGTGCAAGTGAATGTCTGGAGTTGTTTAAGAATCACGCAGTACTTATTGCTGTACACAACAGAAGCAATAGCATCTTTCTCCAGCTCGATATCAGCTAAGAAAGCTCTGGTCACTTATTGCCAATCAAGTACTTTTGAAGTGCAGTCACTTTTGTAACAACACTGTTCTAAGGCGATCATTTTAATTTTTTTTAAAGAGAATTTGCAATTTTTTGTTAAACAAAAATAGCTGGAAATCTGTCTCCAAGGTAGGACAAAATTCGAGCATTGTAGAGGTGGCCATCTTGAATTTGATGGAAGCTAAACAGTTTCCTCCTGGAACCTACAAGATAACTTATCCCCACTTATAAAAAAAATTCATGAAGATCTTAAGGTTTGTCAAGTTGCAAATACGATACTGCAAATCTATCTTTCTGGATCAATCACTTAATGAGAGCAGATGGCATGGATCTAGTCCTGTGAAACCCAAGGTCTCGAATATCCCCAGAGTCTGAACAATCCATCTTCAAAAAGACTTGCTACAGCAAAGAAGGAAACTAGTGAATTAGATTTGGCTGAACACTATTAATGGACCATTAAGTTATCAAGGCAAGAAGCAATAGACAGCAGAGCCACAACAAATCTTTCCTGATTCGCTGCTGCAACACACGATTTAGGACGTTGATTCAACAGGAAATTATGTTAACTTCATTAGCTTAATTGTAATTGGATAATTCTTGGCAATTTCTTTTACTCGAAGGGTAAATTTTGTACAGGAGTCCATTTTAGGAAGAGGTATAACTAACAACATAAGACCAGCAACATCAGGTCTCAATAACAGGGAAATACCAAAGGAGAAGCTGTTGCAAGATGGAAATAAGTGTCTTAAATTCAGTCTCTCCCCCTTCTGTCACTGAAGCAGGAATATTTTGAAAAACACCAAACTTTAAAATATAATTGGTTTGACAGCTGCTAATATGTAATCTCCAGGGCTCCATTATATTGGCACAACAACAGTCACTCTATGTCAAAAAGTAATTCCTTAAGTGCTTGAAGACACTTCATTAATGTCATAAAATGGCTCTTTTTTATATAAAGAGCTCTGGTACTATTCAGACAGCTTCATAACAGAATGAAAACATTTGTTACAAAAAAAAATTGCAATTCAACTGCCAATACTTGATTGATTGTTATAAACGAATTGAAATCTGCCTGTTTTATCATAAAACCTTCCCTATATATTCAAAATACACACCTGACAGAGAGAATTGCTTATGCTTAGCGCAATGTCCCATCGTAACTGTTGTCTCCTTAGATGCAACTCTACTCCTCATTCAGATGTCAATGCTGATGGATAAAGTTGACTGTTAGGGATTCTGCTCAAGGCGCCGATTTAAAATTTTCGATGAGGAAAGTACATTTATTTGTACCTTAACCTTATGGACAGGATTTTACTGCCAGCATGTGGGGGCGGACCCGACACACCAACACGTAAAATGACACGCGATGGCGTCGGGCGTGCGTCGCAAAATCATCGCGCTGGGCTGTGATGCCGAAGTCGGCTGCACGCCCGCCGATATGTAAATGGCCTATTAAAGCCATTAAGGACTGATTACGGTAATTGTAAATGCTGCCCGTCCAACCTTAATGTTGGCAGCAGGTGGAAAGGCCAAACCGACCTTCGTGTTTTTTAGGAAACCTCATCCACAAGCGGGATGAGGTTTCCGAAAGTTTTTATTAAATAAATTTCAAAATTTTCATAAATATAAAAACATGTCCCAGCTCATGTGACACAGTCACATTAGATGGGACATGTTTAAATAAATTTTTAAACCTTTTATTTAACAATTTCAAAGGCACTTCAATCTCCCTGAGACAGCTCCGTGCCTCAGGGAGATTGAAGCACTCTTTTGCACACATGTATGAAAGAGCGCTGGCCCTGACTCTCCCTTTTTCTCCCCGCCTGCACAGGTAGTGCTGAGCGCTTCTGCTCGCGCCTTATGCTGGGCAGACCTTAATTGGCCCGCCCAGGTAAAACGGCAGCACGGAGCTGAGCCTGCCCACCGCCTGAAAAATTCAGGCTTATGGACAGAATTTTACAGCCCCGTTTCGGTGGGGGCGGGGCCGTAAAATGCGGCGAGACATTCCAAACTTCATTGGCTTCAGCGGGAACATCAAATCCCGCTGCCGTAAAATTTCGCCCGATGAGTTTTGGGGCTATTTCACAAATGGCAACCAAATTTTGCAATATTAAGACACACCAAAAGTAACTGCACCAAAAATAGAACAGCTCTTTTGTGAATAAATTGTGGGTTTATAAATACATCACAGCTTCCAACACCAACATTAGACTGCATCATAGAAGACATGTATCCATAAGAAAACATGGTCTCAAATACCATCTTGAACTAATACCCTTGCTAGTTTAAAGGATATTTTACCTCCCAGATTTTATATCATTCTCTCTGGAAAGTCCCTGTTCCCTGTGACTTGTGGTCGATCTTCATTAGGCTTTATGTCCAGGTAAGTGTTCAGTATTGTACTCAAAGGAACAACTTTTCATTCCCACAGTACAGGAACTATCCTACTGCCTTCACCCTTCTTCAGTAAATAATAAGGCATCATATCAAACATAGTGTTAAGTTTAAACTGAACAAAAGATAGAGCAGCTATAGATGTATATTTATAACATTTTCAGTATAGGTTACATATCTTTAATAGATATGGTTTATTTTTTTCTTCTATTACCATTGTGAGAGGTGTAGTAATCTTTATTATATCTCTTGAAAGTAGATTAACTGCTACAAGGCCTCCATCATTTATCATGAGGTTACTGTTTAACAGCCATAGTATATCTCACTGGCATGAATGAAATTGGTTCATGTCAGCTCTTCATAAAATTTCACCTGATGCTGAAGGGGTATTGCTGCCAAACAAAAATACACTGATATGAACAACCCCCTCCTCAATAACGTGCAACATTAATAGGGGGCACAGCCCAACACTGTTTTCAATAATTCAAACATTGTATGCCTCACATAGAAAGTTCTGGCAAAACCTCTGGAATCATTCAAGAGGCAGTTAATTGCTGTGGGAAGGTTTATACAGAAAGATAAGCAGTCTCCCACATCTGGGTGAAAAAGATTCAGGTCATTAAATCACACCAAGCAAAATCTTTAAGAGGTAAGCAGTACAGTACCAGATGCACTGCAAGCAACCAAGAAATGTTTGAGACCATTAAACTCCTCCCTTCCACAATGGCATAAGCACATACTCCTCTAATTATGGCAGCAGTCTGACATTGGAAGCTGAAGAAAATGGATCTGTGGAAAAATCTTTGGTTGTGGATTGAAGATGTGCAAACAGTCAATAGGCACAATCCGTGCGGTTAAACCCTGCCACCAACGGTAGAGGATGCAGGACATTCTACTGACCTGACTGGCATCTAGATTCAGTCCAGGTTTACAGCCATTTCACTGAACAATTGAGCATGACAATTCTGCAACTATTTGCCTCTTGCACCAAGTCATCTGAAAAACAGAGTGTACCTATGAATGTGGCCCAACACTTGGCTACTACCGATCTAGCAATGGCTCAATATTAAAATGTTCATCTTTGTTTTCAAAACTTTACATGGCTTTGCCTCTCCCTAGCTCGGCAACCTCCATCAACCCCATAAGCCTCAGAGATCTCTGCACTCTTCCAAATCTGGTCTCTTGAGCATCCTTGATTTCCTTTGTGACTGTAGCTTGAGCCACCTAAGCCTTAAGATCTGGAATTCCTCCCTAAACCTCTCCACCTCTCTATCCTCCTTTAAGAGGCTCCATAAAACTTTCAGTCACTTATTCTAACATCTGCTTATGTGGCTCAGTCAGATTTTGTTTGATACCTCTCCTGTGAAATGTCTTGGGATGTTGTACTGCATCAAAGGTGTGATGCCACTGCATTCCATGTTAGGGAAGGAGTCCCAGGATTTTAATCCAGTGATAATGAAGGAACAGTGACATAGTTCCAAGTCAGGATGATGTGTGGCTTGGAGGGGAACTTGCAATTGGTGGTGTTCCCTCCCATCTGGTGCCCTTGTCCTTCTAGGTGGTAGAGATCATGAATTTGGAAGGTGCTGTCAAAGGAGCCTTGACAAGCTGTCGGAGAGCATCATGTAGATGGTACACACTGCTGCCACTGTGCATCATTGATAGAGGGAGTGAATGTTTAAGCAGGCTGCTTTGTCCTGGATGGTGTTGAGCTTCTTGAGTGTTGTTGGAGTTGCACTCAGGTTCCATAATTTTTGCAGTATCCAGTGCCTTCAGCCATTTCTTGATGGCATGTGGAGTTAGTCAAATTGGCTGAAGGCTGGCATCTGTGATACTGAGGACCTCTGGAGGAGGCCAAGATGGATCAGCCACTCAGCACTTCTGGCTGAAGATTGTTGTGAATGCTTCAGCCTTATCTTTTGCACTGATGTGTTAGGCTCTCCTATCATTGAGGATGGGGATATTTGTGGAGCCGCCTTCTCCTGTTTGTTGTTTAATTGTCCACCACCATTCATGACTGGATGTGGCAGGACTGCAGGGCTTAGATCTGATCCATTGCTTGTGGGATCGCTTAGCTCTGTTTATCGCATGCTGCTTATGCTGTTTGGCACCCATGTATTCCAGTGTTGTAGCATGACCAGGTTGACACTTAATTTTAGGTATGCCTGGTGTTGCTCCTGGCATGCCCTTCTACACTCTTCAATGAACCAGGATCGATCCCCTGGCCCGATGGTAATGGTAAAGTATGGGATATGCCTGGTCATGAGGTTAGAGATTGCTGTTGATGGCCCACAGCACCTCATGGATGCCCAGTATTGAGTTGTTAGATCTGTTTGAAATCTATTCCATTTAGCATGGTGATAATGTCACACAACACAATGGAGGGTATACTCCATGTATTTTTTCTTTATTCTTTCATGGGATGTGGGCATCGCTGGCAAGTCCAGCATTTGTTGCCCATCCCTAACTGCCCTTGAACTGAGTGTCTTGCTAGACCATTTCGGAGGGCAGTTAAGAGTCATTGCTGTGGGTCTGGAGTCACATGTAGGCCAGACCAGGTAAGGATGGTAGATTTCCTTCCCTGAGCAACATGAACAAACCAGATGGGTTTTTACAACAATCGATAATAGTTTCATGGTCACCGTTACTGAGACTAGCTTCCAATTCCAGATTTTTATTCCACCAGCTACCGTGGTGAAGACGGGACTTCGTCTCCACAAGGACCGTGTGGCGATCACTCCTACCAATACTCTCTTGGACAGATGCATAATCGGCAGGTAGATTGGTGAGGATGAGGTCAATTAGGTTTTTCCCTCGTGTTGGTTCCCTCACCACCTGCCGCAAATCCAGTCTAGCAGCTATGTCCTTTAGGATTCAGCCATCGCAGTCAGTAGTGCTGCTACCAGGCCACTCTTGGTGATGGATATGAAGTCCCCCACCCAGAGTACATTCTGTGCCCTTGCCACCCTCAGTGCTTCTTACAATTGGTGTCCAACATGGAGGAGCACTGATTCATCAGCTGAGGGGCGGAGAGGGGTGATCAGTGGTAATCAGCAGGAGGCTTCCCTACCATGTTTGACTTGATGCCATGAGACTTCATGGGGCCCAGAGTCGATGATGAGGACTCCCAGGGCAACTCCTTCCTGACTGTATACCACTGTGCCACAGGACAGGACACACCCAAGGGTGGTGATGTGGTGTCTGGGACATTATCTGTAAGGTATGATTCCGTGAGGATGACTATGTCAGGCTGTTGCTTGACTAGGCTGTGGGACAGCTCTCCCAATTTTGGCACAAGCCCCCAAATGTTAGTAAGGACGACTTTGCAGGGTTGACAGAGCTTGGTGAGTCATTGCTGTTTCCAGCGCCTAGGTGAATGTCGGGTGGTCCGTCTGGTTTCATTCCTTTTTGTAGTCTTTATAGTGGTTTGATACAACTGAATGGCTTGCTGGCCATTTCAGTGTCAACCACATTGCTGTGGGCCTGGAGTCACATGTAGACCAGACCAGGTAAGGACAGCAGATTTCCTTCTCCTAAAGGACATTAGTGAACCAGATGGGCTTTTACAACAATTGTTTCATGGTCACTATTAGACCACTTTCTCATTCCAGATTTATTAATTGAATTTAAATTCGAAACCTTGGCCCCAGAGCATTAGCCTGGGCCTCTGGATTCCTAGTCCATTACCACTAAGTCAGCACCTCCTCATATTATGCAGTTTTCACTTGTCTGGAGAACAGGGATGATTGTCACTGTCTGAAAAATGGTGAACCAATCCTTTCTGGTGCTGTAAAAATTCAAATTATGCAATATAGTTTGAATTAAGCAACGTAACACAACAAATTAAGAATCCCATGCTAAAATAAATTAATAGTTACTGCAAACTGTTACTGCTCTACCTAGTGGGGAACTGAGCCAAATAGATCAACTCCTACTCCTACATGGCAGTCACAACAGCTGAAATATCCTCAGCACTCGTCAGCTAAAGTGAATAAAAATCTGTGGAGAAAGAAACAGAGTTCATGTCTCAGGTCAAGGGCTGTCCTTCAGATCATGCTTGACCTGAAATGTTAACTCCATTTCTCTCTCCACAGATGCTACCTGACCCACTGAGTGTTTTCACCATTTCCTGTTTTTATTTCAGGTTTCCAACACCTGCAGTATTTCACTATTGAATAAAAATCCACCAGCAATGTGAACATTTCAGAAAGGCAGCATCACATTTGGGTATGATGCCCAAAATACCAGCTAACACTCATTCACTCTCTCAAATTATGGGTACTTGGGTCAACTGCAGCCCTTTCTGCATTATCATTTATACACAATTCTAAAGGGGGAGGTGGGGGGAGGGGGGTGGCCAAAGCTTGTGGAATTGCATCCAACCTTCAGTTCACTATGACACTTCATAAGTCTGTCATTCCCTGCACAGGCTTTGGAAAGTTCAGAGGTTAATGGTGCTATATAAATGCTTTCTCTTCCTTTCTTTTGCATTCACAGGGGGATAGAAGGAAACTTTGCAGGGAGCAAGGCATAAAGGTGCCATTTATACATAAGGCCTTTGTAATTGTCCCATCAGGAGCTCTTTGGAAAGTGGATGAACTGCTATTTGCTCTATTTTTAGTTTGCTATTTTGAGTCTTTCAAATCTATTTTGATTTGACAATCCCATTGCCAGGAGCAGTCTGAAACGGGTGTAATTATGGTACGCTTTTCCATGTATACTAATTCATGTCTCAGCCAATTGCTAAATGGAAGAGGGTTCATTAAGGACTCCATAGGAGTTCAGTCGCATGTGAATGCTTAGCCCGAATTACAAGTGTTATGTTTCCTCATGGTCACCTAGTCCAAAAACTTCATGCTCTACCACCAAGAACAGTGAGAGCTTCCCATGCATTGAAAGAGTTCAAGTGCAGCATTGTAAACAAATCAATAAATCTATCGTTTACTTTGTGCTTTCCTCTGCTAATCATTCATCTTGATAAAAATGAATCCTAGCGTTTAGCCAGAAGGCTATTTTTCCGTCAGTTACAGATCCGGAGTGCACAGCAAGGTCCCATGCCATTTCCAATGAGATCCTCCTTTATTTCCTATTATTACCTTACTGGAGAAGGGATTCAGCATTCACACTGCAGCCTACTATCCCATTTACTTCATGGATGAGGTAAAAGTCTAGGTCCCCTAGGTTTGTAGGCTTGTCAACAAAAACAGACTTTTCTGTGAGGCACAAGCAAGAAAGTACATGGGACAAGCTCGAGCCATAATAGTACATCCTCTGAATTCAAGAAGATTCCTGTGTGCCTGTTAAGGTGGATGTTAAAGAACTAATTGCATTATTCAGAAACGAGCAGGTAGTTCTCCAAGTGACCAGGCCAACATTCCACTCTCCAGCACCAACACCATATATTGGCCTTTCACCCCGCTGCCATTTGTGACCTTGAAGCACAAAATGGCTGCTGGGCATTATTATGTACATGACGCACTTTGGGTCATTTCCAAGTGAAATGTTAATGGATGGCATAAATACAAGCCTGGTCTTTCTTTCAGGTTTTACAGAAGTTCCAAATGAAGATGAAGAGGAGAGAAAAATAAAATCTGGACAGAATTCCACTTGAAGCCTGGTTTTCATGTCTGTGTTTCGTGGCCACTGCCCTACAATAGAATGGGCGCACATGGGGAACCAGCTATTAATGGGAGCTGTGGTATATCACAAAAATTGATGTGTAGAACAAGGAAGTGCTGTGTAGGATCAAATTCAGGAGATGTTGACAGTGGTGTTTGCTGTTTAAACTAGAACTTGATCTTGATGTTGGCAGGCTGTATCTTTTAAGATCCTGTACTTTAAAGCATGTGGGAAACAGCGATTTATACTTGTGCAACTTGTTAAGGTAGGGTTTCTGAGCTTTGTTTACACGTATATGCCTGTGTGCACATGGCAATGATCCAGGTAGCTGTAGCAAACACCAGTGCCCAGTATGTGTAGTCATTATAATCTGACAATCACAACTGCAAAGCACTGGAGACTCTCAACAAAAACAAGGCTTGCATTTTTATTACAACTGGCATTTATAGTCGCACTTTTAATGTAGCAAAACATCCCAAGGTGCTTCACAGGAGTGTTATCAAATAAAATTGGACACCAAGTCACATAAGGAGTTAGAAGGGTAGATCGCTAAAAGCTTGGTTAAAGCGATAGCGAGAGCGTTAAAGGAAGAGAGTGTGGTAGAGAGGGAGAGAGGTTTAGGGAGGGAATTTGAGAGTTTAGGGATAGACGGCTGAAATGGAGTGACTAAAATCGGGGAGACACAAGAGGCCCGAATCAGGGGAACGGAAAAATCTTGGGAGGTTTATATGACTGGAGGAGGTGACAGAGCTGGAGAGGCAAGGCCATGTTTGGATTTGAAAACAAGAATGAAAATGTTAAAATTGAGGCAGTGTTTAACCAGTACGTGTTGGAAGAGAATGGTGTGGTCAATTGTGTCAAAGGCTGCAGACAGGTCGAGAAAGGAGGGTAAGAAAAGTTTACATGGGATGCTATTTGTGACATTGACAAGAGCTGCTTTGCTACTGCGGGGACGGAGACCTGGTTGGAGGGATCCAAACATGGAGTTCCGGGAAAGACGGGTACAGATTTCGGAGGCCACCACACATTCAAGAACTTTGGGGAAGGAAGGGAGGTTGAAATGGAACGGTAGTTTGCAAGGGAGGAGGGACCAACAATTGTTTTATGGAGGAGAGGGGCACTAACAGCAGAGTTTAAGGAGGAGGTCAGCACCTGGAGAAAGGGAACCATTGACAATATCAGCTAAAATGGGAGCCAGGAATGGAAGTTGGGTGTTCAGCAGTTTAGTGGGAACAGGGCCGAGGGAGCAGGAGATGGGTCCCATATACTGATTTTCACAACCTCAGAGCATCCCAAAGCACTTTACAGTCAATTAAGTATGTTTTGAAATGTTGTCACTGTTGAAATATAGGAAAGCAAAGCAGCCATTTTGCATACAGAAAGATTCCACGAACACTAATTTGCTTTAGTGATGTTGGCTGAAGATTGGCCAAGACATTGGGGAGAACTCCCTTGATGTGCTTCAAAATAATGCCATAGATTTTTATTTCCACCTGAGAAGGAAGATAGGGTCTTGTTTTAACAGTTCATCTAAAAAGATAGGACCTCGGATAATACAGCACCCCCATAAAAACATTTGAGACACAGAATAATACCTTTTGGCCCATCAGGTCCATCCCTCAATGCTGCAATTGGAATGTCAGCCTAGGTTTTATGTCCAAGTTTCTGAAGTGGGGCTTGAACCCACAACCTTCTCACTCAGAGGCGAGTGTGTTGCTAACTGAACCACAGCTCACACCAAGAATGTGACAAATTTCACCCCAGTAACCAGATGCAATCAACGAAATGAAAAGCAAAGGCCAAACTGTGGTCATCAATTTCAGTATCAACTGACAAAAATCTTTAATTATTACTTTCTTTGCAACATTACATTAATTTTTAGTTTGGTTTTCCCTCATTTCCTTTCCACCCCTTGCAATTTTATTTCTTATAATTAACCAGACCAGGCGCCAGCACATTTTAAACAAGTGGCTATTTTAAATAAATGGCTTTAGGACCAAAATAACCAGGGGCAGGATTTTTCGCTGAGTGGGTGGGCGCATGCCCGACCCGCCAAGTGTAAAATGACACGCAATGACATCGGGCGAGCGTCCCAGTGTCATCGCGCACGTGCACGATATTTTGGTCGGCGGGTACGCGCGGGAGTTGGCAGCCTGCCTGCCAACAATTGAAAGGCCTGTTAAGGCCATTAACAATCCAATCGAATCAAATTTCTCGTTGCCTGTCCAACCTTATGGTTGCCGGGCAGGCGAAAAGGCCAAGCGGCCTTTGCATTTTTTGCGAAACCTCATCCCTGGGTGGGGTGAGATTTCGATCCGTCATTAAAAAAAGATTTTAAAATGTCATCTTAATTTCTAACATGTCCCCACTTATGTGACAGATTTTTAAAATATTTTAAAATTCTTTATTTTTACTTTTTAAAACTCTTCACCTCCCTGAGGCAGCTCTGAGCCTCAGGGAGCTTTTCCAGTGTGCACCCGCGAAATGGCGCGCTCGCCCTCCCCTCCACCACCCCCACCCCGCCCACACAGGCAGTGCTGTTTTACGCAGGCCGGGCCTTAATTGGCCCACCCGTGTGAAATCGCAGTCTGGCCCCGATTGCAGGCAGTGGTCGGCTTACTGACCACTCTCGCCCTCCCCCGCCGAGCCCACCCGACAAGGGGGAAATCCTGGCCCTGGTCTTTGGGGTAATTACAATGCAAGGTCTACCATTCAAATTCCCAGCCAAAATGTGGGAGACTTTACCAAATCCGTGAAGAAGGAAAAAAGACAGCTTTTGTTCATGTGATTTTCCAAGGAGTTGGTCTCCCTACACTCCAGATTATATTCATGAGGATGACAGACAAGCCATTAATCTCCACAAAACTGTATCTCAACCATGCTATTGTTCCATAGCTTTCTATGCCACCAGGTTGTCTTTTTAGTCTTGGATCCTATTTGGGAGGTATCAGGACCTTAAAAAATGTCCCTGATTGGGACTGAGGGCTCAGGCAGATGGGAGCAGGATGAAAGAACTTATGGTCGCTGAGGTACAATTTTGGGGACACACATTTTCAGCTGCTTCTCTTTGAAGTGTGAAGAGGCTGCGTGGCTTGAGAAGATCTAATCCCACAAACAAGCCTGTGGCTTGCATACGAGCATACGGATTGGGAGCAGGATTAGGCCACTCGGCCCCTCAAGCCTGCTCCACCATTCAATAAGATCACAGCTGATCTGATTTTAACATCATATTCCTGCCTAATCCCAATAACCTTTCACCCCCACCCCTCCCCCCTTGCTTATCAAGAATCTGACACCCTCACCTTTCTAGGTGTTCAAGGACTCTACTTCAACCATCTTTTGAGGAAGAGAATTCCAAAGTCTCACAACCCTCAGGGAATTTTTTGTCCCCTCATTTCTGTCATATTTTTATTAAAATACATTTTTTGACAATATAACCCATAACAGTAGTTAAGTAGTGCTCAAAATGTACATCATAAATCAGCACAATCCTAAATAAAAACCTGGATCATAATTTGACAGTTGTGGATTTCTGCTGGTATTTTCTATTGAAACATGTATAGCACATATATTGCTATTGTTATAGTTAAGCACATGGAAGTTACTTTATGGCAAGTTTCTAAGTCACTGTTTGGAATTGTGGACCTCGACCAAAAGCTCGTACACCGACAGACAAACAAGGTGTTCAATCCCAGTTAACATTCCACACCTGCTGGAAGGATATTATCAATAAAGGGAATCAGATTAAGAGAAGATGATCAGTCAATAGTCCTCAGGCCATATTATGAGCAGAAAATCAATGTCGTATAACCTCAACATTTTACTGGCATTTTATAAAGATCCAAATTGTTGTTGCTTTCTGCCAGCTGGGCTACTGAAAAAAAGAGAAAACCCAATACCAGTCAAATCAGAAATACGGGATTCTCCCTTTCAACCAATTATCCTTCTAGCCACCACGAGGCCATCCTCCATCTGCCTGACGTTGGACACACTCCTTCGCAAAATACTTCAAGAACAAGGCCTTTTAAACATCAGGCCACTTGTACTGTGAATAATACTAAAGACAGGGGGAACAAAGTAAAAACCAGGACCACACACACGTATATGAGATAGAGACACACACATGTATATGAGATAGAGACACACACACGTATATGAGATAGAGACACACACATGTATATGAGATAGAGACACACACATGTATATGAGATAGAGACACACACATGTATATGAGATAGAGACACACACATGTATATGAGATAGAGACAGAGAGACACAGAAAACAAAGAACACAGAGAGACAGAGAAAGAGCAAGAAAGAGAGAGAGAGAGAGAGACAGAGAAAAGAGCCCTGATATACCTAACCTAAACTGTTGTTCATTGAATTTCATGCCACATCGCATATTTCGCATTCAGAAGTCTTGGTGATTCTGCAGGTGCCCAAAATAACCCTGATTACTGCAAAGAATTTCAAAAGCTGCTGACAGTGTTAGACCCTAGTCACCAGTTTGTTGGATCCTGTTTGCACACTCGTTGTAAGGGATGGCCGATTTGGTACTAATGATAGAGTTGAGCAGCAGACACTTCTTAGGTAGAAACTCTGGCCAGGATTTTTCACTGAGCGGGCAGCGGGCGTCCGACCCGCTCGAGCATAAAATGACGCACAATGACGTTGGGCGAGCGCCCTGACATCATCGCCCACTTGTGCGATTTTTCGATCGGCAGGCATGTGTGGGGAGTTGGCAGTGCGCCCGCCAACAGAGACCTACTAAGGCCATTAACAATCCAATTGATTTAAATTTTTCGCTGCCCATCCAACCATATGGTTGCCGGGCAGGCAAAAGGGCCAAGTGGCCTTTGCATTTTTTGCGAAACCTCATCCACAGGCCGGATGAGGTTTCAATCCATCATTGAAAATTTAAAAAAAAATTTCATCCTAATTTCTAACATGTTCCTGGTCATGTGACAGAGTCACATGAGGGGACAGGTTTGTTAAAAAATAAAGATTTTTAAAAAGCTTTTCCAGCTCACACTGGCGGGCATGCGCCAAGTTCACGCTTGCAAATTTCTTAGTTGAAATATTTTGCGAAGGAGTGCATCCAACATCAGGTGCTTGCCCTCCTTCCGCACCCCCACACAGGCAACGCTGAATGCTATAGCACGCGTTTCACGCTGGGCCGGCCTTAATTGGCTTGCCAGCATGAAATCACAGCCCAGCCCCCATTTCGGGCCCCCGCTGAGCCTGCGCGACAAGGGCAAAATTCTGCCCTGTGTTTATTTACACAGGTGCTCAGAGCAACTAAACATATGCTTACACTTCAAACTCTATCTCTACACGCACTTAACTACTAACTACAGGCTACTAACCACAGAGGTAGCCCGCGCTACTCTGCTATTGGATACTAAGATCATGTGATCTTCCATTGTAACATTCTTCTTAAAGGTATATTACACATCAGATTGCCATACACAGCTTGTGCATCCAAATAAATACAGACCTTTCCGGTCAGAACTCAGGACAGCAAGGGATCTGAGAGGAAGCTAGGCCCAATGGGTGAGGGAAAAGGAGGGAAGTGATGACGCAGATGATTGGATGGTATCAAAGAAGTCCATGAGCTCCTCACACTAGTTGTTGGAGATGAGGATGGAGCAGGCAGGAGAGAGCTTGGGGTTTAAGAAGAAGTAGAGAAAAGAAGCTGAGAGTTATCTTTGCATTCCAGAATGATCCTGGAACAGTGAGCTGTTTTGGCAGGGGGGAGAAGGGTCCAGTGAAGTTTTATTTGGTCCAGTCAAACCAGTTGCCCACAACATCTGTTTGCGGCAGTGGGGGAGTAGCCAAGGTGAGAGAGAGAGCGTTGGTTTTAATTGGGACTAGGGCAAAGGTAGAAGTGAGGGTGTGATTGAGCAGATCAGAAGCTGCAGAAATGCTGTGGCAAATGGAAAGCCAAAGGCAGGCAGCTGGGATTTTGAAAGTGCAGTTGTAAATGAATTGGGAGAGAGTATTTTCTTTTCCCAGGACGGACATAGAAGGAAGCGCGTTTGGGAGTGGGGAGGAGAGATGTAGGTGGAGGATAATACAAGTGATTCGAGACGGCCTTCCCGGTCTGTAATTGACAAATTGGAGTAGAAAAGCCATGTGACATGGGTTGGGGAATTTCTATGGAGGGAGATATTAAGGGAGGACAGGAGGGCAGTGAACTCAGAGGAGAAAGAACATGATGAATTGAGTTGGAGGTTGAAATCACTGAGGATGAGAAGTCACTCAATGGAGGGGCAGAAGGAGAAAAGCAGTTAAAAGTTGGATAGTTGAAACTAAGCCCGAAGGAGGCCCAAATAAGCACTTCACCACCAAACTGTGAAACCAAATCAAATTGCAAGGTTACCAAACAAATCATGCATCAGAAACAATAAATGAAAATAACACAATCTCAGCTGACATGCCAGCAAAGTACAGCGGGTGTGTTACACAGTGGGAGGTGCCATTGTACGGATGCAATATTAAACCGAGGCACTGTTTACCCGTCTCAGGTAGATGTCAAAGATTCAAGAACACTATTTTGAACAGTAGGGGAGTACTCCCCAATGTCTTGACCAATGTTTATCCCTCCACCAGCACCACTAAAAAAACAGATGATCGGGTCATGATCACATTACTGTTTGTGCAGCTTGTTGTTGGTGGGTTGCCTGCAGTTCCAACGTTGCTACAGTGACTAAAATTCAAAAGTACTTTACTGGCTATAAATGTCTCTTTATCTCATAAAGCAACTACAAAACAAGTAATGTTCAGGAATTTCAGCGCTGAATAAATTCAATAGGCCTGATACAGTCTAAGGGATCTCATAGTTAGAGATCCATTTGCTTCAAATCATTATCCTCTCTTTACACCAGAAAGGCTCTAATCTGCATTCCGTGCCCCATCGTAGCAATCACGACTTGAAATGTTTTAATGCCTGATTATTATTATTATTCAGTGCCAGGTCATGAAATGGCAGTGCTATAAATCCCTCTGCCGCCTGGAATAAGGCTAGGTCAAAATTGTGTATGTGATTTCTGTCAGAGCTGGAGAGAGACAAACTGATTGCTCCAAACCAGAGCTGTAAATGCTCAAGAAGTCTGGAATAACGAGCGAGGTGTGACTAGTACAGGGAGGATAAAAATAATCAGAAAACATGTTGCTTATTCAAATGAATCGAGGTAGAGCACGAATCCTGCTGAAGTGTAACTAATACTTTTCAGAAAGGGCATTTAGCTCATTTATTACAATTAGAGAAATGTTACATGGCATGCACAAACAAAATAATATACTGGACTGCAAACTCACTCAAAGATTTGTGAAAAATTACAGCAGGGCTGCAGGAAAGGAGAGCATCCTATTCCCATCAGCTGCTTTGGAATTTTTACAGCTACAATTACTCTTCACTATACAATTCTCTTCCAGTGTCACAAGCCTTTGCCAGACGAGGTTCTTATTTATACTTGCTGTAATTTACTCAAGTTCACTCGAGCTAGGCAGATGCAAATCATGTAGCTTCAAAGGAATAAATGTAAGGCTAAGCATATCATACCAGTTTGAAATAGTGAAATGGTGCTCATAGAGTCAATTTAAATGTTTCCATTTATTGCCAGTGGCTGCCTAATTTGCTATTTTTCAATAAAATGCTCTATGCTAACAAAATCCCTCAGAATTAATCCTGCAGCATTTAAAACGGTGATCATCAGGCAAGACACGCCATTAACTTGTTTTCAACACCTTAGGCATATCAGACCTATGTTCGCAGCAACCATTACAAATCTGAAGTCTGTAAGTTAAACCTTATGGGGTAATCAGTCCCGTTCACATCGGACTCCTCTTCCAACTTCATCAAGTAACAGGTCTATTTGAACTTTTGCTGGTACAGTAATGAGCATTGCTAATTACATTCAATGTGCAACAGCTACATAGTAGCGTCACTGGGAATGATAATGGTCTCAATAACAGTATCAGCATATATGCACAGAGTAAAGATTTGCTACTGCTGCACCTTTTACAATTTTAGCATTATTATGATCACAGCTGATGTTACTACTGGACAATTCAGATTCCAGTGGTGAACTTCACTTGATAGATCCTAACTTTTTTTTGAAACCATAGAGGGAAGTTATTGAACAAATTCACAGGTGTCGTCTGATGAACTTTTAACACAAAGAATAAAATTTTATTAAACAGGAAAAATGAACTATATTACACTAGACAAAAAGGTTGGAAGTATCTCAAAACAAACCCAAAATATTTACTATCCCTTCACCCCAGCTATATCTTTACAGATACATACAAATTGGGAAAGATAAAACAATTTACCTTACCTATCTTATCTAATATTCAGGGTAGTTAAGTGGTGCATGTGAACCAACAAGTGGACTATGGTCAGACACACCACACTCCAAAATAAACGACAGATGCGACCAAAGCAGATTCTATGGATTTCTCAACAACCCACCCAGACGCCTGTCACACCATGAGCCAACCAGCCTCGCTGAAACTGTCTCCCTCACAAGGGATTCCAATCTCCATGTTTTAAGAGCCTGCTTCGGAATTCTCTCCTAAAGTCACTCCCACTTGGACCGCTTAAACAACGATCCACCTCCAGGGTTTCAATCTGCCTTCCAAGATTCCTTTCCCGTGGATCTCTGAGTACACTCAACCATCACCTTCCAAGCACACTTTTTGATCTTTGGCCATGCCAAGCAGAACACCACTGCTCCAAAAGGCCGGCAGTAAGAAGTCACCAACCTTCAGCTGCCTGCTTGGATCTTCAGGCTTCTCTCAAGCCCACTTCACTTCAGGTCTGCACCCCACAGCTCTTTCTTTAACTTGGGGTCTTTTTCTCTGTTCCCGTCATTTATCTTGACTCAGTGGGATCTCTCTCTGATCCCTGTCTTTGTCCCTGCTTGGGACTTTCTTCTGGGACATCTTTCTGTCCCACTGCCTGCTTTGGGAACAACTTCTTGATTGGGGGCCTTCTCCCTGTGTGGGTCCCCATGTCCTGCTCCCTGGGACACCTTCCCTCTAATGGTGCCCCTGTTCCAGGTCACCTGACCTGCAGTTTTGCGCCGTTTCACTCCTTTGCTTCCTTTCCTTTGGTTCAGGCATGGAGGGCTGGTTCCCAGCCTAAACAACGTAAAAAAGACTAACTGCACGTGTAGCCCTTTCTCACCTGGCGCATGCATCTAAGGCCCAAACATGTAAAAAAAAAAGACCTGAACCATGCGTGCATGGCCATTTCCAGGCTGGCGCATGCACAGAAGGCCCAGAATTGGAATTTCCAGCCTCCAACTTCAATTTAAACTGAAGGTAAGTATCAGAGTTTCCTAACAGTTGCTGTCACAAGGATTGGAGCGGTGATCACCAGTGGCACATGTGCAGTTTACACTTCTTACAGCACTCCATATAGTCAGTGTGCAAAGCTGAGGAGGGCAGAATAGTATCACCAGGCTGTCAGAGGGCTGAGCATCAGGCTTGTGACAGAGTGCAGGTTTGGTTAGTGTAATTTTGTGGGACTCGTTATATCCACTGTTGCCCACTTCATAATTAAACTGATAGTGGCTGGCACAACAAGCCCATCATTACCAGGTAAAGTGCTGGGGGATGTCAGTAGAAAAAGGAGTGCAGTAATTCAGCATGCTGTGTCACTGGGCTGGATTTTGCCACGGAGGCGGAGGTGAGTTAGGAGGCAGTCGAACTGACAAGTTCATGCTGCAGTTCGTTGTGTATTTTGCCCAGAGGCAGCTTCTCAGGGAGCACAACCACCTGCCCGGTAGTGGGGGTGGGCAGACAAGTAGGGTATTTAAGACAGCATTTGAGAGGTTGCCTGAGACAGCATTGCAATTTTATCAAAGGGGGACAAGCCCCAAGCCATGTCCAAGCAAACACTGACCTCCAGACGGGTCAGGACTTGGAATTAGTCCCGATGTCGGTGTGTCAATAAGGTTGAGAAAATCCAGCCCACTGTGCCCCCACCTTCTCTACCAGCAGGCTGCAAGAGCAGACCAGCATTTACAAAGCAATTTCATGTCCTCAGTGCCTCACAACCAATGAATTAGTGTGATTGCTGTTCTTTTTGTCCACAATCATGGCTTACAATTTGCTCAGGGCAAGGTCCTATGAACAGCATCGAGGTGAATGACCAGTTAGTTGACCTATGGTGTTGGTTGTGGAATAAATGTTGGCCAAGACACCAGGAGAAATCCCCTGCTCTTCATTGGAGTAAGTTACACAAGTGTAAAGGAAATATCTTTTTTTTTCCTAATCATGCTGTAGGATACTGAAGAAGGCTTATGGGGGATTTGTGTGTATGTTTGCGTGCGTGTGCGACTAATTTAATTAAACTGAAGACAGTCAGATTGTAAGGTTTAAATCATCAAAGGGGATAAGTATAATAGCAGGCATTTTGAGATAGAAATGGATGAGCTAATCTTTGCATTTGTAGATAAGTTGAGATGCTGTTTGAATTTCAAAGTGGAATTGGAAGGTAACAAGGAAAATGTTTGCATCTTGCAGGGATTCACAGGTAAACAAGTAGTGGGAATATCATGTTTTATTGACCCAAAAGCAAAGACGACATGGAAACATGAAAGATCTTATATTTGGAAGAGCTTGACTTTCAAAGAAAGTTTAAAAGAATGGATTTGAATCATCAAAGGGCAGAAAACATATTTAAGTAAAGATTGAGAGCAGTATGTGAGTGGCCATGTGGCATCATGAAAGGTGGACTGTGTGAAGACAGATTTGTGAAGAAGCAGCCTCTAGCCATTCCAGAGAAGTGTTTGCTTGTTCCAGAAAGCAAGGTTTTGTTAAAAGCCATGGGGTTTCCAGTGTTGAGTGAGAGAGAGCGAGCGAGAGAGAGAGAGAGCGCACGAGAGAGAGAAGCTGTGAAATACCTCCCATATAGCAACAGAGGGGGTACCTTGTGGTAATATTGCTGATTGCTTTATAGATTAAGAATCTATTTGGACTGCTGCCTGAAAAGGGCATTTATTTGGGAGTCTAGCTAAGTAGAAATCTTTTCAAAAATGTGGTAAGACTAAATTTAACTGTGTAACTGTAATCTTGTGCATTTAAGTTTTCTTTCGTTTGTTAATAAAAGTTTTAATTTAATATTTAAAATCTCCAAAAGTGGTAGTGGAATCTTCACTTCTGACTTCACTGCACATATCTTCTTGTAATAGAAATATAAATTGCAAATCGTTGTGATAGCTTGGCCAAGTTTCCCTTTGTGATTTGGTCAGCCTGGCAATAACCATCTGCCATATCATAACAACAGAGTGTTTTACACCCACCCAAATGGGCAGGCAGAACTTTAGCTTAGCATTGCATCTAAGAGATGACACCTCAGGAAATGCAACAAACCATTGATACTGCATTGAATGATTAGCCTAGAATATTTGACCAAGTTCTGGAGTGGGGCTTGGACCCATAACCTTCTAACTAAGAGGTGAGGATGCTACCACTAAGCCAAGTCCAACTCTTAAGTATAGGCTTTGCTTCCAAGACTTTAGTTATTCTTTGAGAGAAGGATACAGACATACTTACAACAACGTTCACCTGATGAATGGCAAATACTTTTGAGTGTGAACTTTGGATCAAGAATTGACCTAATTAAGGAAGTCTAAAGTCCAGCTTAAAGTTCAGCTCCAGCATTTACCCTGCACCAAGCTAAACATGAAACTGAGCTTTGAACTTTCCTCTTCATTCCATTAAGTTCTTTTTAAAAATTGCTCCTAATTACTAGTCAGTAAATAACTAACAAAAATAGTTTACTAATAAGCACCATCATAGCCTGGACATACATTGCAGTTGCCAATTAGGTATCAGGACATTAAATGGTCACTAAATTTTATGTCACTTGAACAGTCTTAAATAAAACCATTAGAAACAAGAGACTGAGAGCTGCCCAACATTAGCTCACTGCAGCAGGGTATTTGGGTCAACTTCTAGTTATGGACGTCTCAGAAAAAGTGTATTTTCCAAAGCACAGCAAAACTGGCCACACATTCAACTAGTCATTGCTCGAACCACACCTCAGCTTCCTAAATTAGGCATGAAGCAGGAGAGAGAGTCACCCAAGAGGAAGACTAGAGCCCAAGTCATCCAAACCAGGAATACATAGGTAGGGGAAGAGTAGGAAGTAGGAACAATGCTTAAAAAGATAATGGCAGTTACATGGCCAGAAGCATTTGCTACAACCTCAGTTGTCCAGCATCCACCGACTGCTCCTCATTCCCTAAATAGCTGAGGTATTTCCACTGAATGTTATTCCAAGTTTTCAAATAATTACCTCCAGCATTGCAGATGGATGGAAGCTTTTTTTTCCCCATTCCTGTTTGTTTGTCTATTTGTCTGCTAAAAATAACCTCAAAAGCCAATGGACAGATTTTAACTAAACTTGGTACACAGATAGGATAGGGCCCAAGGAAGAACTGATTTGTTTTTGACAGATACTGGAATTTTTTGAAGGATCTATTAACATTGGGTGAATTAACTTTTTTTTTAAAGAATGTTGTGGGTTGATTGATTTAGAATGCTATTGATTGTTTTAGAATGTTGTGGACTGTCTCAGTTGAAGTGGTAGAATTTGTCACATTGGTCAAAATGTGGGCAGAGTTTTCAGAGCAGTTTGTTGGACATGGATTAACCTGAAGCCTCGTCAGTGAGATGGAAGCTCTTAATAAATAGATTTATTTTTTCAGTTTTGTAGTTACAGAGCATCAAGCAGGCAGGGGAAAGCCTCAAGGAAGAGCTGCATAATTGTAATAAGGTTGAATTAACACATCGTGGCAGAGCTATGCACTCTACTGAGTGTGATTTTCATTTCTTCTGGAATGAAACACTTCGAAGTAAGGAGTGCGCCTGGAAAGGAGTATTAATTTAAATACTTGCAGAAATACCCCTGTGTAGCAGCCTAGAAAAACAAATCGTATTTGGGTACACTATTTTAAAGAATTTGAATGCATACAAGACAGAATTTAGCAATTTTAAACACCCGTTAAAGGGGGGTGTGCTTAATAAGGAGTGCTTTCCTGGTTTTTGGATACTTACAAAAAGGTCATTTGCACTGTCTTAACATAGATTGGTTACAGCACAGGAGGGGGCTGTTTGTATTACAGTGAAGCTTCCACCCAATTTCTCCAGGAGTTTCCTGTAGCCTTGTCCTGCTTGAGCAAGAATGCACATGATATGTAGTATGAGCAGAGAGAGCTGCCAAGCACAATCAACATCCCCACTCCCAGTAATCGCTACAGCTCACACTATCCAAACAAACAAAGGCAAACAGAGGCAAATATATCACGGGGAAAAATTGATTTGGTCCGCCTTATCCCCCACTCGCTTTTTTGGCTTGCAAATTAGAAAAAGGGTTGCTTCAGGTTTACTTCCAAAATAAACACTTAACTCAAACCAAAATAAACAAAGAAATCTTATTCTTATTAAGTATCTGGCTGACTAATCAACTTTAACAATTACTGCAAAGTTATAGAAGCAGATCTCAGATTATATGTTAGGCTTCACACTCAAACTCCACACTTGGCAACTATTTTGAAATTTAAAAGCCCTCAATTTGTCCTGAGTTGGTCAAAAGGTAATTGACTATTACTCACTATGGGCAGTCACCAGTGTGTTGTGACATAGATAATCTTAAAATTGTGCTACATTGAAGAGAACTTCAACTGTGAAGTTGGCCAACATTTACCTTTTTTTCTAAACTTGAACTTGTTAAGGCTCATTGTGCAAAGGCCTGATTATGGGGAATCTCCATTAGTGACTCACAAAAAGCACGGTGCTAGAATGGGAATGTGATTTCTTCATGTTACACCAGGACTGATTGATCTTTTAGCTGCTATAGTGCATGAATAAAATGCTTCAAATTATCTGGTCCAGATTGGGTATTCATTTAGACAATTTTAAAACAATTCGGCTCAACAATCATGCAGTATTTGAATTGTACAGATGATGATATTTGCCAGAATTCCAGGACTTGCCTTTAATTAGCATTCCTGTCAGGGGTAGGTCTTTTATTTTCCCTAAGAGAGCTGCAATCTGCTTTCAAAAATGTCCACAAACGTGTCAGCAATGGCTTTGTGGTAAGACGCACATCTCTGAGTCAGAAGGTTGCAAGTTAAAACCCCACTCCAGAGGCTTGAGCACAAAATCTAGGCTGATATTTCAGTACAGTACTGAAGGAGTGCTGCACTGTCGGAGTTGCCATCTTTCAGGTGAGACCTTAAACTGAGGCTTCTTCCATCCACTAAGTCTGAAAGGTCCCCTGGCACTATATGAAGAAGAGTAGGTGTCCTCAATAATTATCACTAAAATAGCTGATCTGGTCATTATCTCATTGTTGATTGTGGGACATTGCTGTATAAACTGGTTGCTGCATTTCCTACATACATCGGTACTATACGTTAAAAGTACCTTTTTTGGTAATAAAGTGCTTTGGAACATTCCACAGTCTTGAACAGCATAGCATAAATGCAAGCTCTTTGTTTAGTGTACAAATCAAAGAAAAATGTCAGGCCAAAAATACAATATGTTGTCAAACTATTCAGTGTTCTGAATTATTTACACTCATTAAACAAAAACGACTGACTGATACGGCTTGCTTTGCTTTGTCCTTTCTTAAAAAAGGTTTCTGGAGATTCACTTCACACTTTTAACAAACATCAATTTTTTTCAATGACTCCAGTGTGACAAGCAGAAGCATTACAAAAAAACTAACAGTGACAGCTAATTGGCACAAGTTACAGGCCCTGACAAGACTGGAAATTTTCCTCATGGATATGGCCATTTGCTCATGGTCACAAGTGCTTACATGTTTTGCTGGGCTGATTGATATAAAGAGGGCACATGGTTGCCAGCTGTGGTATGTGATTTGACATTGGCTTTGAAACCTGACCATCATGGCGAATTTCTAATTTGCTAGTTACGTTGTCGAGATTAGCCAGTAAAAATTTATTATAGCAGTTCACAGCCACGTAACTTCAATTTATTTCAATAGGACTAGGCCCTAGGGGATGAAGGAAAGGACCTATCGAATGAGGGCATGTGCTTTATAGTGGTCCAACATCCTGACCAGTATAACCATGCTGCTTGATGTAAAGTTTCAAACCTTGGTTATGAGAAATACATGGTTACTGATCCACAACACCTGAACCTATTTTTATTCCAACCAGAAACAGGAAATTAAAATAGGAAAATTATTGGACCGAGAATGGCTAAGTCTTATTTTAGTCTAATCATCACCCCTTGACATTCAATGGCATTACCATCACTGAATCCCTCACTATTAACATCCTGGGGGTTACCATTGACCAGAAACTGAACTGGACTAGCAATATAAATACTGTAGCTACAAGAGCAGGTCAGAGGTTAGGAATCCTGCGATGAGTAACTCACCTCCTGACTCCCCAAAGCCAGTCCACCATCTACAATGCACAAGTCAGGAGTGTGATGGAAAACTCCCCACTTGTCTGGATGAGTGCAGCTCCCACAACACTCAAGAAGCTGGACACCGTCCAGGACAAAGCAACCCACTTGATTAGCACCCCATCCACAAACATTCACTCCCTCCACCACCAACACACAGTGGAGCAGTGTGTACTGTCTACAAAATGCACTGCATAAACCCATCAAGGCTCTTTAGACAGCACCTTCCAAACCCACGACTACTACCACCTAGAAAGACAAAGCCAGCAGACACATGGGAACACCACCACCTGGAAGTTCCCCTTCAAGTCACTCACCATCCTGACGTGGAAATATATGGCCATTCCTTCACTGGCACTGGGTCAAAATCCTGGAACTTCCTCCCTAACAGCACTGTGGGTGTACCTACGCCACATGGACTGCCACAGTTCAAGAAGACAGCACACTACCACCTTCTCAAAGGCATTTAGGGATGGGCAATAAATGCTGGCCTAGCCAGCGACGCCCACATCCTGTGAACAAATAAAAATAAACACAAGCCTTCAGCAGTCTCTCTCACCACCCCTTCCATTGGCCCGACTCTCACTAATATTTTTTGGTAAATCGTCTAATTAAGTTATAAAAATACTTTGAATAAAATGGCAGATCTCTTGTCTTCTATACTATTAGTACACTATAAATATGCTTCAATAAACTGAGAAGGCCATCAGTTAATCAACTCCAAGAGTCCAGCAAAGTAAAAAGTTGTATACATGGCACAGGTCAGAAAGGATACACTCAGGCATTATCAAAAGATTAGCTAGATGATTAGGGGAGGTCTGGCTATAGACAGTTCTCAAGGATGCTAACCCAGTATGGGTCAGAATGGGTGGGCATTTTGTGATGGCCATTAATGTAGAGTGGGATGCAAATCCATTTTACTCAGCTATTAAGAAATTTCTTGCCAAGGTCATTGGCCATCAGACAACAAGGGCATTTTACTAAGATCAACTTATTACGTGATCTTTTTAGAGCAACTCCCTATCTGTGAAGTACCCAGGCTTCCCAGGATTAGGTTTCAATTCCAAATGTAACATACACTTTAAAGGTTCAAATGATGAAGGAAATCATAATTGAAAGTCAGAAGTCAAAAGGCTAGCAGAAATCACCTTTTTCACACAGGAATACAGTTTATGTGCCAACATTTTAGTATCAGAGTTTGAATCTGCACTTCAAGTTCATTATCATGAAAACCCAACCCATCAGCATTGTTGTATTACTATATCCAAAGTTACACTACAACCCAAAGGAACACAGTTCTGGCAGAGATCCGATGTGCTGCACATTTATCAAAGTCAAGGTCAAAGTCAATCTATGGAGCCATTGGGCAGAACTCTGAGCCCGGCAGGCAGGGAGGCGCAGTGAGTGGGATCGGCAGCAGCTGGGAAACAGCCCACCGCCCACGATTGGCTCCCAACCACAAGTTCATGCTGGGTGGCCTTCACTAGTCAGGAAGGGCCGAGTGGGGCAGAGGCCTGGCAGCCACCAGGCCCAATGGTGACCCAGTGTCCAGTTTAAAAGCGGCCCAGGCAGCCCAAGAAAGGCTGCCACAGCAGGATGTCTGTTCAACATCGTCTCGATGGAGTCAAATGCAGCTGGAGACATCTGGCGAGAGGGCAGGTTGGGTGGGTACTCAGCCCCCTGCTTTTCTGGCGAATGCCTCTTGGTCCTGCTGGAGAAGGCAGCTGCCAGGAGGGACACCCTTGTCCCCAGAGATGGGAGGAGGAGGCTACCGCACATCACAAAGAGGGCATGGGAGGAGGTGGCAGTGCTGGTGAGCAGCCATGATGTGGTGCGGAGCACATGGGTGCAGTGCCGGAAGCAGCTCATTGACCTGCTGCGCTCAGGAAGGGTGAGTACCGTGTTGGCATGGGTCAGTGTGCAGAAGTGTTGAGGTGTGGCCATCCCACTGTGGAACTCAGGGGTGCTAGAGTCTGAGTGTCAACTGTCAATGACTCTGGAGCTGGCCAAGGGGGTGAGCCTGGCTGCTTGGACTGAGTGCCTTGCGCCTCGAGGGCCACGACTCAGACATGCCCTGCGAGGTGTTCCTCAGCTGGGGTTGGCCAGGCTGCAATGGTGCTGCAGGTAGACAGTGTACTAATTAATGCTCCTTTATCCTTTCAGGAGAAGACAAGCTGTAACCAAGCAGAGAGATCATGGACAGGTGGAGGGTAACCCAACCTGCTGCTGTTCAGCAAGTTCGAGCAGGACGCCCTAGAGCTCAAGAGCAGGCACGGTCCACATGCAACCGGGCACGGAGAGGCAGGGGGGCCAGACGAAGGTAAGAATGCAGTGCACAGAGGAGAGAGTTTTGGATTGTGCAACTATTCTGGTGTAGTTTCTTTAGTGATGAGAGACTCGAACCTGATCATTGAAAGACAATGGCACCATGATCTCCATTGTCTCACCAGGGTGCCTGGCATTCACAGTGACAGTGTGGTGACTTTAACTAATGACATGTCCTTGTTCTCCCTTTTAGATGCACCAGCACACACTCGCTCTCTGGACCCCGAAGAGCCACCCCTGATGCCGGAGGGCCACCGGGTTTCATTTGCACCTGTGTCACGCCCACTCTCTGAACCAGGCACCAGCACCTCAGTGACCAATAAATCGGTGGCAAGAATGTCAGTGCACATTGGCGAGGGCACTTCATACTTGCTTGAGTTGCAAGCAGAGGCAGAGTGCGCCCAGGACACCGGCAGTCAGAGGACTGCTGAGGACTAGGACAATGCTCAGTTGAAGGCAGATGATGAACCCCTAGAGTCACCCATTAGGCGGCAGATGCTGGATGTCCAGCGGGATGTGTGGGAGGATCTGGTGGGGATCCATGAGGGTCTGAGCGCCATGGTCTCTGTTGTGGATCATCCATGCAGAGCGTGAGCACTGCGTTTACCCTCATGGCCGAGCGCACTGCATCCTCCATTGAGAGAGTGGTGACTCTCATGGAGAGGCAGCTCCAGGGACAGAATCAGGGGTTCCTGGGGTTGTACTCGGACCTGCAAGCCCTCACACAGGTAATGACCTCAGGTGGTCAGTGTCAGTGTGGGAGATGGATGAGGCACCCAGTGTCCCAGCTCGGTGCCCGTCCATCAATGGTGAGCAAGGAGGTCCAGAGCAACTTCACATTGGCACACGAGCTGCTTGTCGTCTCTGAGGGCTCCTCTCAGGGCACTCTGAATGATGGCAGCAGCTCCTCCACCCCCTGCCTGTGACCCTTGTATCTGATAAGACTGCGATGACTGGGGAGGTGCCAGCCTCTGGCCACTCCCTCCCAGGCGGGGCCAGCACAGGCTCCACGGGCCAGAGGACGACCGCCAAGGTCATCAAGGCCAACAAGACAGCAGAGTCAGCAGGCTGTCTCCAATGCCAATGTCGGCGAGTGGGGGGGCACCAAGACGTAGCACACAGAAATGTAAGTTAAAGGCACCACGAGCACAAGAGCTGGGTGATTTTCTGTTTAGTTATGTTTGGTTTATGTGTCTGCTGGTGTGGACATCAACACCAGTAATTGCAATGTCGTAATGATTTCAATGTGGCGATAAGATTGAATTTGTTTTGCTCCTGATGACCTGAGTATGCTTCACATTTTTTCTATCTGGTACAGGGTACGCTAATATCTAATGCTGGACGTGAGTGGCTGGACATTTTATTTGCATGGGTGCAAATGGAAGGGTCATTTCAGACATCCAGGATAGAGGCAGCAGGACTGGCATGAGGTGGAAGCAGATCTTTGGTAGCACAGCTGAAGATGCTTTGGTTCAAGGTGTCCCTGGTATCCCTGCCTCCTTGCAGATTACCAAGGTCTGGCTCCACACCCTCAGTGTTCTCTTCACCGTCCTCCTCTTCTGACTCACTACTGGACTCATCCTCTGTGGCCTGTGCAGCTGCACAACATCAACATCCTATCCCTCCAGTGGGTCCCCCCTTACCAGTGTCAGATTGTGGAGAGCACAGCATGCAACCATCATCAGTGACACCCGCTCTGGAGGAGTATGGTAGTGCTCCCCTTGGACAGTCCAGGCATCAGAAGCGCATCTTCAGAAGACCTATGGGTCCTCTCTATCACTGCCCTTGTGGAGGTATGACTTGTATTATAACGCTGCTCTGCCTCTGTTCTTGGATGGCGGAGAAGCGTCATAAGCCACCTTGTCACCCAGCAGCCATCCATCCAGCCGGGCTGGAGCACTGAAGAGCCCCGGCACCTGGGAGTGTCTGAGGATGTAGGAGTCATGGGAGCTGCCTGGATACCTTGCACAGACTTGCAGAATCTGCATCCTGTGGTCACACACTATCTGGATGTTCATGGAGTGGAAGCCCTTCCTGTTGACAATGGTGCCTGGCTCACCCGCTGGTACCTTCATGGCCACATGTGTACAGTCTATAGCACCCTGGATGTGGGGAAGCCCAGCAATCGCTGCAAAGCCTCTGGCTCTCTCAGCCTGGCTGGCCTCGTCCGTACAGCAAAAAATAAAGGTCATTACCCGCCTGAACAAAGCTTCTGTCACCAACTTGACGCAACTTTGGACAGCTGATTGGGAGATTCCACATAGATCCCTCACTGACCCCTGGAAAGAGCCAGAGGCATAGAAGTTGAGGGCCACTGTGTCTTTCAGAGCCACTGGCATGGGGTGTCCACCCACACAGTCGGAGCTGATCTCAGGCCCAATCATCTGACAAATGGACGTCACTGTCTCCCTTGAGAGGTGGAGCCTCGTGCGGCATTGCACCTCGGACATATTGAGGTAGCTGCATCGCCGCCTGTAAACCCTGGCAGCAGGATAGTGGCATCTTCTGCAGCCCCTTCCGCCTTGGACTTCCTGCTGGCCCTGTGCCCCTTGTGCCTGCACCTCTCCTCCCACAGGTCCCTCCCCTGGAAGCTGCATAGGGAGACCCGGCCTCCTCTCCCTTCTGCCCCTCTCTTCCCCCTCAGAGGAGGTGCCTCCAGCGGAAACCACAATCCTCATTCCCGGGGTAAGGGAGGGCTGTCTGATACCTGGAAGAGCCCACACTGTCTGAATCCTCCTGGGGCCTTGGAGACACCAAGGAGACCTGAAATGGAGCCTGGAAATGCTAACAATGAAGCCCCAAACAGAGATGGAGCTGCCAAGTGCCAATAAGTCACCAGCAGCAAACTATGTACCAAATTCCCTACTACTAACACTGGCAATGCTGCTCACCCCTTTTATCCACCCGTGGATGAGGTTTTTGTAATTATCGGCTGGCCACCTGCCCGTTTTGCCCATGCGATGAATGGGAACTCACACGGGCAATGAAAAATCACTCTCAATTGGCTTTTTAATGACCTTAAGTGGCCCCTTAGTTAATGGCGGGCGTGGGTCCAGCACCCACTCGCGCCAGCCAACCGAAATATCACCGCGTGTGAGATGATGTTGGGATGATCACCCAATGTCATTGCGCGCTATTTTACATCTGCACGCTATTTCATACCCAATCAGGTCGGGCATGTGCCCACCCATAAGTCGTAAAATTCTGCCCATTGTGTCAGTTCAGATTACAAGTTTCAAACACACTGTTCATCAACCCCTTTGAATTAAATGAACTGATCGACAATATTAACAGATTTCACGGAAGTCTTTAGTTATTGCTGGTTGCTCATACATAATATAACGATCAAAGCTTGCACATTATCTATCCAGAGACCTAGCATGTAAGCATTAACAAATACTTACTCACATAACCTTCAGTTAACCTGAAAATGTACCGGCTAGGTTTCAAGTTTTGTTAGTCAATCTACTAAATCCTGAAACGTTTAACTGAACTTTCTCCCTCCACTTCCCCACTCCCCACACCTGAAAACAAAGGATCCAAAAACTTGGATTGTAATACAGAAAAAAACCAAACATCTGCTGCTATAGGGGATACAAGTGAAGGCATCTGGGAAGTTACTTCTTTGAGTTGGCCAGGAGAAGAGGAAAGTGAGCTGTCAGTTTGCTATTAATACAAGTCACTAGATCAATCTCCATCATTTGCTATCCCCCCTGTGTCTTCTTGCTGCATCTAGCAATAGGAAAAACAGCAAGCGGATTAACTTCTCATCCAGCAAGCGCATTTTATTCTTTTCTTCCTCAATTTAAATCATTGCCATTTAAGACAAGTTTGCTGAGCATAGCAAAGAAAATGGCAAACGTGCACATTATTTGCACGTGTTGATATTTGACCAAAATTACTTAGAATACATGACAGAAAGAATATGGTACAGAAGGAGGCCATTTGGCCCATTCTCTCTATGATATCCAATTAATCCCACTCCTCTGCTCTTTCCCCTTAGCTCGGTCAGTTTCTTTCCCCCTTCAGTATGTATCCAATTCTCTTTGGAAGGGAACTACTGAATCTGACTCCACTGCCTTTTCTGGCTGTGCATTCCAGATTATAGCAACTCGCTGTGTAAGAACATGGTTGTCACTGCCTATGTCACCTTCCAGTTCTTTTCCCAATCAACTTAAATCTGTGTCCTCTGGTTAACAACCATTCTGCTAATGAAAACAGTTTCTTCTTATTTCCTTGATCAAAATCATGAAGGGTTTTGAACAGCTCTATCTCCTCTTAACCTTCTCTGCTCCAAGGAGAGCAACCCCAGCTTCTCCAGTCCCTTCCCCTAATGCAAGTCCCTCATCCATGGTACCAATCTAGCAAATCTCTTCTGCACCCTCTCCAAGGTCTTGACATCCTTCCTAATTATGGTACCCAGAATTGAACACAATACCCCAGCAGAGGCCTACGCAGTGTGGCTTGGTATAACCTCCTTGCCTTCGTACTCTTCCTCGATTAATATAGTCAAGGATCCCACAGAATCACAGAATTGTTACTGCACAGAAGATGGTCATTCGGCCCATCGTATCTGCACTGGCTTTCCGAACGAGCAATTCAACTAGTGCCATTCCCCTGCCTTCTCCCTGTAACCTTGCACATTCTTCATTTACAGATCATTTTCTTTTCAATGGTTCAGTTGAACCTGCCTCCACCACACTCTCAGGCAGTGCATTCCAGCCTTTAACCACTCGCTTCATGGAAAAGTTTTTCCTCATGTCACTTTTGCCAACTACTTTAATCTGTACCCTCTCCTTCTCTATCCTTTCATGAGTGGGGACAGTTTCTCCCTTTCTACTCTGTCTAGACATCTCATGATTTTGAATACCTCTATCAAATCTCCTCTCAGCCTTCTTTTCTCCAAGGAAAACAGTCCCAGCTTTTCCAATCAATCTTCATTGACGAAGTTCCTCATCCCTGGAACCATTCTCATGAATCTTTTCTGGATTCTTTCCAATGCCTTCACATCCTTCCTAAAATGCGGTGCTCAGAACTAGACACAATTATTCAAACAACAAACTAGTGTCTTATACAAGTTCAACATAACCTCCTTGCTCTTGTAATCTATGCCCCTATTAACAAAGCCCAGGATACTGTATGCTTTATTAACCCTGCTCTCAACCTCTCCTGCCACCTCTAATGGCTTACACCCATATACACCCAGGTCCCCCTGCTCTTACACTCCCTTAGAGTTGTACCCTTTATTTTATATTATCTCTCCATGTTCTTACTACCAAAATGAATCACTTTTCACTTTTCTCCACATTGAACTTCATCAGCGCCTGCCCTCCATTCCACTGACTTCTCTGTCCTTTTGAATCTCGACACTATCCTCCCCACAGTTCACAGATGCCATTTTCCAATATTATGAAATGCAAACGAGGTGGAAATTGGGAACCCACCTACTTTCAATAAAGTAGCAATTAATGGGCCACTGAAGTAGTTAATCAAGCAACTGAGTTAAATTTTATGTTCCTCGTTCCATTTTAAGGGGTGCGCATGGGTCACAGTGGGGGTGGGATTGATTCCCAGCAGCTGATCATGACTGGCACAAGGGCGGTTGAAAAGACCTGGAAATGGATGCATTTTTTTTAAGAAAGGCCTTCACAACTTCACCAGCCACCTTCAAAGATTTGTGCAAACACACTGTGTTCCTATACCCCCTTTAAAACTGTACCAATTTTAGACTAAAATAAGCAGCACATTAATCTGAAATGATCAAAGTAGTTCAGCATTGGTAGAAACACACAACGCTCTAAAATTCTACCCAAACACACCTTATAACTGCAGTGACTACACTCATCTTAGAACTGCTCAATCTCTCCTGCCATTGGGACTATTTCACTTGGTTTAGTTTTCAGTTGTCCAAGTGCTCACTAATGTAAATAATCTTTCGTGATATTTGCAACTCAACATTTTCAATACATGTGTCACAGTGAAAAAAAATCTGTTTATTACAATTCTGCTTGTGGGAACTTGAACACAAATTAGCTGTCATCTTTCCTACATTACAACATATAGTACACTTGAAAAAATATTTCACTGGCTGTAAAAAAACTTTGGGGCATCTGTGGTCATGCAAGGCACTATAAACACAAACATTTCTTATAGTCACTGACTGTAAATCGGTTTATCTCTAGTCTCACACAACATTCCAGTGGCCATGACCCTTGACCCTTCCCTGCCTCCATCTTCAAACTGTATGGTCAGGCAAATACTTGCTATAAACTAAAATGCAAACTGAAAATGCTAGAAATATTTAGCAGGTCAGGCAGCATTTGAGGAGAGAGAAGTAGAGTTAACAGGTGGAGGTTAATGGTGGTGACAATGGACCAGTCCAGCTGGCTGGAGAGCCAGTGGCAACCTTGCCACAGCCATTCCTGGGAGCCCCGTCAAGATTAAATCCCAATCAGGCAGCCAGCTGACAGCCATCAGGGTTCCCGGCTCCTGCAAGGGGAATTTACCACAAGGATCACTCCTGCAGGGCGGGTGTTCTGTCTCGGAGAGCTACTGGCCAAGCAGAGGCCGGCATCTCTCCAGTACCAGCAGTGCCACAGTACAGTGACCATTGCTGATACTGCAGCAAGCCCGAAGGTGGGAACTGACGCTGGAGCCCTGGAACACAGATATGTGGGGCGGGATTGCTGGGGCCAGTCAGGGAGGCCCCAGTGAGGGGGAAAAAGGGTTATCAGTGTAAAGGGCAGCGGGGTGTCTCTCTACGGGTCCCTCCCTTGCCACTGGTAGGTCCTCTGCTGGGCTCAGGGGTGTCCAAAGAGTGACCACTCCCACCAGCATGCAGGGATACTCTTTCGAGTTATCAACAGTCACAGATTGCAACTCTTTTGAGTACAATCACAGTTCTTGGTGTCCGGGAGTGGGACATGAACCCACAACCCTCTGATTCAAAGACGAGGGTGCTATGAACTGAGCCACAGCTGACACGCCTGCCAGGGTTTACCTGACAGTTAATCAGCCACTTAAGGGCCTTAATCAACCTCTGGGCAGGAATTCTCAACCCTTCCCGCCCTGGACTTAATTGAGGTGAGTTGGGAAAGCGATGGGCTCTCCAGCCTGAGCCTTCCCACCACATTATACGGCAGCCCCCCCCACCCCCCCCAACTCCCAGCCTGCCTCCAGCGGAGCACTGAATTCCACCCAATGTTTCAGTTGATGACCTTCCATCAAAATTGGAAGTAGTTAGTGATTTAACAGATTATGAGCAAGTAGAGAGCCAGTGAAAGGTTGCTGGTCAATGGTGATGGGGGTGGAGGGTAACGGACAGGCAATAAGTAATAGGCAGGACAAAAGGAATAATTGAGGCAATACAAAGTGAGTGGTAATGGGACAAGTAATGAAACACTTAAAATGCCCAGTTAGGAAGAACAGAAAACATAGGAGATAAGTGCCATATTACAGCCACTAGAGTGCTAAAAAACACACAGCAGGATCTACTCATGAAGAGAAAGGGCACAACAGCAGGGAGGCCAGTTAGGACTGACAAGAAGAGGAATTTCTTCACTCAGAGGGTGGTGAAGCAGTGGAATTCTCTACCACAGAAGGCTATGGAGGCTAAGTCACTGAATACATTTAAGTAGGAAATAGATAGATTTCTAGACTCTGAAGGTTTCAAAGGGTATGTGGGAGGATTGGCGCTGAGACAGAGGGTCAGCCATGATTATATTGAATGGCAGAGCAGGCTCGAAGGGCTGAATGACCTACTCCTGCTTCTATTTTCTATGTTTCTAAAACATCTGCCACTGCAATAATCTGTGCAACTTCATACATACAGAAGCTTTAATCTGCTAAATGAAGGCTTACAAACAGATAAAAAGAGAGGCAGTGCCTAGGTAAGGGCCGAAGAGCAGGAAGCAAAGCTGAACTCGAGCAAAAGCACAAGAGGTGAACTGTCCACTATTTCTACCAGGAAAGCATGCTTTAATGCGAAAGCAGTAAGGAGCACACTTTTAACATAACATCCAACTTAAAAGGAACAACAGGTCAGAGCATTGGCATCTCAGTCACCTAATTCTTTCTTGTGATTTATTTTTGCTGATTTGAATTGCAAAAATTCCTCATGGTCTGCACTTGGTAAATCATTGCTGAGTTTGTGTGTCAAGTGCAGCCAGTTTGGTACATCCTGCAATAAATAATTGGAATGCACAGAAAAAAGATAAGCAGATTTTACTGGCAGTGTAAATCTCAGGCTGGAATTTGTACTGTATTTGTACAGCCCTTCCACATTCAGACCATACCATACCAAACACTATACTTTCTGGTTATTATTCGGCTTTTTCTCCGACATGATAGCAGACATCCCAAGGAGCAGCAAAGTAGATCTGAAACCACCTCCACGCTTTTGTTTCTGTGCTGTGTCCCCGAATAGAGTTAAGAGTTTTTAAATCTAAGCTCAGTTGTTTCTAACCGTTTGCTGGGTTTCTCTCAACCTTTGCAGCCGGGCTTTTCTTTCTGATGTATTTCTCTGCTAGCTCAGCTATATGACTTTGTTCCACCTTTCCTCCTGTTACGCTGTTGCGATGTGCCACAAATCGCCAGGTTTCAATTTGTTCATCCTCCCAATTTACCGTGGCAGGATTTAAACTCACCACCTTTAGATGGCAAGTCCAAAAATGTAACCACAAGGCTACTGTGCCCAAATATGCTGGATCCCTTTAAACCATGCAACAGTGTTTGCTAGCTGTGGCACTGTTGGTAACACTCTTGCCTCGAGTTATATAGTTTCTTTTTTATTTATTCGTGGGAAGTGAGCTTCGCTGGCTGGGCCAGCATTTATTGCCCATCCCTAGTTGCCCTTGAGAAGGTGGTGGTGAGCTGCCTTCTTGAGCCGCTGCAATCCATGTGGTGTAGGTACACCCACAGTGCTGTTAGGGAGGGGAGTTCCAGTTTTGACCCAGCGACAGCGAAGGAATAGTGATATATTTCCAAGTCAGGATGGTGAGTGACTCGGAGGGGAAATTCCAGGTGGTGTTCCCATTTATCTGCTGCCCTTGTCCTTCTAGGTGGCAGTGGTCGTGGGTTTGGAAGATGCTGTCTAAGGAGACCTGGTGAATTCCTGCAGTGCATCTTGTAGATGGTACACACTGCTGCTACTGTGCGTCGGTGGTGGAGGGAGTGAATGTTTGTGGATGTGGTGCCAATCAAGCGGGCTGCTTTGTCCTGGACGGTGTCAAGTTTCTTGAGTGCTGTAGGAGCTGCACTCATCCAGGCAAGTGGGGAGTATTCCATCACACTCCTGACTTGTGCCTTGTAGATGGTGGACAGGCTTTGAGGAGTCAGGAGCTGAGTTACTCATCGCACGATTCCTAGCCTCTGACCTGCTCTTGTAGCCACAGTATTTATATGGCACGTCCAGTTTAGTTTCTGATCAATGTTAACCCCCAGGATGTTGATAGTGGGGGATTCAGTGATGGTAATGCTATTGAGCATCAAGGGACGATAGTTGGATTCTCTCTTGTTGGAGATGGTCATTGCCTGACACTTGTGTGGCGCAAATGCTACTTGCCACTTTTCAGCCCAAGTCTGGATATTGTCCAGGTCTTTCTGCATTTGGACATGGACTGCTTCAGTATCTGAGGAGTCGTGAATGGTGCTAAACATTGTGCAATCATCAGCGAACATCCCCACTTCTGACCTTACAATGGAAGGAAGGTCATTGATGAAGCAGCTGAAGATGTTGGGCCTAGGACACCATCCTGAGGAACTCCTGCAGTGATGTCGTGGAGCTGAGATGACTGACCTCCAACAACCACAACCATTTTCCTTTGTGCTAGGTATGACTCCAAACAGCAGAGAATTTTCCCCCTAATTCCCACAGACTCATTTTGCTCGGACTCCTTGATGCCACACTTGGTCAAATACTGCCTTGATGTCAAGGGCAGTCACTCTCACCTCACCTCGGGAGTTTAGCTCTTTTGTCCATGTTTGAACCAAGGCTATAATGAGGTCAGGAGCTGAGTGGCCCTGACAGAACCCAAACTGAGCATCAGTGAGCAGGTTATTGCCGAGCAAGTGCCGCTTGATAGCACAGTTGATGGCCCCTTCCATTACTTTACTGATGATCGGTAATTGGCTGGGTTGGATTTGTCCTGCTTTTTGTGTACAGGACACACCTGGGCAATTTTCCACATAGCCGGGTAGATGCCAGTGTTGTAGCTGTACTGGAACAGCTTGGCCAGGGGTGCAGCAAGTTCTGGGGCACAAGTCTTCAGTACTATTGCCAGTAAATTGTCAGGGCCCATAGCCTTTGCAGTATCCAGTGCCTTCAGCCATTTCTTGATATCACGTGGAGTGAATCGAATTGGCTGAAGACTGGCATCTGTGATGCTGGGGACCTCCGGAGGAAGCCGAGATGGATCTTCCACTCGGCACTTCTGGCTGAAGATTGTTGCGAATGCTTCAGCCTTATCTTTTGCACTGATGTGCTGGGCTTCTCCATTTTTGAGGATGAGGATATTTATGGAGCCACTTCTTCCAGTGAGTTGCTTCACTGTCCACCACCATTCACGACTGGATGTGGCAGGACTGCAGAACTTAGATCTGATCCATTGTTTGTGGGATCGCTTAGCTCTGCCTATCACTGGCTTCTTATGCTGTTTGGCACGCAAATAGTCCTGTTTTATAGCTTCTCCAGGTTAACACCTCATTTTTAGGTGTGCCTGGTGCTGCTCCTGGCATGCCCTCCTGCACTCTTCATTGAACCAGTGTTGATCTCCTGGCTTGATGGTAATGGTAGAGTGGGGGATATGCCTGGCCATGAGGTTACAGATTGTGCTTGAGTACAAATTCTGCTGCTGCTGATGGCCCACAGTGCCTCACGTATGCCCAGTCTTGAGTTGCTAGATCTGTTCGAATATCTATCCCATTTAGCACGGTGGTAGTGCCACACAACGTGATGGAGGGTATCCTCAATGTGAAAGCGGGACTTCATCTCCACAATGACTGTGCGGTGGTCACTCCTACCGATACTGTCATGGACAGATGCATCTGCAGCAGGCAGGTTGCTGAGGATGAGGTCAAAAATGTTTTTCCCTCTTGTTGGTTCCCTCACCACCTGCCGCAGACCCAGCCTAGCAGCTATGTCATTTAGGACTCGGCCAGCTCTGTCAGTAGTGGTGCTACAATGGACATTGAAGTCCTGCACCCAGAGTACTTTCTGTGCCTTTGCCACCCTCAGTGCTTCCTCCAAGTGGTATTCAACATGGAGGAGCACTGATTCATCAGCTGAGGGAGGGCGGTACTTGGTAATCAGCAGGGGGTTTCCTTGCCCATGTTTGACCTGATGCTGTGAGACTTCATGGGGTCCGGAGTCGGTGTTGACGACTCCAAGAGCTACACCCTTCTGACTGTATACCACTGTGCTGCTACCTCTGCTAGTTCCGGGTACAAGTCCCACTTCAGCACTTTTGTACAAAATCAAGGTTCTCTCCAGTGCAGTGCTGGGAGAGTGCAGCACTACCAGTGATGCCGCCTTTCGAATGAGACCTTGGGGTGAATCTTACGCTGCTCGGCGGGTAGGCAGGAGTCCAAGCCGGAAGTAGGTGGATCGCTGACCCCCACCCCCGCCTTTGAAAGGCACCCGATAATGTGTCTTTCATCCCATTAGCGGGGGCCCAGTGGGACATCAGCCAAAAGCAGTGAGAAATGGTGGGCAGCGCACCCAATCGGCAATGCAAGGCTGGGGGCAGAAGGGGCAGGTGTGAACCAGAGGTCAGTCGCGGTCACCCATTTAACACCCCTGGCACAGAACTGGCATCTACAACACAAATAATACTCCGGAGGCTGAAGCTTTTTGCAGGAAGATGTTTAAATTCTTTGGAAGAATTGCAGCAGGTTTTATCTGATTGTTGACTTCTGTGTGAGTAATGAATCATTCAGGACCTTTGCCAGGATAGAAAAGACATTCAAATGCAGCTGATCCATTCCCCTTATGAATAGCAAGTGTCTTGGAAAAGACCAAATTCAACCCTCTATCTCTGTGTCTCTCCACAGATGGAGGAGAGAATGGAGCCGCCAGGTGCTGAGGGGCCCCGACTCAGGATGGCCCCACGGTTTGATGGTGACTCCCTGAGTCCTCTTCCAAGCTACATGCGACAAGCAGGAGGACCTCCTGCCAGAAGATGGGAAGAAGAGACCTCCTAGCCAGACTAAACCAGCTTGGATGGAGGTCACAACAGAGGTCAGCAGGCGCGGGGTGGTCCAGAGAACCCGTCTGCAGTGACAGAAGAACCTCAAATGACCTTTGAGATCTGCCAGGGTGACTGTCTAACTATTTCAGAGATGGACCCAGATAACAGGGTGCAAAGTGGCTCCAATGTGAGATTGTCGACTGCATTGCCCAAGTGTAGAAGGCAGCATGATGTATACATATCACGGGGGTTGTGAAGGGAAGGGAATGGCACTGTAGCAGCTGTTAGCTGGCAAGGATCATCGAGAAATGTTGACCCCTGACAAACTACATTTTAGTCACCCAGCAGCACAGCATAGTCATTAAAATGTCCTCTTTTCATTTCCAGGAGAAGGCAGTGCATAGTGACAGTAAAAGGGCTAGGACCAGAGGCGGTGAGCCCAACCTGGTCATCCTCACCCTGCGCCAGGAGACAGTCCTGGAGCTGGAGGCCCATCCTTGGGGGTGCAGTGCCAAATTTTGAGGTGCCGGAGCTCTAAGAAAACGTATTGGCTGCGTCTTCTCTAAATCTACTTATACGTTGTTTTCCTATGTATCAGCATGTGAGTCCCCAAATGTCAGTAAAATTATACTGTTTAAGTGAAAAATATTAGTGCTGGCAGATATTTAATTTTGAACCATGTGGTATTTTGAATCATTACTCTTTAGCATATCTGGAATCTCATTATGCAACAGTTTAATTATTTAATTCAAGCCTATTAAAAACATGAAAACATTACTTGCTTCTGACTGGGGGATGGTATATAGAGGAGCCACTTTTTTTCTTGATTTATATTTATAGCCTAGACCCTGGGTGGACAGGGCACAATTTCAAAATTTGAAGATGATGCTGGAGTTGGAAGTATTGTGAACTGTGAGGAGGATAGTGATAGACTTCAAGAGGATATAGACAGGCTGGTGGAATGGGCAGACACGTGGCAGATGAAATTTAATGTAGAGAAGTGTGAAATGGTACATTTTGGTTAGAAGAACAGGGAGAGATGACATAAAATGAAAGGTACAATTCTAAAGGAAATGCAGGAGCAGAGGGACCTGGGTGTATATGTACATAAATCATTGAAGGTGGCAGAGTTAGGGTTAGGGTTAGGGTTAGGGTTAAGGTTGAGAAAGGATTACACTGAATCCTGGGTTTTATAAGTGGGAGCACAGGGTACAAAAATAAGTAAGTTATGAACCTTCATAAAACACTGGTTCAGTCTCAACAGAAAGGATGTGAAGGGTTTAGAAAAGGTGCAGGAAAGATTTATGAGAATGGTTCAAAGGTTGCGAGACTTCTGTTATGTGGATAGATTGGTGAAGTTGGAGCTGTTCTCCTTGGAGGAGAGGTTGAGAGGAGATTTGTTAGACGTGTTCAAAATCATGAGGGGTCTGGATAGAGTAAATGGGGAGAAACTGTTCCCATTGGCTGAAGGTCGAGAGCCCGAAGGTGATTAATAAAAGAACCAGAGATGACATGAGGATAAACTTCTTTATGCAGCAAGTGGTTTGGATCTGGAATGCACTGCCTGAGTGTGTGGTGGAGACAGATTCAATTGCAGTTTTCAAAAGGGAACTGGATAATTATCTGAAGAGAGATGATTTTACAGGGCTACAGGGAAAAGGTGGGGGAGTGGGACTAGCTGAGTTGTTGTTGCAGAGAACACAGAGGCAGGGGAGTGAATGGCCTCCTTTTGTGCTATAACCATTCTATGATTCTAGTGTAGATACATTCAAGGAACTTGATAAACACACAGGAAGAAAGAAGCTGAAGGTTACTCTGATAGTGTGATCAAGAAGGGTGCTAGTGCGGAACATAAACACCAACGTAGACGAGGTGGGCCAAATGGCCTTTTCTGTGCTGTAAATTCTATGTAACGCTGCTAGCAGGTAATACAAGCAGTATATCGCGTTTCACATCCTCAAGCCATCACAGCCAAGGAATTAATGTTCAGTAGGCAAACGTAGCAGGGTGTTTGGGAATAATGATGCTGCTTTAGATCCTGGAAACAAGTTTCAAAGGCCCTGAGACCCTGAAATGCCTGTTTATGAGAAAGCTGTGTGCAGGGAGTTCTAAGGTCTGTATTTTCTTTTACAGTCAGGGAGCTGTACAGGAGGGTTACTGCTGCTCCTGCACATTGACTCACAGACATTCAACAGCAGCAGCAGCGTGAGGCCTGGGACCCTGAGCCTGGCCTTCCCTCCGTCACCTCTCAACCTCCCCAGGCTCCGGATTCACTGCCACATCGCGAGCTCTGGACATTCCAGTCAACTCCTACCTTCTGGCCTGAACTCAAACTCCAGGAACTAATGGCAAAATTTTCCCATGTGCTCCACATAATAATGCAGGTAGAATTCACTCGACATGGTCTCCGTGCCATCCACCTCTGCATCACATGTCACACAGGCCCACATGGTTGCGAGAGGATTTCCATCCGGTTCTGATTATTGCATCAATGAGCCAAATCCTCTGTGTTTCACCTGGAAACAAGTGGCTTCAATATTGGAGGCAGTGAGAATTAAAATGAACACCAGTCATACAATTAGTGGAGTGGATTCCACTGGGATCAGTGGAAAGGAAAATCAAGTGGGGTGTATAACGGATGGCCAATCAGCAAAGGAGAGTTTACTATTCAGCCTTTAAATAGGAGGTGCTAGTGGTAAAATAAAAGTATTGGAAGTGGGGCAAGGCTGGAGCTAGAGTCACGGAAAAGCCAATGACTTTTCCCAGCTATTAATCCTCAGGACTGTTCTCATGTTAGTTTTAAAATTCACAGCTGACCTCTGGAAGTTTATATCAACACATCTTTCGTGAGTAATTTTGCTTCCTTAGCAACATTTACATTATTGTCAGGAAACAGGGACTGGATTTGGATGAGTTGAGTTGTCCTAAGTGCTCTTTAAGTTAAGGACGGGAATCTAACTGCCACGGGCAGTGTTGGTAACTATTCATTGTGGTCCTTATGAATCTTGCCAAATGGTTATTACAGGACTGGGCATTAAAGCCTTTAGATAGGAGGTACCGGAGTGGTGTTCGGGTGTGCTCCAGCAGTACTACACCCTTGGGCTCAACACTGGAGCCATTCCTTTGGACAAAGGCCCCAGGGGCAAGATTCCAAGGGTTCATAGCTCCCTTAGCCATTAGCAGATGTGCCACAACATTCATTAAAAGGACAAGAAGGTGACAAGGGCCACGGAGGTGGTGTGTTACAGATACATCTTCTCATAATTGTCTCCCTGGCATCCAGGCCCCGTGGGCAGACCAACATGCACACCTGGCTGGCACGGCTCACCCTCCTCTTCATCAGAGTCATCATCAGAGGACAGGGCTGTCTCCATGACACAGTCATCTGCCAGGGCTTCCCCTCTCTGCAGGGCCAGGTTGTGCGACACACAGCATACCACGACCATTAGTGACACTTTTCTAGATGCATATTGCAGACTGCCACCTGATTGGTCCAGACAATGGACTCTTATTCTCAGCACACCAATGGTTTGCTCAGTGAGAGCCTTGGTGGATGAGGGACTCCATTTGTCATCTCCTCTCAGCCTCAATCTGTTGGTTTCCTACCAGCACCATCAACCATCTCCTAAGAGGGTATCCTCTGTCCCCCAGAAACCAGCCATCCAAACCTTGCAGCCCATTGAACAACCCTGGCACCTGGGAATACCCCAGTATGTTGGCATCAAGGTTGCTGCCCAGATAGCGTGCGCAGATCTGCACGATGCATTGCCTGGGGTGGCATACCAGCTGCACATCAAGAGGATGATATCCCTTCCAGTTTATGAATAACTCAAGCTGTCTGGAAGGTGCTTTAATGGCCACATGTGTGCAGTCTATTATCCTCTGCACCTTTGGAAAAGCAGCAATGCTGCTAAAGTCTCTGGGTCTTTCAGCCTGACTGGTGTTGTTGTCAGTATATAAAATAAACTCATGCTCACACCAGAACAGGGCTTCAGTTACTACCTTGATTTGGTGACGTGCAGCCGGCTACGAGGTCCCACACAGGTCTCCAGCTGAGGCCTGGACGACCCTGTGGTGAAAAAATTCTAGGCCACTTTTACCTTCAAGGTCACAGGCATCGGGTGTCCACCTACACAATTGGATGCAATGTTGGCAGCCAGCATGTCACAGATTTCAGTGGTTGTCTCCCTAGAAAGCCTGAGTCTTCGGAGGCACTGGCACTCAGGCTTTTGTAGGTATACCAGTCTTATCCAGTAGACTCAACTGCTTTCTCCTCCATCTGCCTGACTGCTGCTCCGACCTCCCTTCCATAGGCTCTTGCTCGGCAACAGGTTGCCTACTTTGCTGGGCCACAGAGCGCACCTGTCCCTAACTTCCCTCCTCCTCCTCCTCCTCCTCACAGGGGGAGGAACCTCTAACTGGATGAACAGTTCCCATTTGGAAACAGCAATATTCAACACAAGTCCTGAACTGCATAGTGTTGCCTGTAGCACTACCTGATTGACACCTTCCCTGAGGAAAAGCCCTAACGCTCTGTTGAAATGAATGAAAAATTCAAATTGGCAGCACTAGCAAGGTCTCCCAACCGTGTTCTGGTGAAGTCAGCCATAATCCCACTTGCAGCCTTTATACCTATCTTTGCAACACTTCCTGATAAAAAACGTAACTCCCACCCCCTGCCCCCGACCATATTTCCCATGCACCTACTGCATTATACCCTGGGCAATATAAAATTGTGGTTAGCCTTGTTAACAAGTTTAACAGCTTGTTAATTAGCTTTTTAAAAATGGCAGGCAGGCTGCCAACCTCTATTATAGCAGACCACTGGGATGGCGTCGGGTTCGTGACATAAGCAAGATGGTAGCAGCCCCGATTCCCGAGCTTAAAATTCATCCCGTTATACTGAAGCCCCATCTGCCCTCTCGGGTGGGCGCAAAATGTCCCATGCCACTAATTGATACAGAGCAAGGGAGTTACCCCCGGTGTCCTGGCCGGTATTTATCCCTTAATCAACGGCACTAAAATAAATTACCTCAAGTGTGCTTCACTGGCTGTAAAGCATTGCGATGTCTGGTGAAAGGTGTCATATAAATGTAAGTCTTTTTGTTAGAGTGTGTGAGACCTCCATGAGAAATGCCCAGTCTTCATTTGAAGACAACTATACAGGCCTCAGAGAAGGTACACAGGAGATTTACTCGAATGGCACTAGTTCCATTATGTTGAAAATCAAAAAGAGTTTAATGTTGTTCTCCTTAGAACAGAGAAGGTCAAGGATAGGTGTGATGGAGGTGCTCAGAATCGTGAAGAGTTTTGGTAAAGTAAATAAAGAGAGATTGTTTCCAGTGACAGAAGGATCAATAACCCGGAGCTACAGATTAAAGATAATTAGTCAAAGAACCAGAGGGCAGAAGAGCAGTTTTTTTTTCATATATGCCGTGAGTTACAAGATCTGGAATGCACTGCCTAAAAGGGTGGAGGAAGTGATTGGAATAATAACTTTCAAAAGAGAATTAGATAAATACTTGCCAAAGCGATATGCTTGCACAGCTATGTGCAAAGGGCAGGGGAGTGTGACCAGTTGGATAGTTCTTTGAAAGAGCCAGCACAAGCACAATGGGCCTAAGGGACTTCTTCTGTGCTGTATTCATTCAATGATTGCATATTAAAATGTCACAGAACCTATTTCTGTCATCAGACATATTTAACGGGATATGATTTCATAATTAGAGGTAAGCTGAACAAATGGTTGTAAACATCCTGGCAAGATTTTAATTATAAGTTGCCTACAAATGTAGTGTTAGTCAATAATGCTTCTGGTCTTTTGTTACAGTCAAAGTCTTAAAACGTGAAATTTTGTTGTGTCACCCTGTTAACTGGAAGTTCAAATTCCTATTTTTAAAGTTATCAGCCTCTACAAAGATCGTAACATGCACTAAAATGCTGTAACTTGACCTGATCATATTCTGTAACAGCATCTGCTACAAATCACTGGTGCCAAATCTAATCGCAACATTATCATCGTATTGACTCCATTGACGAGTAGGTATATATAAAAATAGCTAATGTACTCCTTTAATCCAATTGATGCAGTGCAACAATCAACAAAGCCAATAGAGAATGTGAAACCGTAAACAATCGAATGCAAATCAGAAAAAGTTACAATCAAACTGTACAGTGCTCTGATCAATTGAATCTTTAGTAATGCAACAAAAACCAGGCACAGAGACAAGGGAGGTGGTAAGGAAAAGCCATAAAGCTGTCCCCTACAGTTAGAGGTCTGAGCCATGAGAAAAAACTGCAAAAAATAAGTCTTGAAAGGAAATATTTTACAAGAGTAATGATGGCAAATTCAAAATATTACCTTAATATAATAAACTGTAATACAAGGAGTCATAGATGAAATTAGTACAAGTAAAATTCAGGGTGACTATCAGGAACTTCTACTTCACACAAAAAGGGAAGTGAATAGATACCCAGCCAGAGGAATGAAGGCAAAAACACTGGAACCAATTCAAGAACAAACTGGATGCTGCAACAGACGGATTTTAGGAATGGATAAGCTAATTTGTGGTTCTTGCAGTTCCACATAGGGAAAACTAAAGGCACCAGAAGTTATAATGTATTATGGAGGGTGCCAGTGTTATTTTGGGGGAGGTTGCATACAACCTTTTTGCAGACAACCAGGTTTGAACCGATGAAAGCCTGTTCTTCATCCACATTGTAAATGAAATGAAAGATATGCTCCATAGTAAAGTAAAATTGAAGCCACTGCGAATTAACCTAATTGAATGTTCAAGGAAGTGCCTCAAAGGCAAAGTATCTGCGCACGTTTTAGGAAATTGTGCTAATTATTTTTTTGGACAGAGGGTAGTATTTTCGCAGAGTCTTAAACGGCAGTCGGTATCCAGATATGGAAGGGCCACCCCATTTCTGACAGATCCAATATTTGCCAGCAGGGGGGAAAGGGGATCACAGAGAGGGGGAACCCATACTCGTCAAGGTAATTTGGACATCAGTACCGAGTTCAAGCAGGCCCCATTTTGGCTGTTGCAAGGGCCTTAATCCGCTGATGGAGTAGACATTAACGTTCTTGAAGGGCAGATAGGATCTGTATAACTGTCACAGTATGAATTTTAAAAAATATCCTGCTCTTTAAACTTAAAAAAAACAGGCTGCAGCTGCCACTTAGAATTTAAAAAGTCCTCTGCTGGGTTGCTTTGATTGACAGGCCATCTGCTGCAGGTTAAAGGGAATAAAGCATCAGTTTGTGCAGTTTCAATAGAGTTCTTGGTTGACATTTTCCCAAAGACTATTATGTCATTACGAATGTTTGGCTGGGTTTCAAAAGCTACAATTATCTCAGCAGGGTGGGCAGTTTGATTGACAGTTTAAAGAGGCTATTAAAGGATTAGCTGTCTTTGATGTGGGGTCTGAATAGAAGTTTCTTTTATAATAGATAAACTGCTTGAGGAGATTTAAGAGCTTTGAATGGATTTTATGAATGGGAATTTTTTCCACTGTGACGTGTGTATGGGTGAGAGCTGTATTAGATAGTGGGGGCAAGAGTTGGCATGGAGGGTATGAGGACCCATGGTGGGGAGGGAGTATGAGTTGGCATGGAGGGTATAAGGGGCATTGGCAGGGGTGGTGGATGTGGAGTGAGGGATGCGAGGAGTGAGGGCTAAAGGGCCTATCAGCTTCTGAAAAAACTGGAACAAAGTCCCAGAGAACCAAGGTGGGCCTTCTAACCAGCCCATCTTGGCACTCACCCACCCATGTGGCCATTTACACTCTGCTTCCGACTCCACCCCGCATCCACCTCACCTCCCCCACCCGGAGCAAAAAAGAATCACGCAATTCAGAGCACTTTTTACTGAGGTGAGTGCAGCAAGTCAGTTATTTTCCAACTCGAGCTACTTTGCCTCAGTCAACAAAATCCGGCCCTGAATCCTTTACAAAAAAGCGTGTTGTTCATTTTTATCTCCACGTACACACACGCTGCCAATAACAAAGGACAGTTAATTAGATAGTGATGGTATTAAACTGGTCTTGTATCTGTAGATAACAATAAGGATCTGATCAGTATTAAAATAAGTGCTGCCACATTCATACATATACCAACCATAATTATTCTTGAAATGTTTCAATAAATCTACACTATTCTTATGTCTGCAAGGTATAATACTTTAGTGCCACAGTTAGATAGGTTTCTAGCAGCTGGCAGTGCCTGCACAGACATGGTAACTGTATTTATCTTTCCATGTGTACAGTGGAATCATAGGACTTGTAGAATGAAAAAGATCCAGAATCCAACTCGATCAATCCATCTTCTACCGTTTTGGTAGTGGCATGAATAAATGGAATTGTTAAGTAATCATGACAATTAATCTCTATCAATTAGTCTACAACAGGCATGAGGAAAAGCCCAAGTGATGGAGAGCTTTTGGGAGCCATAGGTCCAAAGACACTTGCTCCTACTAAACACAGGACACTTTCATGTCATGTCTCAAATTACTCAAACTAAATCCCAAGGTGTTATTTTCTGAAAGCAAATCTATCTAATATGCATTTGAATGCTCCCACCATCTCCTTATGGAGTCTGCTCTGCACACTGACAACTCGCACACTGAAATATTGTTTCTGCAGGTTAGTTTTGTATGCACACCCCACTCAACCGTAGTGAACTAGATCCTGATCTATATTATTCAGTCTCCTCAGAATTCTAAATCCAGCAATTATATCACCTCTCAGCATTCTCTTTTACAGCAGGGGTATGCCATAATCGCTCCTCATAATCCAATCCCTCCATCCCCTCAATCATTCCAGTTGCTCTCTTCTGTATTCTTTCAATAGCTATAATCTCCTTTTTGTATTGTGCTGGCCAGAAGAGGGATTTAAGTGCAGTTGTACCAATGACCTTTTAATGCTTTCAGACATCCATTTTGCTTTCTTCACTGCCACCAGGCAATGTCGCGATGGCTTCAATTTATTGATTATCAGGGTCACCCATGTCTCTCTAATTTTCCAAGCACGTTATTTCCTTTCCATTTAAGTAATGGTTCCTTCCCGGATTTTCCTTCTAGCATACAAGTTTGGCAGTGTAGGTGAACTGTAGCACCCATCGCACTGCAAAAGACCAGCCCCATGACTAGACACAATTGGATGGATTATTCAAAACCTGGTGCTTTTATCTCTGTAATCTCCTTCAACCCCACAACCTTCCAGGGTATCTGTGCTCCTCTAATTCTGGCCTCCACGTTAATTGCTCCACGATTGGTGGCCACGCCTTCAGATATCGAGGCCCCAAGCTCTGGGATTCTCCCCCTGCACCTCTCTCTTTCCTCCTTTAAGACACTCCTTAAAACATGCCTCTCTGATCAAGGTCATCTGCCCTAATTCTTCCTTTTGTGGCTCATGTCATATTTTGTTTTCTAACCCTTCTGTGAAGTGCCTTGGGACATTTTATTACATTAAAGATACTATATAAATATAAGCTGTTGTTGTTTTACACATTAGACACAGCAGCATTGAACAGCAAGTGAAGCAAAACAGAAACTGAAACATTTTCTATCCCTTGATGAGCAAAATCCATAAACAGTAACAACTCCCTGTTCTACAATCTATCTATATGATGTCAAGGTGGAATTCAACCATAGTTTTCCCACAGGACCAAGAGCAATTATTCATTCAGGTAGTATGACAGGAAGTTAAACATTATTATCTCGATATTTGGTAAGAAGTTTTAAGCTCAATTCTTACACTTCACTCTGAACTAGATAAATTTTACTCCTGGCACTCTACAACTCAACCTTGGCAAGCTACATCAACAGATAATATTTAACTGCATATTTTACTTTTTGTTGACAAGAGTTATTGGGGCAATTTTTGCTGAATACTTTCAGTGCTAAAGAGGTGGCCAAGATGGGGTCTTAAACTGAAAACCTGGTTGAGCACAAGACACTATTTTGATAAAGGAGCTGAAGGCAGCTCTAGAAACAGCCACCTGGAGGCTTATTAAACAACTACAGCCATTAAATATGCTGCTAGTGTTCATTAAAAAGACTGCACATTTTTGGGTGACTAGCACTTAAGCTAAAACTCCCTCCTAACAGAAACCAGCTGTTAGGGAGTAAAACAGTATTCGCAGTATATTTCAGTAGCAGACCCACGGGAACTCCTGTCCCACAGGGGTTCCCACTCACTGAAGAATGAGACTGAGTTAAAACCATTGGTGTGTTCCTACCATCGGCAGTTTTGGGTGTTTTAACCTGCCTGCTCATACACCTAACAGGTTAAAAATTCCCCTCTTGTGTCCTCCTCACAGCTTCTTTTCTTACTTAGCTTTGTAGCACCAGCAAACTTGGATACATTACATTCAGTCCCCTCATCCAAGTTATTAATCCCCTTCCTACGGGTACTATGCCCTAAGAGGGTGTTGGTGACCAGGGATTTCCATTGCATTGGTCCATGATTATGCTTGACAAAGTGCTGCAGTGGTTTGCTGTTGCCTTCTGCAGTATGGCTGACCAAGAAGCTCTCCCACTCTAACCACCTGCCATCAGGCATATGGAAAGGGTTTACAAGCTGATAATCAACCTGTTTGATGACATTATGATTGCACCTTCCGTGGCCATCAAGTCATAGAGTTATACAGCACAGAAACAGGCCCTTCGGCCCATTGTGTCCATGCCAGCCATCAAGCACCTATCTACTCTAATCCCATTTTCCAGCACTTGACCCGTAGCCCTGTATGCTATGGCATTTCAAGTACTCATCTAAATACTTCTTAAATGTTGTGAGGGTTCCTGCCTCTACCATCCCCTCAGGCAGCGTGTTGCAGGTTCCAAACACCATCTGGGTGAAAAAGCTTTTCCACAAATCCCTTTTAAACCTCCTGCCCCTTACCTTAAATTGATGCTCCCTGGTTATTGACAGCTCCGCTAAGGGAAAAGTTTCTTCCTATCTACCCTATCTATGCCCCTCAATTTTGTATACCTCTATCAGGTCCCCCTCAGCCTTTTCTGCTCTAAGGAAAACAACCCTAGCCTATCCAGTCTCTCTTCAAGGCTGAAACATTCCAGCCCAGGCAACATCCTAGTGAATCTCCTGAAGTGGGACTTGAACCCAGAGCTTCTGGCCCAGATGTAGGGATACTACCACTGAGCCACAAGACCTCCCCAAGTCATTAATATTGATCATAAGTAACTCAGGGACCAACATGGATGCTGGTGATGCCCCACTAGTAACAACCTGCGAACTCATAAATGACCCATTTATTCCTGCTCTGCCCTTTAACTAATCTTCTATCAATCTTCACCAAGCTTGTGCAATAACCTTTATCAAATGTCATCTCCGTCTTCAGTTCTCTTCCTGAAGGCAGGTCTGACCCTGTGATCTCCACCACAGGTAGGGCAAGGAGGCTGATACCAAATCTATTCCAACTGAACCAGGATTGAACCCAGTGTTGTTAGCACCAGTCTGATTGACACCAGCCGCCTTGAGCCAACCAGCCCCCCCAAGGAATCCAAATTGCTGTGGTAACATGCACTTTCTACATGCATGTTGTAGCCTCGAGCTGTGGATAGTGATGGTAGAGGCTTTAATTTCTTTCCACCACATGGTTGACCAGGAATCTCTCCCACTCTTAACACCTGCCAGTGGTGTGTATTGGAAGGATTTATAAGTTGATACTCAACCTGTTTGGCTGCACAATGAACATGTTTTCCTTGGCCAGCCAGTCCTGGAGGTTCTGGCTCAGAGGCACTGATGTTACCCCTGCGCCACAAGGCCTCCCCGTGCTAAATCTACTGGTTTCCTTTTATCAACCTTGCTAGATATATCCTGTCACTGTCAGAAAGCTTTTGTGGTTGGATAGCCAGCAGTGTGTGCAAGCTCTGAGCTGTCGGTGTGAGGCTTGTAACAGTACAACATGGGAGGAAGAGGAGTAGCTGTGCGTGTGAGACAGCATGATTGATAGAGATTGTTGGCAAGTGAGAGAAACTTGAGATGGTAAATTGAGCAGTGTCTGAGGATACTGGTTCCGTTATAAGCATATGGCATGTGGAAATTAATTCATTGACCATGACAACTTGGGTAAAGTCATTGAACTTCTTGTGGCACTACCTCCAAGCTGTCCAGGCTACTTTCATGGCCCATTGCCTTCTATGTGGATGGCCTCCAGGCCCCTTGTGAAGAGAGGGCATCCCATCCCCCTGCACCTCCCGGATTAAGGCCTCCAGTGCTGTGCCAGAGAACCCTGTAGCACATTCTCTGCCCTGTTACACCATTGATCAGTGATCTACCTGCTCAGAATGTCTTCCCCAGCCAATTCCAACATCTGCTAAAATCAGAATTCACCTGCCTTTAAGTGGTGAAGGCTGGCTTTAATAGGGCTGGCTAGCATTAAATGATGCCAGTCTTGTAAGAACGTGGGCCTCTGGCTGAGGCATGCAGCCATTAAACAGCGGGTTCAGCGCCGGGCTGCATGTTATTATCACTTTAACCAGCACGCAGCTTGTGTGCTGCCCACATCAGAGGGAACGGGGAATGGACGCAGGTTAATCGAAAGCTCCTATTCTGAGTGACCCACTGTGTGTTTCTGGTTTGCTAGGTCTGATTCCATTGATACATTTGTCACTATCTTGGAAGTGAATTCTAGGTTGATTCCACATTCAAGGTGCAAATAACCTGTATTATTGGGTGCTGATGCACACAGCATGACATACTCTGCTAGAGACTTGTGCAACAGCTCTGAAAAACTTAATGGTGCTACATTGTCAGAGATGCTGTCTTTCAGATGAGATGTTAAACCAAAACCTCAGCTGCCCTCTCAGGTGAATGTAAGAGATGTTCATGGCACTATTTTGAAGAACAGGTGAGGTGTCCCTGGTGTCCTGGTCAATATTTGTCCCTCAATCAATACCATAAAAAACAGATTATCTGGTCCTCGTCATATTGATGTTGTGGGAGCTTGCTGTGCACAATTTTGCTGTTGTGTTTCCCACATTGCATCAATAACTACCCTTCAAAAGTACTTCAAAAGTAAAGTGCTTTGGGACATTCCAAGGTCATGAAAAGTGTTATATATATGTAATTCTTTCTTTCTACCTACTCGTGTATTAAATGCTTTCTGATGATCTAATATGATCATCGTTAATCTCTTAGACAGTAAAGGACAGTAAGTCTTAGCTACATCAAGTTTTTCAGCTAGGTAATGGTAGACAAAGCCCATTAAGTTAATGTTCAGAACAAATGACTTTTCAGCAGATTACTGAGATCCACAAATGATATCTGACAGATCAAAGCAAGTGGGCAACCTATTGTCAAAAGGTTCTTTCTTTTCTCAAGAGGAGATTCAGTCCAAAGGACCTTGAAGATAATGGATTCCAAATCTTGCCAAGATTTCCAGCCTATGCTTGTAATATAGGGTAAGCTATCTGCTAAAAGGAATTATATCCCATTTTGGATCTAGCATCATTTACTATCTGATCCATTAGCAATAATTCATTGATACTGTCACAAGCTGTAAAACCAGCCAGAGATGACAAGAGTTGACCACAAATATTTATGAAGTACATGCAAATCATTATTTCTTAACCCATAAGCAAAAGGACCAATGGCCAGAGTGCAAGATGCCAATGTTGAAAAAAGTTGAAAGTCAGGAGGAAAGTCAAAACATTTTGATTCAGTGATCCTCTTTTTGAGGAATCAGGCGGTAAGGCATTGAAGAAGATTTTTCACTTATGGAATTGCAGAATTTCAAATTGATTTTCATTTCATCTTCTTTCCTTGCAGTTTCTTAGGCCAATCTATTCTGGGTTTAAATCCCGTCGCATATCTTTTTGTTCTCAACCACAATCAATTTTTATGTTCTTGCCTGTTCTTTTATCTTCGTCCTTTCTGGGTCACTTGGATTCATGTGATTTCATCTATTCAACTTTTATTCTTCAGGGGTGACTCAAGCTGTGAATAATTGAGTGGATTGGGGTGGTGCTGGGGTGGGGGCGGGGGGGGGGGGGAAAGAAGAGGGAGGAGGTGCAGACCAGGAGTTAAAAAATTAACAACTCAAGGTCAGGCTGAGGTCATATCAGACCACAAATAAGCCCTGTTTGCTGACATCTCTTTAGTCTTCACATTCTATAATCAGTGGGGCAGCCCTCAAGTGTGGCACCTCAAGTAACCAGAATCGAAAATAACAAGAATACAAAGCGCAAAATACTGTGGATGCTGGAAATCTGCAAGAAGATGCCGAAAATAATCTGCAGTTCTGTCAGCATCTGTGCAGAGAGAAAGAGGGTTAACGTTTCAGGTTGATGATCTTTCATCAGAACTGGGAAAAGTTAGAAATGTGATCAGTTTGAAGCAGGTGAAATGGGGCAAGGTGGAAAAAGATCAAATGGGAAAGTCTGTGATAGAGTGGAAGGTGGGATGGCAAAACAGTTGGTTATGCAGAAGGAAAGGGAGTGCGAATGGAACAAGTAACGAATGAAACAAAAGGTGGGTTCAGAGGAGGCGGGAATGGTAGAATAACGAACTGTTCAAAAGCAAAAATAGAGGAGAAACAAAACAGATAAAGACTGAAACATGTGAACTTAAAAAAAAACTTTTGCGCAGGGATTACAATTTGAAATTGCTAAACTCAATGTTGAGCCCAGAAGGCTGCAAAGTGCCTGTTGAAAAATGCACTGAGCTTAATCGGAACACTGCAACAAGAACAGGGGAGAGAGTGGAACGGGACCTGAGGCAAAGAAAGACAGAAATGCTGGAAAAGCTCAGCAGCTCTGACAGAATCTGTGGAGAAGACAGAGTTAACGTTTCCAGTCCGTATGACTCTTCATCAGAACGTCTCTTCATCAGTTCCAATGAAGAGTCATACGGATTGGAAACGTTAGCTCTGTCTTCTTCTTCACAGATGCTGTCAGACCTGCTGAGCTTTTCCAGCAATTTTTGTTTTTGTTTCAGATTTCCAGTATCCGCAGTACTTTGCTTTTAACAGGACTTGGGGACTTGGTGCAAGTTAAGAAATGGGCAGCAATTTTTTGGATGACCTTAAAGTTTATGCAGTGTAATATGTGGGAGACTAGCCAGGAGTGCATTGAAATATCAAGTCTTGAGGTAATGAAGCTATGAATGAGGTTTCAATAGCAGATGAGCTGAGAGTGGTAAAGTCAGGTGACATTACAAAGGTGGAAATAGGTTGCCTTAGTGATGGTATGCAAACGAGACCGGAACCTCAACTCCGGGTCAAATATGATAAATACAAGAAAACTCAGATGTTTCATTCACATCTGGTGTTGCAGGGTAGTCACTCTACAACTAATGCCTCACTCTAGTGGTCCACTATCATGGAGCTCACTATTGTTTCAAACAGAATTTAAAAGAAGCAAAAAAATCCTCTTCTCTTATTAAAGACAGGTGATCTTCTAGGGACACTGAGGAGCTAGAACTTCCATTTACTGATATACAGCTCCATGAGTGCAGGTCAACAATGCCATCATAGGTCAAGCCTGCTCGTGCCCTCCCCCAAATATTTACATGGGCACATACCAGCAGTAATCACTGGCAGGGCTGGCATTAGGACCATGCAATATGGCATGGGGAAAACGCATCAAGGGCCCCATAGTGGATCCATGATCTGATTCAATGGTCTCAACTTAGTCGGGTGGTCAGGGAGGTAGTCGGATGGTCGGGGCCAGTTGGGTGGCTGGGGGCAGGGGGGAGTGGGTGGTAGTCACATGGTCAGGGAGGCATCGGGTCAGGTTAGGTTGGTGGGGGTTAGTCAGGTCAGTTCGAGAGGCAGAGGGATCTGGGTGTACAGGTCCACAGGTCACTGAAAGTGGCAATGCAGGTGGATAAGGTAGTCAGGAAGGCATATGGCATGCTTGCCTTCATCGTCAGGGGTATTGAGTATAAAAGCTGGGATGTCATGCTGCAGCTGTATAGAACCTTGGTTAGGCCACGCTTGGAATATTGCGTGCAATTCTGGTCACCACATTACCAGAAGGATATGGAGGCATTGGAGAGGGTGCAGAGGAGGTTTACCAGGATGCTGCCTGGTCTGGAGGTTATTAGCTATGAGGAGAGGTTGGAGAAACTTGGATTGTTCTCACAAGAGCGACGGAGATTGAGGGGCGACTTGATAGAAGTTTACAAAATTATGAGTGGCATGGACAGAGTAGACAGTCAGAAGCTTTTTCCCAGGGTGGAAGAGTCAATTACTAGGGGACATAGATTTAAGGTGAGAGGAGAAAACTTTAGAGGAGATGTGCGGGGCAAGTTTTTTACACAGAGGGTAATGAGTGTTTGGAATTCACTGCCAGAGGAGGTGATGGAAGCAGGTACGATAGTGGTGTTTAAGAGGCAGCTTGACAAATACTTGAATAGGATGGGAATAGAGGGATACGGACCCTGGAAGTGCAAAATGTTTTAGTTGATGGGCAATATGATCGGCGCAGGCTTGGAGGGCCGAAGGGCCTGTTCCTGTGCTGTACTTTTCTTTGTTCTTTCTTTGTTCTTTACTCAGGTATTAGACTAGGTTTTAATTGGTCTCACATTTCCTGGGTAACTATCTAGATAAGTATCGCGGATCTCTGAATGTCTGCAACTCTGGCTCCGAGTCGGAGACATTCACAGAGGGTCACAGGGAGCAGGGGAATTGCTCAATGGAAGTTTAAACTTCACAGGTAATTCCCACATAGGTTTGCACATCAGGACTTCCACAGGGTCCCAATGCACATCCACCATCGTACATCTGGAGACCAGAAGAATTGATCCAATAAGACCATAAGACATAGGAGCAGAAATTAGGCCATTCGGCCCATCGAGTCTGCTCCGCCATTCAATCATGGCTGATAAGTTTCTCAAACCCATTCTCCCCATAACCTTTGATCCCCTTACCAATCAAGAACCTATCTATCTCGGTCTTAAATACAGTCAATGACCTGGCCTCCACAGCCTTCTGTGGCAATGAATTCCATAGATTCACCACTCTCTGGCTAAAGAAGTTTCTCCTCATCTCTGTTCTAAAAGGTCTTCCCTTTACTCCGAGGCTGTGCCCTCGGGTCCTAGTCTCTCCTACTAATGGAAACATCTTCCCCACGTCCACTCTATCCAGGCCTTTCAGTATTCTGTAAGTTTCAATCAGATCCCCCCTCATCCTTCTAAACTCCATCGAGTATAGACCCAGAGTCCTCAAACGTTCCTCATATGTTAAGCCTTTCATTCCTGGGATCATTCTCGTGAACCTCCTCTGGACCCTCTCCAGGGCCAGCACATCCTTCCTGAGATACGGGGCCCAAAATTGCTCACAATATTCTAAATGTGGTCTGACCAGAGCCTTATAAAGCCTCAGCAGCACATCCCTGCTTTTGTATTCTAGTCCTCTCGAAATAAATGCCAACATTGCATTTGCCTTCCTAACTACCGACTCAACCTGCAAGTTAATCTTAAGAGAATCCTGGACTAGGACTCCCAAGTCCCTATGCAATCCAGATTTCTGAATTCTCTCCCCATTTAGAAAATAGTCCATGCCTCTATTCTTCCTACCAAAGTGCATGACCTCAAACTTCCCCACGTTGTATTCCATCTGCCACTTCTTTGCCCATTCTCCTAACCTGTCCAAATCCTTCTGCAGCCTCCCCGCCTCCTCAATACTACCTGTCCCTCCACCTATCTTCGTATCATCTGCAAACTTAGCCAGGATGCCCTCAGTTCCTTCATCTAGATCATTAATGTATAAAGTGAAAAGTTGTGGTCCCAACACTGACCCCTGCGGAACTCCACTAGTCACCGGCCGCCATCCTGAGAAGGACCCCCTTATCCCCACTCTCTGCCTCCTGCCAGACAGCCAATCTTCTATCCATGCTAATACCTTGCCTCTAACACCATGGGCTCTTATCTTACTGAGCAGCCTCCTGTGCGGCACCTTGTCAAAGGCCTTCTGGAAGTCCAAGTAGATAACATCCATTGGCTCTCCTTTGTCTAACCTACTCATTACCTCCTCAAAGAATTCTAACAGATTTGACCTCCCCTTGATGAAACCATGTTGACTTTGCCCCGATTTTACCATGCACTTCCAAGTATTCTGAAATCTCATCCTTAATAATGGACTCTAAAATCTTACCAACAACCAAGGTCAGGCTAATCGGCCTGTAATTTCCCGTCTTTTGCCTCACTCCCTTCTTAAACAGGTGGGTTACATTAGCGATTTTCCAGTCCTCTGGGACCCTCCCTGACTCCAGTGATTCCTGAAAGATCACCACTAACGCCTCCACTATCTCTTCAGCTATCTCCTTCAGAACTCTGGGGTGTAATCCATCTGGTCCAGGTGATTTATCCACCTTCAGACCTTTCAGTTTTCCTAGCACCTTCTCCTTGGTAATGGCCACCATACTCACCTCTGCCCCTGACTCTCTTGAACTTTGGGGATGTCACTCGTGTCTTCCACTGTGAAGACTGACGCAAAGTACCTATTCATTTCCTCCGCCATTTCTTTGTTCCCCACTACTACTTCTCCAGCGTCATTTTCCAGCAGCCCAATGTCCACTTTTGCCTCTCTTACCCTATATATATCTAAAAAATCTCTTGCAATCTTCTTTTATATTACTGGCTAGTTTACCCTCATATTTAATCTTCTCCCTCCTTATTTCTTTTTTAGTTGTCCTCTGTTGGTCTTTGTAGGCTTCCCAATCCCCCGGTTTCCCACTGCTCTTCGCCGCATTGTATGCTTTCTCTTTAGCTTTTATGCTGTCCCTGACTTCCCTTGTCAGCCATGGTTGCCTCGTCCTCCCTTTAGTATACTTCTTCTTCCTAGGGATGAATTTTTGCTGTGTCTCCCAAATTACTCCCAGAAACTCCTGCCATTGCTGTTCCACTGTCTTTCCTGCTAGGCTCATCTCCCAGTCAATTCTGGCCAGCTCCTCCCTCATGCCTCTGTAGTTGCCTTTATTCAACTGTAATACCGTTACATCTGTTTCCAGCTTTTTCTTTTCAAATTGCAGGGTAAATTCTATCATATTATGGTCACTTCCTCCTAAGGGTTCCTTCACCTTAAGCTCCCTTATCAAATCTGCCTCATTACACATCACTAAATCTAGAATTGCCTGTTCCCTAGTGGGCTCCACCACAAACTGCTCCAAAAATCCATCTCGTAGACATTCCACAAATTCCTTTTCTTGGGATCCACTACCAACCTGATTTTCCCAGTCTACCTGCATATTGAAATCCCCCATGATCACTGTAACCTTGCCTTTCTTACACACCTTTTCTATCTCCTGGTGTGTCTTGTGCCCCACATCCCGACTACTGTTCGGAGGCCTGTACATAACTCCCATTATGGTTTTTGTTTTTCCTCGTCTTGCTGCTGGTTCTTTCACCAACCACCCTAACTCAATGTCCCATGGTTCACAGTCCTTCTGACACTGGGAGCAGTTTCTCGCTATCTCGACCCCTCATGATTTTGAACACTTCTGTCAAATCACATCTTTCACTTCTCTCTGCTTAAGGAGAACAACCCTCGCTTCTCCAATCTGTTCATGTAATTGAAGTCCCTTATCCCTGGAGCTATTCTCAAATCTTTTCTGCACCCACCCCCTAAAGCCTTCACATCCTTCCTAAAGTTGTTAATCTGGTTAACAATACATAGTAGTTTAGTAAAATAACTCCAACACACAGCAATACATATACAAGGAAGTTTTAATGACCTCTTGAACTGTGCACCCGAACATCAAGCAGAACCATGGGGAGAATTTCCTTCTTGTCGAGCGGGCCTGTCAGGAGCCCGGTAGCACTCAGCGCTACTTGTGCGGGCGGGGGGAGGAGGGAGAGTCGGGTCTTGCTCTCTGTGCCTCAGGGTAATTCAGAACATACTGGGAATTTTTAATAAATAAAGTTAAAAATTATTTACACATGTCCCCTCATGTAACAGTGTCACATGAGCTGGGACATGTTTATGAAATGTGAAAAATTTAGTTATTTATTTGATAAGCCCTTCATGAAACCTCATCCCGCCTGTGAATGAGGCTTCATGAAAAATGCAAAGGCTGCTTGGTCTCTTTGCCTGCCCGCTAACCTTAGGGTTGGACGGGCAGCCCTGTCAATTATCTCAATTGGTTTTTGAATGGCCTTAACAGGCCTTTGACAGTTCGGCAGGCGCATGCCCTCCGAATGGAAGATCGGAATGACCCACAGTGACATTGGGACACATGCCCAATGTCACCGCGTGTCATTTTATGCATTGGTGTGCGCAGCCTGCCCCCGCACGCTGAAGAGAAAACTCTGCCCCAAGAGATAGCAGAAATTGGAACCACACCAGTTCCAAAATCATTTCAATTGCAATCAGGTTGGGTGCACCTTGTGAGCAATCAGAAGTGGGTGTTTCTTTTCTAAATCAAACATGTTAAATCAAATGACACCGAGTAACCATGTCACATAGCTTTAAATCTGGAACCAATCCAAACTTAAGAGTGTTATTTATAAAGGAATTCAGATGCAGCAAAATGGCATAGCAGATTACAAGATACTGTGAATGACTGGCAACGCTTTGTTTGAAGTAGCTTTCTAGGTTTAAAGGGTCAAACAGTTTTTCATCTACTTAACTGCCTCTTTATGGCCTGTGAGAAAACAATAATAGAGACCTTCTAGAGAGGCAACCTGCTGAAATTATACTGCCATCAATTTTTCTATGTGCAGACGTGCCTTTCTATATACCGGAGCTGGTCATTGTCCCGACTACAAAAGTTATAACATTTGATAAAATATCAGGGCAATTGTGCAATTGGAATATATGGCACATTCGTTTAGATAATATCACCACCTTCAACACCTCTTTGTTCCTTTGTCTGTGACATATTTTGATTATCTGCTCCTATCACTGCTTGCTTGTCCCTACAGCCACCCACACCCCCCCAAACTTCTCTCCCCCCACCCCCCCACCTTAAACCAGCTTATATTTCACCCCTCTCCTAATATTACTCAGTTCTGTTGAAGGGTCATGAGGACTCGAAACATCAACTCTTTTCTTCTCCGCCGATGCTGCCAGACCTGCTGAGTTTTTCCGGGTAATTCTGTTTTTGTTTTGGAATTCCAGCATCCGCAGTTTTTTGTTTTTATTATTATTATATTGGAATATACGGTTGTTCATTGAGGACAACGAGAGTACAAACTCATCTAAAAATAACGCCTGAATTTTCTTTAAACTTTGGTATGCTGAAATAAGAGTACATCTTGCAGTCTGTAATTCAATACATCGTATTAATTGATTCTTTACATCTTTACAACTTTAGCAGTGTAATCTCCTGGAGTATTGGCTAATCCATGTGCATTGGCACATTGCCTTGGTGCATGATGAATTACAGGTTTAGGGTCTCCACAGCATGCATCTCCAAGCGAAGGCATCCCAGCAAACAGTTAAGGTAATTGGATTTCTATATTTAAGTTATCCCATGCTTTCTTACACGCACAAAATGCCCATTAATTAATACCTCTTTTTTTCAGCTGGCCACATGACCTTCTCTGTGCAGTAAATATTCTATGTTTTTAATTATAGGAAGTCTCCAGTTACAATTTAAGCTCCCCCACTAATTGACCCCTACCTGCCCCACAGCCAACACAATTTGTACAAACAACTTGATGACCCATTTCTTACAAACTGGCACAGACCCAACAATTAGAACTAGGGGGTCACTGTTTAAAATAAGGGGTCACTCATTTAAGGCAGAAGTGAGGAGAATTTTTTTCTCTCTGAGGGTCATGAGTCTTCAGAACTCCCTTCCTCAAAAGGCAGTGGAAACAGAGTCTTTGAATATTTTTAAAGCAGAGCTAGATAGATTCTCGATTAACAAGGGGATGAAAGGTTATCAGGGGTTGGCAGGAATGTAGGGTCGAGATTACAATCAGATCAGCCATGACCTTATTGAATGGTGGGGCAGGCTCAAGGGTCCAAGTGGCCAACCCCTGCTCCTCGCTCGTATGCTCGCAATTAACCACGGTCTCCACAAATTACGTAATGGAGACCAGGTATGATGCTTACACCTCTTACTGTTATTTCAGATGATGGAAGTTTATCAACCCATTAGATCACTTTCATACAGGCCAACATCTGCACCAGGTTTATTGAGATAGAAAATATACAACAGTAGAAAAGCACAGGCAAAATACTAAACAGCATCATACTTCGGTTAGAGAACTGCAATTTATTGAAAGTTAATGCACCTTCATTTTATAAAAGGAAGTTGCTATTTTCCAGTATCTCTCGGTGATGTAAATGCTTTCACTGAATCAGTCAGTCAATTTCCCTGGCCGACATCCCAGAATCTGAAATGCATCTTTTGGAATGTTACAGGTTGCATACACACACCTACAGAGCCTTTTGTGTAGTCACCAGAATTAAAAACTAACAACTTTGCCTGAAACGTAATTAAACCAAATGTTTTAAGGAGTTGAAGAAGAAGAAACCTGCATTGAGAGAGTAAACAGGAGTTTTGTTCTTGAATCTGAATAAACAATGACACATCACCAAGCAAATTTCCCCAGACTATTTTCATCCATGATCACAATTACAAATGATATATCTGCCTTGTCAATACTGCATACATGAACACTTTAAACATGCTGAGCCACCAAAGGGAATCCTTATTCAAATGCCTAGTCTCTCTGGTCTACCATTTTGTTCTAAGGCACCATTTTAAACAGAGCTGCTCAAAACTGTCACTAAAAAAAACACAGAAATTTGTACTCTTGTCAAACGCCACACAAAAACAGCATGACATTATACGGGGAGACAGTGATGTAGTGGTGATGTCACTGGACTCGTCATCCAGAGGCCCAGACTAATCCAGACATTGGCTGAAATCCCATCACAGCAGCCGGTGGAATTTAACTTCAATTAATAAATCTAGAACATAAAGTTGGTCTCCATAGAGACTAGTCTCAGTAATGGTGAGCATGACAGCTATCAGCAATTGTTGTAAAAACCCATCCGATTCATTAGCGCCCTTTAGAGGATATCCCCGGTCTGACCTCCTTGTGACTCCAAAACCACAGCAATGTGGTTCATGCTTAACTACCCTCTGAATTGGCCTAGCAAGCCACTCAGTTCAAGGACAAATTAAGGATGGGTAACAAACGCTGCCCTTGTCCGTGACACTCACATCCCATGAAAGAATAAAGATGATATCCTATCAAAGTCATCCTGCTGGCTTTGGAAACAGCTGAGCCATTAAAGATGTATTTTCTCCATTTAATAAAATGGTAAAAGGGGGAAAAATAAAACTTGCATTCATAGAGCCCAAGTGCCCAGGGTTCTTCAGCCAATGGCTATGTAGTCAGAGTTGTAGCTTAGGAATAGGGGAAAGAAGCCTTTTCAGAAAAATATCTACATGAAATGGCCAAACTCGGCAGCAGTTTACTGGAACACCCCATCTCCCGAAGAAGTAGCAACTGTAGAAACATTAGTAGCAGCAGCCTGTCAACCACAGATAGGCTGTTTGGCTCTGTGAGAATGCTTGCCTCTCTTGTACAGGACTCGATAGTGATTGGGGCAGTCCTCGAGACTGATTCTCTTTCCAACATGGGTCATCACCTTCAAGCATGACTGTCTATCCTCAACCCACTGCAGTAACAACATGACTGAACTCAAAGTTATGGCTTTTGAAAGAGGGAGATAAAAATCTGGCAATTTGGAGCTTTCCACTTATAAACATGCTTTTTCTCTTTGTTGTGTTTAAAGTTTGGAGCTTTGATGTCTACAGTAGCTGACGGGTGAATGTCCTCTGTATTTATTCCAGCTACATCTTTTAATCATTAAGTCCTAATTGTTCTGAAATAGCATATTTATGTATGGCTAGGTGATAAGTGCGGTTTTACCTCTGTAGGGCTTCTCTAAATCATGTCGATGTGGTTGGTTTAGACCAAGCCAGCCGTCAATGTTAATGTCAACTCTGAAGGAATGAATGAGGCAAACACAATAGCAACAGTCGAGCTGCAGAAAGGCGGGCAGTTTGCAACACAAGTGCTGTCACTCAGCCTAGATTACAACAATAGGAACTGGTTGGTTAGAATGGCAGGCAAGAGAGAATTTGGTGGGCATGGTGGCATGAAAGTTCTGGCAACATCATCGTGTATCTTTTCACTTCAGTCAGGGCAGTATAACAGTAAAGACCAATATACCAACAGTTCATGTGTCCGGAAAGCACAGCTGTGCAAAGAAATGCATTTTCTGGGCCTATGGATAGATCTTGTTCCAATATCCACAATGTATTCAGTGAGATTCAGGTTGTTCTGGGCAGTAGCACAATATGGAATTTGACAGTCCTGCAACTCTCAACAATGCACTCGATTTGAATGGGCATCACAAACCACCAGTTAAAACCAAAGCCTGAAAGAAGGGGAGAGTGAATTGTGGTTATAGTAGCCAAGGAAAACAAACAGTACTTTTACAGGCGGACTATTTGAATATTTTCATTTGCAATTACTCTTGAATTTCATAGACAACAGGTATTGCATCGATCGCAAAGGGGCTGTGTAAAATTAGTGGGTGGAGATAAACTGTCATTAACCTCCAAATGTGCCTGCAGTCAAGGGCAGAAGTCAAACACTTTGAAACTATAAGAGTACAAATTAGTAGTCAAGGCTAGATACTGATATTGAACAAATATTATGAATTACCACATATGCTGCAGGGACCAGCCAAGCCTCAATCTCTGGCAGTTGATGCAGTCATTTTGGTTTAAAATATAACCTGATGGTTGAGCTGAAGGAAAAGCTGGATTATACAGACCACGGAAGTTTCCCATTTGACCTCAATTATTTACTGGAGTTGGCTGATTTCACTCAGGATAGAAGCATAAAATGTTATAATTAACCTCATTCCCCTGGTTGAGGGAGCAAGGCAGCAGCCAGAGTTCTCGCTGATTTCCGAAGAAGAGTCATATTGGACTCAAAACGTTAACTCGGTTTCTCTCTCCGCAGATGCTGCCAAACCTGCTGAGTTTTTCCAGCATTTTGTTTTATTTCCAGTCCCACTTGCTATGCACTGATTGCTGCTGGACATCTACTTGTGTTGGCATTGTTTAAAGGCAAGAATTGGATGGAACAATCATGCCTCACAAGTCTGCCAAAGTTCATGGGCTTCTTGTCAAAAAAAAAAGGTCTCTAGGCTTCACTAGCAAGGCTGGAGCTTATTGGCCACCCTTAGTTGCCCTGAGAAAATTGTGTCAATCCTTTTTCTTGACATTTCTGGTAGCATTTTGCTTACTAGTGGCTCAATGGGTCTCTTCAGAAAGCAATTGAGTGTAAACCGTGTTGGTATGGGACTGGAGTCACCTATAGACCAGACTGGGTAAGGATTTCCGGTTTTCTTCTTGAATAGGACCAGTAAACAGGTTAGAATTCATGGACAATTTTACTGATTTTAAACTCAAGTTGCCACAATGGGATTGGAACTAAATCTCTGGATTATAATCTGGTAACATAACCAGTGCGCTATCTACTGTTAGCTCACAACTAAATATGGCTGTTTAGGGAAGGTACTGAAGAAACTGTATTTCAGCAAGGCCACACTTTCTTCAGATGAAGAGACAGAAATACGAGGAAGGTGATTTATTTTGATGAAATACACTCTGAAAAATAAGCTCAATTTTTTCAATGGGTTTGCAATTGGTCTCATTCTTTACGATCATAAATCTCACTCACGGTGTGTTCACAACTTGCCCTCATGCAGACACATGTGCAATATAATCCAGAATCTAGGGAGATGCCACAGTCCAGTACTGAAGAAGTGCTGCGCTGTTGGAGGTGCCGTCTTACACTTGAGGCCAAGGCCACATATGTTCTCTCAGGTGGATGTGAGAAATCCCATGGAATTATTGAGTGAACAGAGTGTTCTCTCCAGTGCCCTTTTTTTTGTTCATTCACAGGATGTGGGTTTCACTGGCTGGGCCAGCATTTATTGCCCATCCCTACTTGCCCTTGAGAAAGTGATGGTGAGCTACCTTCTTGAACCGCTGCAGTCCATGCAGTGTAGGTACACCCACAGTGCTGTTAGGAAGGGAGTTCCAGGATTTTGACCCAGCAACAGTGAAGGAATGATGATATATTTCCAAGTCAGGATGCTGAGTGGCTTGGAGGGGAACTTCCAGGTGGTGGTGTTCCCATCTATCTGCTGCCCTTGTCCTTCTAGATGGTAGTGGTCGTGGGTTTGGAAGGTGCTGTCCAAGGAGTTTGTGGTCAATGGTAACCCCCAGGGTGTTGATAGTGGGGGATTCAGTGATGGTAATGCCATTGGACATCAAGGGGCGATGGTTGGATTCTCTGGTGTTGGAGATGGTCATTGCCTGACACTTGTGTGGCACGAATGTTACTTGCCACTTGTCAGCCTAAGCCTGGATATTGTCCAGGTCTTGCTGCATTTGGACATGGACTGCTTCAGTGTCTGAGGAGTCGTGAATGGTGCTGAACATTGTGCAATCATCAGCGAACATCCCCACTTCTGACCTTATAATGGAAAGAAGGTCATTGATGAAGCAGCTGAAGATGATTGGGTCTCGGACACTACCCTGAGGAACTCCTGCAGTGATGTCCTGGATCTGAGATGACTGACCTCCAACAACCACAACCATCTTCCTTTGTGCTAGGGATGACTCCAAGCAGTGGAGAATTTTCCCCCTGATTCCCATTGACATCAGTTTTGCTAGGGCTCCTTGATGCCACACTCGGTCAAATGCTGCCTTGATGTCAAGGGCAGTCACTCTCACCTCGGGAATTCAGCTCTTTTGTCCATGTTTCAACCAAGGCTGTAATGAGGTCAGGAGCTGAGTGGCCCTGGTGGAACCCAAACTGGGTGTCAGTGGGCAGGTTATTGCTAAGCAAGTGTCGCTTGATAGCACTGTTGAATACTCTTCCATTACTTTACTGATGATTGGGAGGAGTCTGATGGGGCGGCAATTGGCCGGGTTGGATCTGTCCTGCTTTCTGTGTACAGGACATACCTGGGCAATTTTCCACATAGCCAGGTAGGTGCCAGTGTTGTAGCTGTACTGGAACAGCTTGGCTAGGGGCGCGGACCTGATGGGCTCCTGATCAACCCATTCCCTGCAGCCACCTGAAACAGCTGATCTAGTCATTTATTTTATTGCTGTTTGTGGTATCTTGTGGTGCACAAATTCTGCCGTGTTTCCTACATCACAAGGAGATGCACTTCAAAAATTCTTGATTTGTTATAAAGCGCTTTGGAAGGCCTTGATGTTCTGAAAGGCGCTTTACAAATGTGTTCTAGAGTATCCCTCTGGGACATGGCATTGGTGATCCTGGGATGCAGTGCTCTGTAACAACCCTGAGGGAGCTGGTTTGCGGGAAATCAGCATGAAGACCCACGTCCATCACAGAATAAATCTTCAATTTCTTCTGATGGACTTAATTCCAGTTGTAAGTGGAACCGTGTATTTAATAGCAAACAGTGTCTATTGTGTAAGTCAGAACAGATGAGAGGGGAGGTAACTTGATCGGAGCATAAACTAGTGGGGCCGAGAGGTCTTTTTCCGTGCTGTATATACAAAACACTTCACATTTCACTGCTCTCTCTCTTCCACAAAGAGCCTTCTAGGTCTTGCCTTTATATATATCCAATTGCCTCCTCCCTTCCCCAGAGTGAGAGGAGCTACCATGCTGATTTTCCACAATTCAGGCCTCTCAGATTGTACTGCATCCCAGGGTCACCAATACCTTGTCCCAGTTGGATACTGTATAACACAGGCACCATTATAACCCAAACATTGCACAACCCAGAAGGAAGAAACGGTTCAGACCAGTACTCATATTTCCCAGTTTTTAATGGCGTTCCATTTTAAGGTATACAAGACCAGCTCAGATCAGCTTTCTTATTTTGAAGTTTTTACTGTTTTTTCCTTCTGAGGAAAAAGCAGTTTTTCCACATACCAGCATCCTTACACATGCAATGTACGCTCCCTACATTTGAAACAGGGTTTGTTCTTTAATTCTCCAAAGCTCCAACACTGAGAGAACAGGAGTGTGACCTGCTTTAACCTCTGTCGCTATAGAGCAGGTCGCAATCTGCAATCTGTATGAATTGTCAGCACAGATTACAAATCCTCTCGCTCAGTATGGTGTCAGTTAGTTAACTTGTAACATCTCTCCTACACTGAATACACACAGTTCATCTCCAAAATGCTCAAAAAAGATTCAGGCACACTGGCCTCAATACTAACCCCACAATGGGTGGAAGGGTTACTTTTTGGGTGGGGGTTAGAGTTAAGTACGGGAAATGAAACCCCAACTGCCATTGTTATTTACAGCATGGGATATCACCATCCAAGGCAGGGCACTTCATTAAAATATTTCAATCAGGCTCTCACAATGCGATTGGGAGCCCAATTTAACATTTACTGTTGGTGCACTGGTTTTGGCATTGAAAGTGCAGGCAGGACCAGCTGGCTCCACATCACCACACCTTGTGGATCCAAAGTGCTCCAACTGGACCCGTCAAAAGAACCCTTTGCCCTCTTCGCAATTGTGGGCCTCTCCCTCCTCCTGATTTGCTGCCAGAATCTAGGTAGATGCCACAGTCCAGTACTGAAGAAGTGCTGCGCTGTTGGAGGTGCCGTCTTACACTTGAGGCCAAGGCCATGTACGTTCTCTCAGGTGGATGTGAGAAATCCCATGGAATTATTGAGTGAACAGAGTGATCTCTCCAGTGCCCTTTTTAAAAATTCATTCACAGGATTTTCAGCCTCCTGCTGCTGGTGCTCCCCCCTCCATGCCCCAACCCCTGCCCCTCCAGCTCAATGGACAGCCTGACTAACGGGCAGGCAGTAAACCAAGCTAAGTCATGTTAATATGATCCTGCCATTAATTTCAATGGGGCATCTTTATCCCTGGCCTTGCCAGAATATTTGGCCATTTTCAGCCTCCTCTGCATCCAAACCACAATTATTTTTAATTATAGTCAATGTTGTAATATGTGTTCTTTAGATGTCTCGATGATGAGATCTTGAGACTTGTATAGCTAAACAGGAAAATCTTTATTGTTAACCTTTAACTATTTACAGACCCCAGGTTACTGTCATGCATGGTGCTGTTACCTCCATGCAGGCTGGTTCCAGAATGTTCTTTCTAGACTGTTCTCACAGTCCACTATGTGACTCTATACATCATAAGGTGCCCAGGGCTATTCTCCAGTCCCACATTAACCCTTGCTCTGCCAAGCACCTTTACATTACAGTGGCATGCAGGCACATCATACAACAGTCAAACCTTTGTAGATGCAGTAGGTTAGAAAGAGGTAACCCAAACTTAAGGACAACTGGATAGCCGTTAGGATTTAGCAGTAGATATTACAGAAACAGAGAAAAAAAAACCTTTCCCTGGTGAGGGCATTTCCACAAATTAATTGGCTTCAAATCAGAATTAGATCCAGCTGCATTCACATTTCTCTCAGCCATGGACACAGTTTTATCTGAAAAATCTTCCAAGATGATTCAGAGAAGAATGCAGCACATTTCAGTCTGCAGGAAAATGATTGCTTCTTCTCTTTGGAAACTATGTTTAAAAGATTGGCCTTCATCTATTACACCTCCTGCCTTTTACCTGTCCCGATCTGTGCTGTGAAAAAATGTAGCGGAAGAAAATAGGATGATAAATGGTGTAACAGGGGTTGTGAAATTGGCCACAATGCTAGGGTTTGCGTTTACAGAGGTAGGGTGGGGTAGGTCATGAAAGGATTTAAAAACAAGCAGCATGATTTACAAATTAGAAACATGCTATGGCAAGCATCCTACACAATCGCAGCAACCATTTACCACAAAGTCATTTTGACAAACCTGAAGCAGAAACTAAATAATTAAAAAGAGTTGACAGATTATGAAAACAAAAATCAGACAATGTAGTTAGCATGATGGCCTATGAGCACTCTGCCGAACATTAGCAAACGTGGCATGTTTACTAATGGGACGCTGGATGCTTTTATCAGTTACTTAACATATAGAGGAATTGGGAATGAACGCCAAATTAACTGGACTTGAAAATTCCCATCAAGCTTTCTCTTCATAATTAAATTCATCCCACTGTAAGTCAAAACACTCCACTGGCTTGAGCCAGTACTTGCTGACGGATGTGTGCGCTGGTATGTTAACTCCATACTTAGTGAGCACATAGTTCAGTTAATGAAATGGTTTAGCAAAAGATAAACAGAAGCTGCAAATAAAAATAAAGAGAGAAAACAATTCGGGAAATCTAAAATAAAAACATAAAATACTACAAATGCACAAATCAGCCAGCATTCATAAAGTGAACGTTAGGCCCATGTTTCTGGTGTGACTCTGCCATTTTTCCCCAACGTGAAATGTTTTTGGCACACCTCAAAACACAAGGAGTGATAGAAGAAATCAGAAGACTGTCAAACTCAATAAATCCCTGAGACACTCTCCAGCAGGCCATCTCTCATTGATTTGACTTTATACCAAGTACAGTAAAGCTTCAGCCTAAAAGACCCTGGAGATAGGGAGATTCAACAGTGTGACAATTCATAATGCCTGCCATAATACCATCGGAGTCAGGTGGTTGTCAGCTCAAGTCCCACTCCAGACTTCAGCACATAATTGACAAACTTGGAGATACTTTGTTGGAGATACTATCTTTCTTTCAAATAAGACATTAGATTGAGTTCCTATCTGTCAATTTAGATGGATGTAAACAATCCCACGGCATGGTTTGAAGAAAAGTAAGAACCTAAAACAAATTATTTGGCTATTCCTTTCATTTGCTAATTGTGGGATCTTACTACGTGAAAGAAAGAGGAACTTGAACTTATAAAGTGCTTTCAAAACCTCCACCAATGAAGTCCTTTTGAAGTGTAGCCACTGTTGTGAAGTAGGAAACACGCAGCCAATTTGTACACAGCAAGCTCCCACAAGCAGCAATAAGATGAGGACCAGCTGAACCGTTTTCTTTGGTGTTGGCTGATGGATAAATAACTATCGACGGGACACTGAGGGGAACTCCCCTTCTCTTTGAGCGGCATCTTTTATGACCCCTCGAGTGATTAGGCGGCACCTTGAGTTTTCTAAATCATTTGTAAGGCAGCACCACAAGACGGTGCAGTGCTCCGTCAGCCTGAGAGTGCCATCCTTGATTTTGCATTCAAGTCTCTGGAGTGGGACTTGAGCTGGCAACCTTCCGACTCAAGAGGTGCTTACCAACTGAGCCAAGGCTGACACTTGGGCAAACCAGCCACTACATTGGCTTGCATAACAGCAAAAACACCTGAAAGGTTAGTCACTGATTTAGAGTGCTTTAGGTCTGAGAACATGGTAAAATACTGCATAAATTTTCCACACTTCTAAATACATCCCAACTTCTCGTATGGAGAGCAGAGCCACAACTGTTAAAAGTGGCAGTTCAGCTTCGGTCACCTCACAGTGGGATTGCCGGAGGTCGCGGCAGCTTTGTTTAAATGCCGGCTGAGTGAAATCACCTGTTGGTTGTTTGGTCAAGGTGAGATACAGAGATTTGCAGCCATTTCAACTTGATTCAATCAATATAGAAATGGAAAATATTCAGCAGATCAAAATGCAACAGGGAAAGCTCCCCAGAGTAGAGAAAAAGAACCAAAATCCTATTTGTGCTGTTGAATTTTTTTTAACCATACATGATTCTTTTTAAAACAAGCATCAATTTTTTAAAATCAGTTTAAAGTTAAAGGGAAAAAAATCAGCTAATGGCTCCTATTGCTTTATGCTTCAAACAAAAATCACATTTCCCCAGATTACAAATTGAAATTCAATTACAATTTCAGATATCTGAACTCAGATAAAATTGCCAAAGTATTCGTTTTGTTGCCTGTGTGATTTATATGCCAAGTCTACCCGCTTGTAAATTCTACTTCCAAAAGGTCTTTCAGGTTTGCAAGTCAAAAAAAAAATCAATAAAAGTCATCAATGCTGATACAGTACTTCAGTCAGTCAGAGATTGTAAAGCAAATTCATTGCAGGGAACATGTGCTGCATTCAGTAAAGCACCTCAATACGACAAAGCTAAAAGGGTGGGGGTGGTGGAGAGATAGAGTTTCCTTCCCAAAATCTACATGGTTAAGCTAGCAAGCAGGAAACAGGCAGCAGCAGCAAGCAGTACAGGCAGGCCTCATAGTGAATGAAGAGAGATTGGAGTGTTAATTCCAAACTATAGTGACCAGCATCCAAATTGGTGCCACTGTGAAGTCAACCCTTGGCTCACGTATGGATGTGTTTCGGTGGTTCCTCCAGAGAGTTTCAGATCGAAACTGTCGTACAGCTGAACTGACCTCTGGTACATGGCTTGACCAAGGTTCATTGCTAATGCAAGGTACCGGCCTTAACATGCTAGCACAGGCTACCATGTTAATGCTAGTCTAGAGTAGGATCTTTTTGGAAAAGCACACATCATGTTAATGCTCTGTTGTTTGTAAATAAACAGTATGTGCTTCATTTCATATTGGTCTCTGTGTCTGCAGTATATTGTAATCGACTCACCTGCCAACAGATAAGCGTGCAACTGGTTCGCAAGCAAAGCAACCCCATCGTTAAATATCACAGCAGTTAACAGGCAAATGCACGCTCATTAAACGCAAGACAAATGGGGAGGGGGAAGCGGAACTGATGAGATAAAATGGAAAGACAGAAGTTTGATTGAAGTTCTTTTCTTTGTACATATAGGGAGCTATGCAAGAGGGGGAGAAATTCCAAACTCAAACTGGCACATCACAGTTCTTTTCAAAGCAGCCTCAATTAGTTCAGTGATACATATACTTATAGGAAACATTACTCACAATAAGTATCCATGGTGGCATATTAACGGGAGCTATAAATCTTGGAATTTATTGACACAAGTTAAGCCCTGTAAGATGGCCATTGAGTAAGCGATTGAGCTTTTGCTACAAACTGTGCAGCCAATAACAATCGACATTCCATTTGCTCCCCTCAGGAATGTTGAGCCATTATTTTATCTGCAACAATTCAGTGCTGGAACTTGGGCAGCTGGCAAAATTCAAATAGCAACCACTTAAGAAAGCTTATGTTTTAGGAATGCATTGAAAGGATGGTGGGGGCGGGGAGGGGAGGGGAACTCAAAGTAGGAGCTTTTATTAAAATGTTAGGAATTTAAAACATTAATACAGCCCAAGAGCAACAACCATGAAACACCCGTACAGCCTACGCTTGGCAATAGATATCAGGGAGCAAGGAGAGCCAAGTTCATCAAGTCCAATCATGCCTCAGAGGCAATATGTGATGAAAGAGTAACAGCTAGAAGTTTGAAGAATTCCATACAGTCGGATGAAATGTACATTTTTGGAATGACTCATCAGAGAATGGGAACATTTCACCAGCTTTAAATATAGTAACATGGCATTGGGAGCAGTCTATTCCCTCAAATACTCCTGATGAAGGACTGACATCCTTTTAAATGAGAGTTTGAAGTTAGGCTTGTCGAAAGCACATTGATCTTCCACCCCCTTCTCCAGCTGCTTCTGTCCTGGCTGATGTCTCTGATCTGAAACGCAATTGCACATCATATCTGGTTTGAGCACTTTGAAATAGGCTGGTCGCATAGGCACAAAAGAAATGTCTTTATTTTACAGACCATGCCTCCGGGAGGGCCCACACAAAGGCAAAACTCCCCCAGTGGCTCCTTTACATTACGGTGCTGTCAGTCTGAGCGTTCATTGCAACTAATTGCCAGCACGTGATATGGATTTGGTACATGTCCAGCACTGCTGTGTTGCATTTAAAATCATCGCTTGGACTATGCCAGATTGGTAATGACAGCAGCATGTCACAGAGTGTTTAAGAATAGCTTTCAAGCAATGGACTTCTCACACATGCTATTTTCAATTTAAGTAACCGAGACAATAAACTGACAACAAACTGAGAACAGACTGGCCCTGCAACATTTGTAAATAGTATTAACTGGCTTCTAAAGGGATGTAAATGGCAAAGCCCTCAAGTGAAACCAAGTATGCGGTTGCAAAGTCTGCTACCCAGATGCAGGGAGGCACTGCTTACAACGTTTCACAATTACTAACTGAAGTGGAGAAATCGCAGGTCTGGTGTGAACCCCGTGACATGAATAATATTCCAGGCTGCAGTGAAACACTCACCTTCAGTAAATATTATGAGGTGCATTGGGTCATAATATTGAGAATTCAAACAGAACCCCAGATGTTTTTAACCAACTGTAGCAAAGCATCTCCCTCAGTCCCAATTGTGTGCAGAACCCAACAGAAGCCAAATCATTTCCAACCCAGTTTCATTTAAACGAAACATAAGACTCAATAATGGCTCTGTGTCCAGTTTAATAAATCTGGCATTCATCTGTTTAAGAGCCTTTGTAACGATTGCACATCTCATAAAGCAATTTCATACAATATAATTTCAAATATATTTTGTAGCAGAAATTATACTGATCAATCACTGTTCAATTTGTCTTTAAAATGTTAATGTGCAAAAATAATCTGGTAATTGAACAATTGGACATTACTGCATTGGACTTGTGGTCATGAAGATGACTACTTAAACAGCAGGAGATGATCAATGTCTAATTGTATGTAAGCAATGTCTCTACTGTTGGCAGATATAAATTCAAAGCAACGTATCAGAATTACACGTAATGAAATGCTGAATCAATTACATTCCAGAAATCCACTTGGCTCTGCCCTGGCCGACTCCCCATTAGTGATCTATACATATTAATATTGGATTATTATTGTTAGGGGAGTGTATTACAGGGTATGGAGTGTATTACCGGTAAGTGGAATTAAGCACAGATCGGCCACGATCCAACTGAGTAGCGGAACAGACTCGAGGGGCTGAATGGCCTACTCCTGTTGCTATAAGATAAAAGCAAAATACCGCGGATGCTGGAAATCTAGGACAAAAACAAAAATACCTGGAAAAACTCAGCAGGTCTGACAGCGTCTGCGGAGAGGGATACAATTGACGTTTCGAGTCCGTATGACCCTTCATCAGAACTACAACATATAGAAATGAGATGAAATATAAGCTGGTAGAGGGGGGTGGGTGGGACAGGTAGAGCTCGATAGGGGGTCAGTGATAGGTGGAGGCCAAGAAGACACTGCCAAAGATGTCATAGACAAAAGGACAAAGGGGTGTTGAAGGTGGTGATATTATCTAAAGGATGTGCTAATGGGGACATTAAGGGTAGAAAGCAGGACGAGCTAGTGACAGATGGCCCTAGTGGGGGTGGGGTGGGGGGAAGGGATTGAAATGGGCTAAAAGGTGGAGATGAAACAATACATCGAGATAAACTTTAAAATAGGAGGGAAAAGAAAAATATATTTGTAAAAAAAAAAATTTTAATTATTGGGAAAAGGGGGATCGGAAAGGGGGTGGGGATGGAGGAGAGAGTTCATGATCTAAAATTGTTGAACTCAATATTCAGTCCGGAAGGCTGTAAAGTGCCTAGTCGGAAGATGAGGTGCTGTTCCTCCAGTTTGCGTTGAGCTTCACTGGAACATTGCAGCAGGCCAAGGACGGACATGTGGGCATGAGAGCAGGGTGGAGTGTTAAAATGGCAAGCGACAGGGAGGTCTGGGTAATGTTGCGGACAGACCGAAGGTGTTCCGCAAAGCAGTCACCCAGTCTGCATTTGGTCTCTCCAATGTAGAGGAGACCGCATTGGGAACAGCGAATGCAGTAGACTAAATTGAGGGAAGTGCAAGTGAAATGCTGCTTCACTTGAAAGGAGTGTTTGGGCCCTTGGACGATGAGGAGAGGGGGAAGTAAAGGAGCAGGTGTTGCACCTTCTGCGGTTGCATGGGAAGGTGCCATGGGAGGGGGCTGAGGAGTAGGGGGTGATGGAGGAGTGGACCAGGGTGTCCCAGAGGGAAGGATCACTGCGGAAAGCCGCCAGGGGGGGTGAAGGGCAGATGTGTTTGGTGGTGGCATCATGCTAGAGTTGGCGGAAATGGCGGAGGATGATCCTTTGAACGCGGAGGCTGGTGGGGTGATAAGTGAGGACAAGGGGGACCCTATCATGGTTCTGGGAGGGAGAGGAAGGTGTGAGGGCGGATGTGCAGGAGATGGGCCGGACACGGTTGAGGGCCCTGTCAACCACCGTGGATGGAAAACCTCAGTTAAGGAAGAAGGAAGACATGTCAGAGGAACTGTTTTGGAAAGTAGCATCATCAGAACAGATGAGATGGAGGCGAAGGAACTGAGAGAATGGGATGGAGTCCTTACAGGAAGTGGAGTGTGAGGAGCTGTAGTCGAGGTAGCTGTGGGACTCGGTAGGCTTGTAATGAATATTGGTGGACAGTCTATCACCAGAAATTGGGACTGAGAGGTCAAGGAAAGGATGGGAAGTGTCAGTGATGGACCACGTGAAAATGATGGAGGGGTGGAAATTGGAAGCAAAATTAATAAATTTTTCCAGGTCCAGACGAGAGCATGAAGCAGCACCGAAGTAATCATCGATGTACCAGAGAAAGAGTTGTGGGAGGGGGCCGGAGTAGGACTGGAACAAGGAATGTTCCACATACCCCATAAAGAGACAGGCATAACTATAAGTGTTGCCTCACTGGCAAAATTACTTAGCCAAGTATGTTAAAGAGTTCAATATAAAAAGACCGCCCTTTTATGTACAAATTATATCTGTGTCTTAAGAGGGACAGGTTCTGAAAAGCTCCAAAGTGAATTGGATGTTTCATATATGGAGTTACAAAGAGGAGACTGAATTTTCAATTAACAATCATGTTATTCTAAAAAAAACTGCAAGTCATTTAAATATAGTCAAGGTTGATTATTCTGCAGTTCGAGCAATCAGGGAGAACGCTTACTATTGAGGGATATAAATCTGGCTTCCAAAAGTTATTTGCTCTGAACAATTTGATACATACTCTGCAACTTACACTGCAGTCTTCCCTTGCCCCTTACTGATAAAAGTGTTGGTGACTAAATGTAGATGTCATAAACAACTCATTCATTATCAGCAGTTTCTTTTGAAAGATTAGTGCATGGCCAGCATGTCAACGTCAGTTGGCATCTCTTCTCAGTTATGTTTTACTATCTCCTCAACCCCTCCAAAGTTCACACACAGCTGCTGCTTCAGTTCTCAAACGGGATTCCCATTAACTCACCAAGGACATGGCCTGGACAGAACTGTAGGAGGGTGAGAAACACTCAAGCTCAGACCTTTCCCTTGCGTGCACAGTAAAAATGTAACACAGCAGTCTCAATTTACATTCAGTCTCACTGAGAACACAGCTTCACTGGGATGCGACCACAAGCTCAAATACTTAACACAGATCATCCAGGGATTAGAGCCACAGCAATTATTGAATCATAAATTACTTTACCGAGGGCTGATCTAATTGAAATGTTTAAGATGATGAAAGGACTTGATAGGAAAGATAGAAAGAAACTATTTCCCCTACTGGGAGAGTCCACAACAAAAGGGGATGTAACCATAAAATTAGATCCAGGCCATTTAGGGACAAGGTCGGGAAACTAAAGGCTGGTGGAAATCTGGAACTCCCTCCCCTATAAAGTTGTTCAGGATAGATCAACGAAAAAATTCAAAACCGAGATCGACAGATTTTTGTTCAGTAAGAGTATGAACTATGTGGAATCAAGGTGGGCAGGGGGAATTAAGATACTGATCAGTCACGTCTAATTAAAGAGCAGAATAGGCTGGAGGATCTGAATGGCCTCATCTTGTTCTGATGTTCTAAGTACTTATAATATCATTGAAATATTTCAATTATTGAATTTTTAAGGATGACAGGCAGGTCTGATTGGCAGTGTGGAATGTGGTAGAGGCCACAGCATGGTCATTATGGAGCAGAAGATCAGTGGAAGTCTGTCTGCAGACTTTGACATGATTGACCACACCATCCTCCTCCAACGCCTCTCCACTGATGTCCAGCTGGGGGAAAATACACTTGCCTGGTTCCATTCTTAGATATCTCCAATTGTAGACCGATTGCATTGGCTACTCTTCCCACTCCCACACCATTGCCTCTGGGTCTATCTTAGGCCCCCTCCTAATTCTAATATACCTGCTGCCCCATTGGCAACATCATCCGAAATCACAGCATCAGTATCTCTTCCACCCACCCCTCGCCACGCGATATCAAGAAATGGTTGAAGGCACTGGACACTGAAAAGACTATAGGTGTTGACAACATTCCTGCAATAGTACAAAGACTTGTACTTCAGAACTTGCCGTGCCCCTGGCCAAGCTGTTCCAGTACAGCTACAACACTGGCATCTACCCGGCTATGTGGAAAATTGCCCAGATATGTCCTGTCCACAAAAAGCAGGACAAATCCAACCCGACCAATTACCACCCCATTAGTCTACTCTTGATTATCAGTAAAGTGATTGAAGGGGTCGTCGACAGTGCTACCAAGTAGCACTTACTCAGCAATAACCTACTCACTGACGCTCAGTTTGGGTTCTGCCAGGGCCACTCAGCTCCTAAACTCAATACAGCCTTGGTCCAAACATGGACAAAAGAGCTGAACTCCCGAGGTGAGGTGAGAGTGACTGCCCTTGACATCAAGGCAGCATTTGACCCAAGTGTGGCATCAAGGAGTCCGAGCAAAACTGGAGTCAATGGGAATCGGGGGGAAAACTCTGTGGATGGAGTCATACCTAGCACAAAGGAAGACGGTGTGCTTGTTGGAGGTCAGTCGTCTCAGTCCCGGGGCAGTGTCCGAGGGTTTTTTTTTTCAGGGTGAACCATCTTTAGTTGCTTCATCAATGACCTTCTTTCCACCATAAGGTCAGAAGTGGAGATGTCCGCAGATGATTGCACAATGTTCTGCACCATTTGCGGCTCCTCAGATACTGAAGCAGTCCACGTCCAAATGCAGAAAGACCTGGACAATATCCAGGCTTGGGCTGACAAGTGGCAAGTAACATTCACGCCACACAAGTGCCAGGCAATGACCATCTCCAACAAGAGACAATCTAACTATCTCCTTGTGGCATTCAATTGCATTACCTCACTGAATCCCCCACTATCAACATCCTGGGGGTTACCGTTGGCCAGAAACTGAACTGGACTAATTATATAAATACTGTGGCTGCAAGAGCAGATCAGGAGCTGGGAACTCTGCAGACAGTAACTCACCTCCTAACTCCACCAAAGCTTGCGCCAAGGCAAAAGTCAGTAGTGTAATGGAATACTCTCCACTTGCCTGAATCAGTGCAGCTCCAACAACACTCTAGAAACTCAACATCATCCAGCAGAAAGAAGCCCACTTGATTGGCATCACAACCACCACCTTCATCATAATCCCTCCACCACCGACACACAGTAGAAGCAGTGTACACCATCTACAAGATGCACTGCAGTAACTCAGCAAGGCTCCTTAGGCAGTACCTTCCAAACCCATGACCACTACCATCTAGAAGAACAAGGGCAGCAGACACATGGGAACACCACCACCTGGAAGTTCCCCTCCAAGCCACTCACCATCCTGACTTGGAAAAATGTCGCTGTTCCTTCACTGTCGCTGGGTCAAAACCCTGGAACTCCCTTCCTAACATCGCTGTGAGTGTACCTACACCACATGGACTGCAGTGGCTCAAGGCGGCAGCTCACCACAACTTTCTCAAGGGCATTTAGGGGTGGGCAATAAATGCTGGCCCAGCCAGCAATGTCTACATCCTATGATCGACTAAAAAAGGAATCTTACAGCATAGCAGGAGGCCATTCAGCCTGCTGTGCCTGTGCCAGCTCTTTGAAAAGGGCTGTCCAATTTAACCCCACACCACAACTTTTTTCCCCCATAACCCTGAAAATTAGCCTCCCTCACGTATACATCCATTTGCCTTTTGAAAGTTTCTACGGAATCTGATTCCTCACCCTTTCAGGTAGTGTTCCAGATCTTAACTGTTTGTGTGAACAATCTTCTCATTTTCCCTCTCATTCTTTTGCTAATTATTTTAAATCAATGGCCACTAGCTGCGGACCCACTTGCCAAAGGAAACAGTTTCTCCCTACTTGCTCAATCAAAACCCCTCGATTTTGAATGGCTCTATAAAGTTTCCCCTTAACCTTCCGTGATCTAAGGAAAACAATCCCAGTTTCTCTCATCGCTCCACATCCCGAATTCCATCATGCCTAGTATAATCCTGGTAATCCTCCTCTGTACGTCTTTAATGCCTGACATCCTTCATAAAGTGTGGCGCCCAAAATCATACACGGTACTCCAGCTGAGGCCTAACCAGAGATATGTAAAGGTTTGGCATGACTTTCTTGCTTTTATAGTCAATGCCCTTATTTACAAAGGCGAGTAACCCATACGCTTTAACTGCCTTATCACTTTGCAGTGCCACCTGCAAATGCATCACCAGGCCCTTTTGATCTTGCACATGCCACCCCTCCCTTACCCCAAATAGTAACATTTAGGTTTCATTGCTACTCCTCGTTGTTACTCTCAAAGTGAATCACTTCACACTCACGCATTAAATCGTATCTGCTCATGTGACCAGTCTGTTTACATTCTCCCGAAATCTGGAACTATCCTGCTCACTGTTTATCATGTTGCCAAGTTTCATCTCATCCACAAACTTTTATATTTTACCCTCATACCCAAGGCTTTGTCATTTATATATAACAAGAAAATTTTGTCCTTGTCAATAGTCTTCCCACCACTGATATTAGACTGAGCGGTCTCTAGTTTCCAGGCTTATCCCACTCCCCTTTTCTAAACAGGGGTGCAACATTTTCAAACCTCCAGTCTTCTGGCACCACTCCCTGATATATCCAAGGAGGATTGAAAGATTCTGGTCATTATATAGTACAATATGTTAGTGCACCATGTTTTGGGTCACTGTGTTGAATTCTGTTTAATTGTTAATTCATTGTATGCAAAATATTTTTGGGTGTTAGCTGTGGCTCAGTTGTAGCACTCTTGCCCAAATCAGAAGGTCATGGGTTTAAGATTCACTCCAGAGGCATGAACATTAAATCTAGGCCTACACTCCAGTGCAGCACAGATGAAATGCTGCACTGTCAGAGGTGCCAACTTTTGGATGAGATGTTAAATCGAGACCCTGTCTTCCCTCTCTGGACATAAAAAGATTCTGTAGCACTAATTCAAAGACGACTAGGGGCGATCTTTCAGTGTCCTGACTAATTTTAATCCCTCACCCACAATCAATGGAACAGATTAACTGGTCAATATTTTGTGGTTTGTGTGAGTTTGCTGCATGCAAATTGGCTGCTGTTTCCTGCATTACAATAGCGCCAACAGTTCTGAAGTATTTAATTGGTTGTAAGACACTCTGAGATGTCATGAGTCATGAAAGACCCTATATAAATACACGTCTTTCCATCTAGAAACAAAATGAGGCATCATATAAATAAATGCTTTTTGCCCCTCAAACATTTGAACTGAGAAGTAATGATATTTTTAACATTGATGAAATCTTAGATTAAACATGATTGTTTCAATATTTGAGAAACCGTGCAAAGGCAAGATTTTTTTTGAAAGAAACTCCATTCTCGTTATAATTAGAAACAAACAGACCAAAACCATGGGCATTTCGGCACTGATGTCCAGACACAGCAACAGCCCAGCCAGCTTGTGTCAAAATGTTCTCGGGTTAACTTGGCTTCACAAAGCGTACATTCATACCCATTTGTTCTTGAAAGAAAGAGACCATAAATCATTTCTGGTGAAGTCAACGGTTTTCTTGGGGGAAAATAATTTTTAAAATGCTGCAGCCCTGGATGAGCAAACTGCTGCCTGTAGGACATTAATTTTATATTTATCTGATTTATGATGTGCCTCATCATCCAGATCTTTGCTACTCAGACATCACTTCACTTCACTTATATGCCATTCCATTATTACTCATCCTCCTACTAGCATCCTTGCTGTTAGAAGCAAGACTGCCTGAGCTACCTTCTAATATCTACAGCACTCTCAGTCAGGACCACCCCCCCCAGGTCAGCCCCTTTCCTTGCCATCTTCCCTTCCTGTTACACTAAAATAAAGTTACATCCAGAGTCGGCTAAATTCCAGTTGGTGGTCAAGCTTATTTCTCCGACCCCTGGTGAGTGCTGATCAGCTTTGCACCTAACGCACTTGGCTTCACCTCCCACTCTTTGCAGAACCCGCCCGATTTTCAATCCATTTATTTCAATGAAAGAAGGATCGGGGCGGCTTATAAAACAATGTGTGAACCATCCCAGGATTCTCAGTTTAATGAAAACAGAGGCCTTGAAATTAAGACACACAAAGGCAGTCAATATTTTTGATTGCAATCGCTTTGACTGCTATCTTAACTCAGACATTAATGCTTTTGTTAAAAAAGCAGACTAGGAAATTGCACATGAACGTATAAGCACCTGTACATCAACCTTCACACAGTGTAATTTTTACTATTCACTACTTGTTGTAAGGGTGTTGTAAACAAGTTTAGGAATATTTCAGTATTTAATTGCCAGTAACTATATTCTTCGTAGTAGAGTCCATAATTTGAGTACAGCAAAATTCATCCCCTACAATTTAAGTATATAGTCAGCAAATCACAGTGACAGATGACACTCAATTTTTACACTCCTCCTTCCAGCTTCTCTGTAACCGAGTCACTAGTTTGGTGACTTGGCAGAATAAATCCTCTCACCGTGCCAAATCTGTCCCCCCCACCCCAGTTCTCGCACAGCTCCTTTTACATATCCTCTGACAGATGCCTCTGCTAACTGCATGATGACAAGTCTCAGCAGCGAGAGCAGGGAAGTACAAGCTGGGAATATAGTAGTTAAGAGCTTTATTTGGACAGGCTAAAAGGCGCACAATCACCATGAAAAGCACTAAGTAGCAAGGCACATTTCTAAAGGACAACTACAGGAAACAGTGCCAATCTTACTCTGAAAAAAGTCCGTCACTTGTTAATGATTAAATATTGAACTGTTTTTCTTTTTGAATGTGTAACTTATTTGTAATGATTTGCTGCTTGACATCTGTAATTATTGCTCTTTAATTTTTTCTAATAAAGAGAGATTTATATCCATCCCCTCAAACTAGTCTCAATTTCCTGATAAGCAATTTCACTAGAATTAGATTAATATAAAACAGCACTGAAGTGCAGGCAATCTGCTTCTTTTCTTCCTTTATCTGCTATCTGCTTCATTTTTCCACGTATCGTCTCAATGCACAGAGCCAGATGTTTTCCTGATGCACTGGGTCCAAGTGCAGCAAGCAGTGAGCTCATTGAGGCCACGTACCACTATCCCAGCGCAGCATCCCAAGGTTGGCCTAATGAAACGTTTAGGGCTAAAATTAATGGCTGTGGAGGCTGCCCTGTCCTCTGCCGCAGCCATTTGCGGAAGCCCCCAGTGGAATTCAATGGCAACTGCCTGGCATGAGGGCTTCAATCCCTTTAAGGGTAGAGATCCTACCTCCAGCAGCTGCCTGCCAATCGGAGAGTCAGCAACTCTTCAGTCCCAGCAGCACCACCAGGAGCAGTGACCACTGTTGGGACTGCAGCAGACCACGACCAACAAATGTGGGTAGCTCTTGAATCAAGGCGGGTTTGAGGGGCTAACCGGGGCCAGAAAAGCAGGGGATGGATGTGGTAGTGAGGGCAGTGGCAGCAGGGTCGGCTCTTGCCATTGGGAGGGCAATCTGTGGGCCAGAGGGTGCCTGATCAGTAGGGGCTGTCTAGCAGGGAAATCATCAGCTTTTACTGGGCAGCAACCTCATGAGGTGTATGGGTCTCTCCCACCACTGTTAGAATACCAGCGGTGGTGGATGAGGCCCCTAAATGGTCCTTAATTGGACCCAGTAGTTGATTTAGCAGCATAAGACAATGTGATGGACTAGGTATCAGGCTACTTCATCTTAAAGATATATAGAGAGGTCCGCGAATGTATTGGACAATGTAACACTTAGCTTCTACGAAAGCCTAGCACATTGCTGCTGCTATCTGAAATACTGTTTTAGCAAGGATGTTTTCTAGCTCATTATCAGTATCATTCTGCCTGGAGCAGAGCAGGTGGGTCTCATTCTCTTCTACCTGCTCCATCACTGGGCATATTTGCGTGGTGAGGTACTGCTATGTGCAGCAGACCAGAAGGCCCTGGAAAAACAGCATTGCAAGACATTCATTAATCTGTCCAGGGGAACCATTTAGAAACCATCGCTAACCCTTGGCACTAAGCAACCCTGGCAGAAGGGATTAGCCTAAAATGAAGACACCACTGCCACCACCTCAAGGCTCTCTGTTTCTACAGATAATAGAACAGAACCACTGGTGGTTCAGGAAAGATTCTGTGTAGAGGCACAAGTGTCATACGGGGTCATTAATAATGGCCTGGGCTCTGGAGAATCTTACCAAGCAGATAAAGAAATTCAGCTCATTAAACTTGCCTGCTCACTCAGGTGGAAGTATAGCATCCTAGGACATGATTCGGAGACAAGAAGAAAATATTTTTGTGCCCTGACTAACATTTATCGACCAACATTAAGAAAAAGCAATAAACTGGTCAATCACCTCCTTGATATTGGTGGGACCTTGCTGTGTGTGAACTGGCTACCATGTTTACCTACAATACAATACTACATTTTAAAAACAAAAAGCTAAAAGCTACTGCGGATGCTGGAAATCCAAAACAAAAACAGAATTACCTGGAAAAACTCAGCAGGTCTGGCAGCATCGGTGGAGAAGAAATCAGTTGACGTTTCGAGTCCTCATGAGGGTCGTGAGGACTCGAAACGTCAACTGATTTCTTCTCCACCGATGCTGCCAGACCTGCTGAGTTTTTCCAGGTAATTCTGTTTTTGTTTTGTACTACATTTTAAAAGTTGTTCATCAGTGCTTTGGGGACAACCCCAGGAGATGAAAGGCGTTATATAAATGTAAATGCTTTCTGTGTTGCATATAAAATTGTGACAATATTTTGGTTAACCATTACTGCGGAAGTAATACAAACAACAAGTATGTGACCTACACCATTAGCAAAGGATAAGACAGGAACTTCTTACAGTAGCAACAAATGTGTTCCTGAATGCCTGGAATTAACATTCTATCAGTCCTGCCCATCTTAGCTGAATACCAAACCTGAAATCCTGGACGACGTCTCAACTTTCAGGTTAGTCATTCCTTTCCTTTCAGTAATAGCTGCAAAACTGGCTTTTCTACAACCCTAGTGAGGATGGCATTACAGAGCAGAATTGTGCAGGCATATGAATCCACAAGTCACAATTCACTTTACTTTTTGGATAGATTGACACATAAATTTCATTTTTAACAAAACACACTGTTCTGGTCTCACCATCACAGAAAATACAACAGTTTTAATGTTCAGGTAAAAGTTCATCGCTTGCTTTACTGTTATATGTGGTGATTTTTGGGTGATTAAGTTGCCATTAAACAAATTACCTCACCTTGTGATATTTATGATTTGTCTGCCCACAAACTCTAGTTTCCTAACAAATTCAGGTCACTAAATGGCCGGTTAAAGAGAGCGTAAAATAAAATCACACAATTTGGATTAAATTTCTTCTTTATCTATCCATCATTTTTTAAAAAATTCGTTCATGGGATGATAGGCAGAGGGAAATAGGGATAGAGAAAATGATGGAAATAGAGCAATGGACAGATATCGAGAAAAGGACCTAGCTAGAAATAGGGGAATGGATAGAAAGACAAAAATGGATAGAAAAACAAAAATTGTTAGGAATAAAAGAATTGAAAGATACAGAGTAGGAGAGCTGGCTAGTGACAGAGGAATTGATAGAAATAAAGAAATTGATAGAGGGAGGAAATGGGCATTGCTGGCTAGGCCAGCATTTATTGCCCATCCTTAACTGCCCTTGTTCAGAGGGCATTTAAGAGTCAACTACATTGCTGTCGGTCTGGAGTCACATGTAGGCCAGACCAGGTAAGGACGGCAGATTTCCTTCCCTAAAGGACATTAGTGAACCAGATGGGCTTTTACAACAATCGACAATGGTTTCACGGTCATCATCAGACTTTTAATTCCATATTTTTATTGAATTCAAATTTCACTATCTGCCATGGTGGGATTTGAACCCATGTCCCCAGAGCATTACCCTGAGTCTCTAGAACACCAGACCAGTAACAATACCACTCTACCACCGCCTTCCCCATAATTAAAGGAATAACTACTAGAAATTGTGCTCTTAAGTTTCAAAGCTATGCTTTATTGCAATATCGTAAATGGATGAACAGTTATGATGAAAAACAGGTATTCCATTTTTTGGTTAAATGGGAACTTACAGGCCCCTAGATAGTTAATTAGCCATAGTTCACAAAGAACCATCGGCATCTCTCATTATTGGTTACATAACTTGAGGGGCAGCACTCCACTTCAAACGTGGGGCAAGTTAAGGAGGCAGGCCTCCATGAATGACCACAGCTGGTACAGAGATTGAACATAGGCCATTGGTGTTATTTTACACCACACTCTCGCTAACCAAATGTCACACAAGCCCCAGTTTTTTTTTGTGCATGGGCTGAATCCAGTTGTTTAATTTTGGGGAATCGGTACACAGATTTGGCCTTCCGGGTTCAAAACTAAACAAGCTCCTGTGCAAAAACAAAAGCACCTTAAGTTACAGGAATAAATTTAGTAGATGAATACAACTCAGGGGCAGAAGGTGGGGGAACTCTAGTGAGATTTATGCTAACGAACCAGAGGGCCATTCATGTGGTGCTGGCTTCAGGTTATCTTAGGGCCGATACATGATGAATATCTGCAACCAGACCTGTAGATTTGCAAAACTGATGCTCGAACAGAAATACTTTCTGCACTTCCTAACTCAGTCAATGTAAAGGTTGTAATCTTTAACAAATCAGTGATAACATCATATACTGACAGAATTTTAATGCAACATTTGCAGGTATTCAAGTAGAGCTTCACCAAAAACAGGAACAGCATCTATAAGGATTAAGGGGTTCAAAACAGCAGAAGCCAGAACATGAAAGAAGAAAGCATACAACACCAGCTAATTAATAGGAGTCTTAACTGCTAAATAATCCAGATGTACATGTGGTATCTCTATTTCTGTGAAAGCTGCAGTTAAATGATAGGATCAGACACAGTTCATGTCCTCACACAACCAGCAAGTACCATCAATGTTTTGACAATGACAAAATCCTTCCCAGAGTAATTCAAGCATCACAAAGTCAGAACCTGACCAGTTAACAGATTTACACTGGTCCACCTGCAGTTATTCATCATGTAAAGGCTTTGATACATTCCAACCCCAACTCAGACCAATTCACACCTGCAACCCACCGCAGCCTATTTTAATTTGGATTCTCAGAGTATAAATTGACTCCACAATTAAACCCAGGTCCTTTATTTCAAATTTCACTTGGTTGTGATAGGATCCCTCGAGCAAAAAATAATTCATTTTGTATCAGTTATAATGTTAAAGTATTCTGGGAGCAGAGACTGATTTCAATGCTTTGAGCAATACAAGTATATTTTAAAATTATACATTTTGAATATTAGCTTTTGAATATTTCATGCATTCACATGAAATTCATCCATCTACTAATTTAACAGAAATTCCAACCCCATTAAAGGGCACATGTTAATTCCTCTGTTTAAAACAGCAGGCTTAGCAATTTCACACCAAAGTGTTAAAACATTTATACCATGCCCCAATACATGCAAAAAATTGGTTTAGATCAAATCATCAGTTTTTATGACCAAGGTATGATCATTCATTAAATCAGCCATAGTACATAGAATGAGAGGGATGAAGAGCATATTGCTGAAAAGAGAGACATGCTGCCAAAGTTTTCCATCTTGCACTCATCAGGACAAATGCAAGAATACCAAATTTCAAACGATCACAACAATTTATAATACGGAGAGAAAGGTACCGATTGGCTGGGAAGTCGACTTTAAATGGCCGAGGCATTGCCATGAAATAAGAAAAAAAAAGAGAACAAGCAGGAGGAGAAAGAAACATGACAGTCATCTAAAAACACTGCTGAAAGAGAGCAGCAAAGGTCTCTCTCCCTCTCTGGAAGCTAAAAGAGTATCTTCAACAAAGTGCAGACCTGAAAAAAGTCAACTCCAGAATTCTACAGGAAACCCAACTAACTTCAAACGGCCACAATATTCAACAATCTCTGCCTCATAGACAAGCAAAGGACATAATTGTATATTCTTAACTTTGTATTGGACTCTAACTTTCTTATTTTTGATATCTATCTGCATGTGTTGTCGCATCTTTATTATTTTTTTCTCTGGTTTAGTGACAAATAAACTTATTCTTTCTTTGACTCAAGAAAACCTGGTTTGATTGGCTCCTTATTAACAAATAAGTACATTTGGATCGGAAGAGGTATTTACAGGAAAAGGAAATTTTGTTGCAACCAATCGAGGCGGCTGAATAGAAAGGAAGCTAGCTCACTCCTCCTCAGCCAGTTGTAACAAAGTTTTGGAGTCTTTTTTTTCTCCGTGGCAATACCTCAACCAGAGTCAACTTCAGGGCCCTTTTCTCCTGTAGTACAAATTGTTGTGATAGTTCAAAACTTGGCATACTTGTGTTTGTCCTGATAAGTGCAAAATGAAAAGCTTCAGCAAGGTCTCTCTCTTTTCAGCAATATTCAAGTTCTGTACTATAAAGGCCTAGGATATATCTATATGCAAACCCTACTGAATAATATGTAGCTGAGCTAATTCCACTCTTTTCTAAATAGCAACGTGTTTTCTATTTATGTATTATATATTATGAGAAATATTACGCCAGAAAGCAAATGTCTAACAATTTGACATTACGTTTTTAATTTTTTTATTAATTCACAATTAGATCACAAAATGCATTGCAGTGCCCAAGATCAATTTTATTTAATGGTTTCATTAAATTAAAATGATTGTAAACATAAGATAAAAGAACTAAGAAACCAAAAATGTAAATCTCTTTAATGGACTTGCCAGACTTGTCAACCAGTCCAAACAACCTTCATGCACCCAGAATCCAAGCATTGCCCAAAACTCTGACTCTATCATTAGCAAATGCAACAATGGATTTCTCTTTTATTAGCTAAATGGGAAAGCTTCCCCACATGATGTGAGGCACAGGTACCCTTGGTCTCATCTCAAGGTACTCTGGTTCCTATTTATTAAGGCAAGTACAATGCCAGAACCATGTTTTGACATTCTCGTTTCTCACTGTAATTTTTGCACTAAGACTTTAAACTTCTGTAAGAAAATCCAAATCATCCTCATGACTTTTGGTTCAAATTAGAATGCCTGAGATTTGGAAACCACCAGGTGTTTTCAAAAAAATATATACAAAAATGATATTTTACAAGATCTTTACCATTTATCAAACATAAATGGCAGTAAGACATACAAAATTAGTCACGATCACATAGGGTCACTTAAAGAAATGTCAACTCAAAATACCTTTTTAGACAAATTGACCTTTGAAATATTCCAAAATTGAAATTAATTGAAATTGGAATAACCTCACTCAACTCTCAACTTTGACCCATTGAGTCACAATAATCCTTAACGCTCAATGCAATTTGGTTCCAGATTTATTTAACTGTGATGCCTTAAATCTGTGATTGTTATCCCCCCATCTCTGCTGGTTGGTGTATTCTATTGTAGCCATTGCATCTGACCAGAGCTTCCCAATTTAAAAAAGATGCAGGTGCATCTGCAAAAGTTATAAACAAATGGGAAACACAATAGTGTCAAATCAGCACATGCACTTTTTAAATTCTGCTTTATGCTGGTCTCAAATCTTTATCCTATTGCACTTGAGGTAGAGAATCTAAAAATAGACACAAACATAGAAAAGTAAATTCTGATGAACTTGAATTTCAAATATAATTTTGCTTGACATTTCTAACTCAGTTTTTTATAAAGGGTGAACAGATTAAAATGTCCACGTTTTCCTCTCAGCAAAGCCACATGGTATAGTAACAGCACTGTATTTCATGTGGGAAAAATACAGCCCAGAGGAACCAGCCTCAACAACCGAATGCAAGGATGCCACCACTTAAAGCAACCATGTTTAAGGTGTCTACTTTAAAACCTGTAGGAATGTGAATTGGGAAAGAGAATTGGTGGTGGGAGTTGGCGGGGGTGGGGGTTGAATCCAAAACATGCCAAGATAGAAGAAAGGGTCCAATATATTGATGGGTTTAATGAAAGAGAAACCTTAATGAGTTACGCACCAGCCAGTAAGCACAGCAATTACTGCCCGATATAAAACAGATCACTTAGGATAACTGGCAATTTTGAAATTCATATTAATGCAAATGGATAATGATCACTTTTCTGGCTGATATAATTGACTGATGAGCTTAAATGTGGGTGTTTACTTTGTGAAGACAGTACCAAAAACTGAGGAGGAACAGAAAGGCCATCACATGGACTCCTCATCCTGGCACCACACTCAACGCTGGTTCACAGCGATAGTGAAAACAAGTAAATGTAATTGAATATACTCGAAATATTACCATGCTTTCATAAAGAAAACTCTTCTTGTTGGAACCTGAACTATTTCTGTCCTCTTGTAAAGAACAGCAGAAACAGCCATGAGCATGCATTACTCAAGGCACAGTCTGCCAAGTCCCCCTACATAAAACACTTCACTTGCTCTCATATTCTACACTGCAACCCATCGTAATATAGTTCTTCTAAAAATAAATTGCTTCAGTAAATATGTATTTGCTTCTAATATGTGATCACCTTCTCAAGGAGGGCAATAGATGCTGGCCTAGCCAGTGATGCCTACATCCCATAAAAGAATAAATTTTTTAAAATTACTAAAAGAAGTCAATGAATAAGCAGAGCCATCCCTTCGGGGAGTGATGCATTGCACTTTTTATCTCTGTTCAATCATAGCACGTGGGTATCAATGGCAAGGTCAGCACTTATTATCCATCCCTAGTTGCCCTTGAGAAGGTGGTGGTGAGCCACCTTCTTGAACTGCTGCAGTCCATGTGGTGTAGGTACACCCACAGTGCTGTTAGGGAGGGAGTTCCTGGATTTTGACCCAGAAACATTGAAGGAACGGGGGTATGTTTCCAAGTCAGGATGGTGTGTGACTTGGAAGGGAACTTGCAGGTGGTGGTGTTCCCATGTATTTGATGTCTTTGTCCTTCTAGGTGGTGGAGATTGAGAGTTTGGAAGGTGCTATTGAAGAACTCTTGGCGGGTTGATGTAGATGCCATCTTGTAGATGGCACATCTTGCAGACATGGTACTCCGGTAGTGGGTGGAGTGCAGATCAACTAGGCTGGGTGGTGTCAAGCTTCTTGAGTGTTGCTGGAGCTGCACTCATCCAGGCAAGTGGAAAGTATTCCTGACTTGTGCCTTGTAGATGGTGGACAGGCTTTGGAGAGTCAGGGGTGAGTTACAACTGCAGAATTCCCAGCCTCTAACCTGCTCTTATAGCCACAGTATTTGTGGTTAGTCCTGTTAAGTTCCTAGTCAGTGGTAACTTCTAGGATATTGATGGTGGTGGATTCAGTGATGGAAATACTGTTGGAGGTTGTGGTTAGGCTCTCTCTTGTTGGAGATGGTCAATGCCTGGAATTTGTGTGACACAAAAGTAACTTGCCACTTCTGTCAGCCCCAGTCTGAACGCTGTTCACCTCTTGCTGCATGTTCAATCTTGAACGCTCTCAAAAGAAGTAATAGGACCTTTCAGAAACTATATGCAATGAAAATCTAAACAAGGAAAGCGCACATATGGACTTCCTTCAAGATTTACAAAGTATTTGAATTTTTGTTCTGAAAATGAAGTCTTACCTGCGATGAAAATTCTCTTTGGTAAACAACGTTCAACTTGTGTAATACATTTTGGCCATGCTTTTTTTCCTGCCCACTCCATAGACTTTGTTGATCCTTGAGCTGACACTCCCAAATAACTACACTTTTGTCACAGATAAGAGTCAGAGAGAAATATATTTAAGCATAATGTCAGAGAACATTATTGTCCTGACAGAACAGACACATCATAATAAAATATAACATGTTTATCAGCAAAAAGAAAAACATGATGACATAATTAAATCTCTGTTACTGGCCAAGCAATTTTTTTTATATATCTCAGGAGACACATTACAAAACAAAACTATGGTTTTTGGCATGACTACTGCACAAACTTAGTAAAAGCCTTCTCTGTAATGCAGATTATGCTTTCTTTTCCTTCCAACGAATTTTTCCTGTCCAATCAGTAACAAATTTGGGAATATTTCCCTCTATGCACTTAGTTCCCTTGCTTTATATGCATGCTGACTTTGTTCACTAATGTTAGCGAACAAAAGATAGATCCCAAACATCCTCTTTCTCTACTGATTTACGTCAGCACTCCAGTGTTCGACCATGATGCATCATTGCTTAATTGCCCTGTTGCCCATAACAGCCACTTCATTGCTGTGTCCAATCCTTTCCTTCAATTGAAACTTTCACCTGCCAAACAACTTCTGCTTTGATCAAATAGATGGCCTGGATTGTTTAAGGATGTAACAGTTCACCTACTACATCAGCAAATGCAAATGTCCAACAGGGAACTGAAGAGGATGCAGTGGAGACATGATGCTTATGCACTGACAATGCAAAAGTACTCTTAAACATGACAGCACAGATAATTCGAACATCATATTCTATATTTCTGAGACATTAAAAGAGTTTACTTATTGTCCCACAGTACACATCCTCTCAACTTGAGAGGTGTCTGGTCCATATAAAAAGTTACACAGAGCCTCCTTTTTATCCAGGGTTAGGTTATAACCTTATGTCATTCCACGGTTGAAAGACAGGTTCATGAGTGACAACCTCAGTGGCAGGGCCAGCAAATGATCTTCAAGACAAAACTGAAGAAAATAGAAACGCAAGCAGTGATGGCATCACTTTACTGCTAAGTAAGAAATGCCATCAGCTCAGGTTACAAATCAGAAGGGATTTTTGGCACTTGGCAATCTCATGTGGATCAGCTGATACATTAAACAGCCAATAGCAATCCACATAGCACTTTTGTCGGTTGTCAAAGATGTACATCTTTGTATCACTGGCAGCAGAGAAGGCCAAGGATGTAGAGAACAGCCCACAGTACATGCTGTATTATCTGTGTACAACTCACTAAATAAACACAAAAACAACAAACAGGTGCTATGGAACCAGACAAAGAGCAATAGCAGGTGGACATTTTTCATGAAAGCATAATCAGGCCTCTGGTTCAGAATTCGGATTGTGTGATGACCTTTGACCTGGAAGCAGTAGAGTAAGGAAAATTCATAATTTCTTTAAAATGTCTGTGAATGTGTAATTGATTTTTAAAAATGTTTAAAAAAGGACTTATAAGAGTTTGCATCAATTGTAAAGGGGTCAGTTGTAATTTTCTTGAATAATAAGAAATACTAGCCCATGTGACCTGGCGACCCTTAATCTGGAAGTGCCAACTTAACATAGAAAGCCTTGTAGCTAGCAGACATAAAGGAGAGCAGGGGGAGAACAGAGAAGGTGCTTTTACAAGGAGCTGTATGTGTAATACAGTTAAAAAGGACAGGAAGCTGAAGACAGGGTTAGGGAAAGAGATTTTGAATTGGACGATTCTATGGCTATGCTACAGTTTTGCCTGAGCTGACCAGACTTTTTAACGAGATTGATTAAAGGAGACAGATAGAGGAGTCTCTGGAGAATCTGTGCCATCAAGACTGCCGTGAACCTAGTTAAGGAGGTTCCACAAGAGTATGCCGCTTGTGTACTGGGTGTTTCCAGGAGACTTGGATGGAGTGGAGCTATGCAGGTGACTCGAGGACCAAATCCATCGAGTGAAAAAAGTGACAGTTCTGGAGGCCAAGTTGGAAAGACTAAGATTGCACATGGTGCCACATTTGTGTGGGGAATGATACAGTGTGTATAATCGCGAGAGATAGAATAGCAGATACAACAAAGACTGTGTCGTTTATAGTTTATACCGACCATTGTTTGTACCGACCATTGTTTGTACCAACCATAAGTTGCCTGTTAATTCACGTTTCATTTATGTGGATTCTGATTTATGTCAAAGTGAAAGCCACAAAAAGTGGAATTGTGTTGGTAATCACGTAGTAAATTTTGTATAAATACATTTAAGGGGAAGCTAGACAGGCATATGAGGGAGAAGGGAATAGAGGGTTATGATGGTAGATTTAGATGAGGAAGGATGTTGGAAGTTCAAGTCCAGCATAAACACCAGAGTGGACTGGTTAGGCCAAATGCTTTGTTTCTGTGTCCCAGGTAATCCTGTGCATCAATGGTAGACTGATACCTCTGCATCACCTACTTCCAAAGAAGCATTTTGTGCCCCCTGGTCAAATCATCCACTGACACTCACTATAGAGGCTCACACAACACCATCTGAAACCTCTCCATCTTTTTGAAACTAACGGCATGGCTCAGCTTACACCAGGTAACATGCTTGGTGTTCTCATTGTGGCTACATGAATTTTGCGTGAGTACTTTCTTTGAAGCATTCATTGAAAACATCCCTGCATAATTACAATGTGTGCCAATAGGATATTATGTGGTCATCACTTGCAAAATAATTTTGAACACGCATGTGAATACAACAAATGCAGATCTGTCTTTCCTCGAAGGAAAACTCAGGCAGCGGCTGTAGACATTTAGATCATGCAAGCAATCTGAATTAATAAACATCAGGCTTAATATTAATAAAAAACAGGCTGTGGGCTGGAACAGGTTGCAGCAAGTGCAATATGATAAAATATAGCAAAGACTGGAGGTCTGGAAAATAGGTTTGTTTCTGATAGATTGGTAACAACAGGAACAGTACAAAGCTGACAAGCGGATATCAGCTAGCATCAAAAGGAAAAATCTTCTCCTATTTCTGTTATGATATTCCATTTAATTGATGGACAAGAATGTAAACAAAGATATTACTGAACAGAAGTAGATTTACTGAACAGATTATATGAGTTGCTTGACATGAATCCACTTTACTTAATTCCTGTTGAGGTCCAAGGTCTGCTAAGTTTATATTACAACCAAGATGGTTCGTGACCACCGTGACTTTGCACAGTTCAAAGTCACATTTCAGAGCAATTGTGGCTTCAAGCTTACACTGAGCCACGAATTTCAAAATTTAAACTCCCTGGTCTAAAAAAAGGAATTTTTAGCTCCCTTTTAACATTTAGAATGCACTTGTTCAGTTTATGTTATTTTATGCCAGTTGAACAGGATTCATTCCACAATATATACTTCAATGGGAGGTGGAGTAGGAATGGGTCCACTTGCATGCAATTCCTTATTTTTTGACTCACCATCTTTCATGAATGTTTCCCTAACACAATGAGTGGTGCAGTAATGAGCGTCAGACTGCACCCAGAGGCAGCTGCCGCACTGCAATCAGCAATATGATTTCAAATAGTCGTTTGGCAGTACAGAACTTGAGTATTACTGCAAAAAGAGACATGTCTAAGTTTTTTGTCTTGTGCTCATCAGGACACTTACAAGAATACCAATAAAAGGCAGAAAACAACAATTTATACTGTATGTGAAGAGAGTGCTGATTGGTTGGCAAGGGGTATTGCCACGGAGAATGCACCATTGATGGTGACTGACAGTTAACTGCCAAGTATTGTTTGAAATTTAAACCAGGCAACTTGACCCTGATTAGTTAAGGCATTGTCCTAAAGAATGCGTCAGCAAATGGCTGTCTCTTTTTTGTTTAGCTGAAACAGATGCAATGTATGTACATATTCCTCCTGTTGTTTTTCCCCTTCTATTGGTATTCTTGCGAGTGTCCTGAGGAGTGCAAGAAAAAAAGCTTAGACATGTCTCTTTTTTCAACATGATTCCAGCCAGGATGAGAGAGAAATGTGAGGTGGGTGGCTGGGAAGCAGGGGTCGGCAGGGGGGGTGAAGAGGCATGGTAGGGAAGGGGTGAGAAGCAGACTGCTATAACTGATATTAATGCCAACCTTGACAAGCTGTTGGAGGCCACCACCTTTTGAACCATACCCAACATGAATCAAGGCATTTAGGAGAAATGGGGAGAAAAGTGAAGAAGGCTGAGGGAGCAGGGTCTTTGCCAAGATGGAAGATCCTCCTTGTACTTTTTGTAATTATGTGTTAATGAGGAATCTCAGCATAAATATTCCTTTCAAAAGCAGAAGGAGGAAGCTCTTGAATCCCAGAGTGTGGGAGAGTAGAATTAACAGCAGGTGCTGTCGTGAACTCAATGTCCTTCAGTAATCAGGGCACTGCAGCCACATCGATTAATAAAACCTCTGCTCACAACGAGGTCAGTAGCATCACTGAACCAGACACTCAATAATTTTTTAAAGTATTTGTTCATGGGATATGCACTTCGCTGGCTAGGCCAGCATTTATTGCCCACCCCCAATTACCCTTGAGATGGCATCGGTGGGCTGTCTTCTTGAACCACTGCAGTCTACATGATGTAGGTACACCCACAATGCTGTTAGGGAGGGAGAGAGTACCAGGATTTTGACCCAATGACAGTGAAGGAATGGCGATATGTTTCCAAGTCAGGATGGTGAGTGGCTTGGAGGTTGTGGTGTTCCCATGTGTCTGCTGCCCTTGTCCTTCTAGATGGTAGTGATCCTGGGTTTGGAAGGTCCTGAGAAGTGCTATATAAATACAGTGGCTTGGAGGGGAACTTCCAGCGGGTGGTGTTCCCATGTATCTGCTGCCCTCGTCCTTCTTGATGGTAGTGGTCCTGGGTTTGGAAGGTGCTGTCTAAGCAGCCTTGATGAGTTCCAGCAGTGCATCTTGTAGATGGTACACACTACTGCCACTGTGCATTGGTGGTGGGGATAGTGAATGTTTGTGGATGTGGTGCCAATAAAGCGGGCTACTTTGTCCTGGAAGGTGTCAAGCTTCTTGAGTGTTGTGGGAGCTGCACTCATCCAGGCAAGTGGAGAGTATTCCATCACACTCCTGACTTGTGCCTTGTAGATGGTGGACAGGCTTTGGGGAGTCAGGAGGTAAGTTACTCACCACAGGATTCCTAGCCTCTGACCTGCTCTTGTAGCCATAGTATTTATATGGCTCGTCCAGTTCAGTTTCTGGTCAATGGTAATCTCCAGGATGTTGATAGTGGGGGATTCAGTGATGTTAATGCCATTGAATGTCAAGGAGTGATGGTTAGATTCTCTCTTGTTAGAGATGATCATTGCCTGGCACTTGTGTAGTGTGAAAGTGTTCCCTGCCACTTGTCATCCGAAGCCTGGATATTGTCCAGATCTTGCTGCATTTGGACATGGAATGCTTCAGTATCTGAGGGGTCACAAATGGTGCTGAACATTGTGCAATAGCAAATATCCCCACTTCTGATCTTATATGATGGAAGGAAAGTCTTTTGTGAAGCAGCTGAAGATGGTTGGGCCTAGGACACTATCCTGAGGAATCCCTGTAGTGATGCCCTGGAGCTGAGATGACTGACCTCCAACAACCACAACCATCTTTCTTTGTCTTAGGTATGACTCCAACCAGCGGAGAGTTTTCCCCCTGATTCCCATTGACCCCAGCTTTGCTAGGGCTCCTTGATGCCACGCTCGGTCAAATGTGGCGTTGATGTCAAGAGCAATCACTCTCACCTCACCTCTTTAATTTAGCCCTTTCATGCATGTCTGGATCAAGGCTGTAATGAGTTCAGGAGCTGAGTGGTCCTAGTGGAACCCAAACTGAGCATCAGAGAGCAGGTTATTGCTGAGTAACTGCTGCTTGATACTGCTGTTGATGGCCCCTTCCATCACTTTACTGATGATCGAGAGTAGACTGATGGGGCAGTAATTGGCTGTGTTCAATTTGTCCTGCTTTTTGTGTACAGGACATACCTGGGCAATTTTCCACACTGTCGGGTAGGTGCCAGTGTTGTAGCTGTACTGGAACAGCTTGGCTAGGTGTGCGGCAAGTTCTGGAACACAAGTCTTCAGTACTATGCTCTGAAGAAGGGTCATACAGACTCAAAACGTTAACTCTGTTCCTCTCTCCACAGATACTGCTACACCTGTTGAGTTTTTCCAGCATTTCCTGTTTTTGTCTTCAGTACTACTGCCGGAATGTTGTCAGGGCCCATAGCTTTTGCAGTATCCAGTGCCTTCAGCTGTTTCTTGATATCACATGGAGTGAACTGAATTGGCTGAAGACTGGCATCTGTGATGCTGGGGACCACAGAAGGGGGCCAAATTGGATCATTCACTTGGCACTTCTGGCTGAAGATTGTTGCAAATGTTTCAGCCTTAACTTCTGTATTGATGTGCTGGGCTCCTCCATCATTGAGGATGGGGATATTTGTGGAGCCTCCTCCGCCAGTGAGTTGTTTAATTGTCCACCATTCACAACTGGATGTGGCAGGACTGCAGAGCTTAGATGTGATCTGTTGGTTGTGGAATCGCTCAGCTCTGTCTATCACCTGCTGCTTATGCTGTTTGGCACGCATGTAGTCCTGTGTTGTAGCTTCACCAGGTTGACACCTCATTTTTAGGTGTGGCTGGTGCTGTTTCTGGCATGCCCTCCTGCACTCTTCATTGAACCAATGTGGCTTGGTGATAATGGTAGAGTTGGGAATATGCCAGGCCATGAGGTTACAGATTGTGTTCGAGTACAATTCTGCTGCTGCTGATGGCCCACAGCGCCTCATGGATGCCCAATCTTGAGTTGCTAGATCTGTTTGAAATCTATTCCATTTAGCACGGTGGTTGTGCCACACAACACGATGAGGGGAACCTCAATGTGAAGGCGGGACGTCGTTTCCACAAGGACTGTGCGGTGGTCACTCCTACCGAGACTGTCATGGACAGATGCATCTGCAGCAGGCAGATTGGTGAGGACAAGGTCAAGTATGTTTTTCCCTCTTGTTGGTCCCCTCATCACCTGCTGCAGGCCTAGTCTAGCAGCAATGTCCTTTAGGACTCAGCCAGCTTGGTCTGTATTTGTGTTATGGAGTCACTCTTGGTGTTGGACATTGTAGCCCCCCAACCCAGAGTACATTCTGTGCCCTTGCCACCCTCAGTACTTCCTCCAATTATTTAAACAAACATAGTCAACAGATATAATGAGAGAATAATAAAGCAATGCTAAAATTCATCATTATCTGGAAAGTTTTGTTTTTAAACTGAACATTATTCATGGTAGAATTTCCTAACTAAAAATAGCAGTGCTCCTGGACCAGATTTACATTTTCCAAATGAAACGCACAGTAAATATGGGAATGAGGCAGAAAATATGCCACTAAATGTGAATTGAGGTATACGGACGAGGCACTTTACAGCTTGGATCCTTGACCTGTGCTCAGTTAGCTCAACTAAACCACCATACTTATAAAGGCATTATCTCAGAGTCAGGGAGAGTGGGGGAAAAAGGTCAGCATCCATCGCTAGTTAATGATTTCAGTTGGAAATTATGAATGTGTGTGCACGTTATAGGGAAAATATATGGGAAAGAAAACAGCTAATTGAGTTTTCTGTAGAGTTTGAACTCCTGATCATTGACGTTTTCAGGTGAAAATACACAATAATCACAGATGGAGGTCATGCGGCTGCTTAATACTAGGCCAAGGTACAAAGACACCAACTGGTTCAAAAATAAACGTTTTAGTGTAATTATAGATCAACACACATTCATTGCCCCCACCCCCCCGCCCCGCAATATACTTAGGGGAATACAGGTAAGAGTGTGAGCTGATCACAATCTGACACCACTAGCACTAGAAGCACTGGGATTAAGAGATCAGTTTTTGAATATAACATAGCAAGCAAAATGTCTGGAAGGTCTAACTTTTCCCATTTACATACTAACAGCAATGTTCCTGAGAACATAAAGAATGCAAACATTAATTATCTAGCGTCGATTATTCAGGGATTAGCAGATCCAAACTTGGATTGAATAGAACATTCAGAAACAAATCATTTCCTAGTCCAAAAGTACACAATCTCTCTGATAAAACTGGAGACTATATCTTGATGTCTTCCTGTAGTACATGATGGTATAATGGGGGCTAACTTCCTGGATACTCAGGTAATCTTTTATGCAGCAATTTGCTGTGTCTGCATCCCAAGAAGTTCCAAGCAGTCTTTTGCAAGGTGGGCTTTAAAGTGGTGAGAGTCATACAGTATTGTATGTTCAATTGGTTGCCCAGGTAACAGCTAAATGTCAGCTTGGCCCAGTGATAGCACCCTAAACCTGGAAGACAAAAGTTGTTGATTGAAGCCCCATTTGAGAAATGGGAGCACTTAATCCATGGTGACACTTCAGTGCAAGCCTGAGGGAGTGCTGCACTGTCAAAAAGGAAAAAAAGACATGTATTTATAAAGTGTCTTTCGAAACCTCAGGAAGACTCAAATGGCTTTACAGCCAACAAAATGCTTTTGAAATGTTGTCATAATATAGGTAATTTGGGACCTGATTTATGCACAGCAAGGTCCCACATACAACAATAACAAAATGACCCCCTGATACTCTGTTTTAGCGAAGTTGGTTGAGGGATAAATATTGATCAGGATACTAGGGGGGAGCTCCCCAGCTTTTCTTCAAATAGTGCCATGGGATATTGCACACTCACTTAAGAGAGGGAAGATGGGGTCCTTGGTTTAATGCCTCATCTAAAGGACAGCACCTCTGACTCCCTCAGTACCACACTGGATTACCTGCTCAAGACTCTGGAGTGGAACTTGAACCCATGAGTTGCTGACTCAGGTGTGAGCGTATTACTGATCAAGCCAAGACTCACTGGCTTTGCTGTTGAAATGCCACCTGTCGGATCAGGTGTTAAATCTAGACTCTGCCTTCCCTTTCGGGTGGAGGGAAAAGTTCACCTGGTAATCCTGGAAGAGCAGGAGAGTTCTCCAAATGTGCTGGCCAATAATTACCTCTCAATCAACATCACCAAAAACAGAGTTAACATTTCGAGTCCGTATGACCCTTCTTCAGAGCTATAGTCAAACGGACTCAAAACGTTAACTCTGTCTTTCTCTCCACAGACGCTGTCAGACCTACTGAGTTTTTCCAGCATTTTTTGTCTTTATTTCAGATTTCCAATATCCACAGTATTTTGCTTTTATCACCAAAGACAGATTGTTTGGTCACTTACCTCATTATTGTTTGTACAACCTTGCTGTATGCAAATAAGGTATGCTGCCTTTTCTACATAACATTGACCACATTTCAAAAGGACATTATGGTTTATGAAGTGCTTTGAGAAGTCCCGAGGTTGCTTTTATAGATGCAAGTCTTTCTTCCTCCTTTAATAGCTACACTTCATTCAAATTAATGGAAGTTCAGTCACAACTTTAAGACTGTCAGCTCAGTAAGAGTGACACTCAGCTAGAAAATCCAAATCAATAAGTTCCTAAACTCATTTATTTTACATGTAAACACTGTTCAAACATAACCTCAATGTTGAATGGGCAAGAGCTGTCACCATAATAGATCAATACTAGTTAGTTGCACCTGTACTGCAAACAGTTTTAAACAATTCTTGGAAACTAGGCTAGATTTACATCAGACTATGAATCGTTATGCCTTAGGGTGTTTCCTGCATTAAAAGGCGCTATACAAATGCAAGGTCTTGCTTTTGGTTGAAATGTGGGTTATGTGCGTGACACATGTAGGAGTTCCAACAAAGCAACTCACATGTCCACTCAGATGTTCTATTCTTGTAAAAAAAACAACATCCACAGCAAAGAACAAATGAAGCTTTGTACAGTGAAACCAAATAGAGTGGGATCGTTTGCTATAAATCTGACCCACAAAACAGACAAACTGTCCTCTAGATCGGTGAGGTGTTCCTCATTTTGAACCATACATAAACATTAAAAAAAAAGCGTTGACTGGGCTTCTAGTTTCTAAAATGCAGTGGCCCAATTCAGAACTGATATCCTAAAGTGAATTTCAGGCTTGCTGGGTGTATAGTTTGTCCTGTCGGTTAACGCTAAGATCTTACTTCGCTTCACACTGACAATTCTCCGAAGGGATGGCTTCACAGCCCATTCATCATTCTCAACTCGAGGGTCGTACAGCAGTTACTGAAGGCTGACCATAAATTGCACAATTCCAGTCATGACCCCACTTCTCTGGGGTGTGTTAACAGTCTGGCTGTCATCAGGAAAGTAAATGAATGCGGCCAAAATATCTCTGGCTAACAACTGGGCTCCACTTTTACCCTCACGTGTACTGTCTGCAGTTACAAAGCTCGGCCGCTTCAGATCTCAATTCTTTCTGCCACAAGCAACCACAAGTTGACTGTAAACCTTAAACAACTATAGTGCACAGTGAATAAATGCAAGGAGCCAGATTGCAGCCCATTCGGTGTCAATCACTGATTGAAAACCTCACTCACTCACCCTGATCCTCCTCATTGCAGCAACGATCTCCACTCTGCTGTTTGGTCTGGGTACATCCAATGTCCCGATGTACTGTTTTAACAAAACAAAAAGGGAGGGGGTGGGGGGTGGGAATAAATGAGGAAAATCTTTATAAAGAATTAAGAGCTCCTTCGACACCAAGTCACAAAGCGGCTGCTTCGAGTGAAGTGCTGACAAAGTTACAAACCTTCGCCTCGAAGCTGATCCCATGCTGGAAAGCCTCCTCGTTGTGCAAAGGAATCCGCAAGTCGTGTCCGTCATCCACTAAGTTGTATTTGGTTTTACTTGGCATGTTGGTTTAACAATTGTAACCAGAAAACAGACCGGGCAAAAGCAGAGAGCCCCGAGCTAGCCTTGTTACCTGGGGAGTCTTACATTAAAACCCTGGTACAACTTTATATATAATCTATATATATATCTATATATATGATGCACTGTATATTACAGATAAACTAACTAGGGACACTTTAGTGACTGTTCTTGGGGCGGTTGCAGCCAGTCCCAATGCCACACTATGTACTGAAAACAGGCTGGGAATCGCTGAGCTGCTTCAGATGCTGAGGCTTTGCTGTGGATCGCTCTCCACACACAGACACAGACACACAGACACAGAGAGAGAGGGAGCCCTGCCCTGCCCTGCCCGGCCCTGCCCGGCGCTGCGGTGCTCGCTGTGAGTGAGCGGCTGCCTGTGCTGCCCTTGGCCGGCAGCTAGCTCTCAGCTGCCGGGGCTGCTCCAGCCTCTGCTCGCCTTTTCCTCTCCCTCCAGCAGCGCCATATCGACACTTCCCAATCAGCCGACACACAAAAAAAAGCCCAAACTCCCTCCCATTGGCCGGCGCCGGGAATTCCGCCCGATTTTTATTGGCGTAAAGTTACATCACTGCGCTCCGTGTGGTTGGAGAACTCAACAAGCTTCCTGGACTACCCCCCGGGGAGAGGAGAGGAGAGGAGGGGAGAGAGCAGCAATAACACCGGGAGAGGAATCCGAATCTGCCGGCGCTGAAACTCCAATCCCAGTGTCTGGAATGAATGTGTCCGATTGTAGCAATAACCCGGCTGTTTGTTCGAGAGGGCGGTGTGTGTACATTACAGTGTCACCCCTGTGCACCCAACTCACATGTTACTGTACAGAGCCATCCCATTAAAACAAACTACCCACTCTTAATTGTCTTATATACATTCCTCCCAAACACCTTGCAAATAGCCTCAAGGCTCTACTAAACCGAGTAAATAGCGCCTTTCTGATATTGAGGATGGTATAATATTGTGAAAATCTAATTGGGCTCCAGTGATTGCTGGTGGCCATACAGCAGGGAGATGTCCCGATGAACGTGCTGGGATACTATCAGGGAGACGGCAGTGGTAGGATGAGATGTCGCTCAACATTGCCCCTGCTGGTTGCTGAGAGACGGGAGCATTTGTGTTTGGGGCCAGTCACAACCGACCCTCGCCATCAGAGGACATTGCATGCAGGAAATTCAATTTTCCTGGTTGCCAGGGAAACCTCTTCCTGCTGACCCTCGTGCACTGTTTATATATCTACATTTTTAAAGCATTTTTTCCAATAGCTTAAAGGCTAACTGGACCATGTAGTGTGAGTTCACCCATGCAGAAAAGGACCTAGGTTTGAAGCCTACGCTAAGTTAAGTGACCTGAGTCAGGTCAGTAATCGCCCTTGGCATACCCAGAGGCAGGAGACACTTCTGATTGGTGTCTAGTGACATCTGCTTGAAAGGGTAACTGAGTTGAGAAGCAACATCACACTAAAAAACACAGATTATCTGGTCATTTTTCTCATTGCTATTTGTGGAATGATGCTGTGCAGAAATTGACTGGGCACTTTACAGCAATGACTACACTTCAAAAGTATTTAATTAGCTGTAAAGGGCTGCAGGATGTCCTGGGGTTGTGAAAGGCACTATTAATAAATTAATACAAAAAGGAACAAAATCCAATGAAAACTGTGCTTAACCTTACAGATAGTGCGCCAACCTTAAATGTACACATAAATTATCGGAGGTATACACAAGTTACCTAGTTGGCATGTTGCAATAATAATCTGCTTTGTAAATCATTTGCAAATTCACAATAACTTTCTGGCTAGCTACATCAAAAAGATGAATCTAATTTAAGAAGGCAAGAATCTGAAACTAGATAGCATCTTTCACAACATTGTGACTGTGATGTCTGTCACTTTAAGATCAGTTCAACTGAGTAGGTGTCACGTGATCTGTTCAACCAATGTGTGGCTAGCGCAGGGGAATAAATTCTAGGGAGGGGTTCCTTCGGAAAAGATGGCTGTCTGAGGGGCTGGCTTTTACAAGCAGCCACGGAAGCTCTCGTGTAAATAAAGTTAATTTTGTTTGACTAAGAGTCTCCCAGAGTGTGTTTCTACAGTGACATCCCAAAGGGATCCATAAGCAATGATTTGCAGCTGAGGTGTAGTCACTATTGTTACATAGACAAACATGTCAGCAATGGCACGGCAAGAAGCTACAAATAGCAAAAGATAGAGATGACTAGTTTGTTTTTAACGATGCTTGGTTGAGCACCGAATGTGAGCCAAGACGCTGGAAGATCTCATGCCCTTTGTTTAAACAGTGCTACAGTATCTTTCTACTGTCCTTGTTTAACACCTATTTCCAAAGGAAGCACTGTCTTGGACCCACATTCAAGAGTGTTGCCTCTGAGCAAGTTGACACAATTTGGTCGAACTTATCAGAAAATGGACTGGAAACCCAAGTTGTAATTCAATTTTCCATGTACGCTGGTATATACCAAATGGCCCACAAGGCTCAGTTGGAACGTGAAATCTGATTTGTAATAGAATTGTTTTCATTAAATGGTAAACTAATGAAACTGGTGATTAATTACATTTAAATAAGTAACACAGAAACAGTAAAATGAATGTAACTATTTAAAATTGTCTCTAAATAAAATTTCACAGATCTGCATAGTCTCAAACCTGGAAAATATTGTCCAGACTTAATGGACCATTGCTTACTTGCATTTGTAGGGGAAAATCATGCACACATTAATTGGAAATTGAGTCAGGCACAACTCTGAATGGCACCCGAGAATGCATTCATATTTCCTCATTATACAATGGTTGCTAAACATTAAAATGGAATGCTCAAGTTAAATAACCAATGGGTTATTTTAAAATTATATCAATCGACTGATAGCTTATTAAAATTATAATTACATTTGACATAACTGCCTGGATTTTTCCTGTGCACTGTAAGAGTTTGCCCACCAGATTCCAGCTAGCCCTTGGTTGTGAATAATTGGTCTACGTTGGTCAGTATTCCACACAGGTGTATGATCGTAGGCATATACAGGTTCAATACTAAGGTTTCTGTTCTTTCCATGCACCCATATGCAAATGGAACGTTCCACTTAGGTTGTTATGGGCTGCACCCCTCCTCACAGTATCTGTTTAATTCATTGCTCACATTATCTGGTTAATCCACCAGTCAAACAGTTTAAATGAAAAGAAGAAAGAAACATATTTATGTACAGCCTTCAGGATTTTAAGGGATGTCTGGGTGATTTGAATTTTTAAAGAATGCTAATATTTAAATATTTTATATCATGGACCTCTAGGGCAGAATATTCACCTTGGTGAAGCTGTGCAAATGTATCTTCAAGCTCCCTGCTGAAATAAATAAAGTCTATGGGTAGGATTTTACATCCCATGGGTGGGCGTGCGCCTGATGTAAAATCACGCCCGATGACGTCAGACGAGCGTCCCGGCATCATCGTACACTCGCGCGATATTTCAGTTGGTGGACGCGTGCCTGAGTCGGCAGCGTGTCCACCGACAATTAAGAGGTCTATTAATCAAATAATTGAAAGCCATTTTTTGCTGCTCGCCCAACCTTACGGTTAGCGGGCGGGTGAGTCGGCCAGGCAGCATCTGGATTTTTTATGAAACCTCATCCATGGGCGGGATGAGATTTCCAGCAGTTATTGAAAAAAAAATTTATACATCATTTTGAATATGTCTCTGTTCATGTGACTGAGTCACATGCGGGGACATGTTTCTCTCATTTTGAAAATCTTTATTTTTGTATCCACAATTCTTCAGCTCCCTGAGGCAGCTCTGTGCCCTCAGGGACTTTTCAATGCGTTCTCCCCTGCGCATGCACAGACTTCCACGCTAATCCTCCTCCCGCCCCCACCCCAGCAGTGCTGAGCTCCTCAGCACTCCCTTCATGCTGGCTGGCTGTTAATTGGCCAGCCAGTGTGAAATTGCAGTCGGGAGCCAATTGCAGGCGGTGGACCATTTCCCGGCCGCTCCCGGTCTGCCTGCTGTGCCCACCCAACAACCGGAAAATCCTGCCCTATGCTGCAGTGCAGGAAAAGATGAAGCTAACCTTGGCACAATGTGACAGGTCGTGTGGACGGGAGAAGACTATTTGAGTTTCTTTACAAAAACCTTTAACTCACATTCAGAAATATATGAGTTGTTGTGAATAATACTGACAGCAAACTGTCAAAGGCATCATGTTCACATGCGGCTGTCACTACTTTTCTCTCAGTGCCTTAAGATATCTTTCTCAGCAGCAGCACGATTCGATGATTCTGACTTCAACAGGGTCACTCGGACATAGGATAGGCTGTACTTTTATGTGGCACAGGTCTTCATCTTTTGATAAATAGATTCAAATCAAAGCCCCAGTGTGCATCAAACAGCCCTCCTTTCTTTAATTATTTATAATAATATGTTCCTGTAGCAGCTTGCCTAATAGCTTCACAAAATAAATTACTTTAGAGTCACAGCCACTGTTTGGCGTCAGTTATAGCTCAGAAGGTGGTATCTTTGCCTCTTATTCAGAAGGTTATGGGTTCAAGCCCCCACTCTAGAGACTTGGGTACATAATCCCGGCTGACAGTCCAGTGTAGCACTTGTTATTCTAAAGCCCCGCCTGCCCTTTCAGTTGGATGTAAAAGATGTAGTAAGTTTTGAAGAAGAGCCGAGAAGTTCTCCCCAATCTCCTGCCCAATGTTTATTCCTCAATCAAATCACAAAAGCAGTTTATCTGGACATTTATCCCCTGGCTGTTTGTGTGATCTGAATGTGTGCAAATTGGCTGCTGCCTATATTACAACGATGACAACATTTCAAAAATTAAAGCGATGATTGAAAAGCGCCTTGTGATACACTGAGACTGTGAAAGGTACTAGTTAAATGTAAGTTAAGGCAAATAAGGCAGTCATTGCGCACCAGCAGCGTTGCAAGAATAGCAATGGCACGATTGATCAGTTAATCTACTCTTTTGGGTGGTATGGGGTGAGGAAGTATTGTTGTCTCAGATGCTGAGGACGATGTGGAAGGAGAAGGTCTTGAACAGGCACAGAATTGATAATAGCAAAAAACTGCAGATGCTGGAAATCCAAAACAAAAACAAAAATATCTGGAAAAACTCAGCAAGTCTGGCAGCATCTGTGGAGAGGAACACAGTTAACGTTTCGAGTCCGAATGACCCTTTAACAGAACTAAGTAAAAATGAGAGGTGAAATATAAGCTGGTTTAAGGGGGGGTGGGGGTTGAAGGGTCATTCAGACTCGAAACGTTAACTGTGTTCCTCTCCGCAGATGCTGCCAGACTTGCTGAGTTTTTCCAGGTATTTTTGTTTTTGTACAGGATTGATAATGTCCACCTGAAATCATGGAATAGGCAGACCATTCAGCTTCTCATTGTGAAGGGTGGTAACCTTAAAATGTGACATTTTTTAAATACCAAAGTGACTCAGCAACTTTGATTATGCACTTAAATTCTCATGTTTAGGTCAAACCCACAACTTTCTGACCCAGAATCAAGAATGCTGTTTAAGTTAAATCGTAAAGGAAAAATACCAGATAAACATCGATTGCTGTTTTCTCTTTATAAATTGTTCTGTCTTTGAGAACAATGTTTTCATTGCACAGATGTTTCACTGAGGTGACAACTAACAAAGATGATTTATGTCTTAACAGTTTTAAATGTGGCTGACAGCTGTGCGATTTTTCCTGTTTGTGTATTATCAAAAAAATCTGAGGGAAAAGGATTGCTATGGAAAAAATGAAATCACATCTGAAAGTGCAGAATATACTAGCTATTTCAGTCATTTGAAAACGCCACATATAATGAATGATACAATCAGTTGTGAATTGTGTTCTCTCACATCAGTTTAACCAATCTCCAGCTAGTTATTTTTGATTATATTTTAAAGTTACTTCTGAGGTCAGCAAATCATATTTAACATGTGCAGCCATTTAAAAGAAATATATTTTTAACTACAATGATTAACTGTCACTCCTCATAAATGACATTTGGAACATGCAGACTTTATAATGAACCATAAATGACAGCATGCATTAGAACTTAAATGCTACTGTACGTGATTTGAACTTTACACAATGTGCCAAGGAAGAGCAAATTGTGTACAAATCCCAACATAAATTAGCATTTACCTGGGTGGCATGTTGTACAGAACGCAGCTACCTGAGAATGTGTTACATAGATTAGAATAGCATATAATGCATTATTGCAGAGAGGAAAGCAAGAAGCTTCAGTGATCTATCAATGACATCAAGATGTTTTAGTTGCTGGATTTGCACTCCAGCAACTATCATGCTTCTTAACAACCTGAACCAGTAGATTGCCCATGGTGCTGTTTGCTGGTGGTTATTTCTCAGATACTTCCTGTGGCAAATTGGTACAAACAGACAAATCATGGTAGTTGTAGCCTCTTCAGAATCTTGAAATCAATCACAAGGCAACTAGAGCTGTCTAAAAACAAGAAATGCTGAGAAGGTCTGGCAGCATCTGTGGGGAGAGAAACAAGAGTTTAATGTTTCAGATATGTGACCTTTCATTAGAGCTCCTCCTTTTCAACTTGCATGGGCACAAAGGGCCAAATAGCCTCCTTCTGTGCCATAAATCTTTCTATGTTTCTATGTTAATGTCTGTAGTTGGATGGACACATGCTAAACTTGTGTAACCCACAGATTTTCCATGCTATTACTCACTAAGCCAGTTGCAATGCTCTTTATAAGGACTGGTGTGTGAATAAATTGCTGTAACAATGCGGCTGTGACCCTTTACGGATGGATACACCATTTAATTTCTGTTAATTAAACTCTGGGTGAGATCAAAGTTTAATTGTTGACAAAATTAATACCTAGGCTTTCTCTCCTTTTATTATTAAGTCCGTCATGCTCTGGATCTTCTCTCTCCTGCCTCATTTTAAATATCTTCCCTGGATTTTTCATAATCCACACGGCTGACTTTTCTGTATCATTTTCTTTTGTGCTCTGAAATCTGCAGTTTGATTCTTGAAGTGTGATGGAGATGTGAAACAGACAGGGAATGCATGCATGGTTTTTATTTTAAGGCATGCCCCTGTAGTACTGTGTTAGCTGTCACTCAGTTGGTTGCACTCAGGCCCCTGAGGTAGAAAGCTATTGGTTCAAGTCACACTCCAGGGTCTGGGTTTCATGTTTGGCATGCACACCAAGTGGACAGGCCCAGAAGCGGACATATAATCTGCTCCCAGGCGAGATCACATTTCCAAAGCGATTTCACGCTAGGTGGCCAATTAAGAGCCGCCCAGTGTGAAACATGTCTGCTCAATGGTTGGAAGTACCTGTGGGCGCAGGTACCCAATGGTGACCCGGCGGGGGATTTAAAAGCAGCAGAGGCAGCTCCCTGAAGGCTGCCAGCGGACGCTTTTCGTTTGACAAAACATTGTTTTTGAGCTGCAGTGGCATCTGCACCTGCTGAGCCTGCCAAGCTAGAGGACAAGTCCTGAGAGCACTTGATCACTCCCTCCCACACCCCCACCATCAACCCCAGTTCTCGGATGAGTGCCTGGGAATCCCTATGGAGGAAATCAGTGCCAGGCGGGGCATCCTCAACCCCAGGGATGGCAAGAGGAGGCCACCGCACCTGACCAAGAAAGCATGGGCAGAGGGGGCAGCCCAGATCAGCGGCCATCAAGTTGTGAAGCACGCATGGGTGCAGTGCCACAAAAGATTCAACGATCTGCTGCGCTTGGCAAGGGTGAGTACGGAGTTGGCATGGATCTGTGTGGGAAAGATGGCTGGGCCATCCCCGCATGGTGCTCAGGAGTGTAAGAGTCTGAGTGCCAACTGTCAATGACATCGACACCGGTCAAGGCGGTGAGTTCTGGCTGCTTGGCCTGATTGCTTTGTGGGTTGAGGGCCACGACTCGGACATGCCCTGTAAGGTGTTCCTCAGCTGGGGTTGGCCAGGCTGCAGTGGTGCTGCAGGCAGAGAGTAGAATAATCAATGCTCCTCTGTCCTTTCAGGAGAAGAGGAGCCATAACCACACCGAGAGGTCAAAGACCCCCCCCTAACCTGTTCAAATTGACAAGGAATGAGATGGGTGCGTTAGAGATGGACTGCGATGCCCAGCTCATTCCACTGGTCGTGGAGAGGCAGGGGTCTCTGACAAAGGTAAGAGTGCAGTGCACAGATGCGAGAGTGTTGGAGTGTGTAAACATTGTTGTGTTGTCCCATCTGTAATGGAAATCTCAAACCTGGAGCCCCCATTGATCATTGAAAGACGATGGCACCATGATGCAGATCCCCATTGTCTCACCAGGGTGCCTGGCATGCACAGTGACAGTGTGATGACTAATACTAATGACATGTCATTTTTCTCCCCTAGAATCACCATCCAGCCAATGGGCACAAGGCCCCAATGATGCCAGAGGACCAGTGGCCGTCAGATGCACCAGCATCCACCTGCCCTCTGCACCAAGCACCAGCGCTGATACCAGCACCTCGGTGGGCATTAGATCATCAGCTACAATGCTGGTGCACAGCAGTGAGGGCACTTCACACTCACTTGAGAGCAAGCGGAGGCAAAGAGTGCCCAGGGTGCCGGCAGCCAGAGGACTGCCAGGGACAAAGATGATGCTGAGTCAAAGGCAGATGATGAGCCTCTGGAGTCGTCCATTAGGTGGCAGATGCTGGATGTCCAGCGGGATGTGTGGGGAGATCTGGCGGAGATTCCTGAGGGTTTGCGTGCCATGGTGTCTCTCATGGAGGAGTCCGTGCGGAGCGTGAGCACTGCATTGACCCTCATCGCCAAGCGTGCTCCCTCCTCCATTGAGAGAGTGGTAACTCTGATGGACAGGCAGCTCCAGGAACAGAATCAGTGGTTCCTGGGGTTGTGCTCGGACCTGCTAGCCCTTGCTCAGGCAATGACCTCAGAAGGTCTGTGCCAGTGTGGGAGGTGAATGAGGCACCTAGTATCCCAGCTAGATTCCTGTCGGTCAATGGCGAGCAGGAAGGTCCAGACCGATCTGACTATGGTGCACGAACCACTTGTCATCTCTGCGGGCTCCTCTCAGGGTGCTCTGGATGACAGCAGCAGCTCCTTCACCCCTCTGCCAGTGACTGTGGCATCTGCTGAGGCCGTGATGACTGAGGAGTGCCCAGTCATGGCACTGGACTGTCCCTCCCAGGAGGAGTCAGCACAGGCTCCACTGGCCAGAGGATGACTGCCAAGGTCATCAAGGCCAACAGGATAGCACAGCCAGTAGGCTGTCCCCAATGCTGCTGCCAGTGAGGGGTGGGGTGGTGTCACCAAAACTCTGTTACTCGGTATCACTCACAAACGTAAGTTTAAGGCACCATAAGCACAAGAGGGACTGTTCATGGGTGATCTTCTGTTCATGGGTGATCTTCTGTTCTGCCATGTTTTGTTAATTTGTTTAACAATTAACACCTTATATTGTTATGTTCATTTTCTGTGAGTGCCAACATGATATAAATTTTGCTTTTGTGTTAATGGCCTGAGTATGCTTCACTTGTTTTGTAGGTACAGGGCACGCCAGTACCTCATGCTGGACATGAGTGGCTCAAAACTTTATTGCACAGGCACTGAGTAGACTTTGGGTTCAAAGGAATGGGTCATTTCAAACATTGGGTAAGGAGGTGGCATCCCTGGCATGAGGTAGAAGCAGATCTTTGGCAGCCTAGCTGAAGAAGCGTTGAATCAAGGCATCCCTGGTGTCCCTGCCTCCCTGAAGGTTCCAGAGGTCTTCCTCCACGCCCTCACCATGTTCTTCCCTGGGCTCCTCTTCTGATTCACCACTGAACTCATCACCTGTGGCCTCAAGATCCTCTTCCTCCAGTGGGACCCCCCTTGCCAGTGGCAGATTGTGGAGAGCGCAGCATGCAAGGATTATCAGAGACACACTCTCTGGAGGGTATTGTAATGCTCCCCCTGAACGGTTCAGGCATCTGAATCTCATCTTCAGCAAACCTATGGTTCTCTCTATCACCACCCTTGTGGAGGTATGACTCCTATTACCTCTGCTCTGCTTCTGTTCTTGGGTGCCAGAGAGGCATCATAAATGACTTTTTCAACGATAGCACTTGTCACCCAGGAGCCATCCATCCAGTTGAGCTGGAGTCATGAGCAGCCTGTGAGTGTCTAGGGATGTAACTGTCATGGGAGCTGCCTGGGTACCTTGCACAGACTTGCAGAATCTGCATCTTGTGGTCATAAACTATCTGACATTCATGGAGTGGAAGCCCTTCCTGTTGACGAAGGCACCTGGCTCACCCACTGGCGCCTCGATGGCCACATGTGTGCAGTCGATGACACCCTGGATGTGGGAGAACCTAGCAATCACAGCGGGGCCTCTGGTTCACTCAGCCTGGCTGGCCTCGTCCGTATGGTGAAGAATAAAGGTCATTACCCACCTAAACAGAGCTTCTGTTACCAGCTTAATGCAACTGTGGACAGCTGATTGGGAGACTCCACACCGATCCCCCACTGACCCCTGGAAAGAGCTGAAGGCGTAGAAGTTGAGGACCACTGTGACCTTCACAGCCACTGGCATGGGGTGTCCATCCACACAGTCGGAGCTGATCTCAGGCCCAATCTTCTGACAGATGGAGGTCACAGTCTCCCTGGAGAGATGGAGCCTCCTTCGGCATTGCACCTCAGACATATTGAGGTAGCTGCATCACCGCCTTTAAACCCTGGCAGCAGGATAGCAGTGTCTTCTGCCTTGGACTACCTGCAGCCCCTGTGTCTGCACCTCTCCTCCCACAGGTCACTCCCTTGGACACTGCCTACAGACACCCGGCCTCCTCTCCCTTCTGCCTCTCTCTTCCTCCCCAGAGGAGGTGTCACTAGTGGAGACCACAATCCCCATCACCAGAGAAAATGAAGGCTGTCCGGTGATCGGAAGGGTCCACATGGTATAAATCCCCCAGGGGCCTTGGAGACACTAATGAATCCTGAAATGAAGGCTAGCAATGCAAGGACTGAAGCTCAAAACAGAAATGAAGGTGTCAAGTTTCACTAAGCAACCAGTGGCAAACTATGTCCTAAACTCCTCACTATTCACAGCGGCAATGCTCCAGAGCCTTTTTATCCCGCCCTTAGATGACAATTCGTTAAAAACGGGCTGCCTGCCTGCCAGTTTTGCCAGTGCGATGAGCGCGAAATCGCATGGGCAACATGAAATCGAGTCCAATTGGCTTTTTAATGGCCTTAATAGGCTCTTTAATTGCTGATGGGCACGGTTCTGACTCCTGTGTGCACCTGCCAACCTCAATATTGCTCACATGTGCGATGACGTTGGGACACACGCCCGATGTCATCTCGTGTAATTTCATATGCTTTCAGGTTGGGTACACGCCTACCGTGGAATGTAAATTTCAGGCCCAGGACCTGAACACAAAAATCAAAGTTGCCATTCCAGTTGGAGAAGCCATCTTTTGGATGAGACACCATAATTACAATATGACACGTTTAGACTGACAGCTTCAGTTATAAACATGAATATAAGAGCTGAACTCCAGAGGTGAGGTGAGAGTGACTGCCCTTGACGTCAAGGCAGCATTTGACCAAGTGTGACATCAATGGGCCCTAGTAAAACTGGAGTCAATGGGAATCAGGAGGAAAACTCTCCGCTGGTTGGAGTCATATCTAGCACAAAGGAAGATGGTCATGGTTGTTGGAGGTCAATCATCTCAGTCCCAGGTCATTGCTGCAGGAGTTCCTGAGGGTAGTGTCCCAGGCCCAACCATCTTCAGCTGCTTTATCAATGACCACCCTTCCATCATAAGGTCAGAAGTGGGGATGTTCGTTAACTATTGCACAATGTTCAGCACCATTCGCAACTCCTCAGCTACTAAAGCAGTTATGTTCAAATGCAGCTAGGCCTGGACAATGTTCAGGCTTGGACTGGTATGTGATAAGTAACATTTGTGCCACACAAGCGTCAGGCAATGACCATCTCCAACAAGACAGAATCTAACAATCCACATTCAATGGCTTGGCTATCACTGTATCTGCCACTATCAATATCCTGGGGGTTACTATTGACCAGAAACTGAACTGGACTTGCCATATAAATACTGTGGCTACAAGAGCAGGTCAGAGGCTGAGAATTCTGCAGAGGGTAACTCACCTCCTGACTCCCCAAAGCCTGTCCACCATCTACAAAGCACAAGTCAAGAGTGTGATAGAATAATCTCCACTTTCCTGGATGAGTGCAACTCCAACAACACTCAAGAAGCTTGACACCATCCAGGACAAAACAGCCCGCTTGATTGGCACCATATCCACCACCTTCAAAATCCACTCCCTCCACCACCAATGCACAGTGGCAGCAGTGTGTACCATCTACAAGTTGCACTGCAGCAACTCACCAAGGTTCCTTTGACAGCACCTTCCAAGCCCATGACTCCTGCCTCCTAGAAAGACAAGGGCAGCAGATACATGGGAACACCACCACCTGCAAGTGCAAGTACCCCTCCAAGTCACACACCATCCTGGCTTGGAAATATCGCTGTTCCTTCACTGTCGCTGGGTCAAAATCCTTGAATTCCCTCCCTAACAGCACTGTGCGAGTACCTACACCATAGGGACTGCAGTGGTTCAAGAAGGCAGCTCACCACCACCTTCTCAAGGGCAACTAGGGATGGGCAATAAATGCTGGCCTAGCCAGTGACTCCCACCTCCCATGAAAAAAAGTTAACTGCAGGCTCTGTTTGCTGTGAATGTAAATGATCCCAGGGCGTTATTTTGAAGAAGAGCAAATTAGTTCTCCCCAGTGTCCTGGCCAATATTTATCTCTCAATCAACACCACACAAACAGATTAGCTGGTCATTATCACATTGCTGTTTGCGAGACCTTGCTGGGTGCAAATCAGCTGTTACATTACAACAGTGATTACACTCCAAAATCCTTCATTAGCAATAAAGTGCTTTGGGACATCCTGTGCATGTGAAAGGCACTATATATAATCACAAGTCTCTCCTCTTTCAGTGTACATGGGATATTAGGATCAATGTACTTATCAGGTGAAGTGGGGTTAGAAAGTTGAGCACACTTAAACCATGATGTGCTGATCTAATTCAATATTTATTTTAAACTTACACAGTATATTCATTCAGTTTTAATATATTCCTATTATAAATTCCTGTGTCCACATTTAGTGTGGAAACTGTCTAAACTTGTTACACTGTAATTATGGTGTCTTGGGCTCTGGTTCCTAATTTAGTTATGAAAATGAGGAACATTACATACAAGGCAATCAACTGAAATAATTTGCATACAATCAAATCAAAGGAGAAGAAATTGTGTAGGATTTTTAATTACAACTGAATGTGACAGATTGTGCGAGAGAGAGAATGTGAGATATGCATGCTAGATGTACTGTTTTTATCTATAGCCGTTACATTTCATCAAATTTGCCGTGGGTAGACAGTGGTATTGCGCTACTGCAGCACAATAAAGTTGGGATTTATTGTAGAGCACCTTTTGACAGGTAGTTTACTTTGCCCCAGTGTCCACTATTTGTGTGATAGACGTGTTAGTGACCGTCCGTGGGGAGCTCCCTCATCAAGGCCAATCCTGTCTGGCTGCAGCTGATGTCCACATACATGCACTTCTAATAAGCACTGGATACCAACCAGGAACCCTGGCTAATTTTCCCTTGCTTAACCTAAGGCATTAAGATTGGTTACAGCAACCTGACTATTATATTGACTAAGATGCTGGAAGGGCCTTGACAGGGTAGACACTAAGAAGTTGTTTCCCCTGGCTGGGGAATCTATAACACGGGGGCACAGTCTCAGGATAAGGAGTCTGTCATTTAGGACTGAGATGAGGAGAAATTTCTTCACTCAGAGGGTTGTGAATCTTTGGAATTCTCTATCCCAGAGGTTTGTGGATGCTCCATTGTTGAATATATTCAAGGATCTCAGAGAATCAAGGGATATGGGGATTGGGCAGGAAAGCGGAGTTGTGGTATATCAGTCATAATCGTATTGAATGGTGTTATCGAAATGAGTGGCTGAATGATCTGCGCTTTCTCCTATTTCTTATGTTCTTATGTTATATTCCTCACAGCTACCGTCACAGCCTGGAGAGTCACTGTGAGGCACTTCTCAAATTCTCGCTCAATAAGCCTATCTGTAAGAATTCTTTCTGATAACCTAAACAGGGCACAGATGTTCCAACAAGTCTTCGAACCAATAGAAACATCTTTCTTGAACAACAGTGCCCCCTTGTGCCTATTATCCTAACTACAAATTGTATCAATATGCTCATTTATATGACTACAAGTCAGCCTCCTGCGTTTATTCAATCAAAAGTACTCACAATTGAAGATTTAATTGTTTTCTATTAGATCATAATATGTGAAAATAAAATAAAACCTGGCGACACCTGAAGCTGATATAATATCACAGAATGGCCACAGCACAGAAGGAGGTAATTCAGCCCATCATGTTTGTGCTGGCTGTCAGCAAGAGCAATTCAGCTTGTTCCACCTCCCTGCCCTTTCCTGACAGCCATGCAATTTTTGTTTTCTTCAGGTGCTTATCCAATTGTTTTTTGAAAGCCATGATTGAATATACTGTCACCATAATCTCAGGAGGTGTATTCCAGATCCCAACCACTTGCTGTGCAATAATGTTTCTCCCCCCTATCTCTTTCCCCTCTCTGCATTTTGCACTATTACGATCCCAGTCTATATTAGGATAGTTCAAATCCCCTATTATTAATACTCAATAGCTTTTTGCCCCTCTCTGTAATTTCCTCGCAAATTTTGTTGCTCTAAATCTTTCCCACTAGTTGGTGACCTGTAGAATATTGTAATGATTTTCCTTTCCAATCCCCCTTTTGTCCAATAATTTATATAGGTTTTTCTTTTCCCACCTAAGTCCATTATTTTTAAATGTATTTCCATCCATTATTTTATCTCTACCTTTTAGCCTATTTCGATCCCTTCCCCCCACCCCACCCCCACTAGGGCTATCTGTACCTTGCTCGTCCTGCTTTCTACCCTTAATTAGCACATTCCTTAGATAATATCACCACCTTCAACACCTCTTTGTCCTTTTGTCTATGACATCTTTTGGTTATCTCCACCTATCACTGGCCCTCTATCCAGCTCTACCTGTCCCCCTTAAACCAGCTTATATTTCACCTCTCTTCTATTTTTCCTTAGTTCTGTTAAGTCATACGGACTCGAAACGTTAACTGTGTTCCTCTCCGCAGATGCTGTCAGACCTGCTGAGTTTTTCCAGGTATTTTTATTTTTGGTTTGTGATGATTCCTCTATTGAGACTTTGATTTTTGCAACACTGGAAATTTTTCAGATAGTACCTCTGTCGTGTTTAATGGGTTACAAGCTTTCCTGTTAGTTTATTTGTTGATATCTGAAACTATTTTAATGGCATTCCAGACTAAACATGGTGAATTGACCCAGGAAATCACTCATCAAGTTGGAGTCTGACCCCAAGACTATTTGCCAGTTAAAGCCACGACAAGCTAAAATGCTATATTCCATTCAAAATAATGTTCCTTCAATGATGTGTTCCTAGCCATGTGAATGCCCAAGCTTCATCATGACTCTTCACCACATTGACAAAGAAGTTGGAAGTCATGCCATGCTATTTGATTACCTACATCCATTGTGTCTTTTTGTGCTGTCTTTTGTGACAATATTGTACAGGAGTTGGAAAATCTGGGGCCTTAAATGTCAAATGTGCAGGTGGTCTCAGCATGTGCCCTGGTATATAACCACCCTTGAAACTGGTCTTAAATATACTAACGTGATCCAGAATTTCTACAACATAGATCACATTGCAAAGGTTGATCTTTGAGTCTAATAAGCTGCAAGGAGCAAGCGTAGACCTTCAAAAGGACATAGACAAGTTGGTGGAGTGGGCAGATAGGTGGCAGATGAAGTTCAATGTAGAGAAGTATGAGGTAATTAATTTTGTTAGGAAGACCATATAGAGGCAATATATAAGGGGGTACAACTCTAAAGGGCGTGCAGAAGCAGAGGGGCCTAGGTGTACATGTGTATAAGTCATTAAAGGTAACAGGACAGGTGGAGAAAGCAGTTAATAAAGCATACAGTATCCTGGGCTTTATTAATAGGGGCATACAAGAGCAAGGAGGTTATACTGAACTTGTAAAGGACACGAGCTAGGCCTCAGCAGGAGTTTTGTGTACATTTGTGGGTGTCACACTATAGGAAGGATGTGAATGTATTGGAGAGAAAGTGCAGAAGAAATTTACAAAAATGGTTCTAGGGATGAGAAACTTCAGTTATGAAGATAGATTGGAGAAGTTGGGACTGTTCTCCTTGAACAGGAGAAGGCTAAGAGGAGATTTGATAGAGGTGTTCAAAATCATGAGGGGGCTGGACAGAGTAGATAGGGAGAAACTATTCCTGCTCGTAAAAGGATCGAGAACAAGAGGGCACAGATTTAAAGTGATTTGCAAAAGAAGCAAACATGATGTGAGAAAAATCTTTTTCACGCAGTGAGTGGTTCGGGTCTGGAATGCACTGCCTGAAAATGTGGTGGGAGCAGGTTCAATCAAGGCATTCAAGAGGGCACTAGATGATTATTTGAATAGAAACAATTTGCAGGGTTAGGGGGAAAAGGCAGGAGAATGGCACTGAATCATAATACTCATTCTAAGAGCTGGAGCAGACACAATGGGCTGAATGGCCTCCTTCTGCACTGTAACAATTCTGTGATTTTGTGGTTCTGTCAGGTTGGCCCAGTGAAACCCTGACCACAGCATGCAGCTCACAATACCAAAACATTTGACAAAACTACAATACAAGCATCTATTCCCAGTTTGAATTACTGTTTTATGCACAGTCTTGTATCAACAATTATCCAAAATATAAATAACAAATGTATTTCATACTGCATTTCCTGTCTGGAGTTAAACAAAGTAGCTCCAATATCACCTCCATATGGCAAGAAGCATCTGTTGCCTTTTTTATTGCCTTATGAAGGCTTTTGCTTTGGTTTAAAATACAATGCAATGCACATTAGTCTTCAATGTGTAAACAATAAAGAATAAAATGTTACTTTAGCAATCGTTCTAGAGGTATTTCCAATTAAACATTTGAAGAACACTTGAATTTATTTCACTAAGATAAAAGCAAAATACTGTGGATACTGGAAATATGAAATAAAAACAGAAAGTGTTGGAAAAAGTCAGCAGGCCTGACAGCATTTGTCGAGAGAGAAACAGAGTTAACGTTTCAAGTCTGCATGAATCTTCTTTCGAATTTATTTGCTTGAATTTATTTTGTTGTGTTTCCAAAATGAATTGGAGTGCAATGATTTGCCATAATGAACCTCTAGTGCCAATATGTTCTTGCATGTTTTTACAGTCATTGGGTGTTTCAATTACAATCTATCTACTTTCAGAGTAATTCCAAAGCTGATTAGCAAGAAAGAAAAGACTTGCGTTTAAGTAGCAGCTTACATGACCTCAGGATGTCCCAAAGTGCTTTACAGCTAATAGTTTTACTTTTAAACTAGTTTGCTTCATGTCTGTTAACCAATCCTTTATCCATGCTAATATATCACCCCCAATCCATGAGGTCTTTTCTTGCCTGTTAACCTTTTGTGTGGCACCTTATTGAATGCCTTTTGGAAATCCAGGGATTAGTATCCTTCTACTGGTTCCCCTTTATCTACCATACTAGTTACTCGAAAAAATAATAAATTTGTCAAATGCTTTCCCTTTCGTAAAGCCATGTTGACTTTGTCTGATCATACTGTGATTTTCTAAGTGCACTGTTGAGTCTTCCTTAATATAAGATTCCAGCACTTTCCTGATGACTCATGTCAGGCTAACTGGCCTGTTGTTCCGTTTCCTTTCCCTCCTTTTTTAAACAGCGGAGTTACATTTGTAACTTCCAATCCACTGGGACCATTCCAGAAATTAGGAAATTTTGGAAAATCATATCTTTGCATCTCTCTCCTTTAGAACCCTAGGATGTAGGCCATCAGGTCTTGGGGATTTGTCAGATTTTAGTCTCTTAAGAATCTCCAGTACTTTTTCTCTGCTGATATTAATTACCTTAATTCCTCACTCTTAGCACCTATGTTGCTACGTATTTCTGGCATGTAATTGTGTCTTCTACCATTAAGACATAAAATATTTGTTCAATGTCTGCTATTTTCTTATTGCACACAATAATTTTCCTTTTCTCTGCTTCTGAGGGACCATACTATCCTTAACTTCCTGAGTCAGGTAGGGATAGATCTGTCTTGCTGAGTTTTTGATTATCCGCAGAATGTATTTTTGTTGAACATTTTGAATTGTTTCTTTAGAAGTTTCCCGCTGTTTATTTGCCATCATACCTTTTAGTGTGTTTACCCAATCAACCTTAGCCAGTTTTCCCCTCATACCTACGTAATTGGCTTTGTTTAATTCTATGGTTTTTCTTTGTAATTGGAATATGTCGCTTTCAAACTTAACATGGAACTCAATCACTCATTCCCAGTGGATCTTTTACTATGAGATTACTAATTAACCTTGCACAATAGTAAATCTAAAGTAGCTTTATCCCTAGTTGGTTCCATAATGTATTGCTCCAGAAAATTGTCACAAAAACATTCTACAAACTTATCTTCTAGATCATCCTTGACAATTTGATTTTCCCAGTCTACATAAAGATTAAAGTCCCCCACAATTATAACATTGCCTTTGTTGCACGCTCCAATAATTTCTTGGTTAATGCTCTGTCCAAACAGTATATCCACTGTTGTGACCTAAAAACTATCCTCATCAGTGTTTTCTGACTCTTGCTATTCCTAATCTCCATCCATACTGGTACCACTTCATCATCTTCTGAGTCAAGGTCCTTCCTTACTAATATCTTTATGTCGTTCTTAACTATCAGGGCTACCCATCTTCATTTGTCTTTTTGACTGTCTTTGCAAAATATTAACTAGTTTCCAAGCATCTGGAATGGAAAGGTCATCTCAGTAATGGTACCATGAAACTGTCATCGATTGTTGTTAAAAACCCATGTGGTTACTAATGTACTTTAGGGATGAAAATCTGCTGTCTTTACCTTGTTTGGTCTACATGAGACTTCAGAACCACATCAATATGGTTGACTCTTAACAACTTCTGAAGCCATTCAGTTGTATCAAACCGTGCGAACTGTGGGTGTACCTGCACCAGTTGGACTGCAGCAGTTCAAACAGGTGGCTCCTCGCCTCTCAAGGGCAATTAGGGATGGGCAACAAAAGCTGGCCTTGCTAGTGACGCCCATATCCCATGAAAGAATAAATTTAAAAAAATTATTTCCCAAACTTGATCACGATATATCTATGGTCTAAACTATTTATCTCCATTTGTGCCTCTAGTTCATCTACCTTATTGCAGATGCTTCGCGCATTCAGATAAAGAACCTCTAGTTTCATTTTTTTTTACTAATATTCCTTGCATGGACCTAACTTGCTGATGCACAATCACTTTTAAACTTTCTGTCCATTTCTGCTTGTCTTTATCCTCATCACCACACTGTTCTGTTGCCTTGGCTTTTCTCTTTGGATCCCGCAATATCCCTTCACCTTTACTCTCATCCCCACCTCTGTTAGCTTAAAGCCTTATCCACAGCCCTCGTTTTATGATTCAACAGGGCACTGGTCCGAGCCCAGTTTAAGTGGAGCCCATCCCAATGAAGCAGCTCTCTCTTTCCTGAGTACTGGTGCTAGAGACCCATGAATTGAAATCCTTTTATTCCACCCCACTCTTTGAGCCACAAGTTTAATTCTCTAATCTGCTTGACCCTTAGCCAACTAGCATTTGGCTCAGGTAACAATCCAGATGTGATATGCCTTTGAAATTCTGTGTTTTAATTTGGACCTTAACTCCTCAAATGCTCTCAGCAGAACATAATATCTAGTTCTCCCTATGTCATTGGCTCTTACGTAGACCACAATAACTAGATTATCCCCACCCCCCCCATCCAACTTTGCCTCCAGCAATGAGGACATGTCCTTATCTCGGTCTCCTGGCAGTGGCTGCAGAGAACAGTATCCACCCTCCTAGTTATACTGCCCCCTATCATTACCATATTCATTTTTGCTCCTTCCCATTTGAATGGCATTCAGCACCATGTGCCATGGTCAGTTTGTTCATCCACTCTGCAACCCTTCTCTTCATGCACACAAGTAGCAAGCACATCATACCTGTTGGTCAAAGTCAAGGGCTGAGGCTCCTCTATCACCACCTGCTGGATCCCCACACCCACCTGACTCACAGTCACACCCTCCTGTCCCTGACAATTGACCAACTCTAAAGTTCTGCCTAACCTAAGGGACGTGACTGCCTCCTGGAACAAAGTGTCCAGATAACTCTCCCTCTACCTGATGCTCCATAGTGTCTGCAATTCATACTCCAGCTCAGTGACTCTGAGCCGAAGTTGCTCATCTGGAGATACTGCAGTTATGGTTGTCTGGGAATTTCATTTCATTATTTGTTCTTCCATGGGATGTAGGCAAGACCAGCATTTATTGCACACCACTAATTGTCTTTGAGAAGGTTGTGGTGAACCACCTTCTTGAACCGCTGCAGCCCATGTGGTGTAGGTACATTCACAATGCTGTTAGGGTGGGAGTTCCAGCGACAGTGAAGAAATGGTGATATCAAGGGCGGCTTTACAATGAAACACACCATGTCATGGCACGGGGGGCCCCAAAATGAATGAGTTTCAAAACATTCCGTCCTTCTAATTCTTGGAACTAAACAGAATTTCCTCCTCCTGAGCCTGGCTCTGAGGTGTGGGCTAAAGAATGCAAGATCTCTGAGTGTCAAATTAAACCGAAATTGCAGGCTTTCCAGCGCAGCGATGACTGGCTGACTGACAGCTCTGCTGTTTGAAAAAAATGTGAGTGAAGCTATTCATCCAATGATAGGCTGATTCCTCCCTGTACTTGCTGCTGATAGGCTCACTCATGATGGTTTTGTAAAGAAAAATTGTAGAAAAAAATCTATCTAAATTGTCATGCCAACAAGGCATGAAGAAAAACAAATCTTAAAAATCTGTTTCTCTTCATCGTCTCTTCTTTAAATTCTGTTTTTCAAAATGGACAATTGCTGGACTGATAAATTGGCTGCAACTGGTCACTCTAAAGTCTGGCTCCAAAGTGACCTGCTTAAAACACAATGGGCTGAATTTTACACTCTTTGGGCGGGTGCGCACCTGACCCGATCGGGTGTAAAATCACGTGTGATGACGTTGGGCGAGCGTCCCTATGTCATCGTGCATTCTCGCGATCTTTCAGTCGGCAGCATGCCCATTAACAATTAAGAGGCCTATTAAGTTGCTAAGCTATTCAGCTATTAAGTTATTAAGACCCTTAAGCAATTAATTAACTTGTAATTTTTGGCTGCCTATTCAACTGTTTGGTTGGCTGGCTGGTGAATAGGCCTGGCTGCCTTTGCACTTTTTACAAAACCTCATCCACAGGCGGGATGAGGTTTCCAACGGTAAATTAAAAAAACAGGAAAAATTTTCAACTTCATTTTAAATATGTCCCTCTTCATGTGACTAAGTCACATGTGGGGACGCGTTTATATCATTTTTTAAATCTTTATTTTTGTTTCTCCAATTCTTCAGCTCCTGAGGCAGCTCTGTGCCCTCAGGGAGCTTTTAGTATGCGCTCGTGCCGCTAACCGGCCAGACAGCATGAATTTGCGGTGGGGGGCTGATCGTGGGCAGTGGAGCTTTTCCTGGCCACTCCTGAGCCCGCCCACCAGATGACCTCAGAATTCAGCCCAATGGGTTTTAGCAAGGGGGCCTTGTTAGCTGAATAGCTTCACCTGAAACTGGCCTTTCACATGACCAAGATTTGAGCTGTTTGAATTGCTTTAACTATACAGCTTTCAAATTCCATCTTTAGTCTCTGTTTTAACCTCTGAAGAGAAGCAGGACTGCACACAATAATTGCCTGCCTCTGACCACCATCTCTCTCCAAGACTGGTCTCCAGAAAGGATCCTGTTTTTTGCCTACGAAGTGGATTAATTCCCAAAAAACAAGAATGCTTTTCTGCATCTACAACTGCTTCAACCAAGTACCTAGGACAAGGACCCAGAATTTTGCCGCACAAAACCACCTGGACTCTACTCACCTGAATTTATGCCAGTACTTTTTTTGACTTCTTCAGAGGACTTATCTTTTATTTTTTGAATTATATAAATATATAGTGAATGGCAGTCTATGTCTCTTGTTGATTGGCGTATTTGCTCCTGCAGAGGCTTTTTGCCAATGAATCCTAATTGTGATGGATGAATCTTTAAAAAAGTAGTTGCTAGGCAATGTTTTTACTAGCTGTACAGGTCATTTACAGCACTTAATTAAAATTATCTAACAAAGGACTTGACTAATCAAAATGCATAGACACATAGTTTTCATTTCCTTATAGATCATAAAAGGGCCGTATATAATAAACTGTGAAAACATAAGTATATTCCCAGATTCCTGTAGTACCAGTTTTCTGCAGCAATTTGGCCTTGCTGCCTTGAAGTCCCCCATCCAGAGTACATTCTGTGCCCTTGCCACCCTCAGTGCTTCTTGCAAGTGGTGCTCAACATGGAGGAGCACTGATTCATCTGAGGAGAGGGGTGGGAGTGTGGTGGTAGGCGGTGACCAGCAGGAGGATTCCTTGCCTATGTTTGACTTGATGCCATGAGATATCATGGGGTCCGGAGTCAATGTTGAGGACTCCCAGGGCAACCTCCTCCCAATTGTATACCACTGTGCTGCCACCTCTGGCAGTTCTGTCCTGCTGGTATTAGAGGACATACCCAGGGATGGTGATGGTAGCATCTGGGACATTGTCTGTGAGGTACGATTAGTGAACATGACTATATCAGGTTGTTGCTTGACTAGTCTGTGGGACAGTGTTATGGATAATTTTCATCGTATTTTCTGGTTTATTGTAAAGTAGGTTTATGGGGGGTTGTGGTTTCCTGTCTGTGTGAGATTTAATTACGTTTCATACCAAGCAGAGTGCATGTTGAAGTTATCAAAAGATGTAAGGTGTAGAAGTGCCTTTAAGATGCTAAGTAGGCAAACATGGTTGGGGTTTAAGCATGTAAGGTGTGAAGGGAATTTGCATTTTTAGATAGATGAAGGCGGGTTTGAATTCCAAAGAGGTTAATAAGAACATTGGCAACATGAAAAGATTTATGTTACGAGGAAAGGGTAAGTTCCAAAGACACACGGAAACAATATAATTTACATATTAAAAGGAGAAAAAATTTTTTAAAGGAGAATGTGTGTCAGAAGAAGGCATTGTGAGATCCAACAGAAGTGTATGAAATAGCCTTAATGAAGCCTCCAGCATTTGTACATAAGCCTGCTGTCTACAGAAACTGAAGCTGGAGAAAGCCGTTTTGAATTCCACACTCCAGGGTGTTGTGTTAATTTTCTGGATCTGTTTAAAATCTAAAATCTTTTTGGACCATTGCCTCAAAGGGGGTGTAACTGGGAATCAGGTTAATTAGGGAGTTTTGGAGTTATTATAGTAGTGATTTGTAGTTCTATGTATGTGCTTGAAATCTTCTCTTTTGTTAATAAATATTTTAATTTAGTTTTTCAAAAAATCACTACATGTCTTGGTGGACTTATTATTTCTGAATTCAGTGCATGCATTTTGAAGTAAATACAAATTGTAAAGCTGTTGTGATAGCACGATCAAGTTTTCCTCGTGGATTTGATCTGCCTGGTACACATCATTTGCCGCATCATAACAGACATCTCTCCCAATTTTAGCACAAGGCCCCAGATATCAGTAAGGACTACAAAGCATTCCACAAATTCCCATGTGTTGCAGTCATGGTACACCACCATCCCTGCTATGGCTGCCTAACATTATTGATCTCATTAGTCAACCAGTTATTAATTTACAAAACTAAGCACCTTGTTCATCCTGCTTTCTACCCTTAATGTCACCTATTAGCACATTCCTTAGATAATATCACCAGCTTTAACACCTCTTTGTCCTTTTGTCTATGACATCTTTTGGCTATCTCTATCACTGGCCCTCTATCCAGCTCTACCTGTCCCACCCCACCTTAAACCAGCTTATATTTCACCTCTCTTCTAGTTTTCCTTAGTTCTGTTGAAGAGTCATACGGACTCGAAACGTTAACTGTTCCTCTCCGCAGATGCTATCAGACCTGCTGAGTTTTTCCAGGTATTTTTATTTTTGTTTTGGATTTCCAGCTTTTATCTTAATACCACATACAGTGTTTTATTTTTTCCAGAATCACTCTCCCAATCTTTTTAGTGCTTAACACCCAGGGAGTGGGACGAATGGTGAATGTTGTGGGATGAGATGGGGCTAAGTTCCTGGTATCAATAGTCTCAGTAAAATGCGTTTTCAGTAACTCTGAGCTTGAAGTGAGTGTAGCACATTTCCACAGTAACAGTGCAATGAAATGTCCCAGACATGGGTAAAAGGCGCTTATTACAACATCAACTGGCCAACATCTCAGTGAAAGGGAAGAGCCTGCAGCTCGCCCACATTCTTCGCGCGCTGCACGGGAGCGCGCCTCTTCACCACGCGCGTTCCAGGTTTTACTGTAACTTTCCCCGGGCGCTGTTCTCGTGCTCAGAAGGCTGCTGTCAATCAATCAATCATCCCCGGGCCGGAGCTGTCAATCAATCAATCATCCCCGGGCCCGAGCTGTCAATCAATCATCCCCGGGCCGGAGCTGTCAATCAATCAATCATCCCCGGGCCGGAGCTGTCAATCAATCAATCATCCCCGGGCCCGAGCTGTCAATCAATCAATCATCCCCGGGCCCGAGCTGTCAATCAATCATCCCCGGGCCGGAGCTGTCAATCAATCAATCATCCCCGGGCCCGAGCTGTCAATCAATCAATCATCCCCGGGCCGGAGCTGTCAATCAATCAATCATCCCCGGGCCCGAGCTGTCAATCAATCATCCCCGGGCCCGAGCTGTCAATCAATCATCCCCGGGCCGGAGCTGTCAATCAATCAATCATCCCCGGGCCGGAGCTGTCAATCAATCAATCATCCCCGGGCCCGAGCTGTCAATCAATCAATCATCCCCGGGCCGGAGCTGTCAATCAATCAATCATCCCCGGGCCCGAGCTGTCAATCAATCATCCCCGGGCCCGAGCTGTCAATCAATCATCCCCGGGCCCGAGCTGTCAATCAATCATCCCCGGGCCCGAGCTGTCAATCAATCATCCCCGGGCCCGAGCTGTCAATCAATCATCCCCGGGCCCGAGCTGTCAATCAATCATCCCCGGGCCGGAGCTGTCAATCAATCATCCCCGGGCCCGAGCTGTCAATCAGAAGCCCTGGTGCCTGCCCCTGGGAGGAGGAGCCACTTTCCTGCAGTGATCACACTGAAGGGTTTGTTCCCCACGAATGGTTCGGGGGTTGTGGGTATTTGATGTGTTTGGTTTTGCTTTCGGTAACTATTACCCTCTGGCGAGCTGGGATAGTTTTAGCGGTGGTTTGTGCGGGTTTGCCTGCAGTGTCCTGGGGCGCAGGGAGCAGCCAGGAAGCTCTTTGTGCTGCTCCCAGTGTGGTGGGTGCCATTGCTTTGCAGAACGATAAGACTTTCCAACTCAGGCTCAGTTCTCAGATTCATCAGGACTCTTTTTTAAACATACAAAGACTTAAGCCTACATATTGATAAATACTCAGCTGCAAGTCAGGCAGTATCTGTGAGAGAGAAGCAGAGTTAGTGTCTTAGCACAATGCCCAAAAACTTTAACCATTTACTTTATTTTCAGATTTCCTGCACTGCTGAACTTTGCTTTTGACTATGGTACTTAGTGTATTGGCCTGAATAAAGTAGATGGAGGAGTTGAGATGGGCCAGACCTTCTGAAGACTAAGAACAGAACCTTCAGGATTTGCTTGAATCTTTGAGCTGGATTTCTCAGTTAGCGGCAATTTGACTTTGAAGGAATTAAGCTGCCTACAAAAATCCAGCAACCTTGTGGTCTGGATTTCCCCTTTCGCAACCTCTCACTGAATCCAGGACCAAGCCAAGGGAATTGCCAGGCACCCAGCAACAGTGATGTCGTCAAACAAGGTAAGCAGCCAATCACATTGAAGAATTCTAACACGGTAAAGCAGGTAGTAAAATGCACCAATAGTCCTTCACTTCTTAATTATCATTTCCCATAAAGTAAAATAAATGACTTGAACATACACATGAGATTAAGGTGGAAGATGAAATATCTTAAACAAACTGTAAAAAGTTAATTGAAAAAATGGATATTTTTATTACAATGGAAATCTGACATTCCATAAATATAAAATTAAAATTTTCAGGGACAGTGAGGCAGTTCATTAGTAACTATGAACTTAATATGCTGTTAAACCAAGTTAGAACTCATTCAACATGGTGTAACATTTTCAAAGGTTTTTACAGTCAGACTAATAGCGTAAAAGTGCAAGTTCTCATTTGTTTCATGAGTTTTACCTGATTACAGTCTTTGTAGAGTTCAACAGTGCTCCCCCTGAGAAAATGTAAAGTCACTGCCAGCAACTGCTGAATTCCTGTCTTTAGCTGGGCATGTGCAGACTGCAATCAGCTTCAGCGGAGTATTGACGGTGGACAGTGACAGTTTCACCGTCATGTCTAACACATAACCCAGGGCTTTATTTTCAAAGTTTTTCCTAATGTTGGAAAGTCAAGTCAGGGAAATAACTCATAGTCCACACTTGTGTCACCATCGGTTATCTGCCAAATAGCTGGGCTGGAAGTGCTGGGAAAATATTCCATGAAGTGATGACAAGAGCCCGGGTGCCAGATGGTTCTGGGATTGTAGCTTGTAGATGGGAAATAAATGTCTTTATAATTGCGTAATCAGATCATGAATCCCTCATGATAGCTATGAGAGGGACCGTATATCAGAGGTCATCAGTCTTTTGGAAATTCAAAAAAATAGAATTAGTACAACTAACAACGTTTGGAGGTTTCTCTGGTGAGTTGGGTGTGTGATGTGTTGAAACCCTTCACTGAGCTTTCCCAGATAGAATGATGTGGAAAGGCTGTACCAGTACCAGCGAGGGTACTCTTAAGGCACAGAGGCAAAAGAACATTCTTATTACAGACAACAAATATTGCAGATCCTGGAAATCTGGAATAAAAAAAACACAAAATGCTCAGTGAGTCAGGCAACGCCTTTCGAGCGAGAAGCAGAGTTAACATTTCAGAATGGCCTGGTGAAAAGTTCCCGGCCTGAAATGTTAAATCTTAAGGCAGAGTTGAGGTAGCTTCACTTGGCAGCTCCCTCCCCCTGAGGTGCTCACTCCTGATAATGGGCCCTCCTATGAGAAGGAATCCCATTCCTTCCTTCCATAAGTTATTATTTTGCTGTCCTGTGTCCAACAGTGCCAATCAACACTCATTGGAATGTGAAATAGCATGGGGGCTGCTGGAGTCGGCGGGAATGTGTTCCCCACCAACTCTTTGGATAGTGGGGGCCATGTCCTGCCATCCTGGAAATTCTGGCCCAAGTTTGGAAATAGTAGCAGAGAAGATGAGGTAAATTCAGGTTTAATGTTGGATTATACCAAGTCAAGAGGTAGATGTGTTTAGGGGTGGATGATACAAAGCTTTAAAATCTTGTGGACTGTAGGAAAGCTGAAGGAGATAGGGTTTCCACAATATTCCACAAACATTTAGAAAAGATTAACTTTGAGCAAAGGAATTTTGTGTTCAATCTTGATTTCAATACAGTGAAGATACAGAGCGAAGCAAATATGTAGGATGGTGTACTGGAGAAAAACGGGGTTCACTATGGCAATAACTAGTAGCATTGATAAAATTGAGCACGGATATAACAGGGTGGCAGAGGGTGCAAAAGGCAGGAAGGTTGTACTGTAGGTTCTCAGGTTATTTGTCCGCTGTTCAGAATAATAATGATGAGAAGTTATATAGCAGAGTAGGCGAAGCAAAAGGAAACTGGTATTTCTACTACTGAGGGCACTAACTTGGCAAAACAGTATAGAAAACCATTTGAAGAAATCAAAGCTCGTCATTTCTGACTAGGTGCAACAATGTAGCAGTTATTGAATGGTTAGATGAATGTGCTTAGTATACAGTGATCGTTATCTTTTTATATCATTAAGAACTTTGCATGTCCCTTATAAAGGTTCACATGATGTGGCGCACAGAGATTATATTGGACAAAGTAAGAAAAATCCTGCAGCAGAAAGGGTATACAGATATTGAATGCATCGGCCAAGGTGGATTCAGTATTGTATATAAGGTAGGTGAAGTTATTTTGTTTGTAGCTATAGCCCTTGTTTTGTTACAATTTCTGTTGCAACCATTTTAAATGGCAGGAGGGTTTGTACCCGGAGAACACTGATTTGAGATAATTAGCAAATGAAACAGGGGCAAAGATGAGCAGCGTTTGTTTTATGCATTTGTTTTACTGTCTGAATGGATGATGGAAGCAGATTTAATAGTAACTTTCAAAAGGGAGTTGAATAAATGCTTGCACGGTTATGGGGAAAGAGTGCGACAGATTGGATAGCTGGCACAGGCACAATGGGCTGAATGGCCTCCTTTTGTGCTACATGATTTCAGAGTAATCACAGAAACAAATCTGATATAAAAGTTACTGCTGAATGAGCATAAAGATAAACATGGACGGTGCTGTATTATAAATGGACATCGCAAACTGGGGGTAAGATTTTAATTCACTCAAAGCCCATTCACTTACACAGAGTTAAGGTCTACATCTTCAGTTTTATACATATCAAAATGGTGCAAATATAAAAATGTGTGTATGTATCTGTGTCACTGTCACTATACTGTAAATGCAGCCTAAGGTCAGGCTCGGGGCCTGAGCTGGTGCCAGAGCAGAGTAAGACACTCTGGAAAGAGAGTCTCAATGCACTTAGCTGCAGAGTCAGAATGGATCTTTACACTATGCAGCTTTAGCGCTAGTGTGATGTTACATAGAACTACAGACATATTACAGCACAGAAATAGAACACTCAGCCCAAGCGGTCACACCAGTGTTTATGCTCCCCCTGAATCTCCTACAATCCTGCACATCTCACCCTATTAGCCTAACCTTCTATTCCTTTCTCTTTCATGTACTTATCTAGATTCTCCTTAAATACATCTAGGAAACTGCTCTGCACCCACACTAAACTTGCTTTCAAAATGTGCCTATGTTGGGCAGGATTTTGCCCTCGGCGGGGTTGCTCGGCGGGGGCGGGGGTGCTCGGCGGGGGCGGGGTCGCTCGGCGGGGGCACTCGGCGGGGGGCGCTCGGCGGGGGCGGGGTCGCTCAGCGGGGGCGGGGGCACTCGGCGGGGGGGCGCTCGGCGGGGGCGCTCGGCGGGGGTGGAAGGGAAGCTGACTGTTGCCCATAATCTGCTCCACACTGCGATTTTACGCGGGTGGGCCAGTTAAGGACCACCCAGCATGGAGTGTGAGTGTCAGCGCTGGGCGCCGCCTGTGCGGGCGGGGGGAGGAGGCCGAGTGGGCCTGTCATGGGCCATGCGTGAGAAAGATCACTTCAATCTCCGAGACATGGAGCTGCCTTAGGGAGCTGAAGCGCTGTTTAAAAAGATAATAAAAGAAATTAAAAATATCATAAAACATGTCCCCGCATGTGACTCTGTCACATGAACAGGGATATGTTTTTAATTCAAGTGTTAAATTTTTATTCTATTTTTATTTGCTTCAGGAAACCTCATCCCGCCCGTGGATGAGTTTTGCTAAAAAATATAAAGGCCTCTTGGCCTTTGCGCCTGCCTGCTAACCGTTAGGTTGAACGGGCAAGTGAAAAATTCAGTACAACTGTTAACTTAATGGCCTTTATAGGCCTTTTAATTGTCGGCGGGTGCGCTTCCGGCTCCGGTACCCACCCACCGATCTAACTATCTCCGAGTACGCTGATGTCGGCATGCTCGGGCGATGTCAACGCGCTTTATTTCACCCTCCGCTGTGTCTGGCGCGCACCCGCATGCCAAGTGTAATTTTCTGCCCATGTAGATACTGCCCAAGGCTCCTACATATTGTTTGGGTTCAATGTTCTGCTTGACCCTCTTGAACAGCTTGGTGGCTTTATTTTTTCTTCTGTGGTTTTTATTCTTAATAATTGTTGCTTAAAATGAGAATTGGTAAAATTCTGAAAATCATTCTGACCCTGTAAGATGTGATTAAAAACAGTACGAATCCTCAACTACTTAAATGATGTTTCCTGCTCGAATAACAGGTGGTACTTCAGAGAAGGACACTTCAGCTGACCTCTCGGTCACTTGAGGCTCGGTTAATGCAATTTTCAGCTGGGCCTGTAAGTCCTGGAGGCTGCTTAAATATGACAATTCGAATTCTACAGCAGGATCCCCGTTTGCTATGTTCCGGTGCAGTGTGTGAAGCGTGGTTTGTGCACACTCAGGCCATTTATGGACACAGCTCAACCAGCTGTTCTGTTTGGCATCCACAGCCCACCAGCTACATTGAATGACATTCTGAGTGGGGAAACTGGGCGGCCAGAAGTTGTGCTTCATATTGAAGCCATTGACGTAAGTAGGAAAAGGGTTGAGGTTTTCCAGGCAGACCTTCGAACTAAAGAAGAGTTCCTCACAGGCGGTAATCAGGGAGACCTCTGAGTGCATGTTCACAAATTTTGACGGTGGTAGGGTGTGCAGCTAAGGCTTTTAAGAAAGCTCATGGAATGCATGGCCTTTGCAAGTAGGGTCTTTGAATACAAAAATAAGGAAGTCAGGCTAAACCTTTACAAATCACTGTTTAGGCCTCAGCTGGAGTTTTGTGTTCAGTTCTGGGCCCACACTTTAAGAAGATGGCAAGGCCTTGAAGAGGGTACAGAAGAGGTTTACTGGAAAGATACCAGGGTACAGGGCTTGACTTCACTTATGTGGTGAGATTGGAGAAGCTGGGATTGACCTCATTCACAGCAGCGAATGTTAAGGGGAGACCGAATAGAGGTGTTCAAAATTCTGAGGGAATCTGATTGAACAAGTAGGGAGAAATGGTTTCCTCTGACAGCGGGTCAGTAAGCAAAGGCTTTAAATGATTGGCAAAAGAACCAGAAGGGTAATGAGCAGAATTTTATTTTCACACAGAGGGTTGTGATTACCTGGAACATTTGGCCTGTAGAGGAATGGAATAGGATTCCATAGGAACTTCAAAAGGCAATTACACTTGAGGAAGAAGAACGTTTAGGGCTATGGGGAACATACTGGGCTGTGGGACTAAGCTGGACAGCTCTTTGAAAGAGCTGGCATAGGCATGATAGCCTGAATGACCTCCTGTGCTATTAGAATCTGAGATTTAAAAGAGGCTTGAACCTGGAAATGGTTCAGTCTTCCTGGGTTGCTCATTCTGCCAGTTTCGCTGCCACTTTGGGTGGAAGTTGAAACACCCGCCCCCTTGATTTTGTTTTAAGTTTTAGTAATAACAATGAAGAAAGTTGCGCATTCTTTTTCTGTTTTTCTGACCCCAGTTTTTCTCCCTGTTCCCTCTGGTTCACAGGTAGTTGCGTACAAACAATAAGAACCTGCTGCTCCTGAACTTTTTATACCATTCACAACTTGATCAATACGTTTGGCACTCTTCACCAACATTTCTGACTCCCAATGTGTCTAGGACCTGTAAGGCTCACAGGATTTCCCAATAATTAACAGAAAATTCTCAAAACGTTTGCATCAATGAGCTTCAAAATGCCAATGCTTCAATGTGACCATTATTACAAATCACATAAAGGGAGTGGCTTTGTTTTTGCATCTGCACAACAGCCACAAAAATAGACCCCAAGCTGACTAAATCTATGGTGCAAAATTAACAGTATGATCAGCAGCTTCATTTCCTTCCCATGTGTGACCTGGAATGATTTAAAGACGATGAGCTTGGGTTCAAATGGTAGCTACAGGCAATTTTTGGCATCATCTGACCTCTTGCACTTGATCACTACCTTTTAATTGCTCCTAAGTATCTGTCCTTCTGTAAATAAACTCCAGCAATTAGAGTACTTTTTCTTAGGTATTCCGCAGTCTTGAGGAGAAAGCCTATGCAGTGAAGTGCATCCACCTTCCACACAGCAAGAGGTGTGCTGAAAGCACCTTCCTGACCGAGGTGAAGATTCTTTCGAAGCTAAATCACAGGAACGTTGTGCACTATCACGATGCTTGGATTGAAGAACTGGAGCATCCTATGAATATTGAATGGACAGAGCAAGCTCAACCTGACCCTTGTGACAGTTCATATGACCCCATCTTGGCAACAGCACCGCCACCGTGTGACAACTCCGTCGAGTGGTTAGACAGCGACCCAAATGATTGCCAAGGTCAGTGTTGTCATCACAATCCTATTTATTGCATGTCTGTAATTCCTGGAATGATTTCCTTCACCTTTCTGCCTAAGTATCTGCCCTCTCAGGTGGACGCAGAGGTTCCCAGGGTACTATTGGAAGAAGAGCAGGGGCGTTATCTCTGGCATCCTTGCCAGTATTTACCTCTCAACAACCATTGCCGAAACAGATTATCTGATCAGTTGTTTCATTGCCGCTAACAGGACCTAGCTGTCCATAAATGAGCTGCCACATTTCCTACATTGTAACAGGAACTGCAGCCCAAAAATGATTAACTGCTTGTGAAGTGTTTTGGGATATCACAATGTCATGAAACACACTACATAAATACAGATGTTCAGCAACACATTTGTATTCATTAGAATGTCATGTCAACAAAAGAAGCAATTAGTTTCCCACTTCTCACAGCTCGTGTGTCTTTCAATATGGTGTCATAAAAATTGCGAATGGAATTTGTACTCAAAAATCACACCCAGACCTGATTCTAAAGTATTATAAATCCAGTACTTGTAGAAAAAATATGCTTGGTGAATGATTGCAACACTGAAAATATTTGATTAATATCTTTATCAACCACGCAGAAAAATAGCAGTTTACACCTGAAACTCAATAGTGTTTATTGAGAGCTTTAGGAAACCGGTTTTGGTTGTCGTATGTCTGCATGGCTGCAATTTTTTCACAGGTCTTTTGTAGAAGCTGCTTGAAATCTAGAAAGTGTGTGTGTCCTTTTGAGGTAAGTTAGTTGGAGCCTGAGTTTTTAAAAAATTTATAATAAAAACATGAAAGCTTCTCTTCATCCTGTCTGTGCTGATGGGGCTGAAAGCCTCTGCCCTTGCCCCAACACCTGAGAAGGGGAGGCCTGCAGCTCAAGGCCTGAGGCTTTCAAGCCTACATTAAAGAGACAAAACCTATGGGGTGGGTGGCGGATTTTCAACAACCACCTCCCTGCCTGTTTCGCACCAGGAAGATGGAGGAGGGACGGGCAGAGGAAAATCAGGGAGGGCCTCAACCATTTTTTGGCTGCCCAAAGCCCGCCGGATGCATTTTTCGCGATAGTCTGCAAGTGGGCACCCAGCATTTCCAGCTGTCCTGGTTTAAATTTGCAGGTCGGGGTTCTATGCTGTTGTATAATGCCAATTTTAATTTGGAAGTTCAAACAGGGAGAGCAAGTGCTCGTCAAACTGCACCTTTTGAGTGAGCGGTGAGCCCATTCAGGAGCCCTTAAACCCCCTCTTCCTTGATTTTTTGTGGAGGCAGGAGGTGTGCTCGCCTGAGCTACAAAGGAAATACTGTGGCCCATTCCTGACCCTTGCTCTGTGCCCACTGGATTGGATTGCTCCCCAGCGCCCCAACCCCAGGTCCGACCATATTAGAACTGACCAATTTTCCCTCCTTCTACAATTTGTGAGCCTATCTGGTGTTTGCAGCTCATCAGCAGCGTTCAAATGAGATCTCAACCTGAAAATAGTTTCAGCCTCCTGATAAAAGCAAAATACTGCGGATGTTGGAGACCTGAAATAGAAACAGAAAGTGCTGGAAGAACTCAGCAGGCTGCTCATCCTTTATCAATTTGTGATTCACACTGACCGTTGTGAAATCAAACTCTTGTATTTTTTCAGACACTGGTTCTGACGTAGACAATCAATCATCCATATCTCCAGCTACAAGATGTAGACGTCCAACTGGTTTTGCCGAGGGATCGGAGGTGGCAAGTATTGTGGCTGAACGCTGCAGTGAAATTCAGACAACTGTAGTAAGTGTTGCATCCAAATTCTGCAGTCATCCATGACAATGTTAGAAATGCAGGTCCCTTTAATCGCAAACCAAGACCAGCCTCACAGTGAATTGAGAGCAATGCTCATTGAAGCCTGTACTTAAGAGCTAGGTTTTTCCCTAGTAAGTGGGTTTTGTTTCTGGACAGGGAAAGGATCCAGAAGGGAAGAGTGGAACAATAAAACAGTTGTGGGTCACAGAATGTCTTCTGCTGCCAGATTTGGTAAATGGAGATCCACCTATTAGACAATCCGTTGGTGATTGATGATCAACATAGGGACACAAGGATGTCTCCATCTTGTGACACCCTCTGAAAAGGTTAGATTTAAATCAAAAAAATCTCTGCCTATAGCTGTGAGGCCACCCCTGTCCTCCACAAGATAGCTGGCAGCATTGAGGGCTGCGGCTCAGGTGAGGGATTTAAAACAGGAGGTCTCGTGGCTCGTCCCCAGACCAACTGCAGGTAAGGCTTCCAGGCACCTGTCAGGCCTGTCTCTCGGTGGGAGGGGGCAGGGTGCCGGGCCAGCATCGTTCCCAATCAGCCCACAAATGGGCATTTAATCATGCAGATTGGCGACCTGCCAATGCTGGGCAGGCAGTGGTGACCTGCCTCTGGAAAATTGCCTGGAAGCATTTAGAAAATTCCTCCTGGTCCCGTCTGGAAGCCCGCCACCGTGGTATCCGGAAGATTCCGCCCAGTGCGTCCAATTCCGGGCACTTCATTTTAGGATATCAACACTTTGGTGAGGGTGCAGAAGAGATTCACTAGAACGCTGCCAGGAATGAAGGACTTCAGTTCTGTGGAGAGACTCGAGAAGCTGGGATTGTTCTCTCTCAAGCAAAGAATTTTTTTTCTTCGCTCTTTCATGGGGTGTGGGCATCGCTGGCAAGGCCAGCATTTGTTGCCTATCCCTAATTGCCCTTGATCTAAGTGGCTTACTCAGTCATTATAGAGGGCAGTTACAAATGAACCACATTGCTGTGGATCTGGAGTCACATGTAGGCCAGACCAGGTAAGGATGGCAGATTTCCTTCCCTAAAGGACATTAGTGAACCAGATGGGTTTTTATGACAATTGATGTTAGGTCTGGGGTTAGCTTTCAATTCCAGGTTTTATTAATTGAATTTAAATTTCACCAGCCGCTGTGGTGGGATTTGAACCCGCCCCCTGGGCATTAGCCAGGGTCTCTGGATGACTCGTCCAGTGGCATTACCGCTATGCCATCACCTCCCTTAAATTTAATAGTTTTCAAAATGACAAAGGTGTTTTGACAGCATTGATGGGGGGAAACTGTTGCACTGGGTCGATAACTATAGAGCACAAAATTATGGTAATTGACAATGGAACCACAGGGGAAAACAGGAGAATTGCTTTTACACAGTGAGTTGCTATGATCTGGGATGCACTGCCTGAAAGGGTGAAGAAAGTAGATTCAAAGTAGATTTGGAAAAGGAATTGGATTAATACATGCAGGGGAAACATTTGCAGAACTATGGGGAATGAGCGGGGGAATACAACTAATTGGCTAGCTCTTTAAAAAGCCAGCATGGGCTTGATGGACCAAACGGTCTCCTATGCTGTATCTTTCTAAATTCTAGCTTCTTTCCCAGTCTTGTGTTTGATTAGCTGCTGCCTATCATAGACAAAGTAGAAAAACGATACCAATACCAGAGAGTGAGAACTTCTGCTCGTGCGCAGAGATCTCTGCCAGAAAGTGTAGATTTAGGGATCTCTTATGATAACAGAACCAGAAATGGATGGAGTTGTTCTGTCAATCAGTTAGCTTTTTGGCACTTGATACTTAGACTCACACATGAAGAATACCAACTGAGCTAAAGTTCCAGAAGGCTGCAGGCAAATGTAGAATGGGGCATTGGAATGAAGAAGCAAAATTGGATGGGGAATACTGTAGCAAGTTAATCACACCACATTGATGTTGTTGAGTAGTATACCATTAAGTGAGTTAACATGATTAACTGACCTCAGTTGAAATGCGTGAGAACTCTGTCTGAAGTTGCTAATCCTTCATTGATCATTACGAGCTGCGCAGTTAGCCAATAGAAAATAAAACAGGAAATGTGAATTGAATAGAAGAATTGCTGTGATTTTAGAATCAAAGCTGTCGCTACATTTCTTGGCGAATTACAAGACAAGTTCATGTCTGGGGTCAATGTGATGTGGATTTAACTGTTTGGTCAAAGTCAAATTTGATGCACGATCTGCTATACATGAGGCAAATTAATGGAAATTGATCTGTCACACAAATGAACACTATGTTTAATTAAGTTGACTGATTTACTTAAAAAGTAGGAAATTTGGACTAGTGAAGTAAAGCTGGTTAAGTGTGCAATTCAGTGCAATATGCTTTAGTTTGCAAACTAGTTGCACCAGTTTTTTTAAACCAGACATTCGTATAACCTGCAAGATGTGTTTGGGAAAATGATTTGGGGGGTGTTTTGATGAAATTTTACTACAAAAAATGAAGGATTTCAATCAAGCAAAGTCCAATTGAATGGACAACATTATCTGCAATTCTTAGTGGCTCCTTTGAATTGCCTGGCGAGGGTGGGAATGGCTGACTGAAATTCCTTGTTGTACTGTATGCAGAACTGTTTAAAAACACGCTCCGGGGATTTCTTTCCTGGTTAATGATGCTCTGTCTTATTTTACCAGAACTCTCTAAAGCACTCTGATGAAGAACATTTAAAGAAGCTTAGGTTTCTTTTTATTAAGGTAAGGAGCAACAAAATTAACCTAGTGTTTCTCTTGATTTTCTTTCTATGCGCAAGGCTTTATGGAGAAATTTTGCAAGACTTTGACAGCCAATAGCTGAATGTTGTCTAAATACTTTCTGCTATACCTGTTCCTTCTATAGTTTCAGCCATGTAATTTGTACTTTGGCATTTTGTATATAAACAGAATTTGTAAAGGTATCCCATCCATGCATTCAAATGAAAATATGATTTTGATTTTTTCCTGAACATTTTTCATCGGTGCCTGATTCAGATGGATTTTTGCAAGATGACACTCGAAAAGTGGATAGAAAATCACTGCCACACGTGCTTCAACTTCAAATGCTGTTCGAAGATCATTAAGGAGATGCTTCAAGGTTTGAGTTACATCCACAGTCAGGTATGTTGACTCAATATTATACTGTAAACCACGTTAACATTTTATTTTAAAATGCTGTGAAAGGAATGGTAGCTGTGGGTTCCTGTTGACAATTCCTTGGCAATGTTCCAGGCATACAGAGAAAGATGCCAAGTGAACTGCAGGTCTTTTTCAAGAGCAGTAGAAAGGAGTTAACCTAAGCCCTTTCTCACACACTTGTAGTAAATGCTTGCAGAGCATCTTTGGCAGAATCCATTCAGTGCTACATAATGGTGAATGGTGGAGAGGAAGTGGAGTCTTTTTTTTGAAGTTAAGGTGCCATATCTACAGCTCCACACAGTATTCCAGATGTGGCGTGCTCAGGGCTTGGTATAGCTGTAGCAAAACTTCCTCATCTTAAATTCTAGCCTTCTAGATATAAAGGCTAATATTCCATTAGCCTTTTTGATTTTTTGATCAATGCATTTTACTGACCTGCCCACATGGATTGTTTTGGACCATCCACTGTTCCTAGCCTTTCACCATTTTAAAAAACATTTGGATCTATCCGAAAACTGATGGCCTCACACTTTGCTGCATTAAAATCCAGCTGCCAAGTTTATGCCTGCGTACTTTATCTATGTCACATTGTAATTTTATATAATACGTATTCTGCCACCAATCTGTGTGTCATCAGCAAACTTGGGTATATAGGTCTCTATAGTTTTATCCAAAGCATTAAATATAGCACAGATCTTGTGGTAAACCATTAGTCATCCCCTTCCAATCTCAGTACCCATTATCCTGACTCTCTGTTTTCTATTACCTAGCCAGTTTCCTAACCAGGTCAATAATTTCCTTCCATTGCATGAACTTTAATTTTAGCTAACAGTCTCTTATGTGGAACTTTATCGAATGCCTTCTGGAAGTCCATATAAACTACAACCATAGACATTCCCCTGCCTGTTACTTAAGTTACTTGCTTAAAACATTCAATTAGGTTTGGTAGACATAACCTTTACAAATCCATATTGGTTCTCACTAATCAGTTGACCTTTCTCTAAGTGCTCTTACACTCTCCTTGTTGCAATTAAGCAAGGAGGAAATGAATGACTCCCCTCTTTTCGCTCTCCTCGATAGACCGCAAAAGGCTTTTTTTTTAGGATATTTTGCCAATTCTGTGAGGGTTTAACTGTTTATATGCTGTGATCATAAAAGGCTCAATCAGACAGGTTTTCTTGAGTCTTCAGAAAGAAAATAGGATAGTTTTTATTATACTTAACCCGGTCTAAGTAAAAATAATTTAAAAAAACGCTTCAACCTTCACATGCACACACACTCGAAGTTCACACACGCACAAATAGATTACAGAGTGGGGAGGATAGATTAAGTAATTATAGTCCAATAAAATTAAAGGAATATATGGCTGTTGAAGGTTGGTGATTCGGCTAGCTTCAGTCTGAACTCGTTGGTCCTGCTGCTTTTGCTTAGTAGTCTTACAGCTTTCAGCGCAAGGCGATTTAAAGCTGTAGATGGACGATTTATCTGTTCTTCTGGAGGCAATAGCATTGGGTTGAGTTCTTTTTGAGATCTCTGACGGCAGCACTTGGATAATCAAAATCAGCAGACAGGGTTCAACTTGCAAGTTGGATGGAGAGAGAGAGGGGCGAGGAACCAATTCATGTTCCTTCAGCGTCTCAGTTGCTTGTCCTGTTCTACAGAGAAAGCAGGTGTTTAAACATACAAAGGGTTGGCTTGTCACATGACATTCTATCTCCAACTGCCCAGTGACCCAAACATGGTTGTGGCTAGTTTATTCCTGTTACCTTGATTAAATCATGGCTGGGAATTCCTCTCTCAGCCAGGATCCCATTGTCCAACTGATTATGTTTAATGCTTTGTCTCCACCCAGTTGAGTATCCAGGTGATTGTCTGGATGCTTTGCTAAGGGAATAGGTGATGGCCCCCATTCATCTCTTTCAAGGCAATTGTTCCAGGTGTGGCTTTGCAGATAGCTTGTCTCCACCTCAATAGCTTTGGAAGGTAGAAGGTACAGTGATGCAAATGTGCAGTCATATTTGACTGTGAGCCCAAGTCACTAGAATGTGGTTTTAGTCTTTTAAAAAAAAAAGCAGTCAGGCTTTTTTATTCATTCAAGCGATGTGGACGTTGCTGGTTAGGCCAGCATTTATTGCCCATCCCTAATTGCCCTTGAGGAGGTGGCGGTGAGTTGCCTTCTTGAACTGCTGCAGTCCATCAGCCAGTGAATTCAAATCTTTTTTGATATAAAGCATAGTTTCACAGCAGTCCTTAATTCCAGGTACCAATAACTTCCTGACAACAGATTTTAGCCAACTGCAGTATAGTTTCCTGATTGGGGTGTCTCATCTTTCTTAAATATTGGAGTTATATTTGTGATTTTCTAATGTAAAGGGAGAATTCCTGAATCAAGAGAACCTTGACAGATTATGACTTAAGTATTTGTACTTTTCACCCTTCTTCAAAAACTCTAAGGTGGATATGATCATGTCCTGGGGATTTGTTAGTCTTTATTGCCTTTACTTTTTCTGGTATAGTTCTGCTTACCTTAACTTTAGTGAGTTCTAATCTTTATTCATTATTAATTTCCTGGAATGTCATGTCTATTATCCGCTTGCCCTACTGTGAAGACTGATATAAAGTAATTAATACAAATCTATCATTCCCATATTTTCATTTGTAATATATACTAGTGCCATTGAAGCAAATGGTTGGGATTTTTCTTGTAAGAGTGGGCCCTTGCCTGCCATTTATGTCATGCAAATGTAACCTTATACTTGTCAGCCCACCTTGAATGTTACCCTGGCCCAGCTGTGGGCCGGAATGGATTGCTCCATTATTGGGGAAGTTGTGAATGGAGCTGAACACTGAAATCATCAGCCAGTGCTCCTGTCCTGCCTTCTGACAGGAGGTTGGTTGGACCAAGAACATCACCATGTGGAATGCCAACATTTGGGGTGTGGCGATGAGCCTCCAACAGCAAGAACCATCTTCCTGTTTGAAAGGTATAAATCTACCCAGTGACCTTAGTTTTGCTCAGGTTCCTTGATTCCATCCTCAAACACCGCTTTAACGCCAAGGTCAGTGACATTGGCATTTAACTCTTGCCCCCATGCCTTGATCAAATCTGTACTGAGATTGGGAGTGGAGTGCTTCTGCCAACCTGAGTGGCCACCGGTGAGCAGGTTATTGATGAGTAGGTGTTTCTCGGTAAGTGGGAGTGACCTGAGAAGTTTTCAGTCGATTTCAAAGTTTCTGAGAGCAAAATTCAGTAATTTAAAGGAAGAGAAATGAATGACACATCAAAGTAGGAATTTGATGCTTCAAAGTTATGAATTATATCATTTGAATAATGCAACTTTGGGTAGAAAACATAAGATGAAGGTAGATCAAGAAGATCTCTTCAAAGTAAAACGTGTAGGACAGAGAGACATGGGCTGGAATTTTACACACCAGCACACTGATCCCCCCCCCACCGCCAAACTAGAAGTGGGCTGGGAGGTCAGGGTCAGGTAAACTCAGGTGGGATGGTGCCATGCAGCCTTCCTGCTGCTGCTGGCAACTTACAAGCGATGGGGTAGGTGGCAGACGGCCTACCCACTTGCCCAACTTTCGGCTACAAGAGCAGGTCAGAGGCTAGGAATTTTGCAGCGAGTAACTTACCTCCAGACTCCCCAAAGCCTGTCCACCATCTACAAGGCACAAGTCAGGAGCGTGATGGAATACTCTGCACTTGCCTGGATGAGTGCAGCTCCTACAACACTCAAGAAGCTTGACACCATCCAGGACAAAGCAGCCCACTTGATTGGCACCCCTTCCACAAACATTCACTCCCTCCACCACCGACACACAGTAACAGCAGTGTGTACCATCTACAAGATGCACAGCCGGAACTCACCAAGGCTCCTTTGACAGCATCTTCCAAACCCAAGACCACCTCCATCTAGAAGGACAAGGGCAGCAAGTAGATGGGAACACCACCACCTGGAAGTTCCCCTCCAGTCACTCACCATCCTGACTTGGAAATATATCACCGTTCCTTCACTGTCACTGGGTCAAAATCCTGGAACTCCCTCCCTAACAGCACTGTGGGTGTACCTACACTACATGGACTGCAGCGGTTCAAGAAAGCAGCTAACCACCATGTTCTCAAGGGAAATTAGGAATGGGCAATAAATGCTGGTCAAGCCAACGATGCTCACATCTCATGAATGAATAAAAGGAAACCTGAGGCCTTTGGGTCTTTTCCCAGCACTGCTGATATTTTACAATGAACACTTCACCTCCTGGGGAAAGTCTGGTGGCTCCCTGCAGGCTTGGGTGTGGCGGTCCCTCCTGGCTGGGCACCCTGTGGCCTACAAGGGCCGCTTCCGTTGGGAGACCCATCCCTGCATTTGCAAACAACATGCCCCCCAACCTCCAGCGCCTGCCTGATTGGTCCCAGTGAGCCCCAATAAAACTTAGCTGCACTCCAGGCATCCACCATCTTGGCTGGTCTGGAACTGCTGTAGTCCCAGCTGTGGCCTCTCCTCCCAGTGGCGCTGCTGGCACTGAAGAACTGCCAGCCCTCTGATTGGTCTGGCAATCCAGACCAATGGAGACGGGACATCCTGCTTTAGAAGGGCGGAGGCCATGACTGCAGGCAATTAATTGCCTGAGGACCATAAAATCTGGTAGTAGATTGCAAAAGGACCATAAAATCTGGTCTTGGATTGGATTGCCCTGACCTCCTGGCTGGTGAGTGGGTGCTCCATGACCATGGATTCATAACAGTTAAGGAAGCAAATTTAGGAACATTTCGGCACATCTCCAAGTGATCAGCACATAGGCCAGATTTCTATGTAGGAAATTGGAAACAAAAACCCAGGAACCATCAACAAAATAATTGGATGCTGTGATTGGAGTCCTATAGGAGTCTTTTTGGAAAGATGAGGAAAACTGGGTTGAATGATATTCCTCTCCTGTATTCTTGTTATGCACTGTATTGGATTCTTGCTGTGATGGAGTGCTCTATGCTGCTGCACTACACTGTGAAGTATCAATTCCAATATAGCCAGTTTGAGTGTTTGCTTTGGCTCTGTGCTGACACTCTTGCCGCTGAGATCAAAGGTCATGAGTTGGAGCCTCACTCCAGAGACTGACCTAATTTAGGCTGACACTTCAGTGCAGTTATGATTACAGCAAGGGAATTCTACCAATGAGGTGTCTTATCATTCATTCCTCAACCAGCCACCGGTCATATATCTAGTCATTTACCTCAATGCTATAGTGGGATCTTGCTGTGTGCAAAATGGCTGCCATATTTGTCTACATAAAAACAGTGACTATACTTCCAAAGTGCTGTGTTATCGGTGAAGTATTTTGGGATGCCCTAAGGCTCTGCAAGGTTCACGTCCGTTCATTCCAAATATAAATCAAAATAACAGTCTTCATTTCAAAATTCTTTTGGAGTTCTGATCGAGAGAGCTTGTGTTGGTAGAGTAAACAGTGCCTTCAGTAGTATTCTGGTGATGGAACATAACAGGTATTTTCTTATTTCAAAAGGATGTTATACATCGCGACCTGAAGCCGGGAAACATCTTTATTGACCAAGATGGAAGTGTGAAAATTGGAGATTTTGGTTTGTCCAGATTCTGTACATCTCAGGTAATGTGTTTTGGCGTTTCTATATATTTAAAAGGATTTACCTTTGCCACTCATTTGACTTGACTTTCTGTTGTGTTCTTTTTAGAAATTGTGGAACCTTTAGAGTACATTTTGCTGTTGTAGTTAAGAGTGCAGCCTTTGAGCTATAAGCACCTTTATTGAACCATAGTTCACTGATGCTCCCATTTTACTGCAGGTCTTGTATCAGTGCGATGCTGTTACAGTGATACAAGACAAACTGTATAAAACCAACAAGCACTCATCTGTACAGTGTTTGGCATTACCTCTGCAAGCTGTTGGAAAGGTGGCTGTGAAACACATTGGGCGGAATTGACCCTCACAAAGTGCGGTGACGGGTGGGAGAAAGGAGGTTTTACCCGCCAGCGGCAATGGTGACTTCTCACGCCGCATCGTCCCAATCCAGCCTCATTAATCATGCATTCCCGGGAAATACGCCACTTTGATTGCAGGGGGGCTCATGTTCACCTGCCACCTCACAGCCTCATCACCCCAGGCGCTATATTTAAAGTGCAGCCGCACATACACCTCTCAGTGCTTCAAGCCCAGGATTGCTGCAAAGAAGACATGGCCCCGAAAGGCAAGAAGACTGCAGCCCCTCCCCCGCTTTAATGACGCATCCCTCGAGCGCCTTTTGGACGCTGTGGAGGCTCACCGTGATGTTCTCTACTCACACTCTGGCTGCGGGAGGGGCAGCAACATCACTAATCCAGCATGGGAGGTGGTGGCAGTGGTGGTCAGTGCCAATGCCCTGCAAAAAAAGACAGCCACCCAGTGCCAAAAAAGGATGAATGATCTCCTCCGTTCTGCCAGGGTAAGTTACTCTTTTCATCACTCTCAACTCACACACTCACAAACCCATCACACACCCACAGGACCCTCACTCACTGCCAGTGCAAAGGACATCACTATTCACTCTTTCACACACATTGTCATTGTCCACATCCCGTCAATGGGACCACTCAACATCCACACGGGCCAGGCAAACTTATCATCTGGCCTGGCAGCGTCCTGTTAATACTCTCTCCATCTCTATTCAAGCAGGACAAGCTGGCACACAACAGGAGGGAGAGTTCGTAGACCGGTGGAGGAATGCCTGAAATCAAGGCCCTCACGGACTTTCTAAACATAGCAGTCCAGCTGGCCGGCGATGACCGGGGTTGGTCCTGTGCTGACGGTGAGGTTGGTGCTGCTCTACCAAGTGAGGATCCAGCAGTGCAACATCCATCAGACAACCATGCTGTGAGTGATGTGTCCTGTTTCACAGGCCACTGCCATGCACTCATTATCTCCCCTTGCTTTCACAGGCACATCTGGGAAACAGCTGACAGAGTTCATGACCCAGGGCCTCCAAACAAACCTGAAGAAACCTCTGAAGAGGAACCTGAAGGCACCTTCATTGAAGTCCTATCACAGTGCTCACCCACACCCTCCACCAGCGCAGAGACACACACCTCGGTGGGACCTAGCTTTAGAGTAGCCTCGGGATCACAATCTGGTGAGCACATCGCACTATCTGATCCACTGCAGGCGGAGGCAGGGATTTCCCAGGTCCCCGGCACTCGGAGGACTGCTGGAAACCAGAGCATTGCTGAGTCCGAGTCAGATGATGAGCCTCTGGACTTGGTCATGTCACAGTTGCTGGAGCTACAAAGGCAAGCTCAGGAACATCAGGAAGGGATGTCCGCTGCACTCCTCAGATTGCAAGGCAGATGGAGGAGTCCGTCTACCTTCAGGCTGAAGTGATAGCGCCGACATTGCAACACACCGAGGTCAACTGGTAGGATGGCAGTCGCCATGGAGACCTTGGTCCAGGACATCAGTCCTGCACTGCACTGCACAGGCTGAACTCCATCACTGATGCCATAGTTGGCCTCCAACTGTGTGTATGCAAGAGGGGTGCAGGGCAGCTCGATCTGACTCCAGCCACCCCTTCTCCTCAAGGAGTCAGCGAGGGGCCCTCGGGCACCCATAGGGAGGAGGATCAGCAGGTGCACACCCCGGGGGCATCTACCCAGGTGACTCTGGGAGTGTCCGGCCCATCCAAATCCCCTCTTCCTGTGACCTCCACAGCTCCAGCTCCACAGGCTGAGGAGGGTGTCACTGCCACACAGCAGGATCCCGAGAGCAGGCCGGGGCCCTCCAGGTCTCGGCCCTCCAGAGGACGCCCGTCAAGGTCATCACAGACAGGGCGTAGCAGTCAGCAGTCTGCCTCCACCTCTGCTGTGGATGTCTGGGGAGAACCAAGACATAGCGGCAGGGTTAGAAATATTAAGAAGATGTAGTTGTACTGTCTGGGCATGGGTGTTAATCATTTGTACGTAATGTTCACTATTATAAATAAACTCCCAAGTATGTCTCCCTGCCTATGGCTCCTTGTTCTGATGAGCAGTGTTCTTGTCACTCAGATGTGAAACCTTTCTGCACAAGATAAAGGCAGGTGTCTCAGTCCAGGGCCTCTTCCCTGTGCAGCCTTCAGACCACAGTGATGGTCCAGCCTCACACTCCCTGGGCATATTAGTGATGCCTGTACCTCAATGTTGCTGGTCATTGCTGCCAGAATGTCCTGGGCAGAGGTGGAGGTGGAGGCAGCCTGCTGACTGCTACGCCCTGTCTGTGATGACCTTGACGGGCGTCCTCTAGAGGGCTGAGACCTGGAGGGCCCCAGTCTGCTTTCGGGGTCCTGCTGTGTGACAGTGACACCCTCCTGGGCCTGTGGAGCTGGAGCTGTAGGGGTCACAGGAAGAGGGGATTTGGATAGGCGGGACAATCCAGAGTCACCTGATTGGATAGTCCCGGGGTGTGGACACAGAGTCCATCATTCTCTCTGTGTGCTCCCAGCACTTTTAAGGTGGGGCTGGCCCTTATTTCATCAGCATCCGCAACCAGTGACGCTGTGCTCCTGAAGGAGTCAGGTGTTGGCTCACAAAAGATCAGGTGCATTTAAAGTTTCACAGCTGCGTCTCCACAATATGACCCTGATCACAGAGCGCAAGCGAGCTGACCTCGGCCAGACAGGAGTCAGACTTTCACAGAGGCTATGCGAAGATCTATGGAGTGTCCTCACTGTATGTCGTCATCATCCTCCTGGAATTGAGCGACTATTAGGGCCTCTGCTGGTTCTCCATGACAGGAGCGTTCTCACAGAGGGAATGTGCGCTGCCATCAGCCAGACTGGAGTCAAATTTTCACACATGCAATGTGAGGATCGATGGTGTCACCTCACTGACTGTTGTCATCATCCTCCACGAATCTCGCAGCTGTGAGGGCCTCCTGAGCGCGCCTACCTCGTCTGGCCAGTGCGAGGAACTCATCCCCATCAGCTGTGAGGGCCTCCTGAGCATGCCTGCCTCGTCTGGCCAGTGCGAGGGCCTCATCGCCATCATTGTCACCTTCGAGGAGCTTGTCACCCTCATCCCTGTCGACGTCCTCCTTATCGAAGGAGATGTCCAGCTCTTTCATCCTCCTCAGCCAGCTCCTCTCCCTGTGGCAGTGCCAGGTTGTAAAGGGTGCAGCAGGCGATGACGATGCGTGACACCCTCTGTGGACTGTATTGCAGCACCAGACACTGGAACCTCATCCTCAGCATCCCGATGGTCTGCTCCACCAAGTTGTGAGTTGCAGCATGAGCATTGTTATACCTTCACTCTGCTGCAGTCTGAGGCTGCCACATGGGTGTCATCAGCCACGTCCTCTACAGGTAGCCCTTGTCCCCGAGCAGTCATACCTGTAGACTCTGTAGATCCTGGAAGACATAAGGGATCTGAGACCAACTGAGAATATAGGAGTCATGGATGCTCCCTGGGAACTGTACACAGACCTGAAGGATGCGCTTGTGGTGGTCACTATCAACTGAACATTCAACGAGTGGAAGCCCTTGGGGTTGACATAGTTGACTGCTTATTGCCAAGGAGATCTGAGCACCACCTGAGTGCAGTCAATGGTACCCTGCACATGTGGGAAACCTGAGACCTGGGCAAATCTCAACGCTTTTGAATCCTCGCTTTCCTGGTCCCAGGCGAAATGCACAAAGTTGTGTGCCCTCGCAAAGGTGGCATCCGTGATCTCATGGATGGATTTGTGGGTGGAGGCTTGTGATATCTCACAGAGGTCACCTGTGGAGTCCTGAAAGGAGCCACTGCTGTATAAATTGAGCACCGTAGTCACTTTCACGGCCCCTGGCAGGTGGGTGCCCTCCATGTCCCCGTGGCGCCAAATCCTGCGGTAGCTGGCAGATGTGACTGACCAGTTCCCTAGAAATGTGCAGTCGTCAGCGACATCAGTTGCTGATCATCTGCAGGAATGAAAGGCGGCGTCTATAGACCCTGGATTTAGCTAGGTGCCGACCAACGATGGCTCGCTGTGGCTCTTGGGCAGCGTGTGCGGGAGCCCCAGTCGCCCCTTTTCCCTGAGGCTACTGCTCCTCCCTCTGCCCAGCAAGTGCCTCTGTTACTCTCTTCTCCTTCGTCTCCCCTCTCTGTAGCCATGAGGCATACAGCTAGTTCACAGGCTCCATGCTCCTGATGTACTCCTCCTGCAGGATGAAAGAGAGAGACACGTGGGTTAGCTTGGTTGTGCTAAAAACCTCTTTTGGTTAAGTCTGAAGGCCCCTTAACGCATCCTGGGGAGTGCTGGCCACCACTTGGAGGGCCAGAGTTTAGTGCGCTGCATGTCTGCCCGATACCCCAACCACCTCTGCCCCAATCCACCTGACCGATTGGCAGCAGCAGTGCCCATGGACAGTACACTGTGCTCTCAGCTCAGGCACAGTCATTCTCCTAACCCGCACTGCAAGGCTGCACTGTTAGCTTGAACCATGGGGGAGGTGGGTCCAAACCGGGATGCTGACATTGCAAGGGGCTGTGATGCCTCCACCAGTGACCGCTCCATGGCCAGTTTTAGCGAGGAGATTGTACAACGTGCCCAGTCATCCAACTTTTATGCACTGCGTTAAAACGCTCATTTGCAGTTTGTGCCTGAGGGGTGAAAAGCTTTGGAGCACTTGGTGGTAATTTCATGTCTCTGCATTGCTTGAGAGGGCAGATAAATACTGGCCCAGCCAGTGAAGCCCGCATCCTGTAAATGAATTTTAAAAAATTAAGCTGGAGGCCTGACTCCACACATGTCAATGTGACTGCACCTGAACTGTCTCAGCTGCAGAGGAATGGTCACTTTATACAAGGTTTCCCTAATGCATGGCCGCTTGTCTCCACACACTCCCCCCTCCATGTGTGTGCTTGTGCACTACCATCAACCACAGGGCACCCCTCTTTCCCCCCCACCCAACTCATCCCAAACGCAGTACAGCTCTCGACCCCCCCAACCCGCCTCAAATGGAGTACAGCCCTTGCCTCACCCAACTTGCCTGAATGCAGTGTAGCCCTTGCCACCGCCCTCCCCGAGCCCTTGCCTGAATGCGTGGCGCCTCAAACTTAAAGTCCATCAGGCGACCTTTGCGATTGCTGCACAACGCTACTGTTCCCCTCAAAGTGTAGTCCGCTAAGTGCGCGCCTTATATATGCTGCTGTGAAACATGTCCGCTCGGATGACCCGTCGGTGGGTGGATGATTCCGGCAGGCTGGGTTAATGATATGCAGATGGATGACAATGAGGCTCCCAACATCTGATGGCAGGAAAGGTGGCCCGCCATTGACGGGCAGAGTGGATGATTGCAATCTGGATTCACGACATTGTCAAACCAAATTTTGGCCTTCTTGCCAAACAGGTCTGATGCCAGCGGGCACAGAAAATTCTGTCCATCGGTTGGAGTAGCTTTATTGTTGCATTTAGGAACTCAAATTTCACAGAATTGAGTTATCTTTTTTCTTGTAACTCAGTTTTCACTGATTGAAAAGAACTGGTTAAGCTTTCAGCTGCTTGAGTGACTGGGATTTCAGGAGCACTCAGAAATCTGCCTTCCTTACCTGGTCTGACCTATACATGACTCCAGAGCCACAGCAGTGTGGTTGACTCTTTAGTACCCTCTGAATTGGCCCAGCAAGCCACTCAGTTGTATCAAACTGCTACAAAGTGTAAAAGGAATGACCACCCTGACGGATCACCTGAACTCAGCTTGGAAACGACAATGGCAAACCCAGCCCTGTCGACCCTGCAAACTCCTCCTTACTTAGATCTGGGGGCTTGTGTCAAAATTGGGAGCGTTGTCTCACAGACTAGTCCCAGAAACCATCATCACCATCCCTGGGTATGTCCTGTCCCACCGGCAGGACAGACCCAGCAGAGGTGGCGGCACAGTGGTGTACAGTTGGGAGGGAGTTGTCCTGGGGTTCCGTGACATTGACTCCAGACCACTGAGGTCTCATGGCATCAAATGAAACATGGGCAAGGAAACCTCCTGCTGATTACTATGTACCAGCTCCAGCCCCCACACTCTGACCTCCTCAGCTGATGAATCAGTGCTCCTGCATGTTGAACACCACTTGGAGGAAGCATTGAGGATGGCAAGGGTGCAGAATGTGCTCTGGGTGGGGGATTCAATGTCCATCACCGAGAGTGATGGTAGCACCACTGTGGATTGAGCTGGCTGAGGCCTAAAGGACAGAGCTGCTAGACTGGCCTGTGACAGTTGATGAGGGAACCAACAAGAGGGAAAAACATACTTGATCTTGTCCTAACCAATTTACCTGTCACTGATGCATCTGTCCAAGACAGTATCGGTAGGAGTGACCACCACATAGTCTTTCTAGAGACGAAGTCTTGTCTTAACATTCAGGATATCCTCCATCATGTTGTGTGGCACGACCACCGTGCTAAATGGGACAGATTTCAAACAGATCTAGCAACTCAAAACTGGGCCTCCATGAGGCGCTGTGGGCCATCAGCAGCAGTGGAATTGTATTAAACCACAACCTATAACCTCATGGCCCAGCATATCTCCACTCTATCATTACCATCAAGCCGGGGAATCAACCCTGGTTCAGTGAAGAGTGCAGGAGGCCATGCCAAGAGTGGCACAAGGCATACCGAAAAATGAAGTGTTAACCTGGTGAAGCTACGACACTCCTGTGTGCCAAACAGCGGGAGCAGTATGCGATAGACAAAATTAAGTGATCTAAGCTCTGCACTCTTGCCACAAACAGCCGTGAATGGTAGTGGACAATTAAACAACTCACCGGAGGATGAGGCTCCACAAATATCCCCATCCTCAATGATGGGGGGGAACCCAGCACATCAGTGCAAAAGCTGAAGCATTTGCAACAATCTTTAGCCAGAAGTGTCGAGTGGATGAGCCATCTCGGCCTCCTCTGGAGGACCCAGCATCACAGATGCCAGTCTTCAGCCAATTCAATTCACTCCATAAAATATCAAGAAACAGCTGAAGGCACTGGATACTGCAAAGGCTATGGGCCCTGACAACATTCCAGTAATAGTATTGAAGACTTGTGCTCCAGAACTAACTGCGCCCTTAGCCAAGCTGTTCCAGTACAGCTACAACACTGACTTCAATTCCCCAAAAAAAGTAGAACAAATCCAACCCGGCCTATTACTGCCCCATCAGCCTACTTTCGATCATCAGCAAAGTGATGGTAGGTCTCATTGACAGTACTATTAAACTGTACTTCCTCAGCAATAACATGCTCACTGAAGAAGAAGAGTCATACATACTCAAAACTTTAACTCTGTTTCTCCACAGATGCTGCTAGGCCTGCTGAGTTTTACTGGCATTTTCTGTTTTTATACCTGCTGACTGACGCTCAGTTTGAGCTCTGCTAGCGCCACTCAGATCCTGACCTCCTTACAGCCTTTGTTCAAACATGGACGAAAGAGCTGAACTCAAGAGGTGAGATGAGAGTGACCACTGTTGACATTAAGGCAGCTTTTGACCAAGTGTGGCATCAAGGAGCCCGAGCAAAACTGGAGTCAACGGGAATCGGGGGAAAACTCTCCACTGGTTGGAGTCATACCGAGCACAAAGGAAAATGGTTGTGGCTATTGGAGGTCAGTCATCTCAGTCGCAGGACACCACTGCAGGAGTTCCTCAGGGTAGTGTCCTGCCCCAACCATTTTCAGCTGCTTCATCAACAACCTTCCTTCCATCATAAGGTCAGAACTGGGGATGTTCACCGATGATTGCACAATGTTCAGCACCATTCATGACTCCTCAGATACTGAAGCAGCCGATGTCCAAATGCTGCAAGACCTGGACAACATTCAGGTTCCTGCTCACAAATGGCAAGTAACATTCGCGCCACACAAGTGCCAGGCAGTGACCATCTCCAACAAGAGAGATTTTAACCATCTCCCTTTGACATTCAATGACATTACCGTTATCAACATTCTGGGGGTTACCATTGATCCAGAAACTAATACTGGACTTGTCATATAATTACTGTGGCTGCAAAAGCAAGTCAGAGGCTGGGAATTCTACCACAAGTATCTCACTTCCTGACTCCCAAAGCCTGCCCTCCATCTATAAGGCACAAGTCAGGAGTGTGATGGAATACTCCCCACTTGCCTGGATGAGTGCAGTTCCCACAACACTCAAGAAGCTTGACACCGTCCAGGACAAAGCAGCCCGTTGGATTGGCACCACATCCACAAACATTCCACTCCCTTCACCCCCGATGCACAGTAGCAGCAGTGTGTACCATCTACAAGATGCACTACAGCAACTCACCAAGGCTCCTTAGGCAGCACCTTCCAAACCCGTGACTTCCACCATCTAGAAGGACAAGGGCAGCAGATACATGGGAACACCACCACCTGCAAATTCCTCTCCAAGTCACTCACCATCTTGACTTGGAAATATATCGCTGTTCCTTCACTGTGGCTGGGTCAAAATCCTTGAACTCCCTCCCTAACAGCACTGTGGGTATACTACACCACATGGACTGCAGCAGTTCAAGAAGGCGGCTCACCATCACCTTCTCAAGGGCAATTAATGATGGGCAACAAATGCTTGCCTAGCCAACCATGTATCCATCCTGTGAACAAATACATAAAACAAACTACTCAGTCATTAAACAATGATGTATTTAAGCAATATCAATAAAACTGCCTACAGTTATCCTTGTTAAGAATATGGTCAGTGTTACACTGGGTGCTGTGGTATTATTGAGGTATCACACCCCACAGTCTGTAGTCATGTTGAGTCATTTATATAAGAGTCCATCTACTAAATAGTACAACGTACACAATCTGCAGTTTAGTCAAGAACACATTTATCACTGAACTGTTCAATCTGTGCTGAAGCAGAGATCTGGAGAACATAAGTGAAGTTCATTGAAAGAAAAGCTTGCTTATTTCTGTGCTATTTTGTTCCTGCCTGGTCATAATTGTTGATTAGGATGCATTGTGTTCCACATTTCAGGGATGCGCAGAACACAAAACTTTCACCTCTAAGAACAAAAAGGATGTACAAGTGGAGTTGAGTGCAGGTGATGTTTCAATTGTTTTGTTGTCCATTTGTTTGCCAAAATAAGTAGCTCCCAGGGATTGTGTGCAAAAAAAAAGTCCTGGAAACATATAGTCATGGACACAGTCTTACATTTAGAAATGAAAATCAGTTAGTACTTGTCTGCAAAAAAAGGGAAAAGACTACTGATGCTGTATAAAATAGTCACATTTTGTTTTGACTTGTATGTTAGCTTTTGTGCAAGTAGTACACCAAGCTATATTTAAGAGAAAAATAATATTTACTGAACTATTTTGTATTTTTCACATACAATATAAAGGTTGGTTCACTTGGATTGTCCTAAAAGTATAATAATTTTCACAATATCTTTCTGGTTTATTGTGAAGTAGGTTTTTGGGGGTAAGTATAGTTGGGTCTAGTCTGTGTGTGATTTAATTACATTTGGTGTCAAGTAGGCCACAAGCTTTAACTCATTAAAAGAAGCTAGGTGCTTGACATGCTAATGAGTAAACATGGATGCTGGCTTAGCATGTAAGGTGTGAAGGGAATTTGTATTTTAGAAAGATGAAGGGAGAAACATATGTAAAGGAGAATGAGGCCATGGGTCAGGGGAGGCGCCTGTGAGATCTAACAGAAGTGTATGAAATAGCCTTAATGAAACTTCCAGTATTTGCGCATAAGTCTGCTGTCTACCGAAACTGAAGCTAGAGAAAAGCTATTTGGAATTCCACTGCCCAGGGTATTGTGTTAATTTGCTGGATCTGTTTAAAATCTAAAATCTATTTCTGGACTGTTGCCTTAAAGGGGGTGTAACTGGGAGTCTGGTTAATTAGGAATTTTAGGAGTTATTATAGTAGAAATTTGTAGTCTTATGTATGTGCTTGACATCTTTTATTTTGTTAATAAACATTTTAATTGATTTTTTAAAAAATCTTTTAAAATCTTGGTGGACTTATTACTTCTGAATTCAGTGCACACATCTTGAAATAAATACAAATTGCAAAACCGTTGTGATAGTGTGATCAAGGCTTCCTTGTGGATTTGGCCCACCTGGCACACATCATCTGCAGCATCATAACAGGATTAAAAAGCTATACACAGCATGTTTCATTGATCACATTCAATTTATTTCTATTTAAAAGATATTTTAGATACCACACAGTCCAAATATGTATCACTTGTATGTTTTTCCCAGAACCAAGCTCTACTTAATTGCAATCCTTAATGATGTTGCTTTCTTTATTAGACAATGAGAAACTCACAGCAAACATTGGAACATATGGATACCTGGCTCCAGAAGTTAGGACAAGCCATCGCAAGACCATGTATGACTCGGTATGTACTTTTTAACTGTATGCTCCATCTACATTGTTTCATTGATGTGTTCTGTTGCAAAGGTCACAGGCCAGAATTTTGCCTTTGACGGGCGGGCTACCGATTGCCGCCACCGAAACCGGCCAAATAGGGCCCGGCCAGCGGGTTAGCGACTCCCGTGGAGAACGGGAATATAGTCGCGGAGGCGGGCGTGCTCAGACTGTTGGTTCCAATGGGGAACCGGTATTCTGTATAAAGAGTGGCCAGGCAGCCTACTTGAGGCAGTGCACCAGGGCCACTTGGGGAGAGAGGGAGGCAGCTGTGGTTCCACAGCAGCATGAGCAGGAGGAGGGGGGCAGGCTGCAGGAGAGGCCAGCGGGGGTGCCACTGTGCCCCCCGATTCTCCGATGCCTGCCTTGCTGTCCTCCTGCAAGAGATTTCCAGCCCTCGGGATGTATTGTATCTGGATGATGGGAGGATGAGGGCCCCCCCATGTCACCAGCCAGGCGTGGGAGGAGGTTGGTGACGCTGTCAGCGCCCATCATGATGTGTGGCGCACTGGCACCCAGTGCTGCAAGAGACTCAATGATTTGTCACGCTCTGGAAGGGTGAGTACCATGTCGGCCTTGGCCATTTGACCCAGAAGATAGCCTTAGCCTTTGATGTGCGGGTAGCCTCGATGTGAACTGCTGACAATCAAACACACAACTTTAAAACACTTTCTGCAATTAAAACTTTGTGGAAAACATGAACTGATCCTGAATCCACATATCCCGCCAATGCATGACTTTTATTTTAAAATCTCCTACCCGCCTGTCTGTTGGGCCCGTGCCCCGACCCGAAGTTCGCACGGGCCCCTCAAAATCCTGGACAATTGGCAAGTTAAGTGCCTTAATGAGGCCTTTAATTAATGGTGGGCGAGCGTCCCGCTGCTGTGCGTGCCCGCCGACCGAAATATTGCAATGCCACGCGCTGACGTCGGGCTACGCCACCCGCACCTCAGCCAGAAAATTCTGCCCACAATGGGGACTAAAGTTAAAATCCCTGTCTTGATGTGTCAATTAAAAAAAATTTCTTAGTTTCGCTTTCTGAGTTCTGCAAAGTTTCGATTGGGCAGGGAGCGGGGTAATTTTAGGCTAACCTGCCTGGTAGGAAACTGACATGATTTTATCTGCAACCTGTTTTATGGCCACGCCTGCTTTTCACCCCCTTTATTAGGAAGAATAATCAGGCGGGCTGATAAATAGACAGCTGAGATGATTCCTGCAGTTTCCTGCCAGGCGGGTTGGTTTAAAATTGCTGCCAAAGTGTCACAGTTGTAGCAACCTTTTGAAGACTCTGGCTGTGACCTTATTTTCTGTGGTCCAGTTGACTGCCTTTTCCTATCATACATCAGAATTTTTACCTTGTGAACCTTGTAAAACCTGGTAAAAGACAGCACCTCAGACTTGCTCTCCAACAGAAATCTCCCCTTCCTGGCCAGCCTAACCTGGGTCGAGAGCTTGCTCTGTATAATAGTTAGGCCAACATTACTGAATCTGGCAGGGTTGGCCCACATGACCTGGACCAGCACAAAGCCTGTTGCCCTCCGACCCTGTGCTTTCACTGCCAGGACTGCGTGACTTGATCCTGTGGAATGATTTGATCATGTTCTGATGCTTGGTATTGACATTCATGCTACATGAAACCTTAAAATGAAATGACTGAGGGGGATTAATGTGAAGATAATGTGTGCTTCCTACCTGTAGAAGGCTGATATGTACAGTTTTGGAATGGTAATCCTGGACATGCTGTTTCAGTGTACTGCACAAGAGCGCCAGAAATGGAGGGACCAGATTGGACAATGTGTAAGAATTTTACTTCACCCCTAAGTGGTTAAATGATTCTTGTAAATAAAAGATGTTTAATTTTGTTCATCACCTTTGGGAAGGCATTGGCACCCTGACACCCTTTGTCCTTTGTGGATTCAGGTCATTTTTTGTGGTGCACAGTGTATATTTAAAGGCTTCTGATTTTTTTTAAGGTAAAGCTGTAACAACAGAAGTTGCTATGGTCCATAACATCCGAGCTCCAGGCCATTGTACCCGGGGGTGGGGGGAGGGGGTACCACAGAGATGCAGTGGGACCCCTCCCCGAAGTCCCCAAGTAAGGATTCCACGCCAATTGCCCAGGAAGTTCAAACTTCTGTTAGGCAATTGTCCTGCACTGGGAAGCATCCGATACTCTGATTTAAATCCCAAACTTCGGATGGTTCTGACTGTGTTACATCAATAGTTACCCAGAAAATGTTAGTAGAATTAAAATCACTTCTAACTTCTGGGAAACTATAGTACTGACACCTCCCAACCCCCCACAGGACTCACCCACACCCCCTAACCCTCCACAGGACCCTCTGACTAGCCCCCCACCCCCATTAAAATTGTGCCACCCCCACCCCAACAATGGCCCCACCCCCCCTGAACCCGCACGGGAACTTCCAACTATACCCTCACCCACCCAGACTGGCCTGCTTCGCCACGCCCCGGACTACCCTCACCGACCACCCCCTCCCTGACCACCTGACCCACCCCCACCCCCCCCCCCACTGACCACCTCCATTGAACATCCCCTCCACTGACCATCACCCCCACCATTATCACCCGAATTACACCAACTGACCAAGCCCCAATGACCATCCAAAGTCCCCTACTGATCACTTGCCCCACTGACCACCCAACCCCCCCCAATGACCACCCCACCACCGACCATCATCCCCATTGACCACCTGAACCCATCCACTGACCACCTGACCACTCATCCCACTACCTCCCCCAGCCCATCCTGCCCACTTACCTTACATGCTTACCTCCCCCCTGGCTTCTCAAAGTGGCTGAACCTTTAAACCCACCTGCTTTATGGCAGCCTAGTGCTGTGAAGAAAGGGATGGGGGTTTGCGAGGGGGATCAAGGGGTGGTGGGGGGGTGTGATTGCTTGGGAGGGTTTTCGTGGGGGTTGGGGGTGGGATAGTCAGGGGGTTCGGTGTAGGGTCAGGTGTTTGGGTTGTCAGTACCCCGATTCGGCTGCCCTCAACACAAGGCGTCAGGAAACTGCGGCATTGCACCTTTCTCACCTGGGCCAAGTCAGAAGGTCAAGGCAAGAAAGGTGCAGCTGTATCTCCGGATAAGTAACTGGGAGCAGAGCGGCAATTCGACTATGATTGCCACTGCACGGAAGTTAAAATATCTTATTATTAAAATTACTGACTTCATTTTTGAAAACAAATGAAAACAAGCTTTCTATGTCTCCATTATTTTGCAGAATTCTCAATGTTACATACATGAACTTTTTGTCGACAAAACAAAAGCCTTCCTTTTGCGCCCAGAATTCTTGAGCTTGGTGAGTGACTGGGCCATTTAAGGTTCAGCTTGAGTAACAGGTTCTCTTTAACGTGTGAATGATGCAACTTTGCAGTCTTTCAGTTGAGACATTACACTGCAGACCTGCCTACCATCTCACCTAGACATGAAAGACCGTATTGCACTAGGGGAAGAAGAATGTGCTGTTCTCACACTGCCTGATCAACATTCATCCCACAAACAACAGTTACAAAATGCTACATTGGAATTAGCAAATTACAGGCCCTTAGCTTAATTTTGGTTAGAGGTAAATTGATACGAGGGATCTTAGAGGTACTGTATGACTGACCACCTTAACAGTGGAGGGCTTATCAAAGGCTCTCAACGTAGAAAGGTCCTTGGGTGGAATTTTCCACTCCCGCTGGTGACGGGCATGTTTGGCGGTGTGAGTGGACAATGTGGTGATAAGGCCAAAAATCAGTTGTAATTTGTCCTGAAACCAGTTTGCGATTGTCTGCTCCGTCTGTCGATGATGGGCCACATTTCCCACCACCACAAGCCGGGAACCTAATTTCAATACTTCAGCATCTCGTTGTAAGCATGCTCGCTGGAATCATCCCCCACCACTGGGTCATCCGGCACATTGGCGTATTTCACAACCGTACATGAGCAACATGCACCTGGCAGGCTACACTTCACTTTGGACTTTGAGGTTTTTTTACCTACCTGGCTTCGGGCAGCACTCGCTGTCATCAGCGCCAGGCTTCGCAGGCAGCACCACATCACTTTGAGGGGGGGCTCACGGTCAGGTCTCTACCTACCAGATCAGCCATAAGGCAGGGGTGGCTTTTCAATGGCTGCAGGGCTAGGGCTTGATTGGGGAAGGGGGAGAAGTGGCCTCAGGCAAGGGAAGAGGCTGCAGGGCGAGGGCTGGACTGGGGAAGTGGGGGCTATCCCAGGGTGTGTGTGGGCCACATGTTGTTCTGTGCAAGTGGCCTCAAGAGGGTGAGGGCTGAGGAGATATTCTCCAGAGGAGATGAGGCCAGATGGAGATGTGAGGGTGTGTGAGAGATATCCCTTGAGTGAGGCAGTGAGTGAGATGGCAGTGAATGTGTGATGGCCTTGTGAGTGTGTGAGTTTAGAGTGACGAGATGGTTGCTTTACCCTGGTGGCACGGATGAGATCATTCATCCCCAATCTGCACTGGATGGCCAACCTCTCTGTGCAGCGTTGGTACTGACCACATCTTCCACCACCTCCAAGCCAGAGTGGTGAGATTGCTGGGCATCCTGCGGCCAAAGCAGGGGTAGAGGACATCACAGTGGGCCTCCAAAAGGCATTCCAGTGAAGGGCCACTGACCTCTTCTTGGCTTTCAGGGTGATGTCTTCACTGGAACAGCCCTGAGCTGCAAGCATTGAGAACTGTGTGTACGGCTGCAGTTTAGATGTGGCACCCGGTGTGAGGAAACAGTGAGGTAACGGTGTGACAGGAGAGTCAGAGGCTGCCCACCAGCGAGATGGCGTGTTTCCTGTGGCTGCAGAATTAATGAAGTGGGAAGTGAACGATATGGTGTGGAAACCTGCCATTGTGGCCGGCGGGTAAAACCTCGTTTTTCATGCCCACTACTGTACTTAGTGAAATTCTGGGACGATTCTGTCTCTTGCCTCACTAACCTGAGAATTTTTTAAAGAATTGCTAGTTTGGCGGATGCAGATAGCCCAGCTGACATTGTAAGCCTTGATTTTCAATAGGCCTTTGGCAAGATGTGACATAATAGGTTACTTAGTAAGACTGAGTCACTTTGATTAGTGGCCATTTGATGAGTTAGATACGGAATTGGATGAATGCTCATCGGCAGAAGTTAGTTATTAATTGTAGTGCTTCTGCATGGGGACCAGTTACTCAGGTAGATCCACAAGGATTGCTGCTAAAGTTCATAATCTGTATTAATGACCTGGAAGACACTGAGGGAACAGTCAGCATGTCTGTGGATGATGCAAAGGCTTATATGAGTCTTAGGACTTTAGATGAGTAAAATAGATAACAAGCAGGTCCAGGTCCGATGGGGGAATCGACTTGCATCTACAGATGTCACTTAATACTGATAAATATAGTGTTACACATATTGGTGGGATAAATCAAATTTGTCTGCACCGTGTAGGGGTTGCAAGTTTAGGGTTGTTTAGCAGGCAAAGAACTTTGGTATTATGGTATCTGAATCTCTGAAGCAGTACTGTGAGGCTATTGAAATTGTGAATATAGTACCAGGGCAATTGTATACAAAACAATGTTTCACTGTTTTCGTAAGCCCATGTTTAGGCCTGATTTAAATACTGCATCCTGTTTTGTTCTCCTCTCATAGTGGGTGATGCAGAGGGCCCTGGAAAAGATTCAGATAAAAAGCCACTAAATTGATGCGTAGTTTACAAGTCCATAGTTACCGCGATAGGGTTGGAGAAATTGGGGCTTTTACTTTGGAAAATCATCAACTTTGATTCAGGTTTTTAAAGTAACTAAAGGATACATGCCTAGGCTATTTGAGGTAGCTAGGTTAGGGAGGACCAGAGAATGTCAATATAGAATGGAGCAGCACAGAAATGCGTTAGATGTCAGGGATACTTCATTTCATAGAGAGTTGTGGACCTATGGAATAAGTTGCTGGCAGTTTCAATGAGTGTGGAATCACTACAAACATGCATAAGGAATCTGGGCAAATTCCTGAGTGCGGCCAGCATCACCAATATGGAAGGTGGTTGGGATATGGGGGGGCGGATCTCCCACATCATGGGCAGAAATTTGCCCTTGGCGGGCAGGCTCGGCAGGGCAGATGGGGGCAGTCGGGGAGCTGACGGCCGCCCGCGATCAGCACTGCGCCGCGATTTCACGCTGGTGTGCCAATTCAGGCCCGCCCAGTGTGAAACACGAGCAGCAGCACTGAGCTCTGCCTGTGCAGGTTGGGGGTGGGGGGAGGAGGACCAGCGGGCTGAGCGTGAACTTTGCGCATGCGCGCGAGAGAGTGCACTTCATCTCTCTGAGGCACAGAGCTGTCTCAGGGAGATGAAGAGATATTGTAAAAACTAATGAAGACAATAACAATGTGATAAAACATGCCCCCTCATGATACTCTGTCACATGAGCAGGGACATGTTATTAATGAAAAATTAAAGTTTTTATTTTATTTTTATTTGCTTTTGGAAACCTCGTCCTGCCCGTGGATGAGGTTTCCAAAAAAGTGCAAAGGCCGCTTGGCCTTTCTCGCCTGCCCGCGATGGTTGGATGGGTAGCGAAAATTTTAATTTAATTGATTACTTACTTAACAGGCCTTTGAATTTTGAAGCTATTAGAAATTATCTTCAGGAGCTCCAAAGGTGCATATTTATATAAATAAAAGCTTGTGGAAAATATTAGATTCATTTGTCAGTTGGTTCTCTCCATGTCTCACCCTCCATCAAGCTTGATGGCTTATCAGAATTGTGTGGGACAGCAGCTAATCTTGGATCATAATCTTGTTCTATGTACAAGTATAGTCAGTTATAATTCGAAGTGAAACAATTAGATTTCTTTATTTTGATCTGGAATGTACAGTGAAAAGAAAGATCTTGCATTTTTATAAGAGCTTTCCCGACCTCAGGAGGTTCCAAAGCTAGTGAAGTACTTTGGAAGTGTAATCAATGTTGTAGTGTAGGAAACGTGGATATTAATTTACACACAGCAAGCTCCCACAAACAGAAAAATGTGATAATTACCAGATAATCTGTTTCAGTGACATTGAGAGATAAATATTGGGCAGGCCGCCAGGGAGGTCTCTCTTGCTGTTCTTTGAAAGAATGCCTTGGTTGTGTGTTGATTTTGAATGGGGTTACCTGATTCCTTGATTTGAGTTTCCAATGTACTTTGAAGCACAAGTTAAATACCAGCGATAAATATGTTTATCTTTAAAGTTGCAGACATGTCGAGAATTGTTGCAGGATGATCCCCAGAAGAGGCCCAGTGCTGAGGAGATCCTTCACAGCAAGGATATGGGCCTTCTACCTGAGGAGAGGAGGAGACTGGAAGAAATACTTAATCAAACACTCTCATCACCAGATAAAGACACACACAGAGAAACCATCAAGTTGATTTTTGAACGTCTTGTTGGAAAAGTCTCTAAGGATCAAGAATCTGCTTACTATCATGCACTTAATGAGGTACCCTCAGTAACTTAAGCGAGGAATACTAACAATACAATAGTGAAAAGTGAAGATTTTTTATTTCTTCTTGAATTATAGAAATTACGGTATAGAAGACGAGCATTTGGCCCATCATGTTGGAGTTGGTGCTAACTCATCTTCTATGGCTGTCCAATCCCATTTCCTCCCCTTTGCTTGTAATGCACTTTTATTTTATCCAGTTTAAAGGATGAAAGTCTAAACAGAACTTGATTGAGAGCTTTAAAATAAGGGTCAGTTCTAACCTACTCGGTCCTCAGGAAACTGACAGAATTGGGGGCAAAGCAGGTCTTACCTCCAGCCTGCTTTTACTCTCCATTGAAGTCATTATCAGGCAGGGTGCAATCCAGCATTTTGCCTGATCCCATGGATTTCCTGCCTGTCGAATTAGGTTAAAATTACCCCCCATCACTTGAAATTGATGGTAAACCCCAGCTATTGTAACAGCACCTGAGAAAGCCCTCAATCTGCATATTAGAACAGATAGAATTGCATGAAATCATAATATTGACACAGTTCTTTGCAGTGGGTCGATTTTTAATGGGAACAGCAACAGTGAGACTTGCTGTTAGGGTGAAATTGAGAATAGAAATATTTCTGCAGCAAACCACTGATTGTGTCCCATTTCTCACTTCAGATCATGGACCTGGCCTTTACCATGTCATCATCCAGGTCATGGCGAAATGTTGAACGAGAACTCAGGCGGACATTTCAAAAGCATGGTATGTGGTCTTATACAGCTATTGATCCAGTCAAAATGGCAGCATCTTTGGACAAAGTGTTTGACGATATTTTTTTTGGGGGGTGGTGGCTTCAGTGACTTTACGTGAAAGTGATTCAACAGTGCATTTAGATGCAACTTCTGTTATCAGGTTGTGTAATTGCAAAGAAGGAAAGTTTTACCAAGCACTTATTCGTGAAGACATTGGCCTCTATTTTGTAAGTTTGAGGTGTGGCCTTTCATCCTTGCAGGATCAGTAATGAGTAAAGGCAATGTTTACTGTCAGTGCTTGTTGTTCAGACTGAATGCTCAGCTCTCTGAAAAAACTATTTCTATCATTTTTAAATGTATTTCCATCCATTGTTTTATCTCCACCTTTTAGTCTGTTTCGATCCCTCCCCCCTCCCCCACCCCCACTAGGACTATCTGTACCTTGCTCATCCTGCTTTCTACCCTTAATGTCACCGATTATCACATTCCTTAGATAATATCACCACCATCAACACCCCTTTGTCCTTTTGTCTATGACATCTTTGGCAATCTCTTCTTTGCCTCCACCTATCACTGGCCCTCTATCCAGCTCTACCTGTCCCACCCCCCTCTACCAGTTTATATTTCACCTCATTTCTCTATTTCTTTAGTTCTGATGAAGAGTCATTCGGACTCGAAACGTTAACTGTGTTCCTCTCCGCAGATGCTCTCAGACCTGCTGAGTTTTTCCAGCTATTTTTGTTTTTGTTTCTGAAAAAACTTGTTATAAATTAAAAATTAACAGAAAAAGCAGACAGCGAGGATATATTACTGGGGTAATTAAATACAAAGTGACAATACTGTGCTATAAAACCTTGATTAGAGCTGATTCAGAATACCATATCCCAGTATTGATTCTCTGGGAAAATTTCAGAGGAGGGCCACCAGATTGATAGCTTGAATACAGGTCCTTAGTTATTCCAGTAAAGCTTAGAGACCTGGGAAGGGGGTGGACATAACTTTAGGAAAGCAAAGACCTTGAGGAGATTTGATGAATCTCTTCAGGATAATGCAAAGATTAGAGTATTGCTGAAAAACAGATGTTGAAGCTTTTCATCTTGCACTCATCAGGACACTTTGTAAAAATACCAATACAAGGGGAAAATAACAATTTATACTGCATGGGCAGGATTTTCCCATTGTTGGGTGGGCCTGGGAGTGGCCGCAAAATGATCCGCTGCCCACAACTGGGCCCCGACCACGATTTCCCGCTGGCTGGCCGATTGACTGCCCGCCAGCGGGAAATGCGCGTTGAGAGTATCCAGCGCTGTCGGAGTGGGGGCGGGGGGAGTGCAAGGGATGAAGTTTGCGCAGCTCCCTGAAGGCACAGAGCTGCCTCAGGGAACTGGAGAATTTTAAATACAAAAATAAAGATTTGAAACATAAGGGAAAGGTCCCCACATGTGACTCAGACACATGAAGAGGGACATGTTAAAAATTTTTAAAAATTTATTATTTTTTTATTCACTGTTAGAAACCTTATCCCACCTGTGGATGAGGTTTCGCAAAAAATGCATCTGGCCTATTCGCCCGCCTGCCAACTGTAAGGTTGGACGGGCAGCTAAAAATTCAACATAATTACTCGTTTAAGGGCCTTAATAGGCCTCTTAATTGTCAACGGACACGCTGCCAACTCTTGTACATGCCCACTGACTGAAATATCGTGCGAGCATACGATGACGTCTGGACACTCACCCAACATCCTTGCGCGCTATTTCACATGCCGGGCATGCGCCTGCACGCTGAGCTGAAAACCCTGGCCTATGTGAAGAGAGTGCCGATTGGTTGGCAAGTGGCGTTGTCATGGAGAACGCACCAACGATGGTGACTGACAGTTAACTGCTAAGCATTGTTTGAAATTTAAACCAGGCAGTTTTACCCTGATTGGTCAAGGCATTGCCCTGAGGAATGAGTCAGCGAATGGCTGTCACTGCTTTTATGCGTCCCTGTGCGCATGTGTGCGTGCGTGACACTGATGCCAATTATTCAAATATGGCCCTGGAGCTAGAATGAGGCGGGGCCATTCTCCCTTCAAAACTGCCGGGTGCTCCCGTCTGCCTGGGATGCTCCATTCACTGTGCTGCAAGCCCCAATCTCCTACCCCTTACCTCCATTTCAAATTAATCTTTCTCACTGCAAATTCACTCATTTCAAGTAGTGCAGCTGAAAATCACTGTGATTTATGCAGGCAGTTATAGGAGTGGTCCTACTTTGTGAAGCTAGACCGCTTGATAAATGTTTTATATTGATTAAAATAACAAACTCTCAGCTAGGTAAGTGAAAAGATTAACAGTACTGGTGCATTCTGCAGGAACGGGGAGGGTCACCTGCTTTGCTTTCTATCTTTCACTTCAAAACTGAACAGTAACCCTCCCAGAGAAAAGGTGTGTACTGCATAGATATGCAGGAAGCCATGGATGTTATCTTTCTTCCTTGTGAAAAACACAGCCAAAAGCGAGCTTGTGTGTTATACTCCTTGTCTCTTCTTGCAACGTAGCTGTCCCAAATAGTTAGCGATAAGCTGAGACACTGTTGACTTATTTAGCCCTATTAATATTTTCTACTTTAAGAAGTTTTAGTATGTTAGGATGTCTACATTTTATCTTACTAACGTTTGCCGTTCGGATCCAAGGTGGGGAAATTGGTCAATTAAGGCAAATCAGCATGTTGCTATGGGAACTTAAGTCCTACATGACACTCACTTGCGAGCAGATGTATTTGATGGACAGGATAAGACCATCAAGCCTGCCCTACGCTAAAGACCTCAAGAGTGTGGACAACCGGAAAGGCCATTGAATTAATCTGGCTGGACCCAATGTGCAATAAAAATCATATCATGATATCCTTCTATAGATTTTTACTCCAATTACTTACCTAACTCTCTTTTTAACCAACTGATTATAATCAGTCCCCTGATGACCCCCTTGGCAATCCTTCCTTCATCTGCTTAAAGTAGTCATATCTAAATCTGTCTTTTCACCCACTTCAGCAAAGTTTGCAGCTGTTTATTCTGTTGCTATGGATCACCCCGCTATCGTTTTACAATTAGGAACTGTCCATGTAATCAATTTGCTTTCTCAGTTGTGCGGTAATGAGCAGTGGTGCTGGTGGTGGAAGTACATTATATTTTCTTCTGCTCTAGGTGGTGTTCCTGTGGATATTCCCGAGATTATTCCGTTCAGCGTGGGAACGTCCTGTCGCTGTGACATCACAACAATGCTAAGCAGCGATGGGTATATTTATGAAATGACCCTAGATCATAAGGTATAGCTGCATAAAATTTAATATTGTGCAATAATATTGTAATACCCTGCATTAAAAGACAGAAGAATTTGCATTTATATAGTGGCTTTCATGACCTCGGGATGTTCCAAAGTATTTTTCAGCTTGGAGTACTTCTGAAGTGTAGTCACCATTACTCTGCGGGAAACATGGCAGCCAATTTATCCACAGCAAGCTTTCTACAAACAACATCATGGCCAGAATCTTCCGGTCGGCGTGTGGGGGTGGGCCCCGCTCACTGACGCGTAAAATGATGCGCGGTGACGTTGGGCGTGTGTCCCGACATCACCGCGTGTCCTTCAGATCTTGAGTTTGGCGGGTGCGCAGTGGAGTTGGCTGCGCATCTGCCGAACTGTCAAAGGCCTATTAAGGCCATTTATAAACTAACTAAAGTTATTAACTGAGCTGCCCGTCCAACCTTAAGGTTGGCGGCAGGCGAAGAGCCCAGGCAGCCTTCGCATTTATCATGAAACCATTCATGAAACCATTATCATGAAATCATTTATCATGGGTGGGATGAGGTTTCATGAGGGGTTTATAAATTAAATGATTTTTAAATTAAAGTTCATTGACATGTCCCAGCTCGTGTGACACTGTCACATGAGGGGACATGTCATAAATTTTTTTCTTTCTCTTTATTAAAATTTTTGAAAATCAAACTAATCTCCCTGAGGCAGCTCCGTGCCTCTTCCGCACGCAGGCGCAAAAGAGCGCAAGCCCCGACTCAGCCTACTCCCCCCCCCCCACCACACCCCCACCCGCACAGGGAGCGCTGAGCGCTTCCGGGTGCACGGCACACTGGGTGGGCCTTAATTGGCCCGCCCACGCAAAATGGCGGCATGCAGCTGATCACGGGTGGCGATCGGCTGCGCGCCCCCTGGCACCCGCTCCTTCTCAGCCCCCTTGACAGGGAGAAAATCCTCCCCCATGACAATAAGCAGATAATCTATTTTTTTAGTGGTGTTAGTTGAGGGATAAATATTTGGCCAGGGCATTCTGCACTTGACCTGTTCTTGCACAAAGTAATTGGATAAATAGTACAAAATCCTGTTTGGTTACCATTCTGTTTGACTGTTCACATCTCTCTCTGTTTACAGATACCCTTCGTGCGTTTTGTCCATAAAAACAAAGTCAGTGAAATTAGAAGGTAAGAGGAGGCCATGTGACCATGTTTTGCAGGAGTAGAGTTGCCCTTTGCTATGTTATTCCTTTGAAAGAAAATAATGACCAGAAACAAGTGGTTCTGCAAGAAATTTTTAGTTTGTTCTTTTTGCAAAATGTTCGTGATTAGATACGTTGGTTACTATGATGCAAAAAGCTTTTAAATGCCTTTTATTTGCCATCTCTGTCAATTATTGTCCAAATGTTTCAATCAATGAGAAAATGGTCTTGAGGTGGCTGAGGGAGCATTTTGAGTCTGTGCTCTGTGCTAGCTGTCTTGCTTTGAGAAGTCCTTACCTTTCCTGCCTTTAGTGGATCGAGTAGTGTCCTCAGCAATGACCAAAGACCCCATTGATGCAGACCCTCATTTTAAAAGGGGGATGGGGATTCAGTGCACTCGAGCTCCCAAGTGGGCGGCACACTAGAAGAGACCAAGGTCATGGAGGCTTGGCCAATTTTAATGGAAGGGCTCCATTGGCATAAACTTTACAGGGTCCTGCTCAGGCTCCCTGGTTGGTGGGCATGAGTGGAATTTTAGCAGCAAGAGGGCACAGCCAAAGACCTGTGGACCTGAGGACAATTTGGGGGTCCCAAGGCCATCGGAGATAAGGGGAGGCCGTAGTTGTGGAGGCTAAAGAACTCCTTACAGGGCCTTGGGGGAGCATTCCCGTGTCTGCTGCTCCACAAGGAGTTCTAACCGAAATATTTTTCAAACACTGATCTTGGCTCCTTGTGGCCAGTTGGCTTTCCCTGCCGGGTTGCAGACTGCAGAGTTACCTCTGATTTCAGTTCAATATCATTTTAACTGTTAACCGGGCCCCTGCCTGCCTTTATTCGAAGCCTTGTTGAAAACCTTATTTGCCATCGTAAAACTGATGGTGGCTGGGAACATGGTGAGTTGGAGCTGGGATTTAACTCCTCGCACACACCATTCTTGCCCAGCAAGAGGCGTTTAAAATACTAGCCATAATTTCTAGATCAAGGAGTTATCTGGTCCTTATTCCTTCATTTTGGCAATAAAAATGATTGCAGTGAGTTACTTCCCAGATGGATGTTAAACATAGGGTGGGATTTTCCACACCTGCCCGCTGCCGGGATCTTCCAATGGACTTCTGGCTGGGGCGCCACCTCACCCGAGACGGAGCTGGAAGATCCCGGCCATACTTGTATGAAAATGCAGATTGCTTTGAAAGCTCATTGATGAGAAAAGCTAGGTCTGAACTGTGCCACGTCCTAAGCATGTACTTATCATTTGGTCCTAAAGATACTGCATGAAGAAAAGGTTTCTCCCAAATGGGCTTCCTTATCAAATACACTGCGCATTTGATATCGTCGATGTTGAGCTGGACTCCGTCTTCTCCGTTGCAGAGTTAATTCAAATTGTGTCAGAGATTGTGAACAGATATCCTTCAGCTGGGGTAAGAATGTGATTTGGATATCAATTAATTGGAATTTAAAATTATTCACTGTCCATTGAATATTATTTCATTGTTCCTTCAACATTATTTCACTGTCTACTGCTTTCGTATTGTGTGGGCATTTTGGATAAATTACTTGGATTAACAAAGTTTCCATCTGCACTAGATTTTCTAGTAGTCCTCTGTTCATTATGCTATTTTCTGCTTGCCCGTTCTGACATCATTAAAAGAACTGTGCATCATGATATACGTCTTTATATGATGTATAACAAAACAGTGCCGAATGCCACCTTCCATTGGCAGCCTGCACTTAAGGCAAACCAGTATCACGAGGTCAAGTCTAAAGTGGTGAAATGCAGTGCCTCTGTGAAAGCAATACTGAAAGGTCATCAGTGACGAGATGCTATCTTGCTGCTGTGATAATTTCCTGCTGATATAATTCTTCAACTCTATAGAGGGTGTGAAGCACCAGACAAAGCTGCTAAACTAGTTCAACAAACCTTGGAGCTGGGAGATTGGACTTGCTTTGTACAATATCAGTAGCAAAGATATCAATGTGTTTATTGTACAATTACAAATGGTGAAATGTCATACAATGCGTTTGATGGCTTACTGAAACACAGAACAAAGGAACTTCACGCAAACATGTGCATTAGCAGTATGCACAGCATGATTTCAACCCCATATAGTGGAAAATTGCTTCCAAATATAATTTGGAGTTTTCCTGGTCATGTACAGTTTGTTGTGACATGGAAAATATTTACTTCGTATACGGAGAGAATTCCAGGGATTTGTGGTTGATTCTACCACACTATTGATGTCTAGTTACAGCCGCTGGAATGTAATTTCACTAATGTGGACTGCTAACCTTTGTCTGAAATGTAACAAGTGTTGCAACACTTTGGAGGGAAACGATTGCCAAGAAGCACAGCTTCTATCTGGCTGAAACTGTTCTGATGATAGCCGACTGCTCAGTGATGTAGGGATCCGAAATTGTTTGCTAGCCCATTTTCTGCTACCACAGGAAGCATTATGAAGTTAAATTATTAAATGTTAAATCACCAGCAGGAAAAAGTAAACTCCACAGCCTTTCATATGCCTTTACTTGGGAAAGATTCAAAATGGTAAAAAATAAACATACACCAAATCATGGAATCACACAACACTGTAAGAAACCACTTGGTCTGTTGTACCTTTCCAATTCATTGAGTAATGCATTACACTTTAGGTTAAATAGTCCAAAGAGATTTGCGTTTGATTTCTATGTGCCAATTTAATGCATTCTAATGAGGGAAAACAGTAATCCATGTATGATGGCTGGAGTACAAAGGGTTTATGTTATGTTACTGTTATATAAAGCACTGGTTAAACTCATTTAATGCATTGATTTCTGTGCGCTGCACCTCAGGAAGGATATATTGGCCTTGGAGAGGCGCAGTGAGCATTCACCAGAATGATTCCAGGGCTAAAAGGTATTTATTATAGATTAGGCCTGCATTCCCTTGAGTTTGAAAGATGAATTGAGCTGTTTAAGATGATTAAATGAGTTAATAAAGTCGACAGGAAGAAACTGTTTCCTCCGGTGGAAGAATCAAGAAAAAATAAATATAAAATATAAAAGCGAGGTACTTTAAATGCCTTTAATATTTTATCTGAGACATTCTAAGACTATACTTTTATCTTTTTCATAACCAGAGTTATCATCTCTAATATATTTTTTATCTTAACAGAAACGATACAGGAACCTGATTGTTAGTCACACACTGTTAGAACAAACTCTCTTCGCAAATGGAAATCCAGAATGTGGCTCAAAGGATCACTGTGCAAAGGTAGTTTTTTTAATATTTGAACATGATATTGGGAATAATCCACTAAGGCCCTCAAGTCTGTTCCACCATTCAATTAGATAATGGTTGATCTGTGCCTCGGCTACATTTAGCCGCTATTGTTCTATATCCCTTGGTAACCTTACTTAATAAAAATCCATCAATCAGTCTTGAAAATTTCAATTGACCCAGTGTCCTGTGGGGAGCAATTTCCAGACTTGCTGTACCCTTTGTGTGAAAAAGTGCTTCCTGATTTCGTTCCAGATTGGCCTAACTCTGATTTTAAGATGATGCCCTCTTGTTCCGGATTTTGGCACCAGGATACTTCCCCCATGTGCTACATTGCAAGGTCTTTAGGATTCTGTGGCGTATTGAGGCAGTTCCAAGCCTCTGCAACTCTGCAGCATATTTGAACACGGTTGAATGACTTCTCGTTCCTCATTTGTTACATATTTTTAAGAATGATAGTAAATCAGAGATAATGGAAAGGCTTTTCTTTGAGAATCGCTGTGAACTTTCTCCCCGGCCCCGCACACGTGCCAGTCTGAAACCAGCTGCTCGGAGGTGGGCAAGGGTGGTCTGACATAGACCATTCCTTCCTCTTTCAACAGCCCTTCATCAGGACTGTTTAGAACTATGTAGCTAATACATCAGCATTGACATTTTATACTGGACATAAAATTGACTTCAACCTGTGCATTGACACAACTTTTCTCTTGTGTTAATTCCATTTCTTTAGTCTTGCTCTGGCAGGTTCTCATTCAATGCCATATCCCAACAACTGGAAAGATTCTTGCAGATGAACCAATGCTTTGATGAGAGTATCACCCGGTGTTGGGAATCACTGACAACTCTACAGAAGTTATTTGTGGATTCTGCTTTCACTGTAAAGGTGAGGAGAAAGAGTATTACATTAAGGTAGATGTCTAAAGCTTATTACCCTCTTATTATACTCACCAAGGTGGTTGGTTCTTAAGTGGCTCAGCAAACCACTCAATTGTATCAAACTACTACAAAGGGTACCTTCAGGGCAGCTCGGGGCGGCTAATAAATGGCGGCATTGCCAGCGATGGCCACTTCCCGAGAATGTTTTTTTAAAAAGTAGCCTGGTGAATGGGTTTTTGTTACTGCATGGCTTCTTATTTGCAGTTTACCCAGCTGTAGAACTCTTGCTGTGCAACTTTTAGGAACATACGAAATAGGAACAAAAGTAGGTCATTCGGCCCCTGAGCCAGCTCCGCCATTCAGTAAGATCATGGCTGATCTGTTTGTGTTTTGAGTTCTACATTCCCATCTAGCCCCCAATAACCTTTGATCCCCTTGCCTAATAAGAATCGACCTACCTCTGCCTTAAAAATATTCAGTGATCCCGCCTCCACCACCTCCTGAGGCAGAGAGTTCCAAAGTTGCACAACCCTCTGAGAAAAAATTTCTCCTCATCTCTGTCCTAAAAGGGCGATCCCTAAATTTAAAAACAGTGCCCCCTAGTTCTAGACTCAGCCACAAGAGGACACATCCTTTCCACGTCTACCTTTTAGGGACCATTCAGGATCTTATATATTTCAATCAAGTCATCCCTCACTCTTCTAAACTCCAGTGGAAACAAGCCCAGCCTGTCCAACCTATCCACATAAGCCAATCTGCTCATTCTAAGTACCAATCTAGTAAACCTTCTCTGAACCACCTCCAATGTGTTTATATCCTTCCTTAAATAAGGAGACCAAAACTGCACACAGTATTTGAGATGCGGTTTCACCAATGCCCTGTATAACTGAAGCATAACATTCTTACTTTTATGTTCAATTCCTCTTGTAATAAAGGATAGCATTCCATTAGCCGCCTTAGTCACTTGCTGTACCTGCATACTAACTTTTTGTGACTCATGCACGAGAACAACCAGATCCCTCTGCACCTCGGAATTCTGCAGTCGTTCTCTGTTTAAGTAATATTCTGCTTTTTTATTCTTCCTGCCAAAGTGAACAACTTCACATTTTCCCACATTATACACCACCTGCCAGATTTTTCCCACTCACTCAACTTATCTATACCTGTCTGCAAAATCCTTATATTTTCTTCACAACATACTTTCCTACCTATCTTTGTGTTGTCTGCAAATTTAGGTACACTGTCTTCTGCTTCACACTGTGAAAAAAATTACAAACTGACCAAAAATGGAGTTTTAATTGTTTGATGTGCTATCCATTTACCTGGTCACTGATGCATGATCGCTGTACATAGAATGAAAGAACTATATACTGTAGTCAGCCGACGAGTAAAGCAAGTCAAGTCTGATACCTGGACAGGGGGGTGCGACTGTATTCTGGGGTTTTTAAAATTTATCTTCCAATAACATAAAATACCAGTAAATCAGATTGTGACATGTGCTTTCCTCATAATCTCAGTTTGTACATTTTGCATTTGTATGTGTATTTCTACATTGCTGGTAGGAGTGATCATAATCGAGGGTATAGAGGAGATTCCCAAGAATGTTGCCAGGAATAGAAATTTTTAGTGATGAGCAAAGATTGTCAATTACTAGGAAGCCTAGGTTAAAATAATTGGTAGTAGGTTTAGAAGGGAGTTGAGGAGAATTAGTTCATCTGGAGGTGATGAGTGTCTGGAACTCGCTGCCTGTTATGATGGTAGAGGCAGAAACCCTCATGATATTTAAGAAACACTTGCACGTACACTTGAAGTGCCATGACCTACTGAGAGCTAAAAATTGGGATTCGGCTGAATAGCTCTTTTTCTGCTGCCACAGATACAATGGGCTGAATGGCCTCCTTCTGTATCATAAATGTTCTATGTTTCTATATTTTTATTTCTACAAGTCGGAATTATATGAAAGAATCCAGTGGCGAAAGTTGAAATGAACTTGCACCTAAAAAAAAGGAGCTTTTAAAATGCCTTGTGTGCCCAACGAATAGAATTTATTTATTTTGTATCTGTAATCTCCGCCTGGCTGAGGTCCAGGTGACTATCGGGCTGTTGCTTCTCAGGCTGAAAGTCCCCATGCCTTCAGGCTGAGGTCTCACGTGTGAGCCCTCGACCGATTAGTTAGTTTTCACATGTCAATCATAAAGAGAAAAAAATAGATTCTAGCTCCTTTTCATTATCATGAGAGTTTAATACTTATAGTCCAAGTCCATTTTTTAAAAAGTGAGGGGTGAGTTAGCTGCTTAATGTCTTACAGCCTCACATTGTCTCCAACACCATGTGATGTTCCTTCCCTAGACATGCCACTCCCCTCTCACTTGGTGCCCAGAGCCTCCCCCCTGCAAGAGGTGTGCACTCCTGCCTTCAGCTCACCCCTGCACCCTTTCTCTTCAACCCTCATCCCAAAGGGTGGCTTCTGCCCCTTTTCTGTTCACTTCCCAATGTTTGCTCTTTTTATTGTGAGCAATATCAAGGGAAAGTGAACTAATAAAGGAACAACTTCTTTTAAACTGGTTGACATAAACAGATCAATTAATTAAACTGTTAAATCTGTCACTTGTTAAACATACATGCCCCGCGATTTGTTTGGATAAATAAGTTCAACATTCGTCTCTCACTTCCTTGCCTCCTAATTTATGCTTTCTTGTGTAGAGTTTCTCGGCACTGAGCTCTAGTTTCACCAGAGGCTCAGTGAGTGCAGCTCAAGGTAACTCCATCTACTTATAGAGAAGCATCCCTTTGTGTAGGAGCTGGGATTGTTCCACTGCATCTGCTTTCCTGCTGTTGGCAAGCTCCAGTTCTTAGGGGGCACACAAATCCTTTTCCTCGTTTTCTGTAGCACAGCTGGTCTCTCTTCTGCCAGCTCAAAGCCATCAAGACCTCACCCAGCCCAAGAAATCCTCATGGGATTGTAACATTATTGAACTGGGCAATAAATAGGCAATTACTGGACAGGTTCATGGCTAGAAGACATTTACCACCACAGTTAATTAAAAAGGAAACGCATCACTAGGGTCCAGTTGTCTTCTTGAAACAGGAGGTTCTTAACCTAACATCATTTGGAAATAGAAACCAAGGTGATGGAAGAATCATAAATATACTAATTTATAACCCTGTGAGTCAGAAAGTTGTGGGTTCAAGTCCCCCTCCAGGCACTTGAGCACAAAAATCTATGCTGACACTCCAGTGCACGACTGGCTGTACTGTTGGTGCAGTCATGTTTTGGATGAGATGTTATAATGAGACCCTGTCTGCCCTCTCAGGTTTCGACAAAAAGCAGGGTAGTTATACCCAGCGTCCTGGCCAATACCTGTCTCTCAAAGAACATCACTAAAACAGATTATCTGCTCAGTACCATGTTGTTGTTTGTGGGACCTTGCTGTGCACAAATTTGTTGCCTCAATTCCTACATTCCAACTTTGACTACACTTCAAAAGTACTTCTTTAACTGTAAAATGTTTTTGGAATGTCCTAAGGTTGTGAAAGGTGCTATATAAATGCGTCTTTCTTTCTTTAATTCATGCGTGAGTAGTACCAACAGATGGTGTCTATAAAACTCATCGAGTTGAAACGTTCCATTTGTAAGCTTCCCATAAGTGGACTCGCTAGTTTATTAAATTTCTCCTTCATCCATTGAAGAGCTGTGGCCCTGAAACAGAGCTCTGAATGGAAAGCTCAAGCTGCTCCCACAAATGAAACTTTAGTGAGCGGTTTGTTAAGCAAACTTAAGTAAAGCCAGTAAATTAGAGCAAAGAGAACAACTTGAAGAAGCGAAAGGGCGATTTGCAATGATCCACAGTGAAGTCTGTCCTTGCTGAGAGGATTGTTTCTATGATGGAAGCTGTGAGCTAGGAAACCAGCCTGATGGTGAAAGGATTCATGTTGACAGACACAGCGGAGGTGCTGGAAAACCTCCTCGTTCCAGTGGACTTTTTGATGTTGCTCAGGGCACCTCACCGGGGTGCAAGAGTTCAGCAGAGAAACATTTTTTTCAACTGTTCTGCTTGGAAGTTTTGCCAAAGCATTATCTAGGTTTATTTGTTTTTTCTCTCTAATCAAGCAAGAAGTTGCAAAATTTGCTGCACAACATTAAATATGAGTTTTGATTTTCTGTACTGTCACAGCTGGGCGGCTGGGTTAGCTCATGTGTCCAGAAAGCTCGGTTTGTGGATTGGAATGATGCCAGTTGTACCAGGTTCAATCCCCATTGCCAGCCCAGGTTGACCTGGGGCCTGCCTCCTCACCCTGCCCTGTAGCAAAATAACAGCATAAGCCATGGCTCAGCAACCCTTGAATAGTTAGGGATGCGACCTTGAGGAAAAAGAAAAATGTAACTCCTGATATCGTTCCATAGTTTGATCCTGTGCAACAGTGAGGAGCATGACTATAGAGGGTAAAAATTCTTCAGTGACACTATGGTATTCTATTTGAAATGTAAAACTGGTAGACTCTTGCAAACACACGATGAATCTCCACAGTGCTGGTTGTCATGTAAACTTTACAACTGAGCACCGAGGTGCTAGAATTGGACTGTAATTTGTTTGCACAGTTCTACCATGTTTATGAATTAAAGCTTTTGTCTGCAGGTCATTTTAATAGGCAGCTGAACTGCATTTCCTAAATTTGGAACAAAGTTCATAAAACCAGTGAATTTAAAATTGCCATGGAAATACTACAATTTACGATATACATCATGCCAAATTCAAATGGCATGGTGGAATTTCCAACTAGTGAAATACTTCTCTGTGCAACTACTCTAAAAGAGAATCCATAGGATAGGAAAGTGAGCTTGTTTCGAATCAGCACTATCTTACATTACAATTAATTAAAAAATGAGACCATGTACCTTTAAACTTGAAGTTACATTAAAAAGAACAATCACGTCAGTTTTCAAGGTACAAATGAAGCTTTTTGCCTGAAGTGTGCACTAATGCTGGTAATTTATCCATGAGCATTATAACATAATTCTGAGACTTTATGAAGCCATCAGACAATATTCCGTTTATGTTTTGCTATGCTAAGGGAAATCCTTTCTCACTGAAAATGTGCTTACATTGCTGTTCTTGTGTGCCTGAGGGGGTCACACACTTTACTTGTCCTTATCTTACTGCACCCCACAACACTACCAAACTGTACCAAGTGCCAGAAAACCAGGCAGGAAATGAGAACAGTACTGGTACATTCAGACTGCTGTTGGAGAGAAGGTCCCAAGGCTCAAAAATCATCTGTGGGGAAAGGGAAGCGAGCGAGAACGGTTGATCTTTGGGCTACCACCTCCAGATCCCACCTGGTCAGTTGGCACCACAGTGCAAGTGCTTAGGTGCTGTTATGATATGACAGGTGGTATTTGCCAAATCCACAAGGGAAACTTGGCCATGCTATCACAACAATTGTGCAATTTGTATTTATTACGAGAAGGCTGGTGCACTGAAGTCAGAAGTAATTAGTTCACTACCACCTTTAATGATTTTAAAGATTAAATTAAAACATTTATTAACAAAACAAGAAAAAACTTAAACACACAAAAGATTACAGTTACACAGTTATAACAGTTCCTAAAATTTCTACTTAACTAAACTCCCAACAACACACCCCCTTTAAGGCAACAGTCCAAATAGATTCCAAATTTATAAAGTTACCCAGCAATTTTACCACAACCGCCCACTGGGCGATGGACTTCCAAAGGCTTTTAACACAACTTTAGTGACTGGAACAGCAAACTTCCGCAGGGTGGCTCGAAGCTTTTCCCCAAGTCTGTTTCACACTGTCACTTTTCAAGATCTCACATGGCCGCACCTCACACATCCTTCCATCCTTCTTTGAATGTATTTTATCCCTTTTGATTTGTAACTTCCATTGTTTCCACTTGTCTTTAGAAGTTACTTTTCCCAGAATATAAAAATCTTTCATGTTCTCATTATGGCCAGCACTTTTGGGAAAAATCAACGTAATAAACTTGCCCTATTTATCTTGCCAATTGTAAACATTTTCCATCTCCCTATGAGAATCAAACACTTCTCCACTTACCTAAAATGCAAAATTTATTCACACAGTACCTGCTGACCTCACCCTAGCTTATCTCCATTTCAAATGATGATTTTGCACGTCACTTTGATAATTTAAACCCTGTCTAGTTTAATTAAATTAGCCACACACACACACACACAAGCCTGCTTTAAAATATCTCTCAATAATATTAGGCAAAGTATGATAGTTTCTTGACAGTACCTATGGTCCTACTCACAGGGAAGTGGGGCAAGAGAGCAGGAAGATGAGAAGGGCAGGAACAGCCCCGCTTGCCTTGTTTAAGGAGCTAGCTGTGGGCCTGCACATATCCCAGCACGTGCCAGGAAGTGACTTCAATGGGGTGAAACATTGGTGGAATGGATCTTTGTCTTTTTTACATCACTGCACCTAGGAAATTGGTGTTGTTTAGGTGTAACAAAGAGTGCAATCATTCCAAATCACATAACCTGCAGCTTGGAGCTACTTTTCATTAAAGTTAGATGGGACCATAGAGTGTACTGACTATCCTCTCTCTTTTTGTTTTACTGTAGGTTGGAAGTTTGCGTGGTACAGAAGAAATAAATTTGAAGCATTACGAAGGATTACTGTTTGCTTTGTACGGTGCAGGTGCATCTGACTTTCTGGCCTTTGGAGGGCAGTATACAAAACTAGTAAGATGTTTAAGAACTGTTTCTGGGAAAAAGGATAGGCACCTTGATAGTTTGCTTTGATTTTGTGTGTTTAATTTTTAAATTAAAGTTGAGCCCTTTGTACTTTTAGAACTGCAGTTCCACATTTCAAATAACCTTGCATATCCAGTGCCTGATGCTCATGTACTCCCAACTTAGCCAAAATGTAGAGGCAAAATATTGATTAAAAATGGCAACATTTGATTCTGCAAAGGCTATTGGCCCTGACAATATTCCGGCAATAGTACTGAAGACTTGTGCTCCAGAACTTGCCGTGCCCCTAGCCAAGCTGTTCCAATACAGCTACAACACTGGCACCTACCCGGCTATGTGGAAAATTGCCCAGGTTTGTTCTGTACACAAAAAGCAGGACAAATCCAACCCGACCAGTTATCGCCCCATCAGTCTACTCTCGCTCATCAGTAAAGTGATGGAAGGGGTCATCAACAGTGCTATCAAGTGGCACTTGCTTAGCAATAACCTGCTCACTGATGCTCAGTTTAGGTTCTGCCAGGGTCACTCAGCTTCTGACCTCATTACAGCTTTGGTTCAAACATGGACAAAAGAGTTGAACTCCCAAGGTGAGGTGTGAGTGACACCAAGGCAGCATTTGACCGAGTGTGGCATCAAGGAGCCCAAGCAAAGCTGGAGTCAATGAGAATCAGGGGATCTCCGCTGGTTGGAGTCATACCCAGCACAAAGGAAGATGGTTATGGTTGTTGGAGGTCAGTCATCTCAGCTCCAGGACATCACTGCAGGAGTTCCTCAGGGTAGTGTCCTCTGCCCAACCATCTTCAGCTGCTTCATCAATGACCTTCCTTCCATCATAAGGTCAGAAGTGGGGATGTTCGCTGATGATTGCACAATGTTCAGCACCATTCACGACTCCTCAGATACAGAAGCAGTCCATGTCCAAATGCAGCAAGACCTGGACAATATCCAGGCTTGGGCTGACAAGTGGCAAGTAACATTCACGCCACACAAGTGTCAGGCAATGACCATCTTCAACAAGAGAGAATCTAACCATTGCCCCTTGACATTCAATGGCATAACCATCTCTGAATCCCTGACATCAATATCCTGGGGGTTACCATTGACCAGAAACTGAACTGGACATGCCATGCAAATATTGTGGTTACAAGAACAGGTCAGAGGCTCGGAATCCTGTGGCGAGTAACTCACCTCCTGACTCCCCAAAGCCTGTCCACCATCTACAAGGCACAAGTCAGGAGTGTGTTGGAATATTCTCCACTTGCCTGGATAAGTGCAGCTCCCACAACACTCAAGAAGCTCAACACCATCCAGAACAAAGCAGCCTGTTTGATTTGCCCCCCTTCCACAAAAATTCACTCCCTCTACCACCGATGAACAGTGGCAGCATTGTGTACAATCTACGAGATGTACTGCACAAACTCTGCAAGGCTCCTTAGACAGCACCATCCAAATCCACAACCTCTACCACCTAGAAGGACAAGGGCGGCAGATAGATGCGAACACCACCACCTGGAAGTTCCCCTCCAAGAAACACACTAGGCAGAATTTTCTGCCTGTCGGATGGGCGGGCCCGACCCAATCTCCGGCGGGCAGGGAGCCGATCCCCACCGGAGAAGCGGCCCCGCCGCCATTTTACATGGGCGGGCCATTTAAGGCCCACCCAGCGTGACGTCCGGCGGTAAGCGCTATGCGCTCCCTGTGCGGGCAGGGGGGGAGGGGATTCCCCAAAAGCGAGAGTGCACTCTTTCGCGAATGCGCACGAAAGAGCGCACATCTCCCTGAGGCTAAGTGCTGCCTCAGGGAGATCGCTTACTCTTTTAAAAATATTAAAAATAGAGAAAAAAAAATTCCCTAACATGTCCCCCTCATGTGACAATGTCACACGAGATGGGACATGTTCATAAATTACAGTAAAACTTTATTGAACTTTTTAGAACACTGCATGAAACCTCATCCCACCGGTGGATGAGGTTTCATGTTTTTTCTATTCCCCGCTGGGGCTCCTGGCCGACCCACTGACCTTAAGGTTGGACGGGCAGGTCCTTTAATTGTTTAAATGATCCTGTCAATGGCCTCAATTGGCCATTGACAGGTCGGCGGGCCCACAGCTGATGTTGCTGTGCCCCTGCCTTCCTGAAAATTTAAATGGGGCAGGATGACGTCGGGGGTTCCGCCAGATCTCATCCCGCGTCGTTTTATGCGTCAGCGAGTGGCCCCGCCCCCTGCTCACCGACGGCAAAATTTTGCTTACCATCCTGATTTGGAAATATATCACCGTTCCTTCTTTGTCACTGGGTCAAAATCCTGGAACTCCCTCCCTAACAGCACTGTGGGTGTACCTACACCACAGGGACTGGAGCGGTTCAAGAAGGCAGCTCACCACCACCTTCTCAAGGGCAATTAGGAATGGGCAATAAATGCTGGCCCAGCCAGTGAAGCCCACATCCCGTAAATGAATTTTAAAAAAAAGTTTCATACGTGTTTAACTCTGTTCTAAGCTAGTGAGGGGAAATGGTGCCAGAACTTTGAGGGATAAATTCTGAGGAAAGATTGCATAAGCCTGTCTTGCATTCCCTTAAGTATAGAAAGCTAATAGAATTTTAGCCTTTATATCAAGGGGACTGGCTTAAAATGCTGGGCGAATTTATACAAATTAAGGATTACAATTATGTAAAGCTCTGGTTGGACTGCACTTGAAGGAAACTTGCATTCATTTCTGGGCACCGCACCTCAGGAAGAACATATTGACCTTAAACGTGCAGATTCACCAAAATGACACCAGGGTTAAATTATTGAGGACGGGTTGCATTGACTAGGCTTGTGATCCCTTGAGTATAAAAGATTAAGCGTGACCTAACTGACACATTTAAGATAATTAAAGAAGTTGATAAGGCAGTCACAGACAAGCTGTTTCCTCAGGCGGCAAATAAAGAGTGAAGCAAGATTAGAGCCAGCACATTGTGGATGAAAATCAGGGCAGTGTTTTTTCACACAAAGGGTTGTAGAGATCTGGAATTCTCTCCTTCAGAAGTCTGCGGTTGCTGAGACAATTATTTACAAAACTGAGATTGATAGATCTTTAGTAGGTAAGGTATCAAGAGATATGGTACAAAGGCAGATAAATAAAGGAAAGGCACAGATCAGCCATGATCTCTCAATGGCTGAGTAGGCTGAAAGGGGTTGAATGGCCTGTTCCTAATGTTCCTATAAAATACACCAGTTTAACTGTGCAGAGCAACATTGAAATTTGAGTTTAATTCTTCAGGGTAGACCTGTAATTTTTCTTTGAGCTTAATGAACAGAAGGTTTTGAAGTATTGCTGAGCAGCAGATCTGAATAGTTCACTCCACTCACATCAGTGGCTAACCCAGGCAGCAACATAACTGCAATAGATTGCACGTGAATGAGTGCCTCAGGTGACTGTCACTCAAATGGATACTCGCTACCTTTTGTGCTTCTAGAGCGGCTAGTTTATTTTTTCTCTTTATGGCCGGCACAGATACGATGGGCTGAATGGCCTCTTTCTGGACCGTAACTTTTCTATGGTTTCTACATCTTGCTCCTCTGTCGCTAAGTTAAAAACCTGAAAGTCCCCTTTGAGCAGCAGTGTGCCGACACCACTGCAGGGGTTCCAGAATGAGGCTAACCACCACCTTCCCATGGACAATTAGGGATGGGCAATAAATGCTGGCGTTGCCAGTGACACCATCCCATGAAGGGAGTAAAAAATAGCTCAAAGGTGTTTGGGAATCATTAAAGCAGCAGTTTAAAATATTCAAAGTGGAGTAATAATTAATCAGTTATTGTCAGGTCTGGAGAATTAAACGAGTATAATTATCTCTGCTAAAATTTTATACAGAATGATTCTTTGAACAAGAATGTCACGGTCTGATTTACTTGTCTGTCACAATGCTGTAGCTCCGAAGTTTTGATGCTTCTTTTGGAGAGTTGCCTGAGCTGTCCGCTGCTGGCCTAAACGTCGATCTCCAGAAACTCGTAGAAGCAGATGCAAAGACAAAGGTAAAAGGCAGACAAGAGACGAGAATCCCGGAACCTGAGAAAATGCAAGCTATGTTGAAAAAAAATGTTGGCTATTTTGGGCAGTGTTCCTATGGATGATAAGTCAGTCCGAAGACTTGATACAACATTCAGAGTCTCCAATTCCCTTTTTTCGTTTCGCTTTGCCTAATGTTATATCTGAAGATTGAACCTTAATCTGATTGTCCAAAATTTCTATGACTTGATTGTCAATTAATGAGATATTACATTTGGTAATGCTTGATCTTGGCTACATGTCCTAAACATAATACAGATTGATGACTAATGTAATTAGGTTTAACCACGGATTATGTTCTGCTATGAAAAACACCAGCAAGAATTGCATAAATTTATTGCAGAGGTACAGATATGTTTTTCTTATGTCATCCACAGAAACCTGAAAGGATGATGGACAAAATTTGTATTCATTGCATTCCTGACACAAGTGCGGAAGTCTGTTTTAAGTTGGCAAGAAGGTTTTGGGAAGCAGGCATACACGTTAGATTGATGACCAGACTTAATGAGGTAATACATGGAAATCACTTGACATTCTGAACACAGAGAACTAACAGTGACAGCTAAATCGAGCCATTGCATTTCAAATTGTAAGACAGTTTCTTATTTTTAATATCTGCTTATAAAACGTGATGGATACAAATTCTGTTTGCTGCAACAGATAGTCACCAGACAATACTTGTCGGACAGAATTTTTCACTTGTTAGGCGGGTGCGTGCCCAATCCGAACGAGAGGGAAATAGTGTGTGATGGCGTCAGGCGAGCGTCCTGATGTCACCGTGCACTCTTGTGATATTTTGCTTGGCGGGTGCGCGCGAGAGGCGGCAGTGCACTCGCCGACAATTAAGAGGCCTGTTAAGGCCCTTAATCAATTCATTAAATCTGATTTTCCGCTGCCCGTCCAACCGTTTGGTTGGCGGGCGGGCAAAAGGGGATTTTCATCCACGGGCGGAATGAGGTTTCCATCAGCAATTAAAAATAAAATAAAACTGTTGAAATCTCATTCACATGAGATCTAATGTGGCTCTGTCACATGTGGCAACATGTTTTCAACATTTTTTGAGGTCTTTATTTATGTTTTTAAAAATCTTCAGCTCCCTGGGGCAGTTCTGTTCCTTCAGGGAGATTTCGGTGCGTGCACCTGCACACATGTGCAAACTTCCACTCTCACCCTCCTCCCCCCACCCCCACCCAGGCAGTGTTATGGCTCCCAGTGGGTGAGTCACGTTGGCAGGCCAGTAATTGGTCAGCCAGCATGAAATTGCAGTCGGGGCCCAGTCGCGGGTCAATTTCGCGATGGCTCCCAGGCCCGCCCGCTGCACACGCCCGATGAGGTAAAAATCCTGCCCATAGTCTCTCATACTCTAGGGACTCGGCATTATTCATAGAAAATACATTTTAATTGCAAATGCAAGTGGGAATTTGTTAGATCTCCAGAAGCGCAAAACGAGGACATTCAGCCCATTATTTCTATGCTGACTATCCACTCGGGCAGTCAACAGCAGTCCAAATGTCATAGTCACTGCCCCTTGGCGTGTGGGCTCGGCGCGGTGGGCCGGGAAGCCGACTGCCGTCCGTGATCGGCGCCGCACGGCGATTTTACAAGGGCGGGTCAATGAAGGCCTGTCCAGCGTGAGACGTGAGTGGCAGTGCTCAGCACTGCCCATGCAGGTGGGAGGAGGAGGGCGAGCAGGCCGAGTGTGAATTATGTGCATGCGCGCGAGTGGGCGCTACATAATCTCCCAGAGGCACAGAGCTGCCTCAAGGAGATGAAGCGCTGTTTGAAAAAAATAATAAAGAAAATAAAAATGTCATAAAACACGTCCCCTCATGTGACCCTGTCACGTGTTTTTAATTCAAGTGTAAAATTTTTATTTGATTTTTATTTGCTTTAGGAAACCTCATCCCGTCTGTGGATGAGGTTTTCCTAAATAGTGCAAAGGCCGCTTGGCCTTTTCGCCTGCCCACTAACCGGAAGGTTGGACAGGCAGCATAAATTTGAATTTAATTCCTTTTATTAATGGCCTTAACAAGCCTTTTAACTGTCAGTGGGCGCGCTGCTGACTCCGGCACGCACCCACCGAATGAAATATCGCAGGACTGCGCGATGATGTTGGGACGCTCGCCTGACCTCATCGCGCGTCATTTTACGCTCGACCGGGTTGGGCGCACGCCCGCCCGCCCAGCTGAATATTCTGCCCATAATCTGTCATCATTGACCAGCATCTTTCCATAATTTAAATGCTTGTATGCTTTTCCCTTAGAATTTACAACAATTTTTGCCTCAGTTACTCCCTATAGAAAGATAGTCTGTGAAACTCTGCACAAAGAGCTTTCTCCTAACCTCTCATCTCAGTCTCTTACTGACTGTTTCAAATTGCTTTCTTCCCTTCATTGACCTCCCCTTCCTGACAGCTAGGGAAATATCCTTCCCCCGCTCACTCTATCAAATCCTTCATTATTTTAAAAACCACGAATAATTCACTTCATGGCCTCTCTGCTTCCCTGTAAATTGTCCCAGTATCTCAATTCTCCCCTCCTAATTATATCTTCTCATCCTGATCAATCAATGTCCTTTTCTAGAATAGCACAGCCAAAAGTACACATAGTACTCTGACTAAGCTTTGCTTTGTACAAATTTATCATTACTTCTTTGTTTTTGATCTCTAATTCTCTATTTAGAAAACCCAAATTGCTATTGGCCTTTACGTTGCTTTCTGTACCTGTACTTTCACTTTTGAATAATACGTGTTAGAATCCTCGGTAACTCTGTTCACCCACATCCTTTAGTACTTATTAAGTATGTACTCACTTTTTTCTATCCTTCTCATTTGTATGTTGCTGCTGCTTGGAGCTACTCCTTCCTGTTGTCTGCTGTCGTGCTATGTTGCGCCATCCTCACATCCACTGTAACTCAGCTGCAAGCGCTCTGTGATATCTGTCACCCAACTACACCTAGATCGACCCCTCTTTGTGCTGCCCTCCACTTTGCCCTCTAGAGAGATCTCTGTAGCTTTTCAGCTCTGATCAAATGGCCGGAATACTGAGTTTTTCTTTCTGAATGCCCCTTTTTAGAGTCCTTTTTGCTCTTGGCATTTCAAGTACCTCTTCATTTGTTTTATGGTCTGTATATGGAATTTTTAGCATATGTCTTAGCGTCACATTTCCAAGGCCTCTATTTTCTTCCACAGATCTTCACTTATTGTCCATGTTTCTGAGGCATGCAGGAAAGTGGACAGAATGTAGCATCTTATGCCTTTTTTCCTCATTACAAGCTTGAATTCTCTTGTTGTTAACACATCCTTCACCTTCACAAAATTACTTCTGGCTATCTCCATCCTTCTAGCTTCTGCATCACATCTGACAGCTCCTGTTACTATTTGTCCTAAATGGACAAACTTATCTATTTGCTTGTATAATTTGTATCACCCCACAATTTTCCACCAAATTGCACATCCCATCTTCTGATTACCCATTCTGCTAACTGGCCTAAAATGCTTCTAGCTGTTTGTGAAAATCCCGGCTATTGTGTTGTCACTAAATTTCTGTTATGCCCAAGTCCAAATCGACTATACTAATTGATTGTCTATGATGTTGAACACAAGGATTCAAATCAAAGCATAGTCTTCAGGAGAAGTGTGGATAAAAGGCAGGGGATAATTGGACCAGTATGTGCAGAAGTGATTCAGTCCTCATTGTAAATGCATACATTTTATTCCTATTGTAATATAATACTTAGATTTCACAAAGTATTGTAAAGTTAGTTTCAGCGCAGAACTTTTTCTACTTTACAGACCGAGAAGGTGAAAGGGACAAAACTGAGGTCCCACTGCTAGCAGTGAGGTGCAATTACAATGTGACAAGTTGACATAGGCAGTTTCCATTATAAAGAGACATGGGGCAGAATTGTCCCAGATTTGCACTCGCGGTAACAGGCAGGATAAAGAACGTTTTTCCCGCTGGCTGAAATGGTGGGTTTTTGTGCCTTATCCCCCCAATCCCACCTCATTAATCATGAGTTCCCGGAAAATACGCCATTTCGATGGCAGGCGGGCTCTCATTTGCCCGCCACGCCATCATCTCACCACTTCATCATGCTGGGCGCCGTATTTAAAGTGCAGCTTCTCAGTGCTTCCAGCCCAGGGCTGCTGCACAGAAGACGTGGCCCGAAAGGCAAGAAGACTGCAGCCCCCCCATTCAGTGGCGCATCCCTTGAGCAACTTTTGGACACTGTGGAGGCCCGTCGTGATGTCCTTTACACACTCGGGCTGCAAGAAGACCAGCAACATCACCAACCCAGTTTGGGAGGTGGTGGCAGTGGTGCTCAGTGCCAGTGCCCTGCAGAGGAGGACAGCCACCCAGTGCCACAAGAGGATGATTGATGCCCTCTGTTCCGCCAGGGTAAGTCACTCTTCACATCACTCTCAACTCACACACTCACAAACCCATCACGAATGGCCCATGGCCCACATTCCTTGCTGGTTCAAGGGACATCACTGTTCACTCTCTCACACTCACCTTCATTGTCTTCATCCCGTTCATGGGACCACTCACCACCCACACATGCCAGGCCTACTTATCATCTGGCCTGGCAGGTGTCCCACTTACACTCTCCCCATCCGTATTCGTGCAGGACAAGCTGGCACACAACAGGAGAGAGAGGTCACAGACTGGTGGAGGAATGCCTGAAATCAAGGTGCTCACAGATCTTGAAAATAATTGTCCAGCAGGCCGGAGGAGACCTGGACCGGTCCTGTGCTGACAGTGAGGTTGGCACTGTTCTACCATGTGAGGATCCAGCAGTGCAACGTCCATCAGACGACCATGCTGTGAGTGATGTGTCCTCTTACACAGGCCACTACCATGCACTAATTATCTACCCGTCCTTTCGTAGGCACACCTGGGTGACAGCTGAAGGATTCCACAATCTAGGGCCTCCAGTTAAGCCCCAAAGAAACCTCTGAAGAGGAACCTGAAGGCACCTTCAATGAAGACCCATCACAACGCTCACTGACACCCTCCACCAATGCAGAGAGACACACCTCGGTGGGACCTAGCTTTAGAGTAGCCTCGGGACCACAATCTGGTGAGCACATCGCACTGTCTGATCCACCTCAGGCGGAGGCGGGGATTTCCCAGGTCCCCGACACTCGGAGGGCTGCTGGAGGCCAGAGATCTGCTGAGTCCGAGTCAGATGATGAGCCTCTGGACTCGGCGGTATCTCAGTTGCTGGAGCTGCAAAGACAAACTCGGGAACATCAGGAAGGGATGTCCACTGCACTAATCAGATTGCAAGGCACGATGGAGGAGTCCTTCCGCATTCAGTCTGAGGTGGTAGTGCTGGCATTGCCAACTCACCGAGGTCAACACTGGCAGGATGGTGGCTGCCATGGAGACCTTGGTCCAGGATGTCACTCCTGCACTGCTGCGCGGGCTCAACTTCACCTCTGACGTCATGGTTGGCCTCCGACAGTGTGTATGTGAGGGGGGTGTGGGGCAGCTTGATCTCACTCCAGCTACCCCTTCTCCTCAAGCAGTCAGCCAGGGGCCATCGGGCACCCATAGGGAGGAGAATCAGCAGCTCGACACCCAGAGCCATCCACCCAGGTGACCCCGGGAGTGTCTGGCCCATTCGTACCCCCTCTTCCAGTGACCCCAGCAGCTCCAGCTCCACAGGTCGAGGAGAGTGTCACTGCCACACAGCAGGACCCCTGAAAGCAGGTCGGGGCCCTCCAGAGGACGCTGTCCAAGGTCATCACTGACAGGGTGTCACAGTCAGCAGGCTGCTTCTACCTCCATTGTGGATGTCCGGGGAGCAGCAAGACGGAGTGGCGAGGTTAGGAAGGTTAAGAAGATGTAGTTGCACAGACTGGGCATGGGTGTTAATCAGCTGTACATACTGTTCACTATTGTAAATAAACTCCCAAGAATGTCTCCCTGCCGATGGCTACTTATCCTGATGAGCAATGTTCATGTGACAACCTGCACAAGATAAAGGCAGGTGTCTCAGTCCAGGGCCTCTTCCCTGTGTCTGTGCAGCCTTCAGACCAAAGTGATGGTCCAGCCTCACACTCCCTGGACACATTACTGATACCTGTACCTCGGCGGTGCTGGTCATTGCTGCCAGAATGTAGTGGGCAGGCACCACAGAGTTCCCTCATTCTCTCTGTGTGCTCTCAGCACCTTTAAGGTGGGGCTGGCCCCCATCTCTTCAGCATCTGTGACCAGGGATGCTGCACTTCTAAAGGGGACAGGTGCTGAAGGTGGACAAAGGATCAGATGCATTTAAAGTTTCACAGCTGCATCTCCATATGACCCTGATCACGGAGCGCAAGTGTGCTGCCCTTGGCCAGACAGGAACCAGACATTGTCAGAGGCTATGTGAAGATCTATGGAGTGTCCTGACCTTATGTCGTCATCATCCTCCTGCGATCGAGCGAGTATTAGGGCCTCCACTGCATCTCCATGACAGGAGCGTTCTCACTGAGGGTATGTGCACTGCCTTCAGCCAGACTGGAGTCAAACATTCATAGATGCAATGTGAGGATCCATGGGGTCTCCTCACTGCACGTCGTCATCATCCTCCACAAATCCTGCAGCTATGAGGGTTTCCCGAGCGCTCCTGCCTTTTTTGGCCAGTGCGATGGCCACATCACCTTCATCGTCGTCTTCAAGGACCTCCTCACCCTCATCCCCATCAGTGTCCTCCTCATCGGAGAGACGTGCAGCTCCTCCATCTCCTCCTCAGCCAGCTCCTCTCCCTGTTACAGCACCAGTTTGTAAAGGGTGCAGCAGGCGATGACGATGCGTGACACCCTCTGTGGACTGTATTGCAGCACCAGACGGTTCCAGGCACTGGAACCTCATTTTCCGCATCCTGGTGGTTTGGTCCACCAAGTTACAAGTTGCAGCATGAGCCTCATTAAACCTTCGCTCTGCTGCAGTCTGAGGCCACCACACGTGTGTCATCAGTCGCATGCTCTGTGGGTAGCCCTTGTCCCTGAGGAGCCAGCCCTGCAGCCTCTGTGGACCCTGGAAGACGTCAGGAATCTGAGACCTCCTGAGAATATAGGAGCTGTGGACACTCCCTGGAAACTGTGCGCAGACCTGCAGGATACATTTCCAGTGGTCACACATTCAGCGAATGGAATCCCTTGCGGTTGACATAGTTGACCCCTTGTTGCCACGGAGATCTGGGTGCCACATAAGTGCAGTCGATCGCACCCTGCACTTGTGGAGAACCTGAGATCTGGGCAATTCTGAGCACTCTTGCTTCCTGGTTTTCTTGGTCTTGGGTGAAATGCACAAAGTTCTGTGCCTTCACAAAGATAGTATCCGTGACCTCATGGATGCATCTGTGGGTGGAGGCTTGTGATATCCCACAGAGGTCACCTGTGAAGCCCTGAAAGGAGCCACTTGTGTAGAAATTGAGCGCCGTGGTCACTTTCATGGCCACTGGCAGTGGATGCCCTCCATGTCCCCGTGGTGCCAAGTCCTGTAGTAACTGGCAGAAATGACCAGCCAGTTCCTGAGACATGTGCAGTCTTTGGTGACACTGGTTCCCGGTCACCTGCAGGAATGAAAGGCGTGTCTATAGACCCTGGATCTAGCTAGGTGGTGAACAGTGACAGCTCACTGTGGCTCTTCAGTGGCGTGTGTGGGGACTCCAGCTGCCCCCTCTACCTGAGGGTGTTGCTCCTCCCTCTGCATAGCCAGGCACCTCCATCATACTCTTCCCCTCTGTCTCCGCTGTCTGTAAGCCTCAGGGCATACAGCTAGGTCACCAGGCTCCATGATCCTGATGTACTCCTCCTGCAGGATGAAAGAGAGAGACACGTGGGTTAGTGTGGATGTACTATAAACCTCTGTTGGTTAAGTCTGAAGGCCCCTTAACGCTTCCTGGAGAGTGCTGTCCACCACTTGGATGGCCAGAGTTTACTGTGCTGCATGTCTGTCTGAAATCCCAACCACCTCCGCCCCACTCCACCTGACCGATTGGCAGCAGCAGTGCCCATTGGACTGCACACTGTGCTGTCAGCTCAGGCACAGGCATTCTCCTAACCCGCACTGCAAGGCTGCACTGTTAGCTTGATCCATGAGGGAGGTGGGTCCAAACCAGGATGCTGACACTGCAAGGGGCTGTGATGCCTCCACCAGTGACTGCTCCATGGCCAGTTTTAGCGAGGAGATTGTACAACGTACCCAGTCGGCCAACTGTTCTGCCATCCACTAAAACACTCATTAGTTTACAGTCTGTGCCTGAGGGATGGAAAGTTCAGGAGCATTTAGTGGCATTTTGATGCCTCTGTGTTGCTTGAGTGGGCAGCTAAGCTAGAGGCCCAACTCCACGCAGGTCAATGTGACTGCACCTGAACTGTCTCAGCTGTGGAAGAATGGTCACTTTATACAAGGTTTCCCTAATGCATGGCCGCTTGCCTACCCCCACCCTGCATGTGCTTGTGCGCTACCATTAACCGCAGTGCAGTCCTTTCCCTCCCTCAAACCTGCTTCGGCCACAGTGCAGATCCCCCTCCAATCTCGCCTTGACTGCAGTGCTCCCCTCAGCTCACCTCAACCTTGAAGCACAACAGGTGACCCTGGCGAGCTCTGTGCAACCTTACAGTGTGCTCACCTCCGAGTCCCCCTCAAAGTGCAGCCCGCCAAGTGTGTGCCTTACGTGTGCTGTTGTGAAACGCATTGGCATGCTCGGATGGTCCAGTGTTGGGGGGAATGATTCCAGCGGGCTGGGCTTGGAATGATATGTAAATTTATTACAATGAGGTTCCCGACCTCTGACGGTTATAAACGTGGGCCGCCATTGACGAGCAGAGTAGACGTTTGCAAATTGGTTTCATGACATTGTGAAACTGGTTTTTGGCCTTCTCGCCATATTGTCCACTCACGCCCAACGCCAGCGGGCATGGAAAATTCCACTGATGGTTTTTATAATGGAAACTCTTGACAGAGCAGTGACAAAAACATGAGAGCTGGAGGTTTGTTTCTGGACATAGGAAGAACCATCAAACATAAGATTTTCAAATATAATGTAGATACATCGAGAGGTAAATCGACTGCCTGGCTTCGTCTTTTCCAACCTTTCTCCTATCTGATTGGCATCCTAACCTTTGGATTAACGCTTTAATCCTTTCTTTTATGTCTATCAATCATTATCGCTGGGTCAAAATCCTGAAACTCCCTCTCTAATAGCATTGTGGGTGCAGCGGTTCAAGAAGGCAGCTCACCACCACCTTCTCAAGGGCAATTAGGGATGGGCAATAAATGCTGGCCTAGCCAGTGATGCCCACATCCCATGAATGAATAAAAAGAAATCAACTTTCGATCTTTACTGCTAATTTCTCTTCAACCTTCCTGTATGAAGGCTCCCGTAATGTGCCTCATTTATCAGTCATAATTATAACATTGATATGTATATAAAGTAAATAAAACACTAATGAAGGTATATTCTATGTATTAGGGAAAAAAAGAGGCATTTAGTATGATCGAAAGCAAAAAAAGAAAGCCTTTTTCCAGATTATGCCACTAGGTGACAGTGTTTAGACAAAAGATAAACTACCAGTAGAAAACAAGTTTTGGAACACTGTTTTCCCCATTGCACTGAAGTTACTGACAGAACTGCATAATCTGGCCAATAAATTGTGGAAATATTGTGATTTTAATTTTGACTAATCCTCTGTGGCCACTTTTGCTTTGTGTCCAAGAAATGTGAGATGGGAATTTTCCACTGTAATTTTAGTATCTAATAACAGCTGGATGTTTGAACACCAAGTAATGAATCATTACTATCATCTCCCTAAATATTAAAGCCATTCTTTGGATCCCACAAATGGTCAATAACCAATCTTGATCAGCTCAGCTACTGGCCATTTGATCTTTTTCTGTCCAGACTGCACGCTGAGATCTGAGACCTTGCAGCTTGACATGGTTAATCATCTTTATTTCGGAGTCCGAGAATGTGATGTCAGGAAGCATGTAACACGTTGTCATTCAGCTCTTGAGAAAAGTGCTCTCCACAGCAACGCAGGTCTAACCGTGAAAGTACGGCAGGTTTTTGTTCTGATAAGGGCATTGCCTCTCCAGAACTTCTGCAACTTTTTACATGTGAATAGAATATGTGAAAAAATAGTCCTCTTGGTTATTTTAAATATTTTGTTGGTAAAGTTTCTGTCAGTTTGGGATTTTTGATTCCCAGGTATGTGATTTCCTCTCAAGTTGTTCACACAGTTATTTTAAACGATGCACCAGCCAAATCTCCTGTCATGCACTTTTTCAGTTTTCACCCTGGGTTATTCATCAATACATTCCTATCAGGTTTGAATTTTCACTTAATGCTGTTTAGCAAATTAACGAAAAGAATGAAAGACCATCGACCTGAAAGTTTAACTCTTTCCTTCTCCTCAGGTGTTGCCAAACCTACTGAGTATTTCCAGCATTTTACTGTTTTCATTTCAGAAAGAATCGAGTACTGCACTTTCACTGCCTTATACTTTTAAGTTTTGTTACTGGAAGAGAGGTGTAATGTACAGTGTTCATAACAGAGCGGAAGATGCTGTGACAGGAATGTTTTAAATAAGAAAATTCTCTCAAAATGGAGGGGGACAGTAAAAAGAATGTTTACATTGGACACCACAATTACCTTGATTTCATTGCACTTGCCCTTCAAAACTCGCATTTTATTGTACTTGGCCTTTGTAGTTCCAAGTTGTTTCAATAGCTTTTGGTCATTGCCTAAATATATGGCAAATTCTGACACTATTTTAATGAAGAGTCACTGATTTAGCACAAATGCATAACGTGTACATCCATTATTGTAATTAGAATATTCTGTAGGATGGGGGTAAAATTTGCATGTAAAGACAGCATTTTGTTGAAATTTAAACATCATCACTGCACTACTAGCAGGTTGTGTACTAATATTAGCTCTTAAAAATCTGGCCTTGTGTTTTACTTCTTTTTAGAAAAAGGTTGCAGCTGAAAGTCTTGAAAAGGGAAGGATATTTGTTCTACAACCAGAAAGTGAAACAGATTTAAAGGTAAGAACAGCAATCTCAACCAATTGTCCTGTCAGTGGAACTCAGTGAATATACGTAGGCCCAATGCAAACGAGTGGAAGGCCTGAAAATGCATAGTCTCTGGAAACCTCGATGTATTACGGTCTCCATCACTTATACTGTGCACGTTCATAGTGTGCAACCGACAATTAGTGCTAACCATTTACCATCACCATAGAAATCAATTAGAAAGTCACTTGTTAAGCAAGTGGCTATTTTGGAAAGACGCAGCTGTTCAACAATCTCTCACAGATCATTCGGGTACGATTACCTTCATTTCCAATCCTCTGTATTTGATTTTGACTTTTGGGTAGTGAGCCGGTCGGCAATCCTTTCCATTGATGTTGATTGCCTGTGATTTTTAGGCCCCAGTCCCACTTACATTTTCTGGACAAGCTTCAGGGGGAAACTGGAACTTGACCCAGTGTCTCAGAATCAGCAAAGCAAATCAGGCCGGAGCTGCCAGTGATACTATAAATGCGCACAGTAAGAGTGATAGAGACTGTAATACGTTTAGGTTAGGTAAGTCATGGGAAGGTGGGATGCAGGCACAATTGCAAAGGGTATGCGGGCATCCTTGAGGGTGACAGTGATCCAGATTATTTTTGTGGGCTCCAGAGGGCCTGCTCCGCTGCCATTTCTGACACCAAAATGGCCTCTGCAGTCTCTGACCAGTTTCTGGCAAAAATAGCAATCGGGTCCCTCTTTGCGTTAATAGACCCCAATTTCCTTATCCAAAGCTGCCAGTAGCAATGGGGCAGAAACCTCAGAATAGAATTTCAACCACGTAGGCGAATCCAAATGTTGTTCAAAACGCAGCATTGAGAAATATATTTTCTTGTTTATCAGAATTATTTAGGCCATTAAGTTAACCTCTCAGAAGCCTGAGGAAAATTGTAACCAAATCTTGCCCATATGGCGAAATATGCACTGGCAGGTTCCAACTAGTGTTAGCCTGCAGAAATCTGTATTGGGGACATAGCTTTACATTATGTTCATAAATGAATTGGATGAAAGACTAGAGAGTTGTAGATCTATGTTTGCTGAGTTAGCAAGTTACTAAGTAAGGTGGTGCAAAGGTAGTGGACAGGTATAAAATTATAATTAGAAAGGCTGATGAAATGTTGGCCTTTATTTCAAGAGGGCTAGAATACAAAGGGGAGTAAATAATGTTACAGCTGTACAGAGCTCTGGTTAGAGCCCTTCTGGAACACTGCATTCACTGGGCACTGCATCTCAAGCAGGTTATGTTAAATGGAGTGGGTACAGAACACATTCACTAGAACGATACCAGGGATAAAACAGTTATATTATGAGGACAGGTTACATAGTCTGCATTTGTATTCCCGAAGGGAGAAGATTAAAGGGTGATCTAACTGGTATTTAAGATGATTAAATGATTTGATAAAGTAGATAGACTAAAAGTATTTCATCAGGTGGGAGAGCCCAGAACAAGGGACGATAACCTTAAGTTAGAGCCAGAAGGCAGAATTTAGCCCTTGATGGGCGTGTGGGCCCCACCGGCTCGGCGGTGGGCAGACAGCCGACCCCCGCCACTGAAACGGGGCCCGCCGCCATTTTGAGTGGGCGGGCCAATTAAGGCCCACCCAGCGGCCTGCCCAACGGGAAGCGCTATGCACTTCCTGTGCCGGCGGGGAGGGATTCCCCATCTGTCAAAGTGCGCTCTTTCACACATGCGCACGAAAGAGCGCACGTCTCCCTGAGGCAATGTCCTGTCTCAGGGATTTAGTGAAAGGTAAGTAAAGTTAAAAAAATAGAGACATTTTAAAAATATTAACGTGTCCCCCTCGTGACAATGAGACGAGACGAGACATGTTAATAATAAACTCATAAAATTTATTAAGTTTTTACAAAACGGACATGAAACTTCATCCCGCAATTGGATGAAGCTTCATGAATAATCTGGAGCCCACTGGGGCTCCTGGCCTGCCCACCAGCCTTAAGCTTGGGCGGGCAGGGCATTTAACTATCTTAATGAGCCTGTCAATGGCCTCAATTGGCCATCGACAGGTCGGCGGGCGGACAGCTGATTTCGCTGTCTGCCCACCTTCCTGAAGATTTAAATGGACTGGGATGACATCGGAGATCCCTCCCGACGTCATCCCGCATCATTTTCTCCTCGGCGAGTGGGCCCCGCTCCCAAATTGCGGAGGGGATTATCCTGGCCAGAGTTACAACAAGTGAATTGTAACAAATACATTCCTACAGGTATTAGGTAACTGCAGCAAACTTCATGAAGTGTTCTGCATTCCTGGCATTTACCCTCTGTTTATCCCTAGGTGTTGCTGTATGACAGAGGAAATGTTTCGATCATAAATAACATTGAGAAGTTTTTGCAATGTGTGAAAAAGTCTGCAAAACTGGCTCCATCAAGGTAAAGTGTTAAGAGAACATGCCTTTTGGTATAAGTATGTACAATTTTGAGCGTGGTACTTTTCATTGATGAAGCGAGCAACGTTTCTATCAAAGCGAACCAAATTTATAAGCCACTAGTAATGTACAATATTGAATAATGCAGGAGAATTACCCTGCATGTCCGGAAATAAGAACTCCTGCTAGTTCCAGTTAGTTAAAAGGTTCTGGGGTTTATGACCCTTTTTGCATGGAAGGTATATTAAAAATGTTACCTTTAAATTAAATCCAGGGATTACGATTGCCATAGAAATAAGAGGATTGGGAAGAAGAGATGTGTTTTAAAGCTCAATGAACAAGATTGTGGGATTTTGCATCCCACATTGAACTGGGGCGGTAAGAGTCAGTTGACACATCCCAGGCGAGATGGTATTGTTTATTTTGGGAATAGCATCGGGGTACAGTGTTGTGCGTTAGCTGGTAATTGTGGATTGCCAGGCAAATTTAAGAAAATCAGATGGCAACTTTTCCACTCTTTCATTAAATTGTCTGGGCGTTTGGTAAACTATTGATGTCTATTTGTGCTTTGATCCCTGCATTAGTTTCCATTAATGTGGAAGGAGGTTGCTTTTATTCCCCATATTTTTTTTAATGAGACTTTTCTCCAGTATTTTTACCTGCTGCTTCAGTTGAAGTTGTAGCAAAGCAAATGCTGCGGATGGGAACTCCCTGGGCAACGTTCTGACCCAGAAGTGAGGGAGAAGGAAAGAAACCCAAGCCCCTTTTTTTTCTGAGTCTGTGTTTGCGAAGACCCACTCCTTCACAATCAGTGTGTGTGGCTGCTCCCATCCTCGCTTTACCATTAAAAAGCACTTCCTGTGTTTCATTTCAATCAGGTTCGCTGTAATTATGCTCCTTTCAACCTGCAGTAGCATCATGTCTTTCCAGCTTTTCTTTTTGTTAACAGCTTTGCCAGCACTATTGTCATCATATTCCAGTTTTAGTGCATTCACTGAACTTACCATGGCAACTGGTATAATGAGCTGTACACTCTAGATAAAAACGTTTGAAAGCAAATGAGGGAATAAAAAGGTGTCATGATACATAATTGCATGGATTTCAGTAAACAATTTTTATTTACCTCAGCTTCAGATGCAGCACAGTTGGAATAGCTTATTACTATGCCTCACTTTGAATGCACATGACATTTAGACGTGTGATTCAACAAGATGTGGGTTTGAGTTCCGTCTATATTTTAAATTTCAAAAGGGAATTTGTGATGCTGCCCAACAACTTTGAACAACAAAGGTTTTGAGGAAAATACACATGTGCGCACATCCCCTGAAAGCCATCTACTTAATCGTAGTATTGACTATTGGGGCTCAGAAAGGTTTGCAAATTCACGCACCAAACAGACAATTTGCATTTTCAATAAGGTAGGGAGGAATTTAATGCCACACCCCCTGAAAGCGGGGCTCTGAGGCAGGGTGGCTGTCTGATGGGGCAGGAGAGTGCAAGGTGGGGGCTTGCCCACTGAAAGGCCTTGTCCCACTGTCGCTAGTATTCAGTCAGTGGTGTGTGTGAAGGATTAGGCATGCGGGAAGACTGATAAGCAAAGGGGGAGTCCTCCTTCATAGGTGCTCAGTGCCTAATCGATGCACACAGCATAGGGAAGGGGGTGCCTGCTGACAGCCACCCCCTGCCATTTCCTTCATCCCCCTCCCCCCTTTTCTGTGACCTCCCCCTTTCCCTGCAACCCTCATCCGGCCCTCAGTCACCTTTCTCCAGGGGTCTAAGGCCCAAGTGCATTACCGGCAACAAATGCAATTCCAGGTGACGGCCCCTGATTGGTTGGCAGCTCTCGCGAGTGAGATTTCTTCCTTTCTGAGGGAAGCCCTGGAATTAAATGCCCCCCACCCCCCGTGGAGTTGGGAGCCTTGGCAGCAGGGTTCCCACTGTCAATTAGGAACTTATTTCCCTCAGGGCTCCCCAGAGATCGGGGGGGTTGGCAGAGGTATCGTCAGTTTTGGTGGTGTCTCCCACCACCCCCATTAAATTCCACCAATGTTTTTTATTTCTGAAACTGTTAACCACAGAAAATATTGTTTAGATTTTTCTGCTTTTCCAACAAACAGGTGCTCACCCAAGAGAAAAATGTGTCCCAAGAGGCGGTTGAATATACCAAGGCAACATTGTGCACTGCGAAAGTATTGAGAATGACACATTGCCTGATGGTAACCATGCAACTCTACTCATGATCAAGATACGAAATTGTTAATATTTGCATCTTTTTGGTAATATCTTGTGGTCTTGCTTTTTTGTGCCTGTAAATGCTATAATTAAAGGGAAAGTTATCTGAAACTGTGGCAACATCCTAAATGTTGAATGTACCAGTCTTCACCATCACTACTTTTCTCACATATTTTGCGCTTTAACAAGTCTTGTTCAGATTCTCACAAAAGCATTTATATTGCACAAAGTTCCACCATGGTGACCCCTCGAACGCAGACCTTTACCGTAACATATTCAATACTGACATGTCTGTGTGTTTCAAACAAGTATGATAATTTATTTCCTTTATCAGAATTCTACTGACATTATATACAGGATACTAATGTCACATATGTGATGTAAGATTTTTAGAATATTGTACTAAGATTATAATGCTGTTAATGTTTTATATATCACTGTGTTAAAATGTTTATTAAATAATCATTAAAACATTTACGGAGTAGCAATTTATGTTTCCCTTGACAATTTTCTCCTCCCCTCATCTCTTTCCTGAAGGCATCAGCTCTTTGCTGGGTACAGTTTCACCGTGGCCATTTTGGATATATGAGTCTAAGTTGTGAGTATCAACAGGTTATTTGCAATTGGTGGGAGTCACAGCCAGGCCTGATTCTGTGCTCATTCTTGATGCCTGTGTATTTCAGCAGAGAACACTGGAGCAATTAGGAATGGGAATCACTGACAATTTGCCTAGTTCCAGTCCAGGGTTGGGGGGGACAGTTCTTAAGTCCCTTTGGACTGCCCTGGCTGAGATCAGCTAACTCGGCACAGACTGAGAATCAGGTCCGTGACCTTCCTGGTCTACATGGTCCAATTACGTGCCTAATGAGTTGCTGAACCATCGGGAGAGCCTGCATGTGATACTTGAAGACAATTTAGTAGATATGCTACAAAATTCAGATTCAGTCCATGTTGAAGTATTAAATTTAAAATTTTGGCAAGATATTAGACAAACTGACATCATTTGGGTCAAGAAAGTAGGAAACAAATGAGTGTGTTAGTCGGAATCTGCATTGTTTCACAACTTGCTGCATGGTGTTGCTTCCATTTCAGGTAACCATCTCTCTCTCAGTCATTTTCAGCTGCATCGCCCTAGTTTGAATAATGTGGACACTAAATACTTGTCTTGGGGCAGCCATCATAATTTCACATAGCATACTTTTTCTTATTCCACATATGGATTGGAAGTTACATTGACACCCTTGTCGTATTTTAGCTAATAAACAATTTCACAGGTAGGAAGTAGGAAAGGTTGTGGGTCAGAGAGGAGGGGAGCAGGAATGACGAGCATTTTGAAGCAGCTACAGACACAATCTAATCCTACAATCAGATTAGAAACTTCTTTCCTCTAGTCTTTATTTCCAAATACCTACTAATCTTTCTGTTTGTTTATAATTACAATACTACAATTCCCATTCATTGCCTGAACACTGCATAGACAATCAATCTGCTGGAGTGGGGCATCTCATGGCCTATACTGCTAGACATCTTCCTGTACTCCAGTTTAGAATCTTTTTTTCTCTGTGTCTTCCTAAAAGCGTGAGCTGACGATGGTGTGGCGAAGGTGACTTACATCTGCTAGCTTAATGAATGGCAGGGCCAACAATCTATCTCCCTAACGAAAGAGATTTAAGGATTAAGAAATAAACGGGAGTGACGGAGAAGGGAAAAGAGTGAATTAGTGTCATATCTAGTACAAAAGGGAAAAAAGACAGGAAAAGAAAGATTAAGTTAAGAGAGGAAATAAGACAAAGAAAAAGTAAGATTTAAAAAATGATTAAATTTTAAATGACAGATTTTTAAAGTCTCCAACAATAATTCACTACCTGAAGGAATGAGACTTTATGGTTTCAATTGTTTGCTTTCTGGGCTAGAGAGTTTTATTGGCAGTAACAATTATCACATTCCTAAAAGGTTACCTACATTCTTAATTTCTAGACGCAACTTTCTGTGATGAGTTTAATAGGCAATTGAAGTGAAAATCCAGCAATTTCTTAAAAATAACGGTGAGGCTAAGTGTGAGATACTGTTTGTGCAAAGCAGACGATGGAATGCATAAATCAACCAGCAGGTTGTGGAGAACACACTCTTAATCCTCTGTACTTGGTGGTCAATTTGCCAATAATAATAGCTGGTGTTGATGAGACACCATTATGGCGATGACCTTTGACCTGGAATACAGTAAGGAAAATTTATAATTTCTGGAATCTGTATTTCTTTTTAAGAATGTTTGAAAAGGACGTTTAAGATTTTTAATTGTGAAGGAAATTTGATTGTAAATTATACTATTGGTTAATAAGAAATACTGGTCCATGTGGCCAGACAACCATTGACCTGGAAGCAGTACCAACAGGAAGGAAGTTAAGAAACAAGCTGTGTGGTCGACAGACACAAAGGAGAGCTGCAGACACAAAGGAGAGCTACAAGCAGAGGAGCTGGGAGATGAAGCTAATCAGCGCACAGGTGCAAACACAGAGAAACCAGACAGATGGAAAGAGGAAGACAGAATTCTTGTGAGGATAAGAAGCAAATCACTTTTAGGAAGAGGTCAGTTTTTCTGTTTGTCAGATAAGGAGTTGAGCTCTTGAAGGTATTGTGTGAGCTGGCTAAAGCATCTAAAACTTGGAAAGTGGTATGAAAAGTATGGAGATGCTGCTGGGTGTTTTTCCAGAAGTTGGTTGGTTGTAAAGGAACTCTGGAAAGCTACACCATTAGGACTGTTGTGACCCGAGAAAGAGAGGGTTCATAGACGTGTGCCTTGCTGATGATAATTGTACCCATGAAACTCGAAGGTGAAAGCTATTGTTGGATAGGACTCCTGCATGAATAAAGAGCAGAATCTTGTGGAATGCATAGCTACGTAGTGCCACATTTCTATGCGTATGCTTGTGGTTGTGTAAGACATGTCTTTGTTATATCACCTATTTAAAATAAAATTTACATTTTACATTTACATTTTTATTTGAAGTGTCATTTGCATCCTCCAGTGTTACCTCTTTCATAGGATTCAGTGTGTGGAACTGTGGCACACCACTGCCAGTCTGGGATGTCTCACAATGATTATGTGCTCTCTTCACCTACAGGATGCATTGCATTGGAGAAGTGTGGCACCGATGGAGACGCCTATTCAGACCATGCTGGCCCTCTGCCCACCCTGCCGCTGTATTTTCCAAGGCAATGACAGTGGCTTAGGTATTCTTGATATTAAGAGAAAAAGAAACAAGTGTTAGGAATCAGGAATTAACTCAACCAATATCAGTAGTAAGGAAAAAGTTTGCCTGAATGCTAATGGCTGTCATTTGCATTTTAAAATCGCCCTCCATCATGAGGTCCTGCCTGGAGGTCGTGCTGAACCTGCCTCCAAGCCAATTAGGGCCTTTCCCTTGAAAAATTGTGTTACGTCACAAATGCTGACATTATGCATGTTCAGGATGTGGAAATGATCGAGCCGTAGGATTCCTGAGCCTGGATTGAAAATCCAGCTCCTGGTCTCTCTCTATTCCCCAAGTGCAATGTGTGCCCTATCATTTTGGATCATTTATAAAGCAGAATGACCAATAGGGAACCTGGAACAAATCCTCTTGGAAATTCACCTTTGAGATCTAGGTATCACCAGATGATGCATTCATTAGGATCTTTGTGCTGTCTTTTACTAGGGGTCAGTGTTCAGCACAGCCAGCTGGTTTGCCATTGCAGGTAAGTAGTTTAATAATTTAGAATGCAAAATTTAAAGAAGGCCTGAAAGGCTTTCGTGGAAGAAAAAATATCTAGTTGCGATCACACATGGATTGTCTGGTTACACTATGGCATTATGCCATCTTTATAATTACATAGTGGGCAGTATGGGCCAACTCAGACATAAGATGCCTCAACAACTTACAGGAATGGACAACAGTGCTGTATCCAGGAAAACATCTCAAATTTCTAACATCCTCAAAGAATTCCAGTAGAGAAAACTGCCTGTAAATCATCCTACATGTGGCCTTAAGGTACTTCAGGCAAACTTTTTCCTTACTACTGATATTGGTTGAGTTAATTCCTGATTCCTAACACTTGTTCCTTTTTCTCTTAATATCAAGAATACCTAAGCCACTGTCAAGAATCATGTGACTGAACTATAGTGCATGTACTTAATAGAACTTCCAAAACTATTAACCAGTGTCTTAGCTGTTTCTTCACTTACCTTCTTGTGGATCTTGTATCCCAAGTAGTTAAAATGTTCTGTAAGTACTTTATCTTTTCTTAGTACTATTGACTTGTAGATTTCTAAGCCACGTTGGTAAATATACGGATTTTAGTATTGGTGGGCTTGTCTTCAGCAAGTACTTGGATGGAAAAGTACGCATTAACCATTCAAAGCATACAAGAGAGCAAACAAAATGACCTTGAACCTTTCCTCATTTTTACACAATGTCAAGATGCTTGCTTGCACTGGAGAAGCACGTGTCACTAACATGAGGCACACTCCCTCCCCAAATTAAATGTCTTCTTTAGATGATAAAAACGTGTGTTTTAACATTCAGCAGCACATGTATAGCTCGAAGCATCTGTTCCTTGATGATGGATAAGGAGACCAATTACTGCCGACATTTATCTAGATGCTATCCACAGTAAAGTGCAGCCTTGCACGTAGCGACTCTAATCTGTTAAATTGTATTACTCTATCTATGTTCAGTTCCTTCTTTTGATTTTTAGAAGGACATTTATTCTGTTTATTCCAAGGCATGTTGAGTTCAAGCAGAATTTTAGTTAGTTTGTGGCTAATTTTACATAGAATGCAATGTAATGTGGAACAAAGTAATTTACACCAATTAAGATCATACTCATTGGGTGGAATTTTGCAGTCCTGCCAGTGGGAGGTTTCGTGGTGGGTGAGAGCAGGAAATTCAGAGAGATGCCAAAAGTCGGACTCCCGATGGCAGGGAATCAGTTTGGAATGTTCCCCACACCACTCTCGTGACGGGCTGACGGCGGGCTGGGTTTCCCGCTGATCCTGTCGGGAACGCCATTTGCCTGTCATGAATACTTATTAAAAACGCTACTCGCCGGAATCACGTTCCTCCTCCCACTTCAGTGCCACGCCAGTGGGAAGTTGGACTGGTCTAAATCACAACAGGATATGTGACATGCAGCTGCCCACTCTCACTGTGCTTTTGACTTCGAGGTGACTGCAACAGTCATGGGCTACCTGCAACAGCACTGCCCCGGATTCTCAGCAATGTCGATGTCACGCCACACTGGGTGGGGTGGAGGGCTGGACTGCTCAGGGCAGGCCCTCTGTACTTCGGGAAGACAGCACTGAGTGCTGCGGGTCTCAGGCAGAGCTGCACTCTGAAACAGAGACCAGCACTGCGACCGGGGTGGGGGATATTTGAGACATTTGAGGGTCAATGGGGTATAGGGTTGTTGTGGGGGAGAAGGATGACAGAGAGATGAGGGACAATGGGGTATGGTGGGGGGGAAGCGATGGCAGGCAGAGGAGAGACCGAGGGTAGGGGAGCTGGAGCCCGACATGGAACACTAGAATGCAGACATAGAAAGGGGTGGATGGGAATCGAACTGTATCAGTGGGAAGGGATGTATGCAGACTCCGGAATAAGAGGCGGTGTTGAGTTAGTGTGGCACAAGAGGGATGGGTTGCACAAAGACTCATGGAGTCAGGAAGATGATGGTGGGGAAGGGAGACTATGTTGTGATCAGTCATGAGAGAACAGGAGAGCTCATTGAAAGACTGTCATAGTCCCTGGTCTGGGGCCAAGAGGTCGGAGTGAGAGATTAAAGGCAGTCCTGAGGCTTTGTGGACCTCATGGTCAAGATGAGAGATTAAAGGTAGTCCTGGGGCTTTGTCGACCTCATGGTCAAGATGAGAGATTAAAGGCAATCCTGGGGCTTTGTGGACCTCATGGTCAAGATGAGAGATTAAAGGCAATCCTGGGGCTTTGTGGACCTCATGGTCAAGATGAGAGATTAAAGGTAGTCCTGGGGCTTTGCAGGCCATGTTATAGGGCTATGCATGGTATGCACACTGTAGTCCTGCTCCAGGGAGGGGCAAGGCCTGTGAGCTCAATTGGGATAAGGCACAGATGGTGTGCAGGATGTGTTCATTATCTTACAGTCGGTGGTGATGGTCTGTAAATGGGGAAAACGTAATGGGGGTGGGGTGGGGGGGTACTTGAAAATCTCCTTGGGTGTTCTCCCCTATGTCATTGTACACACAGCCTCGGGATGGGGAGGTTCACATGGGGCACGGGAACATCGACAGTGATGAGTTCGGGAGTGGGGAGGGCTGGAAGGTCCACCACAGTGACAGCGGGATCCAGGGTTACAGGGGGAGGCTGGAGAATCACCAGAGGGAGCTCTACCTGCACATCATGAGGTTCCGGGAAGGTTGGAGGGACCCGGACACTGAGAGGGGGAGGGTCAAAGCTGCTCTCAATAAAAATGCAGCATCACCATCTTGAAACCCCGAAGTTATTGTGCAGTTTAAAATTGAAACTGGGAAAGAATCTGCATGGGAGGGGTCTGAGATAATGTGGGAGGAGCCCAGAGCTGGACTCAGGGCCGTTTCAGGGGGCACTCTCAAACTGCTCAAGTCACAACATTGAAATAGAATCAGAGCTAAGAGAAAAGAGGAAGACTTCCCTGAGAAGGTGCAATCGGACCCCATGTGTTTTGGTGCACTTTAAAGAGAGACTGAAAGAGACATTGGCTTCACAATACAGTTACTCCATTTGAGCATTAACAGAGAGGTATGTGAGAATGGAAAATACAGGCAACTGTAAGGAAGCACAGCTGCTGCATATCTGCCAGACCATCAATAAAAGCCTCTAATGTGCTTCCTCCGATTGGCATGGATAGCAGGCCGAACAGCATCAGTCATTGCTGAAGTGCAAGTTGAGCTTAATCAGTAAACCGGATCGGGGGATGCAGGTACCTTTGGTAGGTGGCACATTTTATGAATGTGTCCAAACCTCTGTGGGATTGAGATGTCAAGTTTCAGGGTTGGCATCGTGGTCACCTGGATCTGTGGGTGTATACCTCAGCTGCATCAGGGAAACGCTAGTTGTGCAGACGCAGCTCTAGGGCATGACAGTTTCTGTTTGCAAGTGCGATGTCTACTATATTTACCCAGTATTCATTAATCTGTTGCATCTATCTGTCCACAGGGGGAAGGAGGATTGAATAATGAAGCCCATGCTCAATGCTGCCTTCTTGATGGCAGTGATCCAATTGAGGAGGAGAAGGGCCCTGTGCCACCTAGCACAGCTTCGAGAGGAGGCATAGCCTGAGGTCCATGGTCCAGGGGAGCCCCAGTAAGACCTGGAGGATGAGATTAGACTTGTCTGCTCTTGTCAAGAGATGCGGAGGATCATATCTGCCACACTCTGCAGGAGTATCTAATATCCCATGGACTGGGAGGACAATCTCCTCCCAATGCTCATCATTATGTGAAGGTCACACTTGACACTAGCCAGGCTGCTCGAATATTTGGGTTTGCAGCTATCTCACGCTTCCCTAGAATACAGGCTGCAATCGACTGCACACATGTGGCTTTGAGGGCTCCACGACAGCAGTTCCTGGTGTTCATCAACAGGAAAAGGTTCCACTCCCTGAACGTTCAACTGGTGTGCGATCATTAGAAGCACATCATGCACATTTGTGCCAGGTGCCCTGGGAGTTCCCATGATTCATACATCCCGAGTCATTCCCAGGTGCCTCACATAGTCGAAGGGCCTTGGGGATAAGGGGTACCCACTCAAATGATGACTCATGACACCCATGCATCATCCTCAGACTGCTTTGGAGGAGAGATACAACTTGCCACATAGTTGGACACAATCCATCATCAAGCAGACCATTGGCGATCTGAAGATGCACTTCCGAGGTTTGGAGCGTTCAGGTGGGGCTCTGCAGTACTCTCCATGGAGGCTCTCCGGGATGAAGATGGTCTTCTGCACCTTTCACAACCTGGCACTTCAAAGGGGGATCCCTTGCCAGAGGGAGACATGGAGGAGGCTGAGAGGTCCTCAGACGCTGAAGAGCAGGAAGGACATGAATCTGAAGAGGGAGATGAGGGTCAGCTTCCATGTGAGGATGCCACCGAAGAAGCACAGTGTGGAAGACTTGCCCGTGCCACACTGATAGCCACAAAATTCCAGGAGGAGCAAGGTGCAGGCAACAGGACACGGCCACATTCCTTCTGTCCCTTAGAGCCATGGCAGTGAAAAGGCCTTTACAACAGTAACATCGAGAGCAAATTCAGCACTCGGACTTGCACTTTCAACCCTCATGATTCACCAGACCATGATCTCTGGAAAGATCAGTGGTGAACCCTGTATGTATGCGCTCTGGGAAGTGAAAGTTGACACAACGACTGCATCAAAGGACTCGTTGCGGTCGTCGCCACCTCAATGAGAAACTTCTGTCGGACACTGAGATGTGTGCATGGTTGGTGAGATCATCGTGGCTGCAGCTCTTGTGCTTTGGCACAAACAATGTACACAGACTTCTCATTTTGAGAAACAGTTACAGCTAATCCTCCAAGGCTACTGAGCATGCCTAACTCCATATTCTCTTGTAAGGAGTATGGGTTACTAATGCATTTTGCAGGCACTTCCAGTAAAGAGTTTGACCATCTCCCTTACATAACATAAGGGTTCAGTAACTATCATATCTCAGCTACACATCACATGAATGTGAGGTTCACAAAGATCACTGAGTGGGAGCTTGGCTCACCCTCGCAATAAGATCTCTGCCACTCAGTCAACTTCCTATTCAGGCTGCCATTGTTCCTTTTATTCCATGGACTTCAAATTTGCTGGCACGTGTATTATATGGTACTTTATCAAACACCTTTTGGAAGTCCATATACAGCACATCAGCTGCATTACCCTCATCAGTTCTTTCTGTTACTTCATCAAAAACTCAATCAAGTTAGTAAAACATGATTTGCCTTTAATAAATCTGCATTGGCTTTCTTTAATTAATCCACACTTGTCCAAGTGATTGTTAATTTTTTCCTTTCTAAAAGCTTTCTGTTCACTGAGGTTAAATTAATTGGCCTGGAGTTACTGTGTTTACCTTTACACCCATTTTTGAATAAGGGTATAACATTTGCAATTCTCTGTGCCCTGGCACCAGATCCATTTCTAAGGAGGATTGGAAGATCATGGCAAGTCCTTCCACAATTTTCACCCTTACTTCCCTCAACATCTTCAGATGCATTCCATCTTGTCCTGGTGACTTATCATCTTTAAGTATAGCCAGCATTTCTAATACCTCCTTTATCAATTTTTAGTCTACCCAGTACCTCAACTCCCTCCTCTTTCACTATGACTTTGGAGGCACCATCTTCCTTGATAAAGATAAATGCAAAGTGCTCATTTATTACCTCAGCCATGCCCTCTATCCCCATGCATAGACTCTCTTTTTGGTCCCTAATTGGCCCCTCCTCTCCCCTTAGTATCGCTTTACTACTTATATGTCTACAGAAGACTTTTGGATTCCTTTTCATGTTAGTTGTCAGTCTCTACACATACTCCCTCTTTGTCTCTTTTATTTCCTTTTCCACTTACTTCCTGAATTTTCTGTATTTCGTTCAGTTCTATTTATATTATCAGCCTGACATCTGTCATTTGCACCCTTTTTCTGCTTCTTTTACTCTCTATCTCTTTTGTCATTCAAGAAGCTCTGGGTTTATTTGCTCTACCTTTCTTCCTCATGGGAATATACCTCGACTCTACCTGAACCATCTTCTCGTTTAAGGCAGCCCTTTGCTCTGTTCCAGATTTACATGTCAATCTTTAATTCCAATTTACCTGGCCAGATCCATTCTCACCCCACTGAAATTGGCCCTCCGCCAATTAAATATTTTTACTCTAACTTGTTAACAGTGTGCCTCTGATCTTTACCCTTTATGCTATATCTCCTCCAGGTCTTTATCCTCATCATATTTACATCCTCCTCCATCTCCCCAACAAAGTCTCAGACTCCACAGGATTAGTCTCTGAGGTGCCTTGACCAATCTCCCTGATCTCAGTCAGATCTCCTTTTGAGGTTGAGGACATTCTATACTCTCCCTTCAGTAGGCATATGTTTTTCTCCTGGGTGGCTATAGAGCTGTGTCTTATTTCTTCTTTTTCGCCAGGATCTGAGTAGTAAGCCCAAGTTTCTATTGGCTTTTTCTCCAAGGATATTAAGGTGCTGCACTTTCTCCTTGTGATATTGTGGTCTGCCTCAATCCTGTACGATCTTGGTTGTGGAGTTCTTCTGACAATTGTGCCTTCTCCCTGTTGGTCTCACACCCATACTCTCTCCCTGGGTCTCAGCATGGGTGTTACATTTGCTCTGTGCCTGTGATTAAAGTTATGAGCCTGTTTGTTTCTCTGTTCTTCCTCATGCTATTTCGCGCTCTCGTGGTCCTTCATGGTGATATTGTGTCAGAGATGGAAGCTGTGTTCTCAATCTCCTTCCCACTAATAACTCTGATGGTGAGAACCCATTTTGTAGTGAGAGGTTCGGTGGCTCAGAAGAGCTAGATTTTTCTTCAGCAAATCCTTGGTGGTTCGTACACCCCTCTGAGCTTTTATGTTAGCCTGAGAATAACGAGGTGAGCTGGTTATGTGAACGAATCCATATTCCTTGGCAAAATTTTGGAATAACTCATTCACAAATTGCAGCCCCTTGTCTGACACAATGCCCGGAATGCCAAGTGTTGCATAAATTCTCTTCAATGATTGAATGACTACTTCCGCTGTGATGCTATGCAATCTGTTTTACTGCAATGCACCTTGAGTAGCAATCAGTGACAATAAGGAATGTTTTCCACTTAAAATCAAATAAGTCCACTCCCAGGCGCTCCCACAGGCTTGATGGAAAAGTAGAAGGTGATAGTGGTTCTTATTGCTCTTGGCTGATACTGCACATGTAAGACAATTAGAAATCATTTCTTCTATGGAACGAGTAATGCCTGGCCACTAGACAAATAGCTGTTCTCTCGCATGACATTTTGCTATCCCTAAGTGACCTTGCTGAAGTTTTTGAAGAATACGAAGCCAATATGCTCTCGGTATGACTATTCTCTAACTGAAGACTATAAGTCATCAATGGCTGTGAGGTTCTTGCACTATTCAAAGTATTGGCATAGTACTAGATTACAAGGGATGGAGTCTGGCCATCCTTCCAGACAATATTCTTTTACCTAGAGACATTTGTCATCTTGCTGCTGTGCTTGTTTTATTTCCAGCAACTTGTTTGCAGTAGCTGGTAAGTGGTCAGTAATTAGGGATGTATATGCTTCCACCTCCTCAGTGAAGTGTAAATCTGCTTGTTTGGTTCCTTCTGATGGTATCTGTGACAGTGTGTCTGCTGTCGTTTTATACTTCCCTTAAACATACTCTGTCTTGAAGTCATAGCTCATCAATCCTAATAAGAACTTTGGCTTCTGGGCAGCATCTTGGCAATTTCTTTCATGTGACTTATGGTCTGTTTCAATTTTAAACCGCAATCCCATATTGTAGTTTTTGTAAAAATTGTAATTTTTCACACGCCCATGTTTCTGCCAACACTTGTTTTTAGATTGTGGCATATCTCTGTTGTGTTTCTGATAATGACCTTGAGGCATAATAAACTGCTCTACTTTTGCTGTCTCTCTGCACTTGAAATAATACTGCCTCCGGAACTGTTGGCAATGCTTCTGCTGCTGCTACGGTCGGTATTTCTGGGTAGTAATGTGCAAAAATTTCAGAGGAAATTACAAGTGGTTTAATCTTTTCAAAAACATTTTTCTTGTCCATGTTCCAGCATCACTATTGATCCTGTCTCAACAGCTGTCTCAAAGGTTCATTGACCTCAGCCAAATTAGGTAGAAACCTGTCTACTTGGTTGACCATCCTGAGAAACCTCTGAAGTTCGGTAACATTCCTGGGTCGTGGAAACTCTCTGATTACTTTAATTTCTTGTGGGTCAACTGCGATTCCAGTGGGTTGTAATGTGTGACCTAGAAATCTGATCTAAGGTTTGGTGAACTCACACTTTTCATTCATTGTTAGGTCTGCATCTTGTAAGACTCTTAGGACTGTTCTAACTCTGCAGTCATGCTCTTCACTCATGAATCCATGTATATTTTGGATCATAACTCTTTAGCATAGCTAGAATTTCATTATGCAACAGTTCAATTATTTAATTAAAGCCTATTAAAAACATGAATTACAGAAAACTTTACTTACGTCTGACTGGGGGATGGTATATAGAGGGGCCACTGCTTTTCTTGATTTATATTTATAACCTAGACCTGGGTGTACAGGGCACAATTTCAAAATTTGAAGATGTTGCAAGACTTGCAAGTGTGTGAGGAGGATAGTGATGGACTTCAAGAGAATATATACAGGCTGGTGGAATGGGCAAACACATGGCAGATGAAGTTTAATGTAGAGAAGTGTGATGTGATACACATTGGTCAGAAGAACAGGGAGAGGTGACATAAGATAAAGGGTACAATTTTAAAGGAAATGCGGGAGCAGAGGGACCTGGGTGTATATGTGCATAAATCATTGAAGGTGGCAGGACAGGAATGGATTTAGATCTCCAGTTTGTCTGACCTTGACCATGTAGTCAGTCAGTCACACAACATTCACTCAGTGATCAGACAAATGTAGTATATGGAACTCAAAAATTACTTTAAATGCAAAGAGAGCCATAGTAATTTATTTTCCATCCCTAGTTGCCCTTGAGAAGGTGGTGGTGAGGTGCCTTCTTGAACCGCTGCAGTCCATGTGGTTTAGGGGGGTAACCCTCCATAGACAGTGAGTGCAGTTTGTCTACCTTAATACAGGACTCAGAACCTATGAAGCAAAGTGATAAACCCTTGTTCTTGTTGCAAAGCCTGATACAAACAAGATTTTCCTGCTAATCTCTCATTACTTTGATGGTAGTGTTAGGAGGGAAAGTGAAACAGTTCCATTGAACTATTATTATTCTTTCTGTCAATAGTCCAGTGAGTTATTTTTTAAATAAAAAAACAAAATGCTACCGATTAAAGTTGCCCGGGAACTCCCTGAATTCCTGGAAGTTCATTTTCTTTGCCCTGGTCAACCGACCATGCCCCTGTGAAACTTCTCCGATCAGGACGCTTGCAAAAACTTTTCATGGTCAGTCCCAGAGCACATGTATTCTTCAGACCAGAGTGTAAAATTGGTGTGTGGAAGTGGCGTGCAAAAAGTATAAGGACACCGGGTTAAACATTAGGTTAAGTTGTTGTATCCTCCTCCTGCCATCTGCTGACATTTGTACTCTTGATGCTCATTTTGAACGGTTGTACTTTCCAGTTGTTGTAGCTTTCCCTCAATTTAGATATTGCTCAATTAACACACTACTGCTGCACTAAAATGTGCCAAGACATTAGAACAAGTGCAAAGGGATTCCTTAAAGCATGACATGCTGTGAGAGAAGACATGGCAGTGGGCCCAGGAACTGTTTTCAACACTGATGCTCATTTGATTTATATTAACAAACTTTGTATGAATGACAAAGATTTCAGAACGATGTTTTCTTTTTCTTCCTTTGTTATGATTTTTGTTCATGTGGTTTATCAGGTTTGGGACCCTTTGTAACTTTTCTTGGGCCACCCGATTGTAAATTGAAATTGTGCAAAGTGGACGGTACTGGCAATTTTTGCAGATTCTTGGTTTAATAGTCTGAGCAAATTCAAAAGAATGTCTCAGTGACTCACCAGTAAATATACAGTCCAGTAGCCTGAAAAATAATTAACTACTGGGGTTTGCTCATCTGTAGTTTAAAATGTGTTTAAAAGGACGAGCTGATTCAAAAAGTCTTCCACTTCAAGTCTTTACCGTGCACACTTCCAGATCAAAAGAAACAATTCCATCTTTAAAAAGGATTCTGTCAATATCTTTGTGAAAATTACAGAAAACATCTAGTTTATCATTGTACTGTTGACATTTATGGCACCAAATATGATTCCTACTCCCCTTCCACCCCAACACCCCTCCAACCTCCTCCCCACTCCCCTCCCCCAACGGCCCCCTCCCCACTCCCCAACTCTCCCTCTCCAACAAACCTCCCCAATAGCAGCGCAGCAACGAATGAAATTGACCCGACAGACTGGTTTCAAACAATCGGAAGTTCTGACTATTTTTAAGCCGGTCTGTCAGGTCCTAAGTTCTGGTGCTCAGTGTGGATAATGAGAACTCCATTTGGAACACCGTGCCAGACCCCCCTACCCCCCTAAACCACATGGACTGCAGCGGTTCAAGAAGGCACCTCACCACCACCTTCTCAAGGGCAACTAGGGATGGAAAATAAATGCTGGCCCAGCCAGTGACACCCACATCCCCTGAAGGAATAAAAAAAAAGTTCTGCACTGTCTGCAAGTTTTGAAATTGTGTCGTGTACCTCCAAGTCGAAGTGATTAATGTATACCAGTAGTCCTAGTACTGAACCCTGGGGAGCACTACTGTATACCTCCCTTCAATTCAAAAGCAGCTATTCACTGCAACTCTCTATTTTCCATTCCTCAGCCAATTTTGTATGCATACTGCTATTGCCCTTTTTATCTGGCGGGCTTCATTTTTGCTAACAAGGCTAATATGTGTTATTTTATCAGATGTCTGCTGAAAGTCTTTCCTGTTTCTTTCACAGTCCTTAAATTCCATTGGTTAAGGAATGGCACTGTTGGTCTGGTCATTCCCTCAGGCCTCAGATGCCCATATGCCCCCTCTATGCCATCACCAGCCCGCAGCTTGTACATTACCAAGCTGAAGGACACAGAAAAAGTCTATCTAACGTCATGAGATGCATTGCTGCAGCATGATTGGACACATTATTTGCAATTGGGGTCCCTGCCTAGAAAGATTTGCAAACCATTGCTGAAAGCTGAGGAGGCTGTGGTTATTACATTTTGTTTGAAAAGAAAATCACGAAATGAAGTAAAATTAAGTAAAGTTATTGCAGCAGCTTTCTTGTAAGTGTAGGAGTTTAAAAAATCGAGAACACTGTAGCATTGGATGTGGGCAGATAATTGTTTGAAAGCATTGGGCAGGATCTTCCGGTCGGCGTGCGGGGGCGGGGCCCACTTGCTGACACGTAAATTGACGTTGGGTGGAACTCCCGACATCACCCTGCCTCATTTCCATTTTCAGGTCGGCGGGGGTGTTGCCAAGTCAGCTGCTCGCCCACCGACCTGTCAACGGCCTATTGAGGCCATTGAGAAACTAATTAAAGTCATTAATGGACCTGCCCTTCCAAGCTTAAGGTTGGTGGGCAGGCCTGGAGCCCGGGCGGGCTTCGGAAAAAGCATCAAACCTCATCCATGGGCAGGATGAGGTTTCATGAGGGTATTTAAATTTTTAATGAAGGTTTCAATAAAAGCTATGGACATGTCCCAACTCATGTGACAGTGTCGCTTGAGGGCACATGTCAGGGAAATTTTTCTATCATTTGTATTGCAAATTTTAATTTGGAGCCGATCTCCCTGAGGCAGCACTTAGCCTCAGGGAGATCTTTGCGCTCTTTAGCATGTATACGCGAAATAGCGCACCCCCAGCTGAGGGAACACCCCCCCACGCCTGCACAGGGAGCACATAGCGCTCCCGAGCGGACGTTATGCTGGGCTGGACGGGCCTTAATTGGCCTGCCCACGTAAAATGGCGGCACGCCCGCTCGCGCCCACGCCCGCGCCCACCCTTGTGCCCGCGCCCACGCCCGCTCCTGCACATCCCCCCCCCCCCACCGGTGGGGGGGGAACTTTTCCCATTACCTTCTGGGTAGAAATTACAAAAGTACTTGAATTAATCATTGATTTAGTTCTTGTGATTTCTACCTAGTTACAGCCAGAAGGAAAAAACAGTTCGGAGCAGTGCTCTTATTTCTCAGTTTTTACTGTTTTCCATTCTGGAAGGGGAAAATAAAGGATACAAAGGCAAAACGCATCTGGGGAAAAAAAATCTCAAAGTGCATCTCGGTATTTGACCCGTCGTATTAGAATAATGACAGATGGCTTCAAATATCTTTTCTGACCGTTTGTAAGCATTTCCCACCGTTTAGCTGCAGCAACTCGGAGGTGCAGCCCCCATATTCTGTGAACATAGCCCTGTTATCAGTCGTAAAGCAATAGGCTGAATCAATGGACTCAAATCAAACTAAGTACCCTCCTGCTGCGATCCCCATGGCTAGAATTTCAGTTTGAAGGAGGATTCTCAGAGTTCTGAGTCCCGCAGAGCTGTGTAGTGTGGGCATCGATGCCAGTCACTGCCCCACAAAAACTGCCCCACATAAAAGGCATTAGAACAAAAGAAGAAATCGGATTTATTTGACATGATTCATTTCATAATATTAAAAATGTAAACATGTTTAAAAAGTACAATAATTTTGATAAATCATTTGATATATAATGAATCATTTAAAAAGTATGATAAATTATGCTTAAAAGATCATGGGTTTTACTTTTTAACAAGATTTATCAGACTTTTAAATGGTTTCATGTTGACCTTTTAACAGGATTTACCTGATTTGTTTAAAAAGGGACTTACATTAAAAAAATGAAGAGGTCAGGTAAATCTTGTTGAAAAAGTGATTTATGTTAAAACATTGAAAACGTACGATAAATCTTCTTAAAACATTTAAAAAGCCAGATCAATGTTCTTAAAAAAATCATTTACTTGAATTAATTTTAACATCTAAAGATCTTCTCTGGTGTGGCCCTCCTCATTAAGTATTCGTGAAATGAGAGGAAGCCCCCTCACACCTGCAAATACCAGGCCTAAAATCTTTGAGGTGTAAATAATTTGTAACTAGTGGGGAATTTGCACAAATTCATGTTGGTTCCATACCTGTAATCAGGAGTAGTGAACCCTTGGTACTAGTGTTGATTGGTCCAACGCAACCTTTGGATTTGCGCAGTAGAATCCACATGTGCACACTCTGGAATGCTCCTAGGCCTCTTTGATGGCCTATAATGACAAACGATTAACACCTCGCCATTATGGGTACTGCATAACCTTGGCCAATATGTCAACTTTTACCCATTAAATAATAGGACCAATTCCAGTTATTGTTAAACGACATCAGTCATATTCCATTTTTAAGACATATATATATTATATACATATAGGGCAGCGATGCTTTGGGGCAATTCTTCCAGAACAGTTTGGGAAATTCCACTTTAGAATGACAGCTCTGAGGTAAACTTTGATTCGGGGTCATGCTGCACAATAGATTAATGTATTTTGGCACATTGGGACTCAATTTTAATTCCAGACAGGAACGCAGCCTAACAAATGGTCTATTCAAACAGTTTTAACTCATTATTATGCTGCCAGAAAAACTCTTGACCAAAATGGTGGAGTAGTAGGAGCTAAATGTCTGCCCACCAGGGACCAGGAGGAATGGTTCCCTCCACTCATTTACCTTGAGTTACTTCACAGTTGGTGAAATTTACAGATTGTGCGAATATCAATTTATCTTAAGGTGTCATCTACACATACTTAACTTTAACTCATCAGACACTCATGAAACCAAAGGGAGGTTTTGAGCTGGAACCTCTAGAGGGCGACATATCATGCAGTGAATTCAACTAAATGAAATCATGGGGAGGATTTTCTCCCTGTTGGGTGGGCCGGTCAAGACCGGCCGTGGGTGGGCATGGAGCCAATTGCTGCCTGTGATTGGCTGCGTGCCGCCATTTTACGTGTCAATTTTTACAGGCCAATTAAGGCCCGCCCAGTGTGACACACGCCTGGTAGCGCTGCCTGTGCAGGTGGTGAGAGGAGGGAGCCTGTGCTCTTTTGCGTATGCGTGTGGAAGAGCGCAGAAATCTCCCTGAGGTATGCAGCTGCCTCAGGGAGATTAACTTCAGATTTAAAGTTTAAAATAAAGAAAGTTGAAAATCATTTACACACGTGCCCTCATGTGACAGGGTCACATGAGCTGGGACATGTTTATGAAATGTTAAAAAAAAATTTATTAATGTAATAAACCCTTCATGAAACCTCATCCTGCCCGTGGATGAGGTTTCATGAAGAATGTGAAGGCCGCCTGGGCACTTCGCCTGCCCCCCAACCTTAAGGTTGGATGGGCAGCCCTATCAGATTAGTTAATTACTTTGTTAATGGCCTTAACAGGCGTTTGACAGTTTGGCGGGCGCGCAGCCGACTCTGGTGTGCGCCCACTGAATGAAAGGTCGGAATGTCATTTTACACTGCCCCGCACGCCGAACAGAAGATTCTGCCCCATGAGTCTGGGTGGCCCAGAATTTCGGGAAAGCTTGGCTTAGGGGAGGCAAGGTGCAAATGGTGAGGTCCCCTCTTTCTAATAGACACTTTTTTTGCTGTTGAATGAAGTATAATGGCCACAGATTTTGTCAAGTGACTTAAATTCAAGGCCACACACACACTCATTGATCCAGTGCAGTCTTTGTTCAATTATATTCACCACCCTCAGCTCTCTTTCACATATTCTTGCTGTTTAAAGTAAAGAAAATCTTGAGTTAGTGGATGTAATCGTAAGGAATGGAAATGCCACAATAATTGTGGATTACGAAATGTAGAAAGCAGATATCCCTGCTGCCAATGAGTCACCAGATTTCAATGTGCATTCAATAGAAATTCAGCCATTGCTTCAAACTAGGCTTTTAATTCTAAGTCCCTTCACACCTGCAAATACCAGGCCTAAAATCTTTGAGGTGTAAATAATTTGTAGCTAGTGGGGCATTTGCACAAATTCACATTGGTTCCATACCTGTAATCAGGAGTAGTGAACCCTTGGTACTAGTGTTGAATGGTCCAACGCAACCTTTGGATTTGCGCAGTAGAATGCACATGTGCACACTCTGGAATATTCCTAGGCCTCTTTGATGTGAATGGGAATTGTTCTGATCAAAATGATTGCACTTTTGAAACATGTTTAAATTTTTAATATTGTGAAATGAATTGTGTCAAATAAATCCGATTTTCTCCTTTGTTCCAATGCCTTTTTTACTGCAGCAACCCATAGTTTTTGTGGGGCAGGGACTGGCATCGATGCCCACAGCCGCCTGCCTTTTTCACCCACACTACACAGCTTTGCTGGGGCTCAGAATTCTGAGGATCCTCCTTCAAACTGAAATTCTAGCCATGGGGATCGCAGCAGGAGGCTACTTAGTTTGATTTGAGTCCATTGATTCAGCCTATTGCTTTACTGCTGATAACAGGGCTATATTCACAGAATATAATGGTAAACGATAAACACGTCATCATTATGGGTACTGCGTTCCTGCCTTATACAATCCCTGCGTCTAAAAGGATTGACTTAGGGCACACCTGATGTTGGATCATTAAGCCTAGGAGTTACCAATACCAGCAGCGGCCCTCAGGTAAGCTTTTAAAGATACTCATGGACTGATCATGGTTTTCTACAAAGCAAGCAGCGAATCTTCCGTTTGATTTCCCCCAGTGTAGAGGAGGCGGCATCATGAGCGGCGAATAAAGTTTACTGAATTGAAAGAAATACAAGTAAATCATTGTTTCACCTGGAAGGAATGTTGGGGCCCTGGACAGTGGGTTGGAAGGAGGTGAAAGGGCAGGTGTGACTTCTCCTGGGCTTGCATGGGAAGATGATGTGGGAAGGGGAGCAAGTGTGGGGGTTTTGGACGAGTGCAGAAAGGGGAGGTGAAGGGAAGGTGTGTTTTGTGGTGGCATCAACATGGAAGAGACAGAAATGGTCATTTTATATTTTAAACACTTACCTTGTGGGTTGCAGTCTGCAGTAGTCCCTTAAGGATTGACTATCGGGCCATATGTAGTCCCGGCTTTCCTGAATGTAGCTGGTTTCAGCTTCCTCAGGACAAACAAATCTTGTAGAATGGTCATCAAACAATGGGGGTTAGACCATTTCTTTTTATATATCTAGCCACTTTGATTCACTGCACTTAACACTGGGCAGAATTTTCTGCCTGCCAGGCGGGCGGGCCCAACCCAATCTCTGGCGGGCGGGGAGCCGATCCTCACTGGGGAAGCGGCCCCGCCGCCATTTTAAGTAGGTGGGCCAATTAAGGCCTACCCAGCGTGACACCCAGTGGGAAGCGCTATGTGCTCCCTGTGCGGGCGGGGGGGGTGGGGGGGGGGATTCCCCAAATGCGAGAGTGCACTCTTTCACTCAGGGAGATTGGTTACATTTCTAAAAATATGAAAATTAGAAAAAAGAACTCCCTAACATGTCCCCCTCATATGACAATGTCACACGAGATGGGACATGTTCATAATTTACATTTATTAAACTTTTTAAATCCCTACATGAATCCTCATCTTGCTTGTGGATGAGGTTTGATGTTTTTTCTACTTCCCGCTGGGGCTCCTGGCCGACCCACCAACCTTAAGGTTGGACGGGCAGGTCCTTTAATTGTTTCAATGATCCTGTCAATGGCCTCAATTGGCCATTGACAGGTCGGTGGGCCCACAGCTGATGTTGCTGCGCCCCCGCCTTCCTGAAAATTTAAATGAGGCGGGATGACATCAGGGGTTCCGCCAGACATCATCCCGCGTCATTTTAAGCATTGGCGAGCGGGCCCCGCCCCCTGCTCGCCGACTGCAAAATCCAGCCCACTAAGTAGTGGCTTTGAACACAGCAAAGGCAATGGGCTACTGGAGTGCTGGCTGCTTCCCTAGCCAAGGTCTTCCACATAGCTATGACATTTACATGCCAAAGTGCAATATTGTGATTGGAAGGGTGGTGCAGAGGAGGTTAGTGTCTGTAGAAGCACATAGGGCTACAGGAAGGTTCAGAGTTTAGTGGGCTGAGGCCACAGGAGAATTGGTAAATGAAGACATGGAAGTTGGCAAGGTAGGACAGGGGTGATATGAGTGCTTAGGAATAGGTGGGATCAATGTGTGAAATCTCAGCGATGATGTGGCTCTAGCAGAAGATGTGTGGAGTAGGTAAGAATGGAACTGCATGAAGTTAGTGCAGTAACAGTGGTCCACAGAAGTGGAGAAAATGGAGGTGGATGACATGGTCAAGCTTGTCAAATATTGCACCGATGTCAAAAAGATATTTAGGGCATCTCATTCTCAATCACAAAAGATGTTGTTTGTGACCTTTAGTGAAGTGGTTCTGTGCTATGAGCAAGTCTAAATGGAATAATGAGATTCACAATGAAAATAATGGGACCGATTGTACAGAACTGAGTGACAACTACTAGTGGACTTTAGAGAGGCCAGCGAGGTTAAGATTGAACAGGAATTGGAGAGGACTCCAGGCTTTTAAAGGAGAGGTTTTAATAAAAATTCAATGGCCAAAGAACTAAGGGAGGACTTTGTAGCTTCCAAATCCCACCTCCAAAAAATGGATCTGTTACTGTTTCCTAAAGCTGGCTTTAAAAGCTACTAGACTTTCCTTGAGTTACCAACTATGTTCTTTGCACAGTGACTAATTAATAGAGATTTCACGTGGGATTCACAGGAAAATGACGCAGATGTCAGCAGTAAATTAAGTGGCATGAGCAATGGAATGTTCAAGACATGACAACCAAATTCACTGACAGTTTTCCAAAATAGCAATTAAGGAGGCAATAGCTGCTGACTGGAATACGTGTTCTATAATTTTTCATTATTATTAATGAAACTACTTTTGATTTACCAGCTTTCAAAGAACGGCATTTATAGTGCACTTTGCAAATGTTCTATTTTTTAAAACTAGTATGAATCTTCACAATGATGCAGGGATAATTGTAAGTTACCAAAGCAGAATGGAAGGCAGAAAGGCTGTGATTCATGAAGACAAATTTCCTCACTAACCAGACAGTCAATGGTTTTGTTGACTTGCTTTTCACAATCCTTGTTTAATTGAACAGATTACAAGCATTTCTGTTGATGTTTTATTATTCCCATTGATTCTGCTTTTGAAAGTATCTGTATTTTTCTGATTGCATTTCCACTGAAACTTGCTCTGAGTCATAGTTACTGAAATGAAGATTCATGTGCCACCAAACCTAGCTGGACTCTCTTCCTGAGATGTTCTCACATCAGAGCGTTCAATGCTGGGAACACTCAGCAGGTCGTTATCCGTGGAGAGAGAAACAGTTCCAGGTCGATGACTGTTCATCAGAACTTTTGCCTTATTTAGTCATATTATCACTTTGACACTGAAAACTCTCTATGGAAATTTCTTTACTGCAACCTAAAACTGGCAGGAAGACAAAAACAAAATACTGCAGATGCTGGAAATTTGAAACAAAAACAGAAAATGCTGGAAGAACTCAGCAGGTCTGGCAGCATCTGTGGAGATAGAAACAGAGTTTAATGTTTCGAGTCCGTATGGAACATGAAATGTTAACTCTGCTTCTCTCTCCACAGATGCTGCCAGACCTGCTGAGTTCTTCCAGCATTTTCTGTTTTTGCTGTATAAAAGTGGCAGTGTCTTCTCCTTCTTAAGGCCACAGTCAGAACAGCCCTGGCCCTATTGAATGGTGGAGCAGCCTCAAGGAGCTAAATGGCCTTTTCCTGCTCCTGTTTCTTATATTCATGGGGGAGAATTGTCCCCATGTTGGGCATGCTGAGCGGGAGTGGGCGCAGGCGGGCGCAGTCCTGATTGCCGCCCGTGATTGGGTCCAGGCTACCATTTTACGTGGGCGGGCCAATTAAGGATAATTCCCGAGGATAGCAGGAGTGGGCAGGCGGCGGTGGGAGTGCAATGACCACCGGGTCCAATGGAGGCCCAGTGGCCTGTTTAAATGAAACGCTGGCAGCCTTGGCAAGGCTGCTCACAAAGGCAAGTAGAAGGGCTTCTGGTGAGCAGGCCAGGCCGGAGGGTAGGGCAGTGGGACAGGCCAGGCTGGAGGGTAGGGCAGTGGGATAGGCCAGGCCGGAGGGTAGGGCAGTGGGACAGGCCAGGCTGGAGGGTAGGGCAGTGGGACAGGCCAGGCCGGAGGGTAGGGCAGTGGGACAGGCCAGGCCGGAGGGTAGGGCAGTGGGACAGGCCAGTCCGGAGGGTAGGGCAGTGGGACAGGCCGGAGGGTAGGGCAGTGGGACAGGCCAGGCCGGAGGGTAGGGCAGTGGGACAGGCCAGGCCGGAGGGTAGGGCAGTGGGACAGGCCAGGCTGGAGGGTAGGGCAGTGGAATAGGCCAGGCCGGAGGGTAGGGCAGTGGGACAGGCCAGGCTGGAGGGTAGGGCAGTGGGACAGGCCAGGCCGGAGGGTAGGGCAGTGGGACAGGCCAGGTCGGAGGGTAGGGCAGTGGGACAGGCCAGGCTGGAGGGTAGGGCAGTGGAATAGGCCAGGCCGGAGGGTAGGGCAGTGGGACAGGCCAGGCCGGAGGGTAGGGCAGTGGAATAGGCCAGGCCGGAGGGTAGGGCAGTGGGACAGGCCAGGCCGGAGGGTAGGGCAGTGGGATAGGCCAGGCCGGAGGGTAGGGCAGTGGGACAGACCAGGCTGGAGGGTAGGGCAGGGGGACAGGCCAGGGGGCAGTGGGACAGGCCAGTCCGGAGGGTAGGGCAGTGGGACAGGCCAGGCCGGGGGGTAGGGCAGTGGGACAGGCCAGGCTAGAGGGTAGGGCAGCGGGGCAGTGTGCCGCTCGGTTTTCGGATGAGTGCCTAGCTGCCCTCCTGGAGGAGGTGAGAGCCTGATGGGAAGTCCTGCTTCCCTGGGACAGGAGGAGGAGGCCCCCCCCCACCTGACCAAACGTGCCTGGGAGGAGGTGGCTGAGACAATGAGCTCCCAGGATGTGGTGCGACGCACGTGGGTCCAGTGCCACAAGGGATACAATGACTTCCTGCGCTTGGGAAGGTGAGTAACATGTAGGCAAAGGTCACTTTATGCAGCCGTCAGCCTTTCCCCCTAAAGGCCCCCGAACAACTCTGAGTGCAGTTACAGCATTGAACCCTTCACAGCATGTTTCCCTCGCTGGGTGGGCCAGCAGATATTGCCCAAGCCTAGTTCACCCTGAGAGGGTAGTGCTGAGCTGGGTTCTGCACCCGCTGCATGTGTTAGACTGACACCCAGAGAACTGTGCTGAGGGCAAATTCAAGGATCTGCACCTAGGCGCAGTGCTGGAACTGTGAAACATGTCAGAGTCAGGGTGCTGACAGACTGGGAGGGGAACCTCCAGGTGGCGGGGCACCGATCCACCTGCTGCCCTTGGCGTGCCACGTGCTTGTGCCTCCTTGCTTTGCAGGGTTAGACCGTGTGGTGCCAAATGTGATGGAGGCAGCATGTGGGCAAGGGGCCGGGGGGAGGTCAGCCCTGGCTTCTTTCCGTGAGTGTGCGGCAGCTGTGGGGTGACTATTCACTGGAGCCCTGCAATGTCCCACTCTGGCTGGGGTGGCAGGGATGCGATGGGAATCCAGGTACAGACTGGACTAATCAAAGCTCTTCTCTCCTTTTCAGGAGAAGACTACACACAATGCTGCCGAGCGGATACGGACTGGCGGAGGCCAGGCCCAGTCGGCCATCATCACCAGATACGAGCAGGAGGTGATGGATCTGGAGAGGTGCCACGTGCCCAGGTCCACCGGTGGCGGTGAGGCTGGGGTGCCAAGGGGAGATAAGATTGCCAAGCATTGAGGTCACCATGTGTGTCCCAGCAGCCACGACACTGCTGAATGCTCAGTGATTGAAGTTTGCAACATGGGTTGACCATTGATTATGGAAGGATGAGCGTATACTGATCCGGGGACAGGCATGCACATTGACATTGTCTCCACTTGAACTAATCAAATGTCCTTGTTCTTCCTTTCAGCATCAGGGTAGTGCTGGGAGGAGGAGGCAGACGGGCCCCCTCTCACACCTGAGGCCCCTGAACACTTTGATTCACCAGCGTCACACCATCTCTGCCAGGCAGGCACCAGCGCAGATATTAGCACCTCAGTGGGAATTAGATCATCGGCTAGTGTCCCGGGGCACAGTGGTGAGGGCACTTCACACTTGCTTGAGGTGCGGGCAGAAACAGAGAGTTCCCATGGCACTGACAGTCGGAGGGCTGCTGGGTACCAGGCACATGCTCGGTTGGTGGCTGATGATGAGCCTCTGGAGTTGTCCCTGAGGCAGCAGACGCTGGAAGTGCAGCCGGGTATGCGGGAGGGTCTGGTGGTGATACATGAGGCTATCTGTGGCATGGTGCCCGTGCTGGAGGAGTCCACGCGGATGTAATGAGCCTCGTGGCCGAGCGCCATGCTTCCTCCATGGAGAGGGTGGTGACTCTCGTGGAGAGGCTCCTCCAGGAGACTCATCAGGGCTTCCTGGGGACGCGCTCTGACCAGCAAGCCCTCACATCGGCATTGGCCTCAGCTGGTCAGTGCCAGTGTGGGAGATGGTCTGGGCACCACGTATCCCAGCTCGGTGCCCATCCATCTACAGTGAGCAGGGAGGTCTGAAGTGACCTCATGTTGGCACAGCATGTCATCTCTGTGGGCTCCTCTCAGGGCACTCCGGATGATGGCAGCAGCACCTCTGCCCTTCTGCCAGTGACCGTGGCATCTGATGAGGTTGTGGCGACTGGGGAGATGCCAGCCATGGCACTGGCCACTCCCTCCCAGGCGGGGCCAGCACAGGCTCCATGGACCAGAGGACAGTCGCCAAGGTCATCGAGGCCAACAGGACAGCAGAGTCAGCAGCTGTCTCAGATACCACTGCCAGCGAGAGAGGAGCAACAAGACATAGCACCCGGAAACGTAAACTTAAGGCACCTTAGGCACACCACGGGTTTCTCACTGGTGCTTTTATGTTGCCCCCGCTATTAGTTCATGACCACTTGGTCTGATGTGCAACAACCTTGTAATTTTTTTTCTGAACTTCATTTTGTTAAATCATTAAATTTTGATATGTAAGCATGGCTCAGGTGACTCCTTTCTTCTGCAGGTGGATGGTTACCCATGATGTTACAAGTGATTTGTGTGACACTCAGCTTTATTGACAAGGCTCATAGTTAATGTTCCTATCCAGGCAGATTTTGCACTTAGGTATTGAGTGTGGAGCCTGCAGCCTGGCTTGTGTTGAAGGTCCATCTGTGGTGTACTAGCTGAAGGTTCATTGGATTAAAGCCTCCCAGGTGTCCCTGCCTCCCTGGAGTATGCCCGGGTCAGTGTCTACCCCCTCAGCATTTCCCTGTGTGTGCTCATCTTCGGACTCACTGCTGGACTCACCGTGTGCTGTTGGAGCCACTGCATCTACATCTTCATCATCCACTGTGTCCCCCCTTTCCAGCGCCAGATTGTGGAGAGTGCAGCATGCTGCCACTATCACCGAGACACGATCTGGAGGGTACTGGAGTGCGCCCCCTGACCGGTCCAGGCATCAGAAGCGCATCTTGAGAAGACCGATGGTTCTCTCCACCACAGCCCTTGTGGTGCCGTGGCTCCTATTGTACCGCTGCTCAGCTTCTGTTCTTGGATGGCAGAGAGGCGTCATGAGCCACCTTCTGAGGGGATAGCCCTTGTCACCCAGCAGCCACCCATCCAGCCGGGCTGGAGCACTGAAGAGCCCCGGCACCTGGGAGTGTCTGAGGATGTAGGCGTCGTGGGAGCTGCCTGGGTACCTTGCACAGACTTGTAGAATCAGCATCCTGTGATCACACACTATCTGCACGTTCATGGAGTGAATCCCTTCCTGTTGACGAAGGCACCGGGCTCACCTGCTGGCGCCTTGATGGCCACATATGTACAGTCTATAGCACCCTGGACACGGGGGAAGCCAGCAATGGCCGCAAAGTGTCTGGCTCACTGTGTCTGGCTTGCCTGGTCCCAGCGGAAGTGGATGAAAGTCAATGCCCGTCTGAACAGAGCGTCTGTGACCTGCTTGACACAAGTGTGGACAGCTGACTGGGAGACTCTGCAAAGATCACTCACCGAGCCCTGGAAAGAGCTGGAGGTATAGAAGTTGAGGGTAGCCGTGACCTTCAGCGCCACTGGCATTGGGTGTCCACCCACACAATTGACGCAGATCTCAGGGCCAATCATCTGACAGATGGAGATCACGGTCTCCCTTTGAGAGGCGAAGCCTCCTTCGGCATTGTACCTCAGACATATTGAGGTAGCTGCTTCGCCGCCTGTAAGCCCTGGCAGCAGGATAGTAGCGTCTTCTGCGGCCCCTTCCACCTTGGACCTCCTGTTGGCCCTGCACCCCTTGTGCCTGCGCCTCTCCTCCCAAAGGTGGCTCCCCTGGAGGCTGAATGTGCACTCCCGGCCTCCTTCCCCTTCTAGCCCTCCCTTCCTCCTCAGAGGAGCAGCCTCCAATAGATCCAGCTCCCGTTCCCAGGCTAAGGGAAGGCTTCCTGAAACCTGCAGGCCCCAGAAACAATCTTTACTGTAGAGTCCTGACCTGAAGGCTGTTTCTCCTGTCCAAGCAGCTGTGAAGAGTTTTGAAGCATTCCTGTTCACACAGGCAAGTATCAGTAACTTTAAAGATCTGACAGATACCACTCGTGACCCCATTCACCCCTCTTATCCTGCCCGTGGATGAAGTTTATACAAATGTCTCCTACCCGCCTGCCTGTTGTGCCCGTGCGACATCCTGAAGATCGCATGGGCCTCGAAAAATTGCAGACAATTGCTGCCACAAGGGTCTTAACTGGGTGATTAATTAATGGCGGACGTGCATCGGGCAACATTGTGCACCCGCCCACCTAAATATGGCGATGACGCGCGGTGACATCGGGGCACTTGCCCACCCCCGCACGCCAACGAGAAAATTCTGGCCATAAGTTTCAGAGATCCACAGAGTTTTGCAAGTGGGGAGATAATATTTAGATTTGAGAATTGTGAAGTAGTGTATATCATACTAAATAGCAGAGACAATAACAAAATATAGGGTATACTGTTCAACAGAATGAGTCAGGAAAAGGTTTGTGGGTGTTAATTAACTAACTATTGAAAGCATAATCACAGTATATAGCAGAGGTTAAAAGAAAAGAAATGAAGTACCATTGTACAAATTAGCAAATAACGCCAAAGAACTGACCCTTTGTAAAGGTCACTCGAGAAAACACCAGTGGAATACTGTGCATAGTTTTGTCTTTCCAGAGCTTGGTGTGGTTGTGAGGAAACCATAGCTTTGAACAGCAATTTCTTCACACTCAGATTGGCAGCTTACAGGGTAGGCTAACAATGGGCACAAAGAATACTGACCACGATAATATAAAAGCAAAATACTGCGGATGCTGGAAATCTGAAACAAAAACAAAAATAACTGGAAAAACTCAGCAGGTCCGACAGCATCTGCGGAGAGGAACACAGTTAACGTTTTGAGTCCATATGACTCTTCATCAGTACTAAGGAAATATAGAAAAGAGGTGAAATATAAGCTGGTTGAGGGGGGTGGGACAGGTAAAGCTGGGTAGAGGACCAGTGATAGGTGGAGGCAAAGAAGAGATTGCCAAAGATGTCATAGACAAAAGGACAAAGGGGTGTTGACGGTGGTGATATTAGCTAAGGAATGTGCTAATGGTGACATTAAGGGTAGAAAGCAGGACGAGCAAGTGACAGATAGCCCTAGTGGGGGTGGGGTGGGGGGAAGGGATTGAAATAGGCTAAAAGGTGGAGATAAAACAATGGGTGGACATAAAGAATACTGACCACTTTGTTTGAAGAGTTCAACCAAGAACTGGACAGATCGCTAATTGAGCAGATAGTAAAGGGAAAGAAGCATTGGGGTGAGGTTGAAAATGAGATTAAATTGGTTACCCCCAAGTGTCAATAAGTGACTTGTTAAAACATTGTTGTCTTCTTTACATGCTTCTCACACTCCCAATGTCTTTTTAAAGCAAAATTGTATTTGTAACTTTTTTTAAAAATTGTGTTTTGGATGTGAGTGTCACTGATAAGGTCAGCATTTATTGCCCATCCCTAATTACCCTTGAGAAGGTGGTGGTGAGCTGCCTTCTTGAACTGCTGCAATTTGTGGGATATATGTATACACACACACTGCTGATAGGGAGGGAGCTCGAGGATATTGATCCAGTGACACTGAAGGAACAGCAATAAAGTTCCAGTCAGGATGATCGTAACTTGGAGGGGAACTTACTGGTGGTGTGTTCCCATGCACCTGCTGCCCTTGTCCTTCCAGGTTGTAGAGGTCTTGTGTAGTACAAATGTTATATGCCACTTTTTAGCTCCTGAGCCTGAATGTTGTGCAGTTTGTGTGCGTACAGGCACGGACTGCTTCGTTATCGGAGGAGCTGTGAATGGTACTGAACATTTTGCAATCATCAGCAAACATTCCACTTCTGAACTTATGATGGAGGGAATGTCATTGATGAAGCAGTTGAAGATGGTTGAACATTGGATACTGTCCTGAGGAACTAATGCAGCAATGTCCTGGGCTGAGATGACTGGCCCCCAACAACCAAAACTATCTTTCTTTGCTTGAGGCATGACTCCAACCAGCAGAGTTCTTCCCTGATTCCCATTGACTTCAATTTTATTAGGATCCCTTGATACCATACTTGGTCAAAAGCTGCCTTGCTGTCAAGGGTAGTCACTTTCACCTCATGTCTTGAATTCAGCTCTTTTGTCCATGTTTGGTCCAAGACATTAATGGAACCGAATATATATTCACAGGAAGTAAATTTCCTCACACCTGTCGGACCCACATATTTTTCCATTATACATTGATGTGTTGGATTTTAGGATAGATGCTGATATTTATTAAAGTTGCTTTTATCAATGGTCATGCCAAATTCTAGGAGCTCACAAACCAGTATTGGTATTGGCCATTTGCTGCTTTGCAATGATTGGAAGCATAATCATTTTAATTCGCTGTACAGGAGCTGGAAGGTAATTGAAGCTGATGCTTTATCTTCACTGAGGAAAATTGCATTCAGTTTTAAAAGGTTATTATCAGGGAAAATAATCCGAGATGTTGCAATTAGCATACATCCGGCAATGTTGTATCTGCCTGACATCTCTTCATAATGCTTTAGTTATCAGAGGAATTTACAGCTGGCTCCTTTGCATTTGTCACCCTTAGCAGGTTTGGAATTCACCTGCCATTTGCCTCTGGGTCTAAGTTCCTGGCCAACTAATCTGTAGGATGCTAGCCAAGCTGGAGTTTAGTGTGGTTTATTCTTTTTGCTATTTAACAAAAGAAGACGAGAAGATACCATTAGGAGGAATCAATGGGCTTGCTTTTGCTGCCTTGGTCTGACAATAACAGTGCAATAATGGGCTCAAAATTAGATTGGCAACCTTACTGGCCCATTAACACTGGTGATGCGGCTGGCTCCATTTTAAAAAGGCCCTACCTCTAGGTGTCCAAACCTCCACCTGATTCAGGTGATAGGCCCCCTTTAATATGGGAATCGGGGTCCCGTGACATAGATTGTAATTAAGAGTTTGCAGAATGCACTGTCCGACTTGTTCCACAGACATGGAACTGAAAGGGCTCTCGAGATTTAACTATAATCTGGGCCGCTGCTGCCTGGGATCCTCACACTTTGTGATTGTGACATATCCCCCTCTCTGTAACAACTTACCCGGTTAACTTAGTTGGCCTGATGGCTGGAGTTTGGTGCAAAGTGGTGCCAATAGCATGAGTTCAATCCCTGTACGGGCTGTGGTGGTTCATGGAAGCCTGCCTCCTTGCCTTGCTCCATCCTTGATGTGGATCGGTGCTCTCAAGCTCTCAAGGACCACTTCTGTCTCTCTCACCCCCTCTAACAGAAAGAGATGACCAACTTGCTCTCCTGGCAGTTGCACTGGCCCCAGCTTGAGACCTCAGTCCAACATGCTTCACCTGAGTGAGTGCCTGTTTGGCATCCTGCAGCTTGCCTGACAAATTTAAGTAAGGCTGAGGCCTGCAGGGGGGCATCTTTACCACAGGAATGGGCATTTGATCAGTGCTAGTTGGTTGCCCAAAAGTCAAGATAGGTCCCGCTGCTTTTTGTTTTTCATAGAGCAAGTGAAAGGGTCCTATTAAAACCGAACAATGTACACGATATTTATATGGGAAATGGCTGACATACACTTGATACTTGTTGTTAGTGACATGACTGAAATAAGGAGCTCACTGTACTGCAGACACAGTCATCTACACCATCATTTTAGGAGCAGTGTATCACAGCATTCTAAACTGTGGCCCTCGAGCAAGATATCGATCGGAACTGTGAGTAAGACTGAAGACCATACGCACACAAGCGACACTGAATAATTGATGGTAAGAATGAATTCCTCTTGTGCTAGTTGAGAGCTTCCCACCCACTCAACTGCCCTTCTAGAGGAAGGTGTAAAAAAGAGTAAATGCAATGTGAATGTCAAGGTTCAACCCTGCAGGAAAAACACCTTAAAAGGAGCTTCACGATCCCTCTGTAAATCAAAAGCAGAGGGGGAGCTTTTGAGTCCTGCTGTCAAACTTCAGTCAAAGCAGTTTTATAATTTGGTCCAGTTCATCTGTTTTAATGTCCTGCTGATGTACAGAGAGAAGCAGCAGCAGGAGGGGGAAATAACAGAAACAAAATGATCCAGACCCTTATTTTAGTTCTGGGTATAATTTTCATCACACTTACTCCCTGTCAGTGAGAAAGACATATACCCAGTCACACCAAATTCAGTCACCTTTGGCTGTGTTTGCAAATTTATCGAATTATACAAGCATCTAACAAAGATCAGATAAAGACCAGCTGGCCCATTGAGCCAGTCCTAGCCTGAAAGGAAGAAAGACTTGCATTTTTCCGACCTCAGGATGTCCCAAACGCTTTACAAAGTGGGAAATGTGGCAGCCAACGTGTGCACAGCAAGCTCTCACAAACAATAACAATGATTCTTACATCATAGAATAATGTAACATCTCACACCATCTCCCCGATTCCCTCGCCCACAGTCACACAATCTCCTCAGAGTGGTGAAAAATATCCAGGCTTTTCCCTTCAATTATCTGTTATTGATTTGATGCTAAATACAAATAGAATTTATTGTATACCAGGCACCTTCAGCATTCATGTGCTTGTACTTATCTGTATTATATCTACTAATTAACTATTATATATTGCAATGAAGCAAACATTAACATGGACAGCTACAACTCTGGGCTCCAAATAACCAAATGCTTGTACTAATTAATCTATGGGAGCTTTCAAGAGATTCTGTGGGGAAGTAACTTGCCTACTTAAAAGAAAAATAGCCTAACTCCCATTAACAGTGGCAAACAAGGTTGTAATGTTAGTTACAATGTTTACACATGCTGTGCTATATCAGAGCAACACTGCCTGAAAGATAATTTCCTTTTTGAGTTGCTTTTATGAGCCATGGCTCATATCAATGTGGAACACAAGCTGTGAAACAACTCACATAGCACTTGTGAATTCATGCACTAGGCTTCTTACATAATTCAGTACGTATAACAAAAATAATACAGTGCTTTTAGTGTAGAACGTCTCAGAAGATGTCGCAGGAGCATGAGGGAAACAGATCTAAAGGAAGAAATTCGGAACAGTGATGAAAAATGCAAACAAAGAAATAGGTTTCAATGAGGATCTGAGAGGTGGGTGGAAAGATGGAGGGAATTCCAGATTGTGGAATTCAGGCATCTGAATTGACATTTCCAGGTGAGGTGAAGGTAAGGGAGATGCACAAGGGCCAGAGTCAGAAGGCAACTACCCCTTGTTAAGCAGGCCTAATGTCTTCCTAAAAACTGGTGCGCTAAACGGGAATCATTTCCCAGAAGAAAACATGAAATCAGGGCGGGTTGCATTCCTGAGCTGTAATTTTTACATTAAAGACCTATTGACAGCCTTAAACTGAACTGGCCCAAAAATCCTTTTCCTAATTATCTCCTGCTCACCGCTCCCAACCTCCTGCTCCCAATGTCATACCTCCTGCTCCCAATTTCCCACCAACCGCTGGCTTCCATCTCCCACTGCTGAGAGCTCCCCTTATCCCTCACCCTAACTGCTCTCAGATTCCCCCTCCCCACCCCTCACTGTAGCCCCCTCCCCACCCCTCACTGTATCCCCCTCCCCACCCCTCACTGCATCCCCCTCGCCACACCTCACTAAATCCCCCTCCCCACCCCTCACTGCATCCCCCTCCACACCCCTCACTGCCTCGCCCTCCCCACCCCTCACCGTATCCCCCTCCCTACCCCTCGCTGCATCCCCCTCCCCACCCCTCATTGTATCCCCCTCCCCACCCCTCACCGTATCCCCTCCCCACCCCTCACTGCATCCGCCTCCCCACCTCTCACTGTATCCCCCTGCCACCCCTCACCGTATCGCCTCCCCACCCCTCACTGCATCCCCCTCCCCACCCCTCACTGTATCCCCCTCCCCACCCCTCACTGTATCCCCCTCCCCACCCCTCACTGTATCCCCCTCCCCACCCCTCACAGTATCCCCCTCCCCACCCCTCACTGCATCACCCTCCCCACACCTCACTAAATCCCCCTCCCCACCCCTCACTGCATCCCCCTCCCCACCCCTCACTTCCTACCCATCCCCACCCCTCACTGTATCCCCCTCCCCACCCCTCACTTCCTACCCATCCCCACCCCTCACTGTATCCCCCTCCTCATCCCTCACTTCGTCCCCCTCCCCACCCCCCACTTCGTCCCCCTCACCACCCCTCACTGCATCCCCCTCCCCACCCCTCACTGTATCCCCCTCCCCACCCCTCACTGTATCCCCCTCCCCACCCCTCACTGTATCCCCCTCCCCACCCCTCACTGCATCCCCCTCCCCACCCCTCACTTCCTACCCATCCCCACCCCTCACTGTATCCCCCTCCCCACCCCTCACTTCCTACCCATCCCCACCCCTCACTGTATCCCCCTCCTCATCCCTCACTTCGTCCCCCTCCCCACCCCCCACTTCGTCCCCCTCACCACCCCTCACTGTATCCCCCTCCCCATCCCTCACTTCATCCCCCTCCCCACCCCCTACTTCATCCCCCTCCCCACCCCCCACTTCATCCCCCTCCCCACCACTCACTGCATCCCCCTCCCCACCCCTCACTGGATCCCCCTCTCCACCCTTCACTTCATCCCCCTCCCCAACCCTAACTGCATCCCCCTCCCCACCCCTCACTGCATCCCCCTCCCCACCCTTCACTGCATCCCCCTCCCCACCCCTCACCGCCCCTCACTCCCCACCCCTCACTTCATCCCCCTCCCCACCCCTCACTGCCCCTCACTCCCCACCCCTCATTCCATCCCGCTCTCCACCCCTCACTGCATCCCCCTCCCCACCCCTCACCGCCCCTCAATCCCCACCCCTCACTGCATCCCCTTCCCCACCCCTCACTGCATCCCCCTCCCCACCCCTCACTGCATCCCCCTCCCCACCCTCACTGCCCCTCACTCCCCACCCCTCACTGCATCCCCCTCCCCACCCCTCACTGCATCCCCTCCCCACCCCTCACTGCATCGCAATCCCTACCCTTCACTGCATCCCCCTCCCCACCCCTCACTGCATCCCCCTTCCCACCCCTCACTGCATCCCCCTCCCCACCCCTCACTGCCCCTCACTCCCCACCCCTCACTGCATCCCCTTCCCCACCCCTCACTGCATCCCGCTCCCCACCCCTCACTGCCCCTCACTCCCCACCCCTCACTGCATCGCATTCCCGACTCCTCACTGCATCCCCCTCCCCACTCCTCACTGCATCCCCCTCCCCACCCCTCACTGCATCCCCCTCCCCACCCCTCACTGCATCACCCTCCCCAGCCCGCACTGACCCTCACTCCCCACCCCTCACTGCATCCCCCTCCCCACCCCTCAATGCATCCCCCTCCCCAACCCTCACTGCATCCCCCTCCCCATCCCTCACTGCCCCTCACGCCCCACCCCTCACTGGAACCCCCTCTCCACCCTTCACTTCATCCCCCTCCCCAACCCTAACTGCATACCCCTCCCCACCCCTCACTGCCCCTCACTCCCCACCCCTCACTGCATCCCCCTCCCCACCCCTCACTGCATCCCCCTCCCCACCCCTCACTGCATCCCCCTCCCCACCCCTCACTGCCCATCACTCCCCACCCCTCACTGCATTCCCCTCCCCACCCCTCACTGCATCCCCCTCCCCACCGCTCACTGCCCCTCACTCCGCACCCCTCACTGCATCCCCTCCCCACCCCTCACTGCATCCCCCTCCCCACCCCTCACTGCATCCCCCTCCCCACCCCTCACTGCATCCCCCTCCCCACCCCTCCCTGACCCTCACTCCCCACCCCTCATTGCATCCCCCTCCCCACCCCCCACTGCATCACCCTACCCACCCCTCACTGCATCCCCCTCCCCACCCCTCACTGCATCCCCCTCCCCACCCCTCACTGCATCCCCCTCCCCACCCCTCACTGCATTCCCCTCCCCACCCCTCAATGCATCCCCCTCCCCATCCCTCACTGCATCCCCCTCCCCACCCCTCACTGTATGCCCCTCCCCACCCCTCGTTGCCCCTCACTCTCAACCCTCAAAGCATCCCCCTCCCCACCCCTCACTGCCCCTCATTCCCCACCCCTCACTTCATCCCCCTCCCCACCACGCACTGCCCCTCACTCCCCACCCCTCATTCCATCCCGCTCCCCACCCCTCACTGCATCCCCCTCCCCACCACGCACTGCCCCTCACTCCCCACCCCTCATTCCATCCCGCTCCCCACTGCTCACTGCATCCCCCTCCCCACCCCTCACTGCATCCCCCTCCCCACCCCTCACTGTCCCTCACTCCCCACCACTCACTCCATCCCGCTCCCCACTGCTCACTGCATCCCCCTCCCCACCCCTCACTGCATCCCCCTCCCCATCCCTCACTGCCCCTCAATCCCCACCCCTCACTGCATCCCCCTCCCCACCCCTCACTGCCCCTCAATCCCCACCCCTCACTGCATCCCCCTCCCCACCCCTCACTGCATCCCCCTCCCCACACCTCACTGCATCCCCCTCCCCACCCCTCACAGCATCACCCTCCCCACCCCTCACTGCATCCCCTTCCCCACCCCTCACTGCATCCCCCTCCCCACCCATCACTTCATCCCCCTCCCCACCCTTCACTGCATCCCCCTCCCCACCCCTCACTGCATCCCCCTCCCCACCCCTCACTGCATCCCCCTCCCCCCCTCACTGCATCCCCCTCCCCACCCCTCACTGCCCCTCACTCCCCACCCCTCACTGCATCCCCCTCCCCACCCCTCACTGCATCCCCCTCCCCACCCCTCACTGCCCCTCACTCCCCACTCCTCAATTCATCCCCCTCCCCATCCCTCACTTCATCCCCCTCACCACCCCCCACTTCATCCCCCTCCCCACCCCTCACTGCATCCCCCTCCCCACCCCTCACTGCCCCTCACTCCCCACTCCTCAATTCATCCCCCTCCCCATCCCTCACTTCATCCCCCTCCCCACCCCTCACTGCATCCCCCTCCCCACCCCTCACTGCCCCTCACTCCCCACCCCTCACTGCATCCCCCTCCCCACCCCTCACTGCCCCTCACTCCCCACTCCTCACTTCATCCCCCTCCCCACCCCTCAATTCATCCCCCTCCCCATCCCTCACTTCATCCCCCTCCCCACCCCTCACTGCATCCCCCTCCCCACCCCTCACTGCCCCTCACTCCCCACCCATCACTGCATCCCCCTCCCCCCCTCACTGCATCCCCTTCCCGACCCCTCACTGCATCCCCCTCCCCACCCCTCACTGCCCCTCAATCCCCACCCCTCACTGCATCCCCCTCCCCACCCCTCACTGCATCCCCCTCCCCACCTCTCACTGCATCCCCCTCCCCACCCCTCACTGCATCCCCCTCCCCACCCCTCACTGCCCCTCAATCCCCACCCCTCACTGCATCCCCCTCCCCACCCCTCACTGCCCCTCAATCCCCACCCCTCACTGCATCCCCCTCCCCACCCCTCACTGCCCCTCACTCCCCACCCCTCACTGCATCCCCCTCCCCACCCCTCACTGCCCCTCACTCCCCACCCCTCACTGCATCCCCCTCCCCACCCCTCACTGCCCCTCACTCCCCACCCCTCACTGCATCCCCCTACCCCCCTCACTGCATCCCCCTCCCCACCCCTCACTGCCCCTCACTCCCCACCCCTCACTTCATCCCCCTCCCCACCCCTCACTGCATCCCCCTCCCCATCCCTCGCTGCCCCTCACTTCCCACCCCTCACTGCACCCCCCTCCCCACCCCTCACTGCCCCTCACTCCCCACCCCTCACTTCATCCCCCTCCCCACCCCTCATTGCATCCCCCTCCCCACCCCTCACTGCATCCCCCTCCCCACCCCTCACTGCATCACCCTCCCCAACCCTCACTGCCCCTCACTCCCCACCCCTCACTGCATCCCCCTCACCACCCCTCACTGCATCCCCCTCCCCACCCCTCACTGCTTCCCCCTCCCCACCCCTCACTGCCCCTCACTCCCCACCCCTCACTGCCCCTCACTCCCCACCCCTCACTGCATCCCGCTCCCCATCCATCACTTCATCCCCCTCCCCACCCCTCACTGCATCCCCCTCCCCACCCCTCACTGCCCCTCACTCCCCAACCCTCACTGCATGCCCCTCCCCACCCCTCACTGCATCCCCCTCCCCACCCCTCACTGCATCCCCCTCCCCACCCCTCACTGCCCCTCACTCCCCACCCCTCACTGCATCCCCCTCCCCCCCTCACTGCATCCCCCTCCCCACCCCTCACTGCCCCTCAATCCCCACCCCTCACTGCATCCCCCTCCCCACCCCTCACTTCATCCCCCTCCCCATCCCTCACTGCATCCCCCTCACCACCCCGCACTTCATCTTCCTCCCCACTCCTCACTGCCTCCCCCTCCCCACCCCTCACTGCATCCCCCTCCCCACCCCTCACTGCATCCCCCTCCCCAGCCCTCATTGCATCCCCCTCACCTCACCACCAATGGCTCCACCAGCGGGTGGAGATGTCAGGCAGGAAAGCAGGTTGGTGGGCACTCGGCCCCCTGTTTCTCGGACGAATGCCTCGTGGTCCTCATGGAGCAGGTCGGGTGCCAGACGGTATACCCTCGTTCCCAGGGATGGCAGGATGAGGCCACCGCATCAGACGAAAAAAGCCTGGGACGAGGTGTCAGCTGAGGTCAGTGGCCACACATGGGTACAGTGCTGCTAAAGATTCAATGACCTGCTGCGCTCAGTGAGGGTGAGTACTGTGTTGGCATGGATCAGTGTGGAGCGGGCTGGTCACTGCTTCCTCCGGGGAGCTCAGAATCTGAGTGCCATCTGTCAATGATGCCGGAGCTGGCCAAGGGGGTGAGCCCTGGCTACTTGCCCGAAGAGCCTTGGGCTCGAGGGCCAACACTCCAATGTGTCCTGCGAGGTGTTCCTCAGCTGGGGTTGGCCAGGCTGCAATGGCGCTACAGGTAGAGAGCGGACTAATCAATGCTCCTCTGTCCTTTCGGTAGAAGAGGAGCCATAACCACATTGAGAGGTCAAGGACTGGCAGAGGCCCCCCTCTAACGTCCTAATTATGACGAGGTGTGGGTGCCACCATCCACCTCATTGAGCCGGTCGTGGAGAGGCAGGGGTCTCTGATAAAGGTAAGGGAGCAGTGCACAGAGGCGAGAGTGTCGGATTGTGCAAACATTCTTGTGTAGTCTCATCATTGTTGGGAGCCTCAATCTTGGAGTCCCCATTGATCATTGGAAGACGATGGCACCATGATGCAGATCTCCCTTGTATCACCAGGGTGCCTGGCATGCACAGTGACAGTGTGATGGCTTAAACTAATGACATGTCCTTGTTCTTCCTTTTAGATTCTCCAGCACACACTCGCTCTCTGGACCCCGAAGAGCCACCCTTGACACCAGAGGACCTCTGGGCTTCAGATGCACCCTCTCTGAACAAGGCACCAGCGCAGATACCAGCACCTCGGTGGGCATTAGATCATTGGCTAGAATGTCGGTGCATAGTGGTGAGGGCACTTCACACTCGCTTGAGGAGCAGGCAGAGGCAGAGAGTGCCCAGAGCGCCAGCAGTCGGAGGACTGCTGGGGACCAGGACGATGCTGAGTCGAAGGCAGATGATGAGCCTCTGGAGTTGTCCATTAGGCGGCAGATGCTGGATGTCCAGCGGGATGTGGGGGAGGATCTGGCAGAGATCCATGAGGGTCCGTGTGTCATGGTCTCTGTTGTGGAGCAGTCCACATGGAGCATGAGCACTGCGTTGACCCTCATGGCCGAGCTCACTGCCTCCTCCATTGAGAGAGTGATGACTCTCATGGAGAGGCAGATCCAGGGTCAGAATCACTGGTTCCTGGGGTTGTGCTTGGACCTGCAAGCCCTCACACAGGCAAACACCTCAGGTGGTCAGTGCCAGTGTGGGAGGTTGATGAGGCACCCAGTATCCAAACTAGGTGCCTGTCCATCAATGGCGAACAGGGGAGACCAGAGCGACCTTATGTTGGCGTATGAGCTGCTTGTTGTGTCTGCGGGCTCCTCTCAGGGTGCTCCAGATGATGCCAGCAGCTCCTCTGCCCATCTGCCAGTGACCGTGACTGAGGCTGTGATGACTGGGGAGGTGCCAGGCGTAGCAGTGGCTACTCCCTCCCAGACGAGGACAGCACAGGCTCCACTAGCCGGAGGACCACTGCCGGGGTCAAGGCCAACAAGATACCAGAGTCAGCAGGCTGCCTCCAATGCCACTCAGCAAAGGGGGCACAAAGACGTAGCACTTGCAAAAGCATGTTTAAGGCACCATGAGCACAAGAGGGACTGTTCATGGGTGATCTTCTGTTCTGCCATGTTTCACTTATATATTTACTGGTGTGGGTATTAACACCAGATATAGTAATGTTCATTTGTTGTGCGTGTCAAAATGATATAAATTTTGCTATTGTCTTAATGGCCTGAGTATGCTTCAACTTTTTATTTGGTGCACAGTATGTAATGCTGGACGTGATGGCTCTAAACGTTATTGCACAGGCACTGAATGGACTTTGGGTTCAAAGGAAAGGGTCATTTCAAACATCCGGGATGGAGGGGGCAGCCCTGGCATGAGGTGGAAGCAGATCTTTGGCAGCCTAGCTGAAGGAGCGTTGGACCAAGGCGTCCCTGGTGTCCCTGTCTCCCTGAAGGTTATCGAGGTCTGTCTCCATGCCCTCAGCATTCTCCTCAATGTGCTCCTCTTCTGACTCACCACTGGATTCATCCTCTGTGGCCTATGAAGCTGCCTCAAGATCCTCTTGCCAGTGCCAGATTGTGGAGAGTGCAGCATGCAACGATTATCAGAGACACACGCTCTGGGGGGTATTGTAGTGCCCCCCCTGAATGGACCAGGCATCGGAAACAGCTGATCCACTGGCACCTTGATGGCCACATTGTTGCAGTCGATTGCACCCTGGATGTGGGGGTCCCCAGCAATCACTGCAAACCCTCTGGCTCACTGGCCGTGTCCATTCGAAAATGAATAAATGTCATCACCCACATGAACAGAGCAACAATCACTGGCTTGATGCAACTGTGGACAGCTGATTGGGACACTCTACAAAGATCCCCCACTGACCCCTGGAAAGAGCTGGAGGCATAGAGGTTGAGGGCAACTGTGACCTTCAGAGCCACTAGCGTGGGATGTCCACTACACATTTGGGGGTGATCTCAGGCCCAATCATATGACAAATGGAGGTCACGCTCTCCCTGGAGAGGCGGAGCCTCCTTCGGCATTGCACTCGAACATATTGAGGTAGCTGCATCGCTGCCTGTAAACCCTGGCAGCAGGATAGTGGCATCTTCCACAGCCCCGTGTGCCTTGGTCTACCTGCTGGCCCTGTGCCCCTTGTGCCTGCGCCTCTCCTCCCACAGGTCCCTCCCCTGGAAGCTGCATTGGGACACCCGGCCTCCTCTCCCTTCTGCCCCTCCCTTCCCACTCGGAGGAGGTGTCACCAGGGGAGACCACAATCCCCATTAGCAGGGTTACAGAAGGCTGTCTGATACCTGGAAGGGTCCACACGGTCTGAATCCTCCAGGGGCCTTGGAGACACCGATGAGTCCTGAAACGAAGCCTGGAAATGCAAAAACTGAAGCCCCCAAACACAGATGAAGATGTCATGTTCAAATAAACAACCAGCAGCAAACTAACTCCTAAACTCTTCACTACTCACAATGGCAATGCTGCTGACCGTCTTTATCCAGCCCTTGGATGAGGTTTTGAAATAGGTGGGCTGCTCGCCTGCCCGTTCTGCCCGTGCAGCCAGTGCGAAATCGCACGGGCAACGTAAAATCGCAAACAATTGCCATTTTAATGGCCTTAAGTGGCCTTTTAATTGATGGCGGGCGTGGTTCTGACACCCGCACGCGCCCACTGACCTGAAGATTGCTCATGTGCGGGACGACATCGGGACACTTGCCTGACGTTATCTCACGCGATTTTACGCAGGACCAGGTCGGGCGCGTGTCCGCCTCCAGAACGTCAAATTCTGCCCGTGAAAATGGAGGTCAAGACTGGTAACGCTATTCAGGTAAGTTCCCTAATTTGCAAACCATGTGAAATGAAGACATGCTACTAGAACGCTTTTTAAACAGGCGACGCCTGTACTGGGAAGTTCCTCGTGCATCATTGTAGGGCTGGAGGAGGATGCTGAGGTAAGGAAGGATGAGACCATTGGAGGTATTTTAAACACAGACATGAGAATTTGAAATTTGAAGGATTGGGGATCCTGGAGTCAATCTGGGTCAGAGAGGAAAAGGGCGGTGGGTCAACAGGACTTTATGTGGAATAAGATATGGATAGCGGACTTTTGGATGAGCTGAAGTTTATGGAAGATAGCCAGGAGTGCATTGGAGGAACTGGACTGGAGGTAAAGAAAGAACTAACTCAAAGTTATATAAGGACTGGGATTTTCCGGACCGATCATGGTGGGACAGGTCACGGGGAGTTCAGCCAAAAGCCCATTGACTTTCTGCGGGACCGGACAATCCTGGTGGTGGACAGGGCTGGAAAATCCTACCCAATATCTTTTACATCACCAGGACATCCCAAAGTGCCTTACAGCCAATAAAGTACTTTTGACCTGGGCACAATAATATCCCACAAATGTCTGTGGGATAAAGGATGGGATGTTATAGTGGTTTTGGTTGACCAAGTTAACTCATCTACTTTTTAATTTTTCAAATAGTGGACGGGGATCCATTGCATCCACCTGAGAGGGCAGATGGAGTCTCTGTTTAAGACCTTATCTGAAAGATAGCATTTCTGAGTCAGCCTAGATTATGGGTTGGAGTTAATGCGGTTGTTGGCGGGCCCTGACCACAGGCCTCACCTTGGCTGTTTCTGGGAGCTCTGACCTGATTCTGTGCCCAACAGACAATTAACTGCCTGATGTTGGGGCTGTCATTGCCCTAATGGCAGAGGACGTCCTGCGTCCAAGAGTGGCTGGCCAATAGGAGGGCGGGCAGCTCTTCAGTCCCAGTAGCTCTACTGGGAGCGGTGACCAGTGCTGGGACTGCACCTGGTCCACAGAAGCATCTTGGGACTGGGTAAATGGGATTGGATTAGCTAGAGCCAGTCAGGCAGCCCCTAGGGGGATTGGGGAGGTTGTAGGGTGAGGGTGGAAGGTGTTTCCGTGAGGGGTAGCCCATGGCACTGGGCGTGGGTCACAGGATGCCCTATCAGGAGGTACCCCTGCTGCCAGCAGTGGAGGGAAGGGTCCATTAAGTGGCCATAGAAGGGTCCATTAACTGGCTACAGAAAGGCCTCAATTGGGCTCTGGGCAGGAAGGCCATCCTTGACCTTCCCCACTGCTGAGAGAATTGCATGGCATATGGCATCAGGAAGGCGATGGGCACTCCACTCCCAGGCTTTCCCCCCTGATTCTCCAGTTGCCCCCCTACCCCCCAACCCCATCCATCACCCTGCCTCCAAACTGCTCCCGAAGGCCCCATTCAATTCCACCCAATGTGTCCATATGTGAACCCCTAACCTCCTGACACAGAGGCAAGATTGCTACGACTGAGCTAAGGCTGACACAAATGGACTGCAGAGAGGAAAGGGAGTGCAAGAGGGGGTTGGGTGAGGGGGTGGGGTGCGGTGCAGTGTTTGGTCTCTCTGCAGGTTTGGGAGGACAGCTGGGTGCTGGCAAATAGTTGGTTCCAGATTCAATGCATTTGAGGAAGTTTAGTTTATCAAGCTAAAGCATGGGTTTCCAAACTGAGTACAAGTCAACTGAGTATGGTGTTAGGCTTGGGAAATTCTCTTCATCCATTTATCTATTACCAATAAATCCAGTGCCTTCCAGACAGAAACTTACCTGTCACAAAGAGTTCAATTGTAGTTTAAAACAGTTTGCAACAAAAATCTTGGGGATATAATAGCGTAGATGAGAGAAGGAAGTTACAGAGGGATGTTGATGGATGAAGTGCATGAACAGAATGTTCAATGTGGGAAATTAGGAGGGCATCACCTTTGGAACTAAGAAAGATAGACCACTTGGCATGAAGTTAACAACTGTGGAGGAGCAGAGAGAGCTTGGGATTCAAGTACAGAAATCGCTAAAAACTAGTGAACATGTGTAAAAAGTAATTATACAGGTAATGGAATAATAAACTTTATCTCAAGGGAGCCTGGAAAGCAATGTGATGAGCATTATGCTACCATTATATAAAACTTAGGCTCAACTACATGCACAGTATTGCATTCAGTTCTGGACAAAGCTCCTCAGGAAGGAGTTATTGGCCTGGGAAGGAGGTGCAATGCAGATTCACGAGAATGACACCGGGACTAAACAGGTTAGATTTTGAGGGCATGTTACATAGACTAAGCTTATATTCCCCTGAGTATAGAAGTTAAGGGGCAGCTGCTGAGACAGGGTCAACTGAAAATTTCAGGACTGAGGTATTTTTGTTTGGTGAGGGTATTAAGAGATTTGAAGCAAAGGGTGGGTAAATGAAGTTAGGTACAAATTTGCCATGACCTAATTGAATGGTGGAACAGACTTGAGGGACTGAATGGCCTCCTCCTGTTCCTTTACTTTTTTATTAACTGCTAAATGAAAGGAATTAGTAGTAGGAGAAATATTCTTACACACAAATCCTAAATATTAACTTAGAGCATCAACCAATAGCAGCATCATCTCACCTCATGATTTGATTAATTCTCTGCCTTTGTTCTTGTGTGAAACCTGGATATTCCTCCTTGGTTTATTCATTATACCCATAATAATTCATTTAGTGCCACTGTATCTAACAGGCAATGTGACTAATTTTATGGATGCCTGACTAGGATTCTGCTGTGTATTACTGTACAAGCAGGAAAATATGTGTAATCACTCTGGGTCACTATGTGTTGTAGTGGACAGAGTTAAGTCGTGAAGATGGATTGCACTGTGGACAAAATGATTCTGTAGAACTGGATCAACATGGGCGGCCATGGATATTTATGTCCAAATATGTTAATGCATTTGCACGGTAACAAAGCCACACAATGCCATCCCTCAATGGGAAAAGTATCTTGAATATCATGCAGTTCTTTTTTATTTTTGGAGAACTTATTTTAAGTATGAGTCTGTATTTGACACATTCGAGCCAGAAGCGGTAATAGGACTGTAATTTAAACAACGACGTCAGGCGATATCATAAATCATGCAAGCAACTTTGAGGGTTTTTTTTAAACACACGACAGCAACAATTTACAGAGGGTTCCTTGTGTGTAACAGTGGAAGCAGAGGTGAATGCCAAGCGAGTAATTAAAGGATTTGAGAGGAGAGAGAGGGCCCTGTAGGAAGATTGGTACATAGTCATGGAGGTGAATTTTTAGGAGGCTTTTGAAGACAGAGAGAAGTGCAGCAAAACAAGGTGGTTTTGTAAGAGGCCCAGAGTGCTCATTGACGCTAAAAGGAAACTTTACTTGGAGACAGTGAAATAAATGGTAGTGTTTTCTCACTTTTCTGATTCTTGGGAAATTCCAGCCAAACAAAGTCACATTACCACTTCACTCAGAGCACCATGTATTTCTGGGAAACAACCACAATGTGCTTAGAGACATTTGGTATAGGACTTATATGTGATGGACCAGTTTCAGAAAATATTTACATGTGCTTAGGCCACAGCATAATGCGAGTCACGGTGGATGCCGAAAACCCAGTGAGATCAAAGAGACTGAGGTATGATAAGGTTAATGCTGACCAATCAACCATTATGAGATAATTGCCGAACATTTAGCAAACAGTGGATATGATAGTTATAGTTCTAGACAGAGGTCATAGGTTCACATCAGCAATTTATAAAATAGAGTTTGATAGATCTGGTCATTTGTGGATTGGCAGCAACGTTCTCTCTAATTTTTTGCTGTTGTGTGTGGTCTGTTCGTTTCAATGCACGGTACTATTTGCAAGGCTACTGTGGCACACACACTGGGCTGCATATCACAAAGGGTCATCAGCGGGGAGGCAGACGGCTCAACCCCCTGGAGTCAAAGTCAGCTGGAAGCCAACTCACTCCATGACAGCCCACCTCGCAGCAATAACATGCTGTGGGAGGGCTAAATTGCCTGGCAGTGGGACTTCTGCCCCTCACTGGATTGGCCGGCTGCTCCTGCAGTCCCGGCAGTGCCAAGATCTCATTAATGGGCACTGCCGGGACTGCAGCCAGTCCCAAGAAGAAGGCCCAATGGATCCTGGAGTAAGGTAAATCTGGGGTATTGGGTGGGGAGGGTTTGGCCAGCTTAGAGAGGGAGTGGGGGTGAGGGGGAGGTGGGTGGTAGTAAGGGTGATGGATTTTAGAGAGCAGGATTGTAGGAAGATGGGGGGGGGGTACTATCTTAGAGGGGCTCTCCCCTGATGTGCAAAGGGTACCTACCTTCCCACCCTCTTAAAAGCTTTTTAACAAAAATGGCCTACCCACTCCAGCCCGACTGCCCACGCCAACCATATTATGGAATGGGCAGTGTATTATCGGGGTCAGTTAGCTTGTTAACAAGCTTGATTAACCCTTGATTATTTATTTAAATATAGCTGGCAGGCTGCTGATTTCGGCGCCCGCCCACCTACCGTGTTATGGGGATGAGCTCGGGGGTGGGCGGGAAGGTGGTGGGGCAGGCGCCCACCCTATTTTACATGTCTCCACCATCGAAAACATGCCCAGCGGGGGCACATAAAATGCAGCCCAGTTCTTAAACAGAACAACTTGTGAATGGCCTGCATGCTACCTTCTGTTGGTGTGCATCCCTGCACATACGCACCTTCGAGGGAACGTTGGCTGGTAGCAGAGAAAATGATGATCTTGAAAGCTGACTGATCATTAGACAGCTCAAACTATTTCATTGATGTCCCTTCAGGGAAGAAAGATCCAGTAAATCCTACACTGCTGGGCATATGTGACTTCAGCCCTGGACTGTGTGATTGCCTTTTAACACTCTCTCCGTGGCCTTGCAATCTACTCAGGGCAACTTCAATGAGTTTGTTTGACTGCTCCCTTCTTGATACCTTGGTCCACTCTTCAGACACCTCCAACACACCACTCTCTTTCCCACTGCCTCTTCCCATGGTACACTTCATTGTTTGCTCACAATTTGGTCTGGTCTACTTTGGGGAGACCACACAGATTGGTTTGCAGAACACCTCTGTTCAGGCCATTAACCCTGAGCTTTCGGGTCACCTATCACTGTAATCCTCCGTCCTGCCCTCATGCTGACCTCTGACCTTCGCTTCCTGCAGTGTTCCAATGAAGATAAATGCAAGCTCGAGGAACAGCAGCTCATCTTTCAATCCCTTCCGGACTCAACATTGAGTTTAACAATTTCAGACCATGAACTCTGCTCTTCCATTTTGTTACTTTTCCTTTGGTTTTCCCTTGTTTTTGCTTTAGCATGCCAGCCGTTCATCAGTCTGCTTTTCACACCCCCACTGGACACATTTCATTTCCTAACTACCATTCCTTTTGGTCCTGAACCATCAACCCTTGTCATTTATTCCCTCCTGACTTTCACCTGATCACACCACCATTTCAATTTCTTTAAACCTGTTACATCTCTAACTTTTTCCAGTTCTGATAATAGGTCATTGACCTGAAACGCTAACTCTGCTTCTCTCTCCACAGATGCTGTTTGGCCAGCTCTGTATTTCCAGCATTTTCTGTTTTCACTCTTGGAGTATTGTGCACAGTTTTGGTCTCCATATTTCTTCTCCCTTTGGCTTTGCATCATTGCTGATGATTCAAATCTACTGCTCGTCTGTTGTGAGTCTTCAAGTGGGAGAAATATTCAGTTTGAGCAATGCATTATTACAGTGGGAACACCGTAGGTCCTCATTCGCTGATGTAGGGGCTACTGCCGCAAGTTCCTTCCTGCAACGGCTTTTGTTTGTGGTAATCTGAAGACAAAATTCTTCAAATTTTTGTTCTCCAGTGTGGAGACTTTGGCATCAAGAGCTTAGGTCACATGCAGACTGTTTCCAGTGATTGAAGTCAATCTGGCATGAAAAGCCATCTCACTCACACAAATCATTGTATCTCAGTTTTGTCCACCCAACAGAACTACTGACACCATCAAACTCTCTGTACGGTGCATCTTTTGGTAGCCATGCAATGTGGGGGCATGGACTGCAGCGGTTCAAGAAGGCAGCTAACCATCACCTTGTCAAGGGCAACTAGAAATGGACAATAAATGCTGGCCTAGCCAGCGATGCACACATCCCATGAAAGGATAAAGAAAAAGAGAGCAATAGACCGCAGACTATCAATAGACTAGTTAGGTGGGCAAAAAGAGGCAAAATGGAATTCAACCCAGAGAAGTATGATGTAATATATTTGGGGAGGACAAACAAAGCAAGGGAATACACAATAAATGAAAGGATACTGAGACTCCTAGAGGAGCAGAGGGACCTTGGAGTGCATGCCCATAGATCCCTGAAGGTAGCAGGACAGGTAAATGAGGTGGTTAAAGGCATACAGAATACTTTCCTTTATTAGCAAGGCATATGATATAAGAACAGGGAAGTTATGCTAGAACTAGTTAATCCACACCTATAGTACTCAGTATAGTTCTGGTCACCACATAATAGGAAGTATGTGATCACACTAGAGATTTATGAGGATAGCTAGGGATGGAGAATTTTAGCTATTAGGAAAGAATGGATAGACTACAATTGTTTTCTTTGGACAAGAGGAAGCTGAGGGGAAATTTGATTGAAGTACATAAAATTATGAGGAGCCTAGATAGAGTCGTTGGGTAGGATCTATTTTCATTAGCAGAGAGACCAGGGGGGCTTAGATTTAAAACAATTGGTGGAAGGATTAGAGGGGAGTTGAGGAGAATTTTTTCATCCAGGTGTTGGAGGTATCGAACTCACTACCTAAAAAAGGTGGAAGAGATATAATCCCTCTTTGCATTTAAATAATATCTGGATATGCACTCGATATATTGTAAACTATAGGGCTATGGACCAAGGGCTGGAAAGTAGGGTTACATTGAACCGCTATTTTTTTTGGCCGGAACAGATCTGATGGGCCAAAAGTCATCCTTCTGTGTGGTAAATTTTCTATGTTTCTATGTGTAAGATGCTTTCTAGCTGCAAGTTTTCTTTTCCAAATAATTCACGTTGACTTTTAAACAGCCTGATGATGATCGGAAGGGATAACACAAAAGGCAATAATTCAAGATAAGCCAAAGGAGTGAATGCCAGAAACGTATAGGAACTTGAACTGTTTACAAACTGGTAAAAAGTAGCAGGAGTAGACCATAAGATCCACTCGGCTGATTCCTGGGATGAAGGGGTTGACTTATCAAGAACAGCTAAACAGGTTAGGCCTTTATAGTTTAGAAGAATGAGGGGTGATCTTATTGAAACATACAGGATTCTGAGGGGGCTTGACAGGGTAGATGTTGAGAAGATGCTTCTACTAGTGGGGGAATCTCGAACTAGGGGACTTAGTTACAGAATAAGGGGACACTTATTCTAAAACTGAGATGCAAAGGAATTTCTTCTCTCAGAGGGTAGTGAATGTCTGGCATACTGTACCCCAGAGAGTTGTGGAGGCTAGATCACTGAAAGTATTTAAAGGGGAGGTAGATAGATTTTTAAAATGTCAGGGAGTTGAGGGCTATGAGGAGCTGGCATGAAAGAGGAGTTGAGGCCTGGGGCAGATCTTATTGAATGGAGGGGCAGGCTTGAGGGGCTGAATGGTCTACTCCTGCTCCTATTTCTTATGTTCTTACATGGCCTGTTGAGCCCGCTCTGCCATTCAATTTGATCATGGCTGATCTTGGGCTTCAACTCCACTTTCTAGCCCGCTCCCCATATCACCTGATTCTCTGAGAGACCAAAAATCTGTCTATCTCAATCCATTATGTATTCAATGATGGAGCATCCACAACCCCCTGGAGTAGAGAATTCAAAAGATTCACAACGCTTTCTGTGAAGTAATTTCTCCTCATCTCAGCCCTAAATAATCTGCCCTCGATCCTGAGACTGTGCCCCCTGTTTTAGATTTCCTGATCAGTGGAAACAATCTCTCAGCAACTCTTCTATCAAGCCCCTTCAGAATTGTGTAGGTTTCAATGGGATCACCTAACATTGTTCTAAATTCCCAAGAATATAAACCCAGTCTACTCAGCCTGCCATCATAGCACAACGCCCTCATGCCAGGGACAAATTTAGTGACTTTGCTGTAGCACCTCCAATACAAGTATATCCTTTCTTAAATCTGGAGACCAAAACTACACACAGTATTCCAGATGCGGTCTCACCAAAACACTGTACAAATGTAGCAAGACTTCTTTATTCCTGTACTCCAACCCCCTTGCAATAAAGGCCAATATGCCATTTGCCTTCCTAATTGCTTGTGGCTCCTGCATGCTAACTTCCTGCATTCCTTGCACAAGCACACCCAAGTCTCCATGAACATCAACACTTACAAGTTTCACACCTTTTAAAAAAATCTGCTTTTCTATTCTTACGACCAAAGTGAATAATTTCACACTTCCCTACATTATAATTCGTCTGCCATAATATTGCCCACTCACTTAACCTTTTTGCAGCCTCTCTGTGCCCTCCCTGCAGCTTACCTTCCCACCTAGCTTTGCATCATCAGCAAACTTAGATACATTACTCTCTGTCACTTCATCTAAGTCTCGGCTACGGGGGTTATGGGTGCTGCCCATTCTGAGAACTGAACTGGTTGTATAACGCCCAGTTTCTCTAGTTTGTGCAGTTCAATGTTGACTTTATCTCACAGGGCATATGGCACTGTTCTCACCTTCATGAAGCGATGGGTTACTTCCGGATCCACATGAATCTTGGCCTGCAGGCCCTGGATTTTCCCCAGTTCATCCTTGAAGCCAGTGGCGTACTTTCTAAGTAGCTCTGGTACTCCACTTGCTCTCAGCTGGAAGATTTCAGCCCATTCTAACTTAATCTCCTTTAACCAATTTCACCCCAGGGGGCTTGGCCCTTCACCTGCTACCACCAGCAAGAGTAGCTTTGCCGATTGGCTTCCATAACAGACAGTTACTCTGCTTATGCCTTTTACTTGAATGTCTTCACTTGTATATATTTTTAACTTGGCGGCTGTTTCTTCTAAACTTAATTGATAATCACCATCATTCAAATATCTGAAGGTATGTTCCCCAATTACTGTAGTGGATGCTCCCGTGTCCACTCCCATTCTAACAGGTTTGCCATTTACTTTCTCTGTGACAAATATTGGTTCTGTCTTTCCAACTTTCAGATTAAACAATGAGTAAATGTGTGAATTTGTTGTTTCAGGCTCTTCTACATGTAGATTTCATTGGGCTTCTTCTTTTGTTTACAAGCCTGCTTAAATCTATCCTTGCACTGCCTCATTGTATGTCCATTTCTGTGACAATTGTAGCGTTCGATTTTTTTAAACTGTCAATCACTAAAAGATGGATTGTTTCCACCTCCATTAAAATTATTTTCCGGTTTCGCTGCCAAGCTATTGTTTTTTAATTCTTCGGAAAGCAGGGGCTGTTTCCCACTTCTCAGCAGCGTTACACTTTTTCACGTTTCTTTCAACTGAGGGTTCTCTGTCTGATGTGGAGGATGGCCCCAGTTTGCGCACCCCGTATTGTTTGTGAAACTTTTATAGCGCTTTCCGTGGCCAGCGCTATCCCTAGCGCCTTCTTGAAATCCAGATTCACTTCGGACAATAATTTTCCCTGAATAGAGTTCTCTTTCACACCACACACTAAACGATCTCTGAGCATGTCGTCCAGAGTCGTACCGAACTCACAATGCTTTGCTAAATGCTTCAGATTTGCCACGGAGCACGCAATTGTCTCACCTGGGGCTCTATTTCGTGAATTAAACCTGAACCTCTGCATTGTGGTTGAGGGCTTGGGTTGAACGTGACCCTTCATGAGGTCCACCAATTCATTGCAATTTTTCGAATCTGGGACACTAGGTGCCATTGAACTTTGAAGCTGCAGGTTTTGCTCCTACAAGTACTCGAGGATCACTCGCCTCCTCCTGCGTAATTTTGTTCGCTTGAAAAAAGAACGTGAGCCATTCTATACATTGAGACCAATCGTCTGTGGCTGGTTCAAAAGGGTCAATTCTCTCAAACTGTGGCATTTTGAGAGGGGATAACTTCTTCAATTCTAATGGAGCTTACTACTTACAATCACTGGGCGAGGCACAGTGCCAATTTCTTCTTAACTTGATTTCTTCTGTTCAATCCTGTTTTATCTTCATCACCAGTTTGTTGTAGGATGGCCGAGTTGTGCTATTAATGATAGAGTTCATCAGCAGACACTTCTTGGATGGAAACTTTAAGTTTATTTACAATATACTCAGCAGCAACTACATGTACTTTCAACTCTAACTCTACACTGGCTGCTGAGGTAGCCCGTGCTACCCTCCTATTGGTTACTGCAGATCATGTGATCTCTGCTAACAAGTATTTTTCTTAAAGGTACATTACACACTAAATAAAACCATAAGTATTCCAGCTGTAAAATAGATTTTCTTTTAGTTTGTTGCTTAACTTTTCTTTTGTAAGATTTATTGACATAGCAGTGTTCTTCTTTATACAGAACTGCAGAAATTTTGTGACTGATCCTGATCTTAATAGACAATAGTACTCAACAGTATTTGACTCTTCTTGAAACTTACTGCAGGGAGGTCTTGTGGTGCAGCGAGTAGTGCATCTGCCTCTGAGCCAGAAGCTCTGGGTTCAAGCCCCACCCCTGGAATTGAGGGGTAAGGAAAGTGAGTTTATAATGTGACCAAACAGATTGAGTATCAACTTGTAAATCCTTCCAAAATACACCAATGGCAGGCAGTAAGAACAGGAGAGGTTCCTGGTTAGCCATGTGATGGAATGGAACATTGGAGTCTCTACCATCACTACCCATAGCTCCTGACTGCAATTTGCATATTTAAAAAGTCCATGTTCCACAACAACTCAGACTCCCTGAGTAACTAACTGTAAACACACCACAAAACTTTCTGCATCAATAGATTGACAATTAATTAACCAGTCAGCTGATTCCAGTTGCTCTGAATTAACTGCTGTGTTGTTTCAGGTGAAATTCTGAAATTTTATTAAAAAAATTATTGTGAACACTTTCTTATTCCTTGCAGAGGTATTGTTTATGGTTTTTTTCCAAATGTGTATTGTAATAATTAGGGAACCCTGTGCCTCATTAGACTTGCATCTCTCCACCTTAGCTCTGTGGTTGAATGTAACCAAAAGCGGATTGTGACTTTCCCCTACACTCCGAACTAGCGGAATTATATAGTCAGAATGAACTGAGGCAGGTACAAAATGTGGCAGTCTGTTCAACTTGTCAGTTTATAAATATCTAGTGCCGGCAATGTAGCAGAAACCATACTCCATTTGCATTTAGGTTGGTAAAACCTTTTAAAATCTTTTATCTTGCTGAAAGCTAGCAATATAATTGGCAGATCATTGGTTGAACGAAGCCAATTTCACATACAGTGATTGACAGAAGTGAATAGTGGGGGGAAATGATTTCTCTTTCCACTTTCATGGTCAGTAGGAGCTCAGATTTCAAGTTAATATTTCAGTGCAGACTGAAACAGTGATCAACAGGAGGTAGAAAGAGATAGATAGAGCTTTCCCTTTGGATTAAGCTCAAAGCCCACCAGGAAATTTTGACTGCCAGAAATCATACTAATGAACGTTGAAATTTGTTTTTGTGTTGTTACTAGATTCATTTAGAATTAGTTTTGCCTCTTTAGGGAGAAAGGCAAAGCATGCAAAAAAAATCTAATGCTCAGAAAGGGAACAATATAGGGAGATCTATTAAAATGGTACAGGAATGTGCAAATTAGCTGCCACGTTTCCTACATTGTAACAGGGACTACATTCAGAAGTACTTCATTGGCTGTAAAGCACTTTGGGACAACTTGAGATCTCACTGTAAATGAAAGTTATTTCTTTTATTGCATTTTCTACACTTTACTTCAATAAGACAATTACTAGAACCATTAGCTCACAATAGAAAATGCAAATCCAGAGTGAATCTGTCCAAAATTGAACAGTTACCCAAAACCTGTTGTGAAGACATGGTGATTCAGCCTTGCAAAATGGCAAGAAGAATAATCAGACTAGCATTTCATCTTTATTCACAAACTTGTCTTTGAGGGGAAAAAAAATTAAAGAAAAAATTTGGGAGCAGCTCCCACAGTTTGTCTTCTGACAAACACTATGCCTTAATGCTATGCGAAGGAGCAGAAATTTCCACTCAGGCAGAAGAGCAGATTGCCAAGATCTGTTGACTTTTAAACTTGTCTCCAAGGACGTCTTTATTGTTGATTAAGCATTTAGCTCAGACCAACCCCTGCAGGTCCCTTAAGTAAAATATTGTCTGTCTACACTATATTATGACATTCACATGATTTATTTTATAATTAATCTAGTCTTTTAAAAGTTTTCCAAGCTTTTGCCAAATGCCTTCAAAGATCACAAGTAGCCTATGGCAAAGAGAAACTGTTTCATTTAAGCTTTTTCCTTCACTGGTGAATGTGAACATGGATATTTTGAAATTCTAATATTTGGATAGCTAGGTAAAAACAAAATGTTCAAAAAAATTGCTCATTTTCTGCTTTATTGTTGTTACGCATAAATATAAACCCATTGTAGAAAATATATTGCAGCATGTCTGGCCTATTATTGGATTGCAGTGAGATCTCTCTCTACTTGCTGAATCCACTATCATAATACAGCACAAAGCAGCCATTGTCATCACTTCATGGTGTACAGGTTCATCTCTATTAGTAAATAATACCACAATTGACTATTCAATTCAAGTAAATTATATATTACTTTCCTGGACTAATACTGGACCAGAGTAAGTATTAGTCTAAGTGTAAAGTGCAGTTTCATTGTAATCACTCCCATTCAGGATTGTTAGCAAAAAAATAGATCTTTTTGTCCCTCTGCCTTAATGCTCCACTATTATTGAGGTGGCAGCTATGGTCACTTATCAATCATTGTTATGATCATCATGATTTGGAGTCAGATGGGCAGCTGAACATTCACTACAGATATACAATAGCCTGAATGTACTGAGTGTTCTTCGTTCTTCAGTTTAGTTCATGAGTGCTGCTTGAATGATGGATGATCTCTTGTGTCCGTGTGATGAAGGATTTGATAGGATAGAATTAAAAAGTTAGAAGCACAATATTTTCCTCAGTCTCTCTCTCTCAATCAATGGGCATTTCCCTGCTACAGTATGCACGTATTGGCCTAGAATGTCTTCACATAAATAAAAGCTACACAGAGACAAGGGATTAAGGTGACATTGTTTCTTGGTTCAGACAGATTTTACAGTTGCACATACACTAACAGATAATCCCAAGAAAAGCATTAAATAAAAAGGTCCTGCTCACATTTAGCATATCCCCAGGATGTTAACCCTAATTTCAAACAGCGTAGACTTCTATACTGAGTTCTCTATACATGATTTAACTAAAGAACTTCTCCTTTCAATGTGCCCAGCATTAATTGGAAGCCACTTCTGATATCTGGGCAGTTGACTAATGACAGATTTTCTCCATGATCAGTAGAGCTCTTTATTTTATGGCTAATACACAATCAGTGGGTGATACTTAGCTACACTACTCATGACCAGAGACTTGAGGAGAGCCACTGTATTATTACTACTGAATCGGTCTTCACTGTGCAGTTGTAATTTAATGCAGCCTTACTAAGGTCTTTACCAAAAGGTCAAATTGGAACCAACATTACATAGGAATTGGGTGGTTCTTGGTGGGCATATACCTTAATTTACCTTTAAATACACCTGTGGCACTGGAGGTTATGTTGTTTATTCTTGGAATGTGGGCATCACTGGCAAGGCTGGCACTTCTTGTCCATCTCAAGTTGACCATTTTCTTGAACTGCTGCAGTCCCCATGAAGAAAGTGCAATGATGTTGGCTCCAGAATTCTAAGATTGTGACCCAGTGATGTAGGGATGCAATATATATCCAAGTTCTAGATTTTGGAGGCTGTGGGTTTGGGAGATGCTGCTGAAGAAACCTTAGTAACTTGCTGCAGTGCATCCAGCAGACAGTATAGACTGTAGCCATTAATTATTGGTGAGACAGTGAACGTTTTTGGCTAGTAAATGAAATGCTGATCAGGCTGCTTTGTTTTAGATGGTGTTGAGATTCATAACTGTTTCTGAAGCTGCTTCCATCCATGACATTCCTGACTTGTGCCTTGTAGGTGGTAGAGAGTCTTTGGGCAATCAGTTGCTTGCTGCAGAATACCCAGCCACTGACCTACCCTAGCAGCTATGGCAGTTATGTGGCTGCTCCGGTCAAGTTTGTCAGTGGTGACCCTGAAGATGTTTATGGTGGGCACTCGGCGATGATACTGCTATTGAATTTCAAAGCGAGGTGGTTACATACTTTGTTGGAGATGGTCATTTGCCTGATACTTGTGCGATGGAGTATGATTCCATATAATGCACATACGAACAAGGAGCAGGAATAGACCATTCAGTCCCTCAAGCCTGCTCCGCCATTCAAGATGATCATGGCTGATCTGATAGTAATCTCAAATCTGCATCCCACCTACCCCTGATAACCTATCACTCCCTTACTTACCAAGAATCCATCCATCTCTGCCTTAAAATATTCAAAGACTCTGCTTCCACCATCTATTCAGGAAGAGAGCTCCAAAGACTCACAACCTTCAAAAAATTTCCCCTTATCTTCTCAATATCCACCCTGTCAAGTCCCCTCAGGATCTTATGTTTCAATCAAATCACCCCTTACTCTTCTAAACTCCAGAGAATGCAAGCCTAGCCTGCCCAACCTTTCCTCATAAGACAACCCACCCATTCCAGGTATTAGTCTGCCTATGTAATTGATACCAACATTGACCATAATGACTGGGTCCTCCCTCTCCCACTGCAAGCTCCTCTTCAGCCCCGAGCAGATGTCCTGAACCCTGGCACTGGGCAGACAACACAGCCATCTCGACTCACGTTCTTTGTTGCAGAGAATGGTGACAATCCCTGTGACTATACTGACCCCTATTACCATTACATCCCTTGTAACTCTCCCCTGTTGAATGGCTTCCTGTACCATGGCGCCATGGCCAGTTAGCTCATCCACCCTGCAGCCCCCACTCTCATCCAAACAAGCTGGAAAAAACCCTCAAACCTGTTGGACAATTGGAAGGGCAGAGGCTCCTGCACTCCTGACCTCTGTGTCCCCTTACTTACCTCACCTGCAGCCACACCCTCCTGTCCCTGACCAAATCTGAAGACTTCATCCCAAGGAGACTGCTTCCTGGAATAAAGTATTCAGGTGACTTTCCCCTTCCGATATGCCAGTGTCTGCAGCTCGGCCTCCAGCTCAATAACAGAGCCAAAGTTCCTGCAGTCACAAACACTTACTGCAGATGTGTTTTCCCTGAATCACACTGGTATCTAGAAGCTCCCACATTCTGCAATCGCAGCATATCACCTGTCTGGTCATCTCCAATAGGTGTTAATTAATTATTAGTTATAATTGTAATTAATAAAGCTACATTTCAATAGGGTTTGGCACTGCCAGTAAACTTTACAATGCTGATAAAAACCAGTTACTGGTTTATCTGCTCCTTCTGCTGCACCAAAGTGGAAATCAAATACTGGAGGCTGTAGAGAGCACCTCCTCTCCCCACTCAGCACACTTTACTTCTTGCAGTAAACCTTACCTGAAGCACCTCTTTCCCCCTATGCGCCAATTCCCACTTTGAATCAAATTCCCAAATATACTCACTCAGCCTCTGTCTCGCTCAGTCTGAGGTCTCCACTCACTGACCATGCACCTCTTAAAATGTGTATTCAATTGCGGAAGTGCAGCTGTGTACGCTCAAAGTGGCCTTTAAAGCCACAGTGCGCAATTGATTTTCCCTCTTGAGGTCACCTGGAGGGAGATTGCTCTTAGCAGATCACCAGGTTAATTAAATGCCGAGGTTAATTAGAGGTCAGAGCCCAGGGGTCAATTGGAAGTGATGTTCTATCGCTGGGAAATGGGCTTTGACAATTGGAAATTCTTGCATTTCTTCTTGAAAGAAAGTGTGTCATCTACATGCACCACCCAAAAAAAATCTTACAAGTAATTGTAACTTCTCCTGGACTTCAGTTTATAATGGAGGCCCAACCAGACTCCATCCACCACCATCCTCTTTCCACTGGTTGAACTTGTCTTCACATTCAACAACTTCTCCTTTAACTCCACTCACTGTTCCCAATGAAAAAGGTGTTGCTGTAGAAACCCATATGGATCCTCACAATGCCTGTCTTTGTCTGGGATATTCAGAACATTTCTTGTTCTCATCCTACTCGGGTCCCTACCCTCGCCTTCCTGGTACATTGATGACTGCATTGGTTCCATTTCCTGCTTTTGCTGGAACTGGAACATTTAATTAACTTTGCTTCCATTTTGAACCCTTCCCTTATCTTCACATGGTCCATCTCCACTCTTTCTTTGCTCAACTTCCATCTCCATTTCTAGGAATGGGTTATCAATATTCACTATAAGCCCACTGACTCCCTCAGTTACCTCAACTTCACTCCCTCCTACCCCACTTTGTGTAAGAACTCTATTCCATTCTCCCAGTTTCTCCATCATGTCTGTTCTTGTGATGTTACCTTCTGTAACAGTGACTCTGATCTGTCTTCCTTTCTCCTCAACTGAAGATTTCCCTCCATTGTGTTTGGCAGGGTCCTCAGCCATGTCTCTGCCATTTTATGCACTTCCGTTCTCACCCCTTTCCCTCCATCCTGGAACCAGAGTAGGGTTCCTTTTATCCTCAGCTTCCACCCGAGTAGCCTTTGTATGCAGTGGTCGTACTCCATTTCCACCAATCCTAGTGCAATGTCAGCACCAAACATCTTCCCCTGCATCCCCCCCACAACTGAGCAATCCAATCCACAACAACCTAGCCCACTCCTTAGTCACCCCCAACAACCTTCCCATACCACAGTACTCTTTCATGCAAGCACAGGAGATGCCCTTTTACCTCCTCCCTTCTCACCATCCGAGGCCTCAAACTTCTTCCAGGTGAAGCATTGATTTATTCGTACTTCCTTCAATTTAGTATAGTGTATTCACGGCTCACAATGTGGTCTCCTCTACACCAAGGAGACTAAACATAGACAGGGTGACCGCTTTGCTGAATACCTCTGTTCAGTCGGCAAACATGACCCCAAGCTTCCTATCACTTGTTATTTTAATTCTTCACCTTGCTCCCACTCTGTTCTCAGCCTCCTGCAGTGTTCCAAAAAAGCTCAAAGCAAGTTTGAGGGACAACAGCACCACATCTTTCAGTTAGGTACTTGACAGCCTTCTGGACTCAATATTGAGATCAACAATTTCAGCTTGTAACCTCTTCCCCCATTTTGATAATGACTCCACTTTCATCATCTTCAATTCCTCTAGATCTGTCCTTTGTCTCATTACTTGTCCCACTGCCACTCCTTTTTGCCTTGCACCAGCAACCCTTTTATCATATAATCTCTCCTGCATTTCACCCTATCACAGACCTTCCCTTTTGTTCTTTTGCCATCCTCCACCCCTTTCACTTGCTTGAAACAACTTACATTTTTAACCTTTCCCAGTTCTGATGAAAGGTCACAGACCTAAAACATTTGTTCAACTTGTGGCAGTTAGTTCACTCAGTTTTAGGCCTAGTCACAAAGTGAGACATTACTAATGTATAGCTCCCAACTCTGCAACATACCACCAGTGTCAATAAGTGTCTCTTTATACTCTTTTGATAAATGAATTAACCAATGAAAGGAACAAATTATCAACCCTGTTAAAGGGGTAAAAGGGATTGGTTCCATGTGCACAAGTAATTATCAATGAGTGCCCCCCCCCACCGCCGTTTATACTTAATTTATACAACTGACAACCTGAACTCTGTTTCTCCTTTCATAGGTGTTGCCAGACCTGTTGAATATTTCCAGCATTTTCTGTTTTTATTTTAGTTTATAAGTAGTTTTAAATGCAGAAGTATATTAATTTAGAGCAGTGGTCTTAAAGGTACAGGTCAGATTAGCATCTAAACATCAGATTTGAGAAGACCTGTGAGGAAAGCCACTGATTATATATCTCTCTTCTTCGGTACGCTATGAGATTAGATAGTTTTCCAGTGTTTGTGCCTGAGTGTAAACTCTTCCCCATTGACGTCAATGGAAATAGAAGTGGGGGGAGATGTAAAATGAGCTGCCGACTCACTATCACCTGTCTTACACTATTGCAGAGTCAATCATACCCCTTATATATACAGTTGAATTCATTGATTGTATACTGTGTAGTCATCAGCTTCTGGCAAAGCAGAACAGAAAACTTGAGAAACAAGTGTAAGCATTACGTTAGTTGATAACAGTTGAGTTGACGTCTCTTAAGACAACATTGTCCCCTTTTCGTCCAGAATCTTTCAAGTAAATCCTTGATTGAGTCTTAGTGTCATTGGTGCTCATTGCCTCCTTAATCCTGAGCATTGGGTCTATATAATGACTTCTTGATGTGGTGAGACCCTTGGTGGAAATACTGACCAGAGTTGAACATTGAATTTGGCTACAGTGTGTAGGTTTTAGATAACAGTTGGATTCTACAAGCATAGCAGAGTTCTTACTGTATTATTTATAAATGTTATTAAAGTAAACAAATCACGATTTTAAAAAATGATGATGGAAACCAGATTGGTAGTGTTCTTTGTGTTAAATCTAACATATGTTTAATCTAAGCATTTTCAATAATATAAACAATTTGAACTTCCTTTAGAAGGTGAAGAATATTTATATTCTGATCTATAAATATCCTAAAAGCACACCAGAGCTTTAGATTTGTAGTTGCATAATTGGCTGCAGGCTGTAAGTATGAGCTAAGAATGAGGAGCAATATGTAATTCCAGTGCTGATGGATATTTGTGCAATATTTTTACTCAACATCTCTGTTAGGGAAATGATGAGGTCATGGAAAATATCCTGGGTAGACAGTGAAGTTACTGGAATTTGTGTTGGAAAGGGAATGTAAGAACTTAATCCTACTCAGATCTACTCACATATCAGTAGCAGACATCAAGAAGATTAGTTCAAACACTCAGTCAGCAGGCTGGATCACTCAAACCAAATTCAACAAAAGTCCATTTCTCACATCAGAACAAATACTTCTCAGGGATTAAATTTAATGTCCATATTTATCAAAAGTTTCAATATCACTCGTTATTGTCTTTATTTTATATGATTCAAAACTGAATGTCTTTTACTCTTCTACCTTAACAAATGTAAGATGGTTTTGGCAGGAATTTAAACCCTAAAATGGGCAGGTTTGGGTTGGGTGTTAAGTTAAATAGTTTCAAATTTCAAAATGAACTCCAACACATCCTCTTCCTATTTTAATGGAGGAGAGACAAGGGGCGAGGGACCGATTCACTTTCACGACAACCGATAACCTCGTAAGGCCTCCATTTTAACTTGATTCCTATTTTTAACCCAGGTCAGCTGTGTATTCCTATCCTTGGGAATCTTGACAGGTGGGAGTGGGCAAAAAGGGCTGGATCCATGAGGCAAGTGCCTTTATAGCACCACTTGTCCACCATAAGAAACAGGGTTAATTCCTCCAGGCCCAACAAGCTAACATGTCCCATGGTCTGCCCAAGCCCAAAATCCATGCCTCTGACCCAGGCCACTGTAATCACTGGACCAACCCCACTACTATCACCTATACCCACCCAACAGAATCTTTCTGTCTGGAAATCTATCGCCTGATCTCTCCACTCTCCCCCAATCTCTCCCTCTTGATCTCTCCTCCTTCTGACCTCTTCACTCTCTCCTTCACATCTCTCTGTTCTCTCCCCCTCCCAATTTTTCCAAGCTCTCCCTCCCTCCTAATCTCTCTGCTGTCGCTCCCCACTCCTGATTGCTCAGAATTCTTTCCCCACCCCGATTGGAGCATTCAATAATTCAGCTGTTTTGTGTTTGATTATGTGAAACTGTTTGCTATTGATGCACACTGTGCTTGATTGGTTAAGCCTTGGTATGGACTCAGAGAAAAGTAAACAAACCGTAGAAAGAGCTGGAAGCCAGAGCTGAAACATGGAGTAGATATTTTAAAGCATTGTGAATAAAATCTGTTCCACACATAGAAACTAGTGTCATCTCTGCATAGATCCAAGATATAAAATATACGACAAAGTGGCAAAGAGGATGATGGAGAATAGTTTAACTTTACCGACTCTTGCACCTTTCCTTTCTTCACTGGGAGATCCATCCATCTGGTGGGATCAATGGACTTTGGGGTTTAGGATGTTTGCTTTGTACAGGAATGGACAATCTGGATGTAGCAATGATCTGCAAGAAGGTGATACTCATACATTGTCTTGAAGCAGAAGGCTAGCAAATATTTAAGCAGCGCTCACAGAAGACACATCTACATTTGATATGTCGATAAGTGTCCTCAAAAAATACTTTGGGCTAAAGGAAAGTGTGGTGATTAAATGATATATAATTTGCCAGAGATGCCAGGGAAATGGTGAACCCATTAAACAATATATGCAGTGCTGTGGCAATTGACTTCTACATGTAAATTTGACACACTGACCAATGAACTAATTTGTGACCAATTAACTGAAAAGACTTCAATTCCATGAATTAGGGGACGTCTCCTCATGGAGGATGATGATTTAACCTTGGAAAGAGTCATGACCTTGGCAGTCCAAATTGAATCTCCCAAGTTAGTTTTGAAAAGGTGACAGAGAAATGTACCCTCTGACTCAGGGCTGCAGACACACCTTGCCTAGCCAGCCCAAGTACAAGAATTATGGACAAAGAGACCTCAGCAGTCTCACCAAACGTGTCCGTTTGCGGTCAGACATCTTCAAAACCGTGCTTCAGTTGTGGAAGTACTTATCCATTCACAATGCTGCGTCTAGCTTGAGGGGAAAAGTGTAACTCATGCTTAAAGTGGGAACCACTTTGCAAAGGTGTGTAGGTCAAGGATGTGGACTTCATCAGTTCAACATGTGGAGGAGTCTCTTCCTGAGAGTATGGTACAGCATGTACATACCATCGTGAATGGCTAAAGCACCAGGTCATTTTAAGGAATACTCCGTTGAGATTGTGGTTATCTCAGTGCCGCTGGTCATCGCAGTTGACAAGTATTTATTCTGAGCAGCAAACTTTACTGTCAGTGTTTTTTTCAACTTCCTCTCACTCCTGCAACAGACGCTCTTCCAGCTTACAAGAGCTCAATTATTCCGGCTTTGGGAATGATCACAGTTCCAGTACACTACTAAACACCACCTTAGACACGTTCATGTTCTATCTAGCTAAAGGCAGAAGACTTATAGGGGGTAAACCTTTTCGATAGGCTTGGATTTAAACTTGAAGAACCCACCAGAACAAACATTAGCATGATCGATGATGCAGATTATCCACACCAGTATACTTCCTTATTTACCAGATTTGGAGAGAATAAGGGATACTGTCATGTTTCTCACAGTGACACATCAATTCCACCAGTTTTGCAAAATTTGAGACATTTGCCATTTGCAATCCATGCCGAAGTGTCAGTGGAGCTACAATGACTAGAAGCAGATGGTATCATTGAGCGAATTGGCTCATAGCCATGGATATCGAATCTAGTCATTGCACGATGCTAAAATGGCGATCGTAGGCTATGCATCAACCTTAAGGCGATCAACAAAGCTATCATTCCAGACAAGCATCCACTTCCTACAGATCCAAGAACTATCAATGTCATTTCATGACTCCTCAGTTTTAATGAAGCTCATTCTCTCCCCCTTCCTGATCTCACCACTCTCTCTCCTAATCTTTCCACTTTCTCCTTCCCCTCATGATCTCTCCACGCTCTCTCTCTCCTCCTGATCTCTCCAGTCTCTCTCTCTCTCCTCCTGATCTCCCTACCCTTTCCTGATCTCACCACTCTCCTTATCTCTCTACTTTCTGCTTCCCCTCCCGATCCCTCTCTCTCTCTCTCCTGCCGCCCATCTCTCTCCTCCCTCCCAATCTCTCCACATTCTGCCTCTTGACTTCTCTTCTCTCTCCCTGTCCTCCTTACCTCTCCACTCTCTCTCTCTCTCCTTCTCTTCCCCTCCTGATCTCTCCAGTCTCTCTCTCTCTCTCTCTCTCTGCCCTCCTGATCTCCGATTTAAGAGGTAATTTTAACCTAACTCACCGGGCAGGTAACCCACAGGACCACTTGGGATATGTTATTCTGCCCAGTATTACTTCATTTGGCTTGAAGGGTGAGTGGAATTGTGTGCGGGTGTAAAGCCAGGTTTGTGCCAGCCCCTCTCAGATTCCCACTGGATGGGTTAGGTTAAAATTGCACTCCGATTTCATTTTTTAAAAAATACATTACTATAAGTTTAACTCATTCTGGTTTTGTGATGTTTTTATGATGTTTTCAAAAAAGCCATTCAAATTATTAAGCAAAGGTCCGGTCTCACACACGTGTGACTGTTTATCGTACTGCCTATGACTAACCTTGTGCTAGAATATTATTTACGAAATGTCAGAGGATGTAGAAGAAACAATGTTTCATTATTTCCTCACTGGAACATTCCCACATTGCGTGTTTCGAATCAGACCTGACTCTAATATCCTGGTTCAACCCTTTAAACTGTTTAAATTATTTACTGTTCACTGCGTCGATTTCAAAATCGGCAGCTTCATCTGCAAGAAGTTTCTCTGTGGCCCTGAACCGAAGTTTGCACATGCCCTCCACTCTTCTCACTCTACCTCCTTTGCATCTACTTTCTCTCCCTACACCTTTAACCATCTCAGCTCCACATCCTGGAGGAATGGCCCTCATTTTCAGCTGTGGCTCAGTAATGGCACAATTACCTCAGAGCCTGAAGGTTGTGGGTTCATGCCCCAGTCCAATGACAAGTATAAATTAAGATTCATTTCAAGTGGTCCATTTCTTGGCCAGTTAACTTGTTCTCCCATTAGGCACCATTTTCGACATGTTATGATGCTTAGAAATGTCCATATTCTCATTTGCAGGCAGGAAATGGCCGCCTCTTATAAAGACTTCATACAGCCGCCAACTGGCAAAGAAGTGGAAAGGTCATCAGACAACTATAAAGAGAAAAGGGAGAACTTGCATTTATATAATTCTTTTCATGGCCACTGGGGGCATCTCAAAGCACTTCACTTTGATGTGTCATTACTGTTGTAATGTAGGAAACACAGTGATCAGCATGTGTACAGCAAATGAACCGCAATGTGATAATAACCAATTAATCTGCTTTTGTGATGGTGATTGAGGGATGAATATTGGCCAGGACACCAGGCATAACTCTTCTGCTCTTTTTCAAACTAGTACCATCGCATTTTTGCATCCGCCTGCAGCATGCAGGTGGGGCCTGAGTTTAGTGTCTCATCCGAAAAGCAGTTCCTCTGGCAATGCAGTGCTCCCTTAGTACTGTACTGAAGTGTCAGTCTTGATTTTTGTGTTCAAGCCTTCAGAGGGACTTGAACACAGAACCTTGAGACTCAGATACAAGATTACTACCAACTGAGTCACAGCTGACAGACACACTGCGGGTGAAAAAGATCATTCAGCCCAGTTAATGCAGCCATTCAGGGGAAGATCCTAATGTCAGCCCATTGTAGTATTTGAGTGTTTCATAAATAATTCCAGGGGCTTTGCCTCCTCTATCTAGAAGTTCATTCCAAGGTCAGAAACTCATCATATTTACTCTCTCTCTCTTTTATTGGTACTGTCATTTCCAGTTTATCTTCCCTGAGAGAATGTGAGCTTAAAGCAACAGCTGATTTCATCTGGATGCACTTCAAAGGCAGCATCTCCCATTCTTTCTCTTTTATTCTGCTCTTTCCATTTTTTTTGTACTTCCTTTTGTTTTGTTCCTCCAAAGTTACAAGTGCACTAAGTTAGACATTGTTTCTCCTCCCCACACTATGGCTGGAGTTTTCCGGCCCCATTGGCCAGACGCGTCATGGCGGGCGGAGAGCGGACAATTCAGCGTAAGGGCATAAATCAGTTTCAGGCCAGCGTGACAGCAGAGCGGGATCATCCACTGGTGCCTGTCATGGTGGAATGCCAATCCCAGTGGAGGCCAACGTGAACCCGCTTTGCATCCCGCAAATGGGATGCAAAGTAATCTCCGACCAAATTCATCCCCCGTTATGTCAGTGGGAAAACACGCCGGTCCAGAACACATCTGGACAAGTGTGACATGCAAATGTTAGAACTTACCATTAGGGCCTTGGTCAGATCGCAGACATTCCAGGAGCAGAAGATGCTGGAGCCCTACAGCTATCCAACTCTGGAGTAACATGTGCATGGCATGCTGGGTGGATTGTCATGGACATGGCTCTGCTGCAAAGCAGCTCACGGAAGTTGAGACATCTCCGTTGATGTCTAGGGTCTGCTTGGGAACATCGCGATCTTGGCCATGGGCTGTTACGGTTTATCGGCGAAGCAGGGGGAGAGGAAGGTCCAGCTGTGAGTGCGAGAGGAAGGTGTACCAGGGTGGGTGGTGCAGTTGGGAGTTGGGGGAATGAAGGTGTCAGGCTGGGGTGAGGGTGCGGGGGCTGGGAGGAATGAAGGTGTTGGTGGGTGAGGTTGGGAGTGGGGAGGAGGGACCATGAGGGGTGGCAGGATGGAGAATGTGGTAGAAGGGACGATGAGGGTGGTTGGTGGGCCCTCGGAGGCAGACAGGGACCCTGGGGGTGGGAGGGAGGAGGTTGGAGAGTTCAATACGGATAGGGGTGGGATTCCCAGGAAGGTAGGGAATGTGCATATGCACCTGGACATCCTGGAAAGACAAGGGTTCGGGTTGGTAGGTGAAGGTAGGGAGGTGGAAGCTGATGCCAGTGGGGTCAACAGTGATGGAGGAGAGGACATGGGTGACTGGGGGAGGGAAAGGGATGGGGAAGCTGATCCAAAACGTCACTACTACCATCATTGTCAAAATCGAAAGTGAGCAGAGCCTCGTGTTGGACGGGCACAGGTGCTGAATGAGAGTGCAAACAGTGAGTGGGCAGAGATGCAGGGTTTTTTTATTTTTCATTCACGGGATGTGGGCATCGCTGGTTGGGCCAGCATTTGTTGCCCATCATTAATTGGCCTTGAGAAGGTGACGGTGAGCTGCCTTCTTGAACCCTTGCAGTCCATGCGGCATAGGTACACCCACAGTGCTGTTAGGAAGGGAGTTCCAGGATTTTGACACAGCGACAGTGAAGGAATGGCGATATATTTCCAAGTCAGGATGGTGAGTGACTTGGAGGGGAACTTCCAGGTGGTGGTGTTCCCATCTATCTGCTGCCCTTGTCCTTCTAGATGGTAGTGGTTGTGGGTTTGGAAGGTGCTGTCTAAGGAGCCTTGGTGAATTCCTGCAGTGCATCTTGTAGATGGTACACACTGCTGCTACTGTGTGTGGGAGGTGGAGGGAGTGAATGTTTGTGGATGTGGTGCCAATCAAGCGGGCTGCTTTGTCCTGGATGATGTCAAGCTTCTTGAGTGTTGTGGGAGCTGCACTCATCCAGGCAAGTGGAGAATATTCCATCCCACTCCTGATTGTTCCTTGTAGATGGTGGACAGGCTTTGGGGAGACAGGAGGTGAGTTATTCGTCACATGATTCCTAGATTTTGACCTGCTCTTGTAGCCACAGTATTTATATGGCTTGTCCAGTTCCATTTCTGGTCAATGGTAACCCCCAGGAAGTTAATAGTAGAGGATTCAGTGATGGTGATGCCATTGAACGTCAAGGGATGATGGTTGGATTCTCTCTTGTTGGAGATCGTTACTGCTTGACAATTGTGTGTCTCGAATATTACTTGCCACTTGTCAGCCCAAGTCTAGATATTGTCCAGGTCTTGCTGCATTTGGACATGTACTGCTTCAGTATCTGAGGACTCACGAATGGTGCTGAACATTGTGCAATCATCACCGAACATCCCCACTTCTGACCTTATGATGGATGGAAGGTCATTGCTGAAGCAGCTGAAGATGGTTGGGCTGAGGACACTACCCAGGGGAACTCCTGCAGTGATGTCCTGGAGCTGAGATGACTGACCTCCAACAACCACAACCATCTTCCTTTGTGGTAGGTGTGACTCCAACCAGCGGAGAGTTTTCTCCCTGATTCCCATTGACTCTAGTTTTCCTAGGGCTCCTTGATGCCACATTCGGTCAAATGTTGTCTTGATGCCAAGGGCAGTCACTCTCACCTCACCTCGGGAGTTCAGCTCTTTTTCCCATGTTTGGTCAAATGAGGTCAGGAGCTGAGTGGCCCTTGCGGAACCCAAACTGGGCGTCAGTGAGCAGGTTATTGCTAAGCAAGTGCCGCTTGATAGCACTGTTGATGACCCCTTCCATTACTTTACTGATGATTGAGAGTAGACTGATGTGGCTGTAATTGGCTGGGTTGGATTTGCCCTGCTTTTTGTGTACAGGACATACCTGGGCAATTTTCCACATAGCTGGTTAGATGTCAGTGTTGTAGCTGTTCTGGAACAGCTTGGATAGGGGTATGGAAAGTTCTGGAGCACAAGTCTTTAGTACTATTGCTGGAATATTGTCAGAGCCCATAGCCTTTGCAGTATCCAATGCCTTCATGCGTTTCTTGATATCACACGAGGTGGATCAAATTGGCTGAAGACTGGCATCGGTGATGCTGGGGACCTCCGGAGGAGACCGATTTGGATCATCCACTCGGCACTTCTGGCTGAAGATTGTTGCAAATGCAACTGCTGCCTTAAGTTTTGCACTGATGTCCTGGGCTCCTCCATCATTGAGGTTGGAGATATTTGTGGAGCCTCCTCCTCCTCCAGTGAGTCCCCCACCTAAAATGCATTCTGCGCCCTTGCCATCCTCAGTACTTCCTCCAAATGGTGTTCAACATGGAGGAGCACTGATTCATCAGCTGAGGGAGGGCGGTAGGTGGTAATCAGCAGGAGGTTTTCTTGCCCATGTTTGACCTGATGCCATGAGGCTTCATGGGGTTCAGAGTCCATGTTGAGGACTCCCAGGGCAACACCCTCCCGACTGTAATACCACTGCCGGTGGGACAGGACATACCCAGGGATGGTGATGGTGGTGTCTGGGACATTATCTGTAAGGTATGATTCTGTGAAGATGACTGAGTCAGGTTATTTCTTGACTAGTCTGTGGGACAGCTCTTCCAATTTTGGCACTAGCCCCCAGATGTTAGTAAGGAGGACTTTGCAAAGTCGACAGGGCTGAGATTTCTGTTGTCTAGGTCGATCTTTTGGTTTCATTCCTTTTTTTGTGACTTTGTAGCAGTTACATCTGAGTGACTTGGTAGGCCATCATTCAGAGGGCATTTAAGAGTCAACCACATTACTGTGGGGTCTGCAGTCAAATGTAGGCCAGACCAGTCCAGGTAAGGATGATAGATTTCCTTCCCTAAAGGGAATTAGTGAACCAGATGGGTTTTTAGAACAATCAACAATGGTTCCATGGTCATCATTAGATTTTTAATTCCAGATTTTTATTGAATTCAAATTCCACCATTGGCTGCGGCAGGATTCAAACCCACGTTATCCAGGATAATAATAATTATTATTATCCTCGGTCTCTAGATCACTAGCCCAGCGACAATACCACTATACCATCACCTCAGCTCAGATCGACAACTGAAAGAAAAACCCAGCAGGCAGCATTGAGAATGCTCGGGACAGTGGGATGAATGTGATGGATAAAGGCTCTGCGTGTGTGTGAGAGTGTTTGCACAAGGCTCTGAAAGGCTCGGCCACACACACACTTCTTCCTCCAGGATCACTTGTGGTCCGGCTGCATGCAGCTGAACTGCTAGTGGGGGGATGCAGTGAGAGGACTTGCAAAGCTGAAAGACACCATTACACATTTATTTCGTAAAAGTGAATATATTTTCAGATTATAAAGTGACAAAATTTGCTCACCTGTGTAAGCACTTGTGATCAGAATTTCTTATCTTTTCTAGGCCTACCACTTTTTCTAGGTGCTGCCCTGACATCTGCAGCAGGGGTGGAGACAGCCTGTGCAATGGTTGGCTCTGTTGCCTCTGATGACTTCGGCGTGCATCCTCTGGATGGCCAAGGCCTTGAGGGTCCTGGTTTGCTTTGGCTGCCCTCCTGTGGGCCAGCTGCTACCTCTGCGGAGACAAATGATGGGGTTGAGGGGTTCACAATCAAAGGGCACTGGGAGGGAGTGGACAGCCACTGAGATTCCTGAGTGGCTGACCCAGGGGTGTCCAGCTGCTGCTCCTCCTCCCTTCAGGTGCCCAAGGGCCCCGGCCTGACTCCTTGAGTTGAAAGAGCACCTGGAGGGATATTGAGGTGCCCTGTTTACCTCTCGCATTGCCACTGCAGAACTCACCCATGCCTATAGCAGTGGAGTGCAGGTCTGTGCGCATCTCCGCATTCTGCTGGACCAAGATTTCCATGGCGCCCGCCATCCTTCCTATGGAGACCTCCATGCGTGCACACACGGGCACCACTTCATCAGAGAGCAGGCAGATGCACTCCTCTGACCCGCTTGCCACTCTGTTGAAGGCTTACAACAACTCTGCCTGATGTTACCCCACCTCCTGCTGACTCTCCACGATGAGGTGGAAAGAGTCTTGTTATCTGACTCAGAACTCACAGGTGCCTCTTCCCAAGCAGTCCTCCCAGTGCTGGGGAACTTGGCTGAACCTGCTTCCTCCTGCTGTGGACATGTGTCCGTGCAGTGATCACCAGAATGTGAACCTGAGCCTGCTCTATATCCAGATCCCACAGTGTGTGTCCCTGCGCTGGTGGAGGGTGTGGGTAAGCGCTATGATGTGTCTTCCAGGCTGCTTATTTCCAGCTCTTCAATGGAGGAGGAGTCCTCTTGGCTGGAGATGAGGACCTGGATGGAGCTGAGGGACTGGCTGGCTGAGGGTGTCAGTCACTTGGCAGAGCTCCCTGTGAACCAAAGTAGAGATAATTGGTGCATGGCAGCACAGTCAAAAGCAGGAGAAAGAGCACTCCCAGTTGTGTTGAGGGAGGAATGATGTGGTGCAGGATCCTCATGTGGGTGTTCATCACTGACCTCACCATCATCAGAGACACGGCCCACGTCCTCACCAGTCAGCACGATGGCAACTCCTCAAAGTGAGTGACGGGCCTAATGTGGGCCACTCCACCCCTGTTCTGGGACCTCTCCCTGCTGTTGTGAGCCAGATTCTCCTGCATGTAAACAGATGGAGAGAGTGTGAGCAGGACACATGGCACTGTGTGGAATGTTTGTCTGGTGAACGGGGCCATGAACGGGCTGAGGACATGAGCCCGAGAAGATATGAGCCTGATGGTGATGTGAGGGTGTGTGTGAGAGTTAGTGATGTTGTCCCTTGAGGTGTGAGATGCCTGTGGGTGTATGATGGGTTTGTGAGTGTGTGAGTTGAGAGTGATGAGGTGGTTGACTTACCCTGGTGGAACGGAGGTGAGCATTCATCCTTTTCTGTGCTCTGGTGGTGCTGACCACTGCTGCCACCGCCTCCCAGGTCAGATTTGTGACTCTGGTGGACCTTCTGTGGCCAGAATGGGGACAGAGGACATCGCAGTGGCCTTCCACTGTGTCCAGCAGGCGCCCCAGAGAGGCATCACTGAACTTGGGGGCTGCCGTCTTCTTTGCTTTCAGGGCCATCTGATGCCTGGAGCAGTCCTGGTCTGAAGATATGAAGTAGGCATGTGCTCTGGTGCTCTTTAAATATGGCACCTGGAGCGAGGAAGCACTGATGTCATGGTGTGATGGGCAAATCCAAGCCCGCCCACCAGTGATCTGGAGTGTTTCTCATGAATGCATTATTAATGAGACGGGACCTGCAGGAAATGGGGCGTTATGGCACGACAACCTGCCATTGCGGCCGACATCTTTTTATTCACACCCACTACCATACGTAGAGCGGAATTGTCCCAGATTTGCACAAAGTTGAACTCGAGGCTTGTTGTGCAGTTGTCTACTTTGAAGCATTCTTTCCTAGGACATGAGTGATGGAGAACTCTTCACCTCAGAGTGCCCTGTCCTCTTACAAACCCCAGCTTCACCTAATTATTAGCACCGCTTGATCCATCTTCTCCTCTCCTACCCCTTTTAGTCTAGGTGGCGATCTACAGCCCTTCTCCTCGTTAGCTCAGCAGTTTAGACTAAATGTACCTCTAAATTTTGTCTAGTCTATTTGATGACCTTCATGTGAACCCAGCTAAAGAGCGTTTCAATGCCTCTGACTTGTGTAAAATATTTCAGAGGAAACAGTCCAAGATCTTTCACCGAGATGAAGAAAACTTAGTTTAGGTAGAAATGTAATTAAAATTGTCTTTGGCTGTACACTCAAGAATAGCAGGCCATTTTGCTTTAATAACATGTCAATAGTGTGACTAAGCAGGGAAGAGGCCTGCTCAATGTCCCAATTATCCCACATTGAGATGATAATAAGCACATCATTTTGAAATTTCAAAAGCTGAGAACAAACTGTTCAAAACATATAGCAACAATAGAGTGTTCTACATGCTGCTTGCTACCACTTTGTGTCACAGTTGGCTAAGTCTGTACTCCCTTTCTATCTGCCTCAATAAACAAAGATGACAAGGTCTCAGCAAGAAATGAGACACGCTACACAAACAGGATTTAAATAAAACAAGCTTTGATAAAAAAAACTAATATATTTGCAGAGGATTATATTTGTATATGCTAGGAAGAACATGCACGCATGTTATGTGTAATTTTGTGTTTGGGTTTAGATTAATTAGCTAGAAGTTGATGAAGAAGTAAATAGAGGAATAAGAGGAGGAAATGCTATGGTACACTGTGAGGAGGATGTCAGGGGGGAAGGTCAGGACTGTAAATTTTAGTGTCCTTCCATGGGAAATGAGTGAAGCGCATCAAAGTATATGGTAAAAGCAAAATACTGCGGATGCTGGAAATCTGAAACAAATTGGCCAGGATTTTCCCCTCAGTGATTTGGGGGCGGGGCCCGCTCATCAAGGGGAAATGATGCAGGATGACATGGGGTGGAATCCCCAATGTCATCCCGGGCCATTTAAATTTTTAGGAAGGCGGGCGGACAGCAAAATCAGCTGTCCGCCCGCTGACCTGTCAATGGCCAATTGAGGCCATCGACAGGCTAATTAAGATAATTAAAGACTCTGCCCATCCAACCTTAAGGCTGGTGGGCAGGCCAGGAGCCCCAGTGGGCTCCAGATTATTCATGAAACTTCATCCACTGGCGGGATGAAGTTTCATTCGTTTTGTAAAAATGTAATAAATTTTAAGTGTTTATTATTAACATGTCCCATCTCGTGTGACATGAGGGGGACATGTTAATAATTTTAATATTTTTCCCTTTTTAGACTTTACTCACCTCTCACGAATCTCCCTGAGACACGACCTTGCCTCATGGAGCAGTGCATGTGTGATAGAGCACACTTTGACAGATGGGGATTCCCTCTCCTGCACCCCCACCACCCCGCACAGGATTCGCATAGCGCTTCCTATCGGGCAGGCCGCTGGGTGGGCCTTAATTGGCTTAATTAACTCAAAATGGCGGCGGGCCCCATTTCGATGGCGGGGGTCGGCTGTCCGCCCGTTGCCGAGCCGGTGGGGCCCACACGCCCACTAAGGGCAAAATTCTGCCCAAAAACAAAAATAGCTGGAAAAACTCAGCAGGTCTGACAGCATCTGTGGAGAGGAAGACAGAGTCAACGTTTCGAGTCCGTATGACTCTTCTTCAGAAGGTCTTTCCACAGGTCCTGTCAGACCTACTGAGTTTTTCCAGCAATTTTTGTTTTTGTTAAAGTATCCAATGGGCTTGCCAGTTTGGCACAATTGTTGCAAATTTACCTCTGGATAGGTGCCTGGATCTGATAAAATGTACCCTAGAATTAAGTAAAGAAATAGACAAGGATTAGTTAATTAAATAGTACTTGGGAACATAGGAAACACAGGAACAGGATTTTGTCCATTTAGCCTTGGATACTGCGAAGGCTATAGGCTCTGACAATATTCTGGCAATAGTACTGAAGACTTGTGCTCCAGAACTTTCTATGCACCCAGCCAAGCTGTTTCAGAACAGCTACAATATTTGCATCTACCCGTCTATGTGGAAAATTGCCCACGTATGTCCTATACACAAAAAGCAGGACAAGTCCAGCCCAGCCAATTACCTCCCCATCAGTCTACTCCCGATCATCAGTAAAGTGATGGAAGGGGTCATCAACAGTGCTATCAAGTGGCACTTGCTCAGCAATAACCTGCTCACTGATGCCCAGTTTGGGTTCCACCAGGGCTATTCAGCTCCTGACCTCATTACAGCTTGGTTGAAACATGGACAAAAGAGCTGAACTCCCGAGGTGAGGTGAAAGTGACTGCCCTTGACATCAAGGTGGCATTTGACTGAATATGGCATCAAGGAGCCCTAGCAAAACTGGAGTCAATGGGAATCAGGAAGGAAGCTCCCCACTGCTTGGAGTCATACCTAGCACAAAGGAAGATGGTTGTGGTTGTTGGAGGTCAGTCATCTCAGCTCCAGGACATCACTGCAGGAGTTCCTCAGGGTAGTATTCTCAGCCCAACCATCTTCAGCTGCTTCACCAATGACCTTCTTTCCATCATAAGGTCAGAAGTGGGGGTGTTCACTGATGATTGCACAATGTTCAGTACCATTTGCGACTCCTCAGATACTGAAGCAATCCATGTCCAACTGCAGCAAGAGCTGGACAATATCCATGCTTGGGCTGACAAGTGGCAAGTAACATTCGCACCACACAAGTGTCAGACAATGACCATCTCCTACAATAGAGAATCCAACCATCACCCCTTGACATTCAATGGCATTACCATCACTGAATCCCCCACTATTAACTTCCTGGGGGTTACCATTGACCGGAAAGGGAACTGGACAAGCCATATATATACTGTGGCTACAAGAGCAGATCAGTGGCTAGGAATCGTGCAATGAGGAACTCACCTCCTGACTCCCCAAAGCCTGTCCATCACCTGCAAGGCACCATTCAGGAGTGTGATGGAATACTCCCCACTTGCCTGGATGAGTGCAGCTCCCACAACGCAAAAGAAGCTTGACACCATCCAGGACAAAGCAACCCGCTTGATTGGCACCACATCCACAAACATTCACTCCCCCCACCACCGACGAATAGTACAATCTACTAGGTGCACTGCAAGAACTCACTGAGGCTCCTTAGACAGCACCTTCCAAACCCGTGGCCACATCTAGAAGGACAAGGGCAGCAGACACATAGGAACACCACCACCTGGAAGTTCCCCTCCAAAGCCACTCACCATCTTGACTTGGAAATATATCGCCATTCCTTCACTGTCGCTGTGTCAAAATCCTGGAATTCCCTCCCAGCAGCACTGTGGGTGTACCTATACCATATGGATTGCAGCAGTTCAAGAAGGCAGTTCACCACCAACAAGGGCAATTAGGGATGGGCAATAAATGCTGACCTAATCGGTGATGCCCACATTCAATAAATGAATTTTTAAAAAGCCTGTTCCACCGTTGAGTGAGATCGTGGCTGATCTGCAACCTAACTCCATACACCAGCCTTCGCACATATCCCCGATACCTTTGGTTAACAAAAGTCTATCAATTTCAGCATTAAAATTAACAATTGATCTGGCATCAATTGCTGTTTTGTGGAAGAGAATGCCAAACGTCTGTCATCTGTTGTGCCCAAGTGCTTCCTAATTTCACTCCGGAAATGTTTGGCTCTAATTTTTATATTATGCCATCTGGTCCTCGACTTCCCAACCTGTGGAAATATAGTTTCACTCTCTCTACCTTCTCTGACTTTTCCAAGCTATTGAGGGGAACAATCAAATCACCTCAACTTTCGAAATATTTGGTGTAATTTCATCCTTAATCACTAAGGCTACTTATTTTCCTGTAGGGCTTATCCTTCCTTCTTTCTGCTTTTCCCATGTTACATGGCGTCACGACAATGCTGGTTGATCACCTTCGCATCAACCATTTTTTTTGGATTCGGCGGGTGGTTTTACAGCCGGATACCCTTCCTGCCGCCAACCCTCCCCATTTATCCAGCCTGGAGAACAGCAGTGATACAAGCTGACTTGCCTGCACCAGTGGCTGGATTCTTTCATAACCAACAAGTCCAAAGTGAACCCGGGGCTTTCCAACTCAAGGGAAGGTGAGCTAGCCTTTGAGCCACTCCAGTCCTGTAGAGTTTACAGCCTGGGATAGTCTGTTTTGCAGTCATGTCTTACTCTTTGAGTTAAATTCAAATGGATTTGAAATTCATTATTCATTCAGTTTGTTCCTAATGCTCCTTGTGCTTGTATCAAGAATGCTTATTTGGGCCACATACCTACCCTGTCCTTCTGCACTAACGTTTTACTCACACATTGCTTATTTCTCCTGGTCCCATTCTCCAGTACACCTTTTAGATTTTGCTCTTTTACCTTTAGTGCCTAAGGCACAATTTCTGTTTGTTACACCATTCTCTTCCCTTTCCTTTGTTCTCAAACCATTATTTATACTATCTTTTCCACCTGAGTCCTCACCCCATTTGCTAGTCCTTCTGCCCTCATTATCCTTTCCACTAAAGCCTGGTCTTAGCCCGGTTCAGGTGGAGCCTATAGGTTCTTTCTACAGCACAGCATCACATGGAAGAGAACCCTTTCCAACGCTGCTCCTTCAACCACATGTTCATCTCCCTAAAATACTTATGCCCAAGCCAATTTGCAAGTAGCTCAGGTAATAATCCAAAGATTATAACCCTTGAGGTCTTGTTCTTTAACTTAGTTCCGAGTTCCTTATACTCTCCAAACAGGACCTCTTGCTTACTCTTGCTTATACTGTTGGTCCCAATATGAATCATAATGATGAGATGCTCCCCCCTTCCACTTCAAATCCTTTCAGTTGGCTCAAGATATCTCTCACCATGTCATCAGGTAGGCAACTTAGCATATGGGGCTCTTGATCTTGCTTCAACGGATGCTGTCAATCACGCTCATTATTGAAACCCGCTACGAATCCTAAAAGGAACGAAGCTGGATGGATTACCCAGCATCGACCTAAGCACCAAAATCAACAATGGAACACCTACCCGTGTCAACCCTGCAAAGTCCTCTTTACTAACCTATGAGGGCTTATGCCAAAATTGGGAGAGCAGTCCCATAGACTAATCAAGCAGCAGCCTGACATAGTCATACTCACTGAATCATACCTGACAGACACCACCATCACCCTCCCTGGATATGTCCAGTCCCACTGGTAGGAAAGACCCAGCAGAGGTGGCAGTACAATGGTATACAGTCAGGAAGCAGCTGCCCTGGGAGTCCTCCACATGGACTCTGGATACCATGAAGTCTCATGTCACCAGGTCAAACATGGGCAAGAAAACCTCCTGTTACCCCCTCAGCTGATGAATCAGTACTCCTCCATTTTGAACACCACTTGGAGGAAACACTGAGGGTGGCATGGGACAAAATGTACTCTGGGTGGGGGACTTCAATGTCCATCACCAAGATTGGCTCAGTAGCACCACTACTGATTGAGCTGGCTGAGTCCTAAAGGACATGGCTGCTAGACTGGGTCTGTGGCAGGTGGTGAGGGAACCAACCAGAGGAAAAAACATGCCTGCCATCATCCTCACCAATCTACTTGTCGTCAATACATTTGTTCGTGACAGTATTGATAGGAGTGACCATCGCACAGTTTTTGTGGAAACCAAGTCCCGTCTTCACATTGAGGATATCCTCCAACATGTTGTGTGGCACTACCACCATGCTAAATGGAATAGGTTTCAAATAGATATAGTGTCAGAAAGATATAATAATTCTCATAATGTTATTGGAATTTATTGTAAAATAGTGGTATCTGTGCCTGTATATGTCTGTATGTGTGTGCGTGTGTGTGAGAATTAATTGGACTAAAGGCAGCTGGTTTGAAGGCTTTGATGTAAACATGGGGGAAGTTTAGAATGTAAGGTGTAAAAGGACATTTGCATTTTTAAATAAGCCAGACTAGATTGTTTTCAAAGGAGGGGTGAAATGTGTCACCCAGCTAGGTGAAGTTTAGAAACAGTGTGTTTATTTTTCCCAAAGCTTACTGGTAAAACATAGTGCTATGAGAGATTTTATTATTAGAAATATAAAGTCCAAAGACATAGTGAAACAATGGGAATTTGCATTCAAAGAGGAAAATATGTATAAAGGAGTGAAGGCTGTGTGGAAGGGTAGTCATTTTTTAAGATCTAACAAGTGTGCAAAGCCCTCAGCATCTAGGCCTCAAGCTGTTGTTTTCAAAGAACTGAAGTTAAGAAAACTCACTTTGAATTCAACTGGTTCAGGGTATTGTGTGGTTCAGGGTATTGTGTGTCAACTTGCCTGGGTCTTTTAAAATCTATGTGCTTTACTGTTGCCTTAATGAAAGTGTAACTGGGAGTCAGATTAAGTAGAGGATTCAGAAGTTATCATAGTAGTAATTTGTAGATCTATGTATGTGGTTAAAATCAATTCTCTTATTAATAAATGTTCAATCTAGTTTTGTAAAAACCTGTAAGACTTTGTGGTCTTATAACGACTGGCACACATCTCAAAATTTATGCAAATTGAAAAGCAAGTTGGGGCAGTTGTTTCAAGTTTCCCTTTGGGAGATGAACATCTCAGCATTTACCATCGGCTGTGCCATAACATCTCGCAACACAAAACTGAGCATCCTTGAGGTGTTATGGGCCATCAGCAGCAGCAAAATTGTATCCAACCTCATGGCCTGGCATAAGCCCCATTCTATTATTACCATCAAGCCAGGGGACCAAACCTGGTTCAATGAAGAGTGCAGGAGGGTATGCCAGGAGCAGCATCAGCCATACTTAAGAATAAGGTGTCAACCTAGTGAGGCAAGAACACAGGTCTACTTGCATTCCAAACGGTGGACCCGATGTGTGATAGACGGAGCTAAACAATACCACAACCAACAGATCACTTCTAAACTCTGCAGTCCTGCCACACCCAGTCATGAATGGTGGTGGGCAATTAAACAACTCACTGGGGAGGAGGAGGCTCCACAAACATCCCCATCCCGAATGATGGGGAAACCTAACATGTCAGTGCAAAAGACAAGGTTGGAGTATTTGCAGCTATTTCCAGCCAGAAGTGCAAAGTGGATGATCCACCTTGGCCTCCTCCTGAGGTCCCCAGCATCAGATATGCCAGTCTTCAGCCAATTCGATTCACTGCACATAAAATCAAGAAATGGCTGAAGGCACTGGATACTGCAAAGGCTATGGGCCCTGGCAATATTCCAGCAATAGCACTGAAGACTTGTTCTCCAGAACTTGAAGCGCTCCTAGCCAATCTGTTTCAGTACAGCTGCAACAGTAGCATCTACCCGGAATTGTGGAAAATTGCCCAGGTATGTCCCGTCCACAAAAAGCAGGACATATCCAACCTGGCCAATTACCATCCCATCCTTGGTTCAAACATGGACAAAAGAACTGAACTCAAGAGGTGGGGTGAGAGTGACTGCCCTTGACATCAAGGCAGCATTTGACGGAGTGTGGAATCAAGGAGCCCTAGCAAAACTGAAGTCACTGGGAATCAGGGGAAAACTCTCCACTGGTTGGAGTCATACCTAGCACAAAAGAAAATGGTTGTGGTTGTTGGAGGTCAATCATCTCAGTCCCAAGACACCCCTGCAGGACTTCCTCAGGGTAGTGTACTACACCAACCATCTTCAGCTACTTCATCAATGGCTGGCCATATAAATTCTGTGACTACAAGAACAGGTCAGAGGCTAGGAATTCTGTGGTGAGTAAGTCACCTTCTGACTCCCCAAAGCCTGTCCACCATCTACAAGGAACAAGTCAGGAGTGTGATGGAATACTCCCCTCTTGCCTGGATGAATGCAGCTCCAACAACACTCAAGAAACCATGTAGGGCAAAGCAGCCCATTTGATTGGCACTGCATCCACAAATATTCACTCCCTCCACCACCGACACACATTGGCAGCAGTGTGTACCATCTACAAGATGAACTGCAGCAATTGTCCAAGGCTCCTTCGATAGCACTTTCCAAACCTGCAACCTCTACAGCCTAGAAGGATAAGGACAGCAGATGTATGGGAAAACCACGACCTGCAAGTGCCCCTCCATCCTGACTTGGAAATATATCACTGTTCCTTCACAGTTGCTGGGTCAAAACCTTGGAACCCCCTTTCTAACAGCACTGTGGGTGTACCTAAAACACATGGACTGCAATGCTTCAAGAAGGCAGTTCACCACCACCTTCTCAAGGGCAATTAGAGATGGACAGTAAATGCTGGCCTAGCCAGGGATGCCAACAGCCCATGTATGAAAAAAAACTACTACTTTACTCTTCCCCTGCTTCCTCCCCCTCTGGACACCCCTTTGCTCCAATGTGCCATGTTCAGCATTCTGGCTATCCTTCTGACTTTAGCCTTATCCTCACATATAGCAAGTACATTGTACCCGTTGAATTCTGTGGTGAGTAACTCACCTTCTGACTCCCCAAAGCCTGTCCACCATCTACAAGGAACAAGTCAGGAGTGTGATGGAATACTCCCCTCTTGCCTGGATGAGTGCAGCTCCAACAACACTCAAGAAACCATGTAGATCCTCATTTTCTATCTAACCTGGGTTCCTCATATTCTGTACACCATCGATCACACCAACCCTTTTCTGAACCAGCAGCTGTCTACAAGTTGTCACCAAAATGTAGAGCAAATTGTCCAGAAGTTCTCTCCATCTCTTATGCATCAAACATCTCCAAATCGCACTCCTGCTCAATGATTCTGAGCCAGAGAGGTTTGAGACAGAGCCATCTTCTGCAGACGTATTTGCTTGAGATAGTCTCACTGTCTGCAGACTGTCACATGTTGCAGTCCAGACACACAACCTGTTCTGCCATATCTTTGTCTACATAATTTTTTATTATTTATATCTTTTTTTTAGTTCATTTTAGATCTTTTTTACGCACTATCTTGCATTATGCACTAAAAGATTGGGCAAAAATGTTAAATACTCAGCATTTAACTTACAGAAATTACTACAAGGATTGGAGGCGAAAAGTGACACCTGCTTCCCACTCTGCACCAAATTTCCACTCTCACCAAATTCCTAACTTTTACACTCTATTTATGTGAACTCCTTTTATGACCATTCTGTGTGGCTACTTACTACATCAGCAGATCGACCTTTTTGAACCACACCCAAGTTATAACTCAACCAGTTACAAATCACTAGAAGAACGAGAGCTGCCTGAATGGATGGACTCTATTTGAAGACTGGGTAATAGTTTATAAATAATTGTTTGGGCCTGAGCTGGAGTGTTGTGTCTGAATTTTGGGCACCACACTTCAGGAAAGATGTCAATGTAGTGGAGATGGTGCATGGGAGATTTACTAAAATGTTACCGGGTGTGAAGGACTTCAGTTATGAGGCAAGATAAGAGATGTTTCTCCTAAGAGCAGGGGAAGGTTAAGGGGAGATTTAATTGAGCTGTTCAAAATTTTGAGGAGTTTTGTTAGAGTACATTGGGAGCAAGGTTTACACTGGCTGAAGGATTGGTAACCGTAGGAGATTTAATGTAATTGACAAAAGTACCAGAGGCGTTATGAGGATAAAAAAAAATTATGCAGTGGTTTGTTCTGATCTGGAAGGCACTGCCCGAGAGGGTGGCTGAAGTGGATTTAGTAATAACTTTCCAAAGGGAATAGCTATGGGGAAAGAGCAAGGAAGTGGGTCTAATTCAATGACATTTTCAAAGAGTTGGTACAGCCGCACTGAGGCTAGCATGAGCTCAATCTAGCCAGTGGCACTAAAAGGGAAGTGTACCTTGCCTGGAACAGGTGCTGGCAATCATTTTGTAGGTGAGTTCAACTTAGGAAAGTCTCCAGAATGGCTTACTAATGGCAGAGAGCAGGGTCCAAGATTTTCTGATGCTGTTATAGAGGTCTCGATTGAGAATGACAGAAGAGGAGAGATTACATCTATCAGTGAAGGCCAAGAGAACCTTCCAAGAAATCTCTCAGAAGGCAGTGGAACCAGGTTGCTGAGACAGTCAATGCCAGAATTTCAGCCCTGAGGAACTGTCTGCAGAAGGTCAATGACCTCACACGAGTGAATCCATCTTCAAATGCCAGATCACTCCAGCTGCCCATTAACCTGACACACTTTTTAATGAGTCACACCCGACACAGAAACTGACTGTTTAGCCCAGTCGGGCTATGCTGCCGTTAATGCTCCATACAATCCTCCTCACACTTCTCTTCATCTAATTCCATTCTCCCTATATGCGTCAATGCTATTCCCCTCAAATGCTTTTTGTGGTAGTGAGTTCCATATTCTTCCACTCTCTGAGTCAAAAAAAGTTTCTCCTGAATTTCCTATTCAACATATTAGTGGCTATTTTATAGTTCTAATATCTCCCACCAATAGGAACACTGGGCCCCCTGTTGCCCTGCCAGCTTCAGCTACCTGCCTGGTGACCTTAATTAGACTGTGGGCTGGATTTTGCCGTCGGTGAGCAGGGGGCGGGACCCGCTCGCTGATGCGCAAAATGACGCGGAATGATGTCTGGAGGAATCCCTGACATCATCCCGCCCCATTTAAATTTTCAGGAAGGTGGGTGGACGGCGAAATCAGCTGTGCGCCTGCTGACCTGTCAATGGCCAATTGAGGCCATTGACAGGATCATTGAAACAATTAAAGGCCCTGCCCGTCCAACCTTAAGGTCAGCGGACAGGCCAGGAGCCCCGGCGGCAAATAGAGAAAACATGAAACCTCATCCACCGGCGGGATGAGGTTTCATGTAGGGTTTAAAAAACTTTAATAAAGTTTTAGTGAAATTTATTAACATGTCCCATCTCGTGTGACATTGTCACATGAGGGGGACATGTTAAGGGTTTTTTTATTTTTCTATTTTTAATGTTTGAACAAGTGCAAGCGATCTCCCTGAGGCAGCACTTAGCCTCAGGGAGATGTGCGCTCTTTTGTGAGCATGCGTGAAAGAGCGCACTCTCGCATAATCCCCCCCGCCCACACAGGAAGCACATAGCGCTTCCCGCCGGACGTCACGCTGGGCCCGCCCACTTAAAATGGCGGTGGGGCCCGCTTCTTCGGCGGGGATCGACTCCCCGCCCGCCGGAGTTTGGGTCGGGCCCACCCACCCGATAGGCAGAAAATTCTGCCCAGTGTGTCTGCCTTCTGACCACTAAATGACCAATTCGGGGAAAATCACTGTTGAGTGACTGTTTCCCACACAGTCCCATTGTTCAAACTGTTGACAGGATTCTGAGGCTGACTAGGAGAATCCTGCCCCTAGTGTCAACATCAGACACTCCCAGTTCAAGTGTAGCATTGCTATCTGCAGGTCAAAGTTCCTCTTGCTCTGCCCAAACATTATACATGATGTGGTGACATAGCATAGTTGTGGCATTGCACTGCAACTCACACGGAGCTCCAGATACTCATACTTTTCCCAACAAAGAAAATGTTTGTGTTGATACAGGGCCTTTCAGACCCTGAGGGTGTCCTGAAGTGTTCTACAGCTTATCAAGCACTTGAACTGCAAGCGCAGGTGAGTGCAGTGAAAATAAAAGACTCACATATATCTCCTGCCCTACACATTTCTGACAAATACCTCAATGCATATGTGCAAAGTTATTTCTAAGATCCCACATTTCCAATGAAGAGTCACACAGTGATCTTGGATTGGAAAGTTCAGGGTTCCAGCCTTGTAGCTCTCTCTCTCCAATCAATGTGCTTTTGACTGTGTCTTCCCCACTGGGATGGTGCAATTCACCTTACATTGAACTACTTTAAAATGCAGTGGTTCTTATGTAGATGATTAAAGCCTCCATTTCCTGTACAGCATGATCCCACAACCTGCAATGAGATGTATGCTCAGTTCATCTGCTTTTTGTGATGATGGCTGAGGGAGGAATGTTGACCCAGACACTGGGAGAATTCCCTGTGAACTACTTTAAATAGCACCATAGGATTACTAACACCTATCTGAACCACCGGGACAGGTAGAAAGAGCCTCAGTTGGAAGAATGGATCTCTGGCAATACAACAGTCCTACGGATGGGCTGTTAATTCTGTGCTCATGTCCTGGAGTGAATTTTCTCACTCGGAGGCTGGATTACTGGCACCCAAACCAAGCTGAAGCACTGCTTACTGGTAATTTTTCTAAAAATAAATGGGGAGAGAATATATTCTAGGAATTGATGCTACATCTGACTCACGCTGATGGATCCTTAAAATGCTTCCATTTCTCAATCTCTGCGTGTGTTCATCTATTTTCATTTCACTTGTTTTACTTAGTTTCTGTTAGAATTCTAATCACGTGTCTTTGCTGATGCTGCTGCCTTGAATGATTCAGGGATTGTGTAAATTTTGCACACTTCCATCATGGTTGTCAAGGTGATGGGGATGTGAAGGAACTACTCACATACGATATCTGCATTGCGTTTTCATAATTTTATTTATGCAATGGCTCCTTATGATCTTCACTCCTGTGTGGTTGACAGTGATGACTGCTCTGTAAGAGTACAATCCTGCTCCAGTCCATTGTGTTTTTGATGAGCACCTATTTGTAAAGTGATTCCACCAAATGAGTACAGACTGAAGAATTCCTATTTCTGTGTAAATTAGGGGTTCTGATGCACTGTAAATTGTTTATTGTAAATACACTTATTTGAACCATTGACATTGCCAATTTGATTTGCATTTATACCCGATGTGAGGGCCAACCTCCACGCAGGCCAGCCAGTGAGCTGGCTCTGCTATGTTATCAACCAGGCTTCATTTTATTAGCTTGAATATAATTGTGATCTGAGCGGAGAGAGAGGGCAGTGTATGGGGAAGGGAACAGCCTTTTCTCTCCTATCCCACTACCTTGATTGAAGAGCTGACATAATTGGTGGATGATGATAGCCATTAGATAACATATAGTTCCATTTCCAAAAAAAAATCCCTTAGATGGAGTGCTGCAGAGAAGCATGTGAAATATGATTTTGTCCTGCAGGGTTACTGAGCAGATTCCACTTGCTGGATAGTGAAGTGATTGCATTGTCCTGAGGAACAATCAGTGGAGGTAGCTCTGCATGAGATCCTGTCACTTGAGAGATCCTGCAGTGATCCCTTCGGATTATTGCTGTACGCTATCATTATCAACCGTGTGGATGAAGTTTATTGCGAGAACAATTCCTAAGTTTCCTGTTGGCAAATCTACAAGTTTAGCTTAATTCCATTCATTTTGGATGCATTCCAAAAGTATCTAAGCAAACATCAATTTAAAAAAAATTTCATTCATGGGATGTGGGCGTCGCTGGCTGGGCCAGCATTTATTGCCCATCCCTAATTGCCCTTGAGACGGTGGTGCTGAGCTGCCTTCTTGAACCGCTGAAGTCCATGTGGTGTAGGTACACCCACAGTGCTGTTAGGGAGGGAGTTCCAGGATTTTGACCCAGTGACAGTGAAGGAACAGCGATATATTTCCAGGTCAGGGTGGTGAATGACTTGGAGGGGAACTTCCAGGTGGTGGTGCTCCCATGTGTTTACTGCCCTTGTCCTTCTAGATGGCAGTGGTCATGGGCTTGGAAGGTGCTGTCTAAGGAGTGTTGGTGAGTTCTTGTAGTGCATCTTGTAGATGGTGCACACTGCTGCCATTGTGCGTTGGTGGTGGAGGGAGTGAATGTTTGTGGATGTGGTGCCAATTAAGGGGGGTGTTTCGTCCTGGATGGTGTCAAGTTTTTTGAATGTTGTGGGAGCTGCATTCATCCAGGGAAGCGGAGAATTTACCATCACACTCCTGACTTGTGCCTTGTAGATGGTGGGCAGGCTTTGGGGAGTCAGGAGCTGAGTTACTCATCGCAGGATTCCTAGCCTCTGAACTGCTCTTGTAGCCACAGTATTTATGTGGCTAGTCCAGTTCAGTTTCTGGTCAATGGTAACCCCCAGGATGTTGATCATGGGGGATTCAGTGATGGTAATGCCATTGAGTGTCAAGGGGCAATGGTTAGACTCTGTCATGGAGATGGTCATTGCCTGGCACTTGTGTGGCATGAATGTTACTTGCCACTTGTCAGCCCAAGCCTGAATATTGTCCAGGTCTTGCTGCATTTGGATATGGACTGCTTCAGTACCTGAGGAGTTGCAAATGAAGCTGAACATTGTGCAATCATCAGCGAACATCCCCACTTCTGACCTTATGATTGATGGAAGGTCATTGATGAAGCAGCTGAAGATGGTTGGGCCAAGAACACTACCCTGAGGAACTCCTGCAGTGATATCCTGGAGCTGAGATGATTGACTTCCAACAACCACAACCATCTTCCTTTGTACGAGGTATAACACCAATCAGCAGAGAGTTTTCCCTCTGTTTCCCATTGACTCCAGCTTTGCTAGGGCTCTTTGATGCCACATTCAGTCAAAAGCTATCTTGATTTGAAGGGCAGTCATCACCTCACCTTGGGGGTTCTTCTCTTTTGTCCATATTTTAACCAAGGCTGTAATGAGGTCAGGAGCTGAGTGACCCTGGCAGAACCCAAACCTAGCGTCAGTGAGCAGGTTATTGCTAAGCAAGTGCCGCTTGATAGCACTGTTGACGACCCCTTCCATCACTCTACTGATGATCGAGAGTAGACTGATGGGGGAGTAATTGGCCGGGTTGGATTTGTCCTGCTTTTTGTGTACAGGACATACCTGGGCAATTTTCCACATTGCTGGGTAGATGCCAGTGCTGTAGCTGTACTGGAACAGCTTGGCTAGGGGCGCAGCAAGTTCTGGACCACAAGTCTTCAGTATTATTGTTGGAATATTGTCAGGGCCCATAGTCTTTGCACTATCCAGTGGCTTCAGCCATTTTTTGATATCACGTGGAGTGAATCGAATTGGCTGAAGACTGGTATCTGTGATGCTGGGGGCCTCCAGAGGAGACCGAGATGGCTCATCCACTTGGCACTTCTGGCTGAAGATTATTGCAAATGCTTCAGTCTTATCTTTTGCACTGATGTGCTGGGCTCCCTCACCATTGAGGATGGGGATATTTGTGGATCCTCCTCCTCTAGTGAATTGTTTAATTGTGCACCACCATTCACGACTGGGTGTGACGGGACTGCAGGCTTAGATTTGATCAGTTGGTTGTGAGATCACTTAGCTCTGTCTATCGTTTGCTGCTTATGCTGTTTGGCACCCAAGTAGTCCTGTGTTACAGCTTTACCAGGTTGACACCTCAGTTTGAGGTATGCCTGGTGCTGCTCCTGGCATGCCCTCCTGCACTCTTCATTGAACCAGGGTTTATCACCTGGCTTGGTGGTAATGGTAGAGTGGAGGATATGCAGGGCCATGAGGTTGCATTTTGTGGTTGAATACAATTCTGATGGCCCACAGCACCTCATGGTTGCCCAGTCTTGAGCTGCTAGATCTGTTCAAAATCTATCCCACTTAGCATGATAGTAGTGCCACACAATGTGATGAAGTGTATACTCAATGTGAAGACATTCCACAATCATCTCCACAGGAACTGCATGGTCGTCACTCCTGCCTCCACTGTCATGGACAGATGCACCTGCAGCAGCGCCATTGTTGCGGATTATGTCAAGATTGTTTCTTCCTCTTGTTGGTTCTTTCACCACCTGCTGTAGGGCCAGTTTGGCAGCTATGTCCTTTAGGACTTGTCCAGTTTGGTCTGTGGTGGTGCTACCGAGCCATTCTTGGTGATGGACTCTGAAGCCCCCACCCAGAGTACATTCTGCACCCCTGCTACTCTCAGTCCTTCCTCCAGATGGTGTTCAACATGGAGGAGCACTGATACATCAGCTGAGGTGATGGGGGGTTGGGCGGCAGTTGCAGTACCTGGTAATCAGCAGATGGTTTCCTTGCCCATGTTTCACCTGATGCAATGAAGCTTTATGGGGCCGGAGTGGATGTTGAGTACCCCCAGGGCAGCTGCCTCCCAACTGTATATCACTGTGCCTGCCACCCCTGCTGTGTCTGTCCTGCCGGTGGGACAGGACATATTCAGGGATAGTGATGGTGGTGCCTGGGATATTATCCGTAAGGTATGATTCTTGTTGCATGACTAGTCTGTGGGACAGCTCTTCCAATTATGTCGCAATCCCCAGATGTTAGTAAGGAAGACTTTGCAGGGTCGACATGGCTGAGTTTGCCATTGTCGTTTCCAGTGCCTAGGTCAATGCCGGTTATCCGTCCGGTTTCATTCCTTATACACTTTGTAGCGGTTTTGATACAACTGAATGGCTTGCTAGGCCATTTAAGAGCCAACCACATCGCTGTGGATCAGGAGTCACATTTACACCAGACCAGGTAAGGATGGCAGATTTCCTTCTCTAAAGGACACTAGTGAATCAGATGGGCTTGTACAACAATTGGCAATGGACAATGGTTTCGCGTTCATCACTTGATTTTTAATTCCAGTTTTGTATTGAATTCAAATTCCACCATCTGCTATGGTGGGACCAACCTGGGTCTCCAGAGCATTATCCTTGGCCTTTGGATTACTCGTTCATTGACAATACCACTATGCCTCCCCCAATACATTGGTGAAGTTGAATGCAAACCTTTCAGATTTCCCTTAACTGATGCAGGACCACTTTGTTTGCAAGGCCCAGAATGTATGCTGTAAGATCTGTGTACACAGGTAACGTAATATTGTCGAGAATGTGACATTTCAACATCACAAACGTGAGAAACAGCAGGATGAGTTTCCACACCAACTATCATTTTAGGGTTATTAACTATAAGTAAATAGTCATAAAATACAACAGTTGGTATGCTCAAGGGATTTGTATTGTGAGTGCATTTTTTTTAACACAGGGATGTCAGCCTTATACTATTTATGATGTGTATAATGAAACTGTGACATGTTCAGAATTTACAATAAGCAAAATCAGATTTTCAAATGCTTCATTTAATACCCATAGTTTTCCATGACATTTTAAATCTACATCAAGAAAATGGATCTGTGTGACCTTCCACATCCATACACAAGTAGTTTTCTTTCTAATATAAAAGCAAAATACTATGGATGCTGGAAATCTGAAATAAAAACAGAAAATGCTAGAAAATCTCAGCAGGTCTGGCAGCATCTGTGGAGAGAGAGAGACAGAGGTAAAGTTTTGAGTCCGTAAGGCTTCTTCAAGACTACAGGGACTGAAGGAGAGTCATACGGACTCGAAACATTACCTCTGTTTCTCCCTTCACAGATGCTGCCAGACCTGCTGAGTTTTTCCAGCAGTTTTAGTTTTCTTTCTATTGCATTGCTCTCTGAGATTACAGATTTATGACAGATTTTAACAGTGCTCTACTCAGCAGAATGAGAAGTCAAGAGTCTGGAGTTTCTGCAGGGAAGAACTGAAATAAGAAATAACAGGGGCAAAGACAGTGTATGAGAATAGGTTATCAGCTATATCTATCTATCTGCAGGTCAAGTATCCTTTATCTAAAACCTTTGGGGCTGATTGCATTTTGGTATTCTGATATTTCGGTTTTCGGATCTACCCCACTTACATTACAATAGCCTAAGCCTAGGCTAGCTATAATCTACAATATTAGGTTGTTTCTCCATTTGTCAACTCTCACACGCCCTACTTCTTACCTGTTAACACTTATTACACCTGTAATATATTACATTGCTTTATTAACATACAAATTAACTGAATAGCTTTTCAAAATAACGTTCGGTTTTGGATGTTTTTGGTTTTTGAATGTATGGATAAAGGATATTTGGCCTGTATATGTCAATACATATATTATAAATACACATAAAAATAGTAAAAACCTATAAACAAATAAAAGGGCAGTCAAAGGAAGAATGGAGCCAATTATGGCTCAAAATGAGATCTTATGGAGGAAGAGGGCATGCCTGAGATATGAAATGAATACTTTGCATTTGTCCTTACTAAGGAAGAGGATTGCACCAGTGTCATAGTAAAGGAGGAGTTAGTAAAGAAACTAGGAAGGATAAAAATAAGCAAAAAGGAAGTGCTTAAACAGTTGGCGTCCTCAAAGTAGTGAGCCGCCCTGTTTGGTGATATGCTTCCTAGGTTGTTTATGGAAGTGGGGATGGAGATAGTGGAGGATTGGCCACAATCTTCCAATCCTCCTTAGATATCTGGGCAATGCTGGATGACTGGAGGATTATAAGTATTACATCCCTTAAAAATACTATGTCCTTTATCTTGACTTCAGCCTTGTGGTATCTAATTTTATAATTCAGCCCTCCATGCTCAAAAATCACTTTGTGCTCTCTTAGTACTTCCTCAATTTCAGAAGTATCCTTACTGATCACTACAATAAATAACTTTAACTTTATTTTTTTAAGCCATAAGGGAGACCACTACTACCAATAGCAGGTAACAGGATATATCATCATATTCCACCCTAACACTAACTTGACCTAACACTATAATACTGTAAGCTGGAAAAACTCAGCAGGTCTGGTCGCATCTGCAGAGAGAGAAACAGTGTTAATGCTTTGAGCTTGTCTGACCTCTTCAGAGCTAGAAAGGCAGAAATGTGATGGGTTTTTTGCTGTTGAAGAGAGGAGGTGGAGCAAGTGGAGCAAAATATAAAGTCAGGGATAGGTTAGAGCTCAGGAGAGATTAAGTGACAAAAGATGTCTTGGCACAAGACCAAGAAAGTGGTAATGATAGTGTTAAGGACTAAGGTGGGTGTTAATAGTGGCACAAGGGTCGGATAGCAGGGCGTGTTAATAGCAGAACAAGGATCAGCACTTACTGAAAGCAAAATATGAGAACAAGTTACAGACTTGCTCTTATGGGGAGTGGGGTGGGAAATGGGGAGGGAGGGGTGGAAAAAATCAAAATGGAGGACAGAGTTTGTGGTCTGAAGTTGTTGAACTCAATGTTAAGTTCATAAGGCTTTAAAGTGCCTAATTAGTAGATGAGGTGCTGTTCCTCTAGTTTGTGTTGGGCTTCACTGGACCATTGCAGCAGGCCAAGGATAGAAATGTGAGCATGAGAGCAAGATGATGAATTGAAATGGCGAGTGACAGGGAGATCGGGCTCGTCATTGTGGGCTGAGTGAAGGTGTTCCACAAAGTGTTCACCCAGTCTGTGTTTAGTCTCACCAATGTAGAGGAGATCGGACTGGAATACTATTATTGGAATAAGTAGTCAGTTTCACGCCAGTTTTGTGTGAGAGAATGTGACTTAGGGATTTCTTGCACCCTGTTTCCAAGACAACAAGCACTGCTGCGGTTATATCAATACTGAAAGTAAGTTGAGAATCTCTGACTTTCAATACTATTGGGGGCATTGGAATTTTATCTTCAACACTATTACTCTCATCTTCCATATATTGTTTTTCTTGTTCTTTGACTGAGTACAACTCTTGATCTTCCTGCTCAATATCATCAACACTATTTCCATGTCTATCATATGTACTTTTGAGACTTACAGGCTCCTGAACTAGTGTTAGATCTACCCCAACATTGACCTGGTGCATGGCTGCGACCTGGAGCTTTACTGATCTGGGGCATTACTGTTTCCTCCACACCTGCATGCTGTCTGGATATGACTGACTTTACCACAGGCATAGCTCTTTGTTTGGAAATGGGGGCATTTAGATGGTTGGTTGCTATAATGGCAACAATAAGATCTAAATTTCTGACTCTGAGAATGTGAATTTGGCTGACAATCCTGGGCCTCACTGAGTTCTGATGGACCTACCCTCCCAGCCCAGGGATAAAACTCCCTCGCAATTTGCCACTATCTGTTTCTGCCATTTCCATGGCTGGGCATCATCGCAGGCCTCCTTTCACACCAGCTTATCGCCTTTACTCAAAAGCTTGACCTTGAATTTTTGTTCTTTAGGCCTCCTATGAAAGTGTCCCTGAGGTTGATACCACACATGTTGTAGTACAGTACGTGCGTGTTATACCCACAGTGGTGAGAGAGGTTCTTTAATTCGAGAATGTAATCTGCAGTAGTTTCACTTGGCAACTGCTTCCTTTGATGGAATGCAACTCTCAGGGCAATTCCATTCTTAGTTGTGCCATGAGTCCAGAATCTCATTAATTTTGGCAAAGTACTGGGGTTTCAGAAGGGCGAAGACCGATGGGTGAAGTGGGCAGACCCGCGGCTGATGAAATTTAACTTAGAGCAGTGTGAAGCAATATAGTTTGGTAGGAAGAATGAACAATTTTAAAAGGAGATCAGGAACAGAAAGACCTGGGAATGTATGTAGACAAATCTTTGAAGATGGCAGCATGAGTTGAGAATGCTGTTAAAATAACTTTTTTGGGATCTTTGGCTTGATGAACAGAGGTATAAAATACAAATGCAAATAAGTTATGCTAAATCTTTAGAAATCACTGATGGAGGTCCCAGCTGGAATATTGTGTCCAATTCTGGGAACTGTACTTTCGGAAAACTGTCAAGGCCTTAAAGAGGCTGAATTTACTAGAATGATGCCAGGATGCATGGCTTCACTTGCATGAAAACTAGAGAAGCTAGAGCTATTCTTCCTGGAGCAGAAATTGCTAAAGGGGGATTTAATGGAGTTTTATTTTAGAATCATAAAGCATTTTGATAAAGTAAATACAGAGAAACCATTTCCAGTGCCTGAGATTGAAGGTGATTGGCAAAATAACCAAAGGGGAGATGAGGACCTGGAAGGCACTGCCTGAAAGGGTGGTGAAAGCAGATTTAAGAATACATTTCAAAAGTGAATTGGATTAGTATCTGAAGAGCCAAGTTGGCAGGAGTAATGGAAAAAGGCAGGGGAACTGAGCTAATTGGTTTGCTCTTTCAGAGATCTGGCACAGCCATGATGGGCAGAATAACTTCCTTGTGTGCTACATCATTGTAGGATTCTTTGATGAGATATAAGCTTAAGTTTCAAGTGAAATAACGCTAAAGATTGTGGATTTTTAAGAGTGAGTGAGTTGCGCCCCTAACTGCTTTATACTGGAGTATAGGTCTATTTTTATGCGGTCAACAGATCATGTTAGAGCTGCTAGTGCTATAATGTTAAATCTGATCTTGGTTTTAGAATGCCAGCAATCTATTTCACAGTGCAAATATGTTAAGGGAATTCTATAACAAAACTGTGTTTTTATTTTTGCTGTAAGCATTATAGCCATAAGGGCAGAAGATGATGTAGCTGATCAGTTTTTCACAGTAGCTTCCCTCCATTTTAAATGTTAGTGTTAACGTTGACATTTCATGAAGGATCATGCAGCCAGTGCTGTTACATTTACACATGGGCCTGAATGTCGTGCCTGTTGGATGCACAAAGTCGGCGGGGCTAGGAGCAGCCGTGATTTCTGCTATCAGCCGCGAACGTTGAAACAATCTGATTTTACACTGGCTGGCCAATTAAGGGCCGGCCAGCGTGAAATGTGCCCCCACATTGAAGAAGGGTTGCCGGCAGCAGCAGGACCCTGGGGATCTCTGGCTTGCTCAGCCTGGCTAGCTTTAGCTGTCCGGTAATGAATGAATGTGAAGAGCCGTATGAAAAGAGCGTCAGTGATGAGCTTGATGCAGCTATGGACAGCTGACTGGGACACCACACAGATCCCCCACTGATCCCTGGATAGACCTGGATGCAAAAAAATTGAGGGCTACATTGACCTTCAGAGCCACTGGCATTGGGTGCCCACCCACACAGTTAGATATAATCTTTGGCCCAATCATCTGGCATTTGATGTCGCTGTGTCCCTAGAGAGGCGGAGCTCCTGCGGCACTGGACCTCAGACATATTGAGGGAGCTGGATCACTGCCTGTACGCTCTGGCAGCAGGATAGTGACGTCTTCTGTGGTCGCTTCCACCTTGCTCTCCCTGCTGGCCCTCTACCCCTTGTGCCTGTGCATCTCCTCCCACAGGTCTCTCCCTGTGATGCTGCCTGCGGACACCTGTCCCCCTCTCTCTTCTGCCCCTCTCTTCTTCCTCAGAGGAGGTGCCCCAGCAGAGTACACAATCTCTATCTGCTGAGCTGTAGATGGCACTACCCCGTGTACTGAAGGCTACACTTGGCAGAAATGCTCCAAGAGAGCTGACAAAATAAAAGAATCCTCAAAACAAAACTAACGAAGCAAAAACTTCAGAAGAAACCACAGGAAAAGGCCTGAAATCTCAGCAAACAAGCAGCAGCAAACTCTCACCTCAACTCCTAACAACTCACACAGGCAATGTTCTGCTCCCTTCTATCCTGCCCTTGGATGAGAAAAGTGAAGAAACAAGTTGGCCGCCTGCCCGTGTTGCCCATGCAACAGCCGCAAAACCGCACGGGCAACGTAAAATCGCCTGAGCCCCACGCAAACCCGCCAGCCGTAATATCACACGAGTGTTGGGAGGTGTGCCTGACATCTTCTCACGCGATTTTATGCTCTTTCAGGTTGGGCATGTGCCCGCTCCTAATGTGTAGAATTATGGCCATTGAGTCACATTGAATCTACAGCACAGAAACAGGCCATTCAGCTCAATAGACCCATTCGGGTGCTTATGCTCCACAATAGCCTCGTTTCACTCATCTAACCCTTACAACATGTTGTTCCATTCTTTTCTACCTTCTACGCATATCTAGCTTCCCCTTAAATACATCACAGCTACTGCATTCGTCTCAATCACTTCATATGATAAGTACCACATTTTAACTGCTCACTGGGTAAGCAAGGTTCTCTTGTATTCCTGTTGGATTTATTAGTGGTCATTTTATGTTTATAGTCTCTGGTTCTGACCTCCTCCACAAGTGGAAACATCTTCTCTATGCCTACCCTATCAAACAACTTCAGTAAAACATACATTTTTGCCTTTGTGTCTGCGGAAATGTTTGGCCCAAATGTCCCATTTTCGTATTTTCTAGTGGAAGTATACTAACAGATCTTACAAATGCACTGGAGAAAGTACCACCAGCAGTGCCTTGGCAAGATCCTCCCAGTCAGGTGGCAAGGAAGGTAGTTCAACAGTAGCATCCTCTCCCAAGCCATCATGCCCAGCATCAAGGCGGTAATCACTCAAAACCAGCTCAGCTGGGCAGGACATGGTGTTCGTATGCCTGACACCAGACTCCGGAAGCAACTGTTCTACTTGGAGTTTGGTTGTGGCAGGAGACTCCCAGGAAGACACATTAGGGATGTACCCATAGCATCTCTGAAGAGATCAAACACCCCCGCCAACTCATGGGAGCTCCCAGCCTGTGACCAGCCAAAATGGAGAAAGTTCATTTGGGAAGGCACTGAACACATCGAGAGACTTCACCGTGAGCAAGCAGAGGTGAAGTAGAGGCGTCGGAAAATGTGCACAAATAACTCACCTGCTCGACACTCCAAGTACCACCTGACCCGCATGTGGTGAATCGTGCATTGGACTTATCGGCCATCTCAGAACCCATCAACCCAGAGTGGAAGCAAATCATCCTTCATCCCGAGGGACTGCCTAAGAAGAAGAAGCCTAACGGATCACAGTGTTAAGATGGCTGTGGAAATTTCACTGACCTTATCTTCATTCCTGGAGAATATAGCAGCCTAAAAGAAAGGATAATAGCAGGCTTTTTATAAATTCTATCCAAAGAGTTTAGCCTGGGAATGAAAAATAATGCAGAAATGACTACATATTGTTTGATCGAATCTTGGTCATTCAGAAAACACAATCGTTATCTTTCTGTATACATCAAACTGTAATATAAGGGACATTTGCAGAGTTTTCCCATGTGTTTACATTTGTACTAAATGAATGATCAACCAATATGTGACCTGCTCATTATCTGGATGCTGTAATCACAAGTTGATCACAGTTGGACTGGATTTGTTTTGGTCTGTTGCACGTTCCAGACAGGCCAAGCTCTTTTCTATTTGTCAAGGGATGGCAGAATTGATCACTTGGACTCTGCTCATTGGTAACAAGAGAGAACATGGGAGATGGGAGCAGGAGTAGATCATGACGGTCCTTTGTGCCTGCATATGGCCAATCTTGGGTTTCAACTCCACTTTCCTGCCCTCATCACCCCATATCCTTTGATTCCCTGAGAGGCCAAAAACCTGTCTTTCCCAGGCTTAAATATAATCAACAATGATGGAGCATCTACAACCTTCTGGGGTAGAGAATTTCAAAAAGTCACAACCCTTTGAGTGAAGACATTTCTCCTCAACTCAGTTCTAAATTATCATCTCTTATCCTGAGGCTGTGTGCCCATATTTTGGATCCCCCAGCCAGGGGGAACAATATCTAGGTGTCTATCCTGCCAAGCCCCTTCAGGTTTTAAGATAAAAGCAAAATAGTGTGGACGCTGGAAATTGGAAATAGAAACAGGAAATGCTGGAAAAACTCAGCAGGTCTGACAGCATCTGTGGAGACAGAAACAGAGTTAACGTTTCGAGTTCATATGGCTCTTCCTCAGAGCCCTCCCCACCACCCCCCCAACCTCCAGCACCTATCCTTGTGCCATTCCACTAGTCACAGCCGGCCAACTTGAAAATGCCCGATTTATGGCCAGGGTTTTCCCCTCGGCGATTTGGGGGCGGGGCCCGCTCGCCCAGGGGAAAATGACGCTGGATAACATTGGGAGGAATCCCCGATGTCATCCCGGTCCCTTTAAATATTCAGGAAGCCGGGCGGACAGCGAAACCAGCTGCCTGCCCACCGACCTGTCAATGGCCAATTGAGGCCATTGACAGGCTAATTAACCTTGTTAAAGACCTGCCCGTCCAAGCTTAAGGCTGGCGGGCAGGCCAGGAGCCCCAGCGGGCTCCAGATTATTCATGAACCTTCATCCACTGGTGGGATGAAGTTTTATGTCCGTTTTTTAAACATTTAATAAATTTTATGTGTTTATTATTAACATGTCCCATCTCGTGTGACATTGTCACATGAGGGGGACATGTTAATAATTTTAATATTTATCTATTTTTAGAGTTTACTTACCTCTCACGAATCTCCCTGCGACAGGACTTTGCCTCAGAGAGACGTGTGCTCTTTTGAGCGCATGTGTGAAAGAGGGCACTTTGACAGATGGGGAATCCCTCCACCCCCGGGGAATCCCCCCACCACCCACCTGTCGGGAAGGTCACTGGGCGGGACTTAATTGGCCCACCCACTCAAAATGGCGGCGGGCCCCGTTTCAGTGGTGGGGGTTGGCTGTCCGCCCGCTGCCGAGCCGGTGGGGCCCACACGCTGACCAAGGGCAAAATTCTGCCCTATGTCTCTGCTTTTTGTCCGGTAACCAATTCTCTATCCACGTTAATATATTACCCCCAAATTCAGGAGCCCTTATTTTACCTATTAATCTTTTGCGTGGTACCTTATTGAATGCCTTTGGAAGTCTAAGTATGCTACTACTCATTCCCCTTTATCTACCCTACTAGTTACATCCTCAAAAATCTCTTAACAAATTTGTCAAACATGATTTCCTTTTGTGAAACCATATTAACTTTGTTTATACTATGATTTCCCAAGTGCACTGGTAAGACTTCTTTAATAATAGATTCCAGCACTTCCCGACAACTGATGTCAGGCTAACTGGCCTGTATTTCTTTGTTTCTCTCTCCTTCTTTTCTTGAATAGCAATGTTACTTTTGCGTACTTCCAATCTACTGGGACTGTTCCAGAATCCAGGAAAATTTGGAAAATCATAGCCAGCGAATCCACCCCCTCTGCAGCTATCTCTTTTAGAACCCTAGGATGTAGGCCATCAGATCCTAGGGTTGTATAGGATTTTGGCCCCTTAAGTTTCTCCAGCACTTTTTCTCTGATGATATTAATTACCTTAAATACGTCACTCTTTTTAGCTCCTGGTTACTCTCTATTTTTGGTATACAACTTGTATCTTCTACTCTAAAGACAGATACAAAATATTTGTTCAAAATCTCTGCCATTACTTCATTCCTCATAATAATGTCTCTGCTTCTAAGGGACCAACATTTACTTGAGTTGCTCTCTTCCTTTTCTCTAATTCCTAATTTGTATGTTCTTTACCTGTAAATGCTCTTACAATCTGTATTTATATCCCTAGTGAGTTTACTCTTGTATTCTATTTTTCCATTTTTATCAATTTTTTGGTGGCTCTTTACTGGTTTCTAAAACACCCCCAATCTTCCGACTCGCTACTATTCTTTTCAATAGGATAAGCCTCTTCTTTTAACCTAATATTATCCTTAACTTGCTGAGTGAACCACAGATGGATCTTCCTTGCTGAGTTTTTGTTTTTCAATGGAATGTATTTTTGTTGAACATTTTGAATTGTTTCTTTAAATGTTTCCATTTTAGTGCCATTTTAGTCTATTTGCCCAATCAACCTTAGCCAATCTCCCTTAATACCTAAGTATTTGGCTTTATTTAAATTTAAGATTCATGTTTGTAAATGGAGTATGTCACTTTCAAACTCAACATGGGATTCAATTTTATTCTGATTACATGTTCACAGTGGATCTTTTAGTATGAGACTACTTGCCTCATTACACAATAATAGATCCAAAACAACTTTACCCCTACTTGGTTCCTACATTGCTCCAAGAAACTGTCATGAAACCATTCCACAAACTCATCTTCTAGGCAACAACTAGCAATTTGATTGGTCCAGTCTATATGAAGTTTAAAGTTCCTCGCAATTATTATATTTCCTTTGCTACGCGCTCCAATAATTTCTTGTTTAATGTTCTGCCCAATGATATAACTGCTGTTAAGAGGTCTATAACCTACTCACACCAGCATTTCCTGACTCTTGCTATTCCTAATATCCACACATACTGATTCTACTTCATTATTTTCTAAGCCAAGATCCTTCCTCACTAATGCCATCCTTTATTATCAGGGTTACCCCTCCTCCTTTGCCATTCTGTTTGACTTTTTGAAATATTGCATATACTGGAATATTTATTTTTTTATGCAGTCAGAAACTCTGGTAATATTGAACCAGATTTTGCAGCAGGGGCAGTGGTGGGGGTGGGGGGGTTGGGTGGGGGGGTGCTGCTGTTTGACAGCGAACTGTCAGTGTTCACCATCATTCTTCTTCAGATAGCAGGCCCTGAGAGGCTGTTGGAGACCATGGACTGCCCGGTCCATGGTTATGCTTGGCAAGATACTGCAGTGGGTTGCCATTGTCTTCTGCAGACATATGGCTGACCAGGAATCGCTCCCACCTGCCATTGACATATGTTGGAAGGATTTGCAGGTTGATACTCAATCTGTTTGGCTGCATTATGAAACACCAAGTCCTGGAGGGGGACTTGAAACCAGAGCTGCTGGCTCAAAGGCAAGGTTGCTACCACTGTCACAAGACCTCCTTATCATCATTACCCCTCTGAAACTGTCTGCAACCTCAGGATGTCGGATGTGCACAGATCAGTGCGAAAATCTTGAAGTTGCGGCCTGTCACTCAATGCTTTGACACAGGCTGCACTATGGTTCCAACTCCCCCTAACCAGAGTTGGCGAACATTGAAATCATGAAGAACTTCAACTTTCCCGCTCCCACATCACTGTTAGAAACCGCTTAAAAAGTTACACCTCAGGGGTAACTGGGCTTTTAAAGGCAATGTGATTAATAAAACTTGATGAACTGGACTGGCCCTGGAAAAATAATTTTATAATTAGGGAGCACTGTTCAATTATTGCTTAGATTTTTTAAGCTACATTTTTAAAGAAGTGTTTTCCAGAATATTTTAGTTTCTCCCTAATCCCACATGTTTGTCCCAATCTTTAAATTGCTCAATGTTAATTTTTTTTAATAGTGAATTCATTTCAGTGCTTTTAGTCCTTTGTTTACGAGGGAGTGGGGGGTCTGTGAAAATCTTTTAATGTGATTGGCTGCTTGGACTCACTGACATCACGACTGTTCTACATTGGGAATTCTCCGGGAAAGAACACTGCAATCAGTTACAGTAACACTTCATGGTGATAGAGGAGGAGAAATTCTTGCCAGAGAGATCGTGAGAGAGAATTTTTTTTTCAGTTACATGGAGCCGCAAATCCCATGCTATCTCTGAGGTCATTATTTCTACAGGTCTGAGCCATTTTCCATTGCCAACTCTCTCTTCGTAGGATTCTTGAACATTTATCCCTCTGTACCAGCCCACCCATTCCCAGTGACATTTTGGGAGATGGACCATGATAAAAGCCATATTTGTTCATGAGAATCAAAATGTGGCCTACAAGTTTCAACAAAGGATTAGTTGTGTGTTCTCTGGGTTTTTTTCAGAACAGCTTTTTATCTATGTTGAAGGGGTGTGTCTTATACATTAAAAAGATGTGGGAATTACTTATTGAACATGGTATCACTGAGTCATCCTCACTAGCAGTTTAGTATATCAATTATCATCTGTGGGCAAAATTTGGATCAGAAATGTCACAGACCTTGGTCAAAACTGGATAGTTCTTTAGGTGCCTATAAGACTGTTGTTTGTAAAATGCCACCTAATTAATAACACTTAATCTAAAATTGAACACTTAAACATTTTGGGTAGAATTCTCATGTTGGGTGCAATTGAATAGTTGGCCGCAAATTGCGCTCAAATTTGCACCAGGTTTCTGAATTGAATTTTTTGCTTAGGTATGTCACTCTTGAGGGTAGAGAATTCCAAATTCCAATTCCTCTGGGATAGAGAATTCCAAAAATTCCCAACCCTTTGAGTGAAGTATTTTCTGCTCATCTCAGTCCTAAATGATTGGCCTCTTACCCTGAGACTGTGCCCCCACTGTTTTAGATTGCCCTGTCCAGCGGGACCTCTCGGCATTAATCCTAGCAAGCCTCTTCACAATTTTGTAGGTTTCAATGAGACCACCTCTCATTCTTCTAAACTCCAGAGAATATAGGCTCAATTTACTCAGCCTCTTATCATAAGGCAACCCCCTCGTCCCAGGAACCAATTTAGTGAACCTTCGCTGTACTGCCTTCAATGCAAATGGATACTTTCTTAAATGTGGAGACTAAAACTGCACACGGTACTCCAGCTGTGGTCTCATCAAAACCCTGTACAATTGTAGCAAGACTTGTTTATTCTTGTACTCCAACTCCTTCCAATAAAGGCCAATATGCCATTTTCCTTCCTAATTGTTTGCTGCAACTGCATGCTAAATTTCTATGTCCTTTCCATAAGCATGCCCAAGTCTCATTGAACATCAACACTTACAAGTTTCACATCTTTTAAAAAATATTCTGCTTTTCTTTTCTTATGTCCAAAGTGAATAACTTCACACACCCCTACATTTCATTCAATCTGCCACCTTGTTGCCCTCCTCACTTAGCCTGTTTATATCTCTTTGCAGCCTCTCTGTTTCCTCCCCAAAGCTTACCTTTCCACCTAGCTTGGTATCAGCAGCAAACTTAGATACATTACTCTCTGTCTCTTCATCCACGTCATTTATGTAGATTGTAAATAGCTGAGGCCCCAGCACTGATCATTCTGGAAATCCACTATTCACTGCCTGCCAACTTGAAAAAGTCCCATTTATGCCCATCCTCTGCTTTCTATCTGTTAACCAACCCTCTATCCATGCTAATATATTACCTCCAACTCCATGAGCCCATATTTTGCCATATCTTAAGGAATGGAACTATTCCTGAATCTAAGGAATTTTGGAAAATCATAGCCAGTGCCTCCACTATCTCTGCAGCTATCCCTTTTAGAACACTAAGGTATGGGCCATCAGGTCCTGGGGATTTGCTAGATTTTAGTCCCTTTAAGTTTCTCCAATGCATTTTCTCCGCTAATATTAATTTCCTTAATTTCGTCACTTTTTTTAATCCCCTAGGTTACCGTCTATTTCTGGTATGAAAAGTATGTCTTTTACTGTGAAGACAGACTCAAAATGTTTGTTCAATGCCTTTGTCATTTTCTCATTCCCATGATAATTTCTCCTGTCTCTGATTCTTAAGGGACCAGCATTTACTTTAGCTACTCTCTTCCTTTTTACATACTTATAAAAGCTCTTACATTCTGTTTTTATATTTTGGGCTGGTTGACTCATATTCTATCTTTTCCCTTTTTACAAGTTTTTATTGGCCCTTTGCTGGTTTCTAAAATACTCCCAATCCTTAGATTTGCTACTGTATCTTGGAACATTGTAAGCCTTTTCTTTTAACCTAATAGTATCCTTAACTTCCTGAGTGAGCCACAGATGGGTCTTTCTTGCTGAATTTTTCTTTTACCATGTATTTTTGTTGAAAATTTTGAATTGTTTCTTTAAATGTCTCTCACTGTTCATTTATCACCATATCTTTTAATCTATTTACCCAATTAACCTTAGCCAGTTCTCCCCTCATGCCTATGTAATTAACTTTGTTTAAGTTTAAGATTCTTGCTTATGACTGGAATATGTCACATTCAAACTTAACATGGAATTGAATGGTATTATGATCACTATTTTCTAGTGGATCTTTTACTATGACATTAATAATTAACCCCTTCGTAACACAATAGTAGATCTAAGATACCTTACCCCTAGTCAGTCCCACAATGTATTACTCCAAGAAACTGTCACAATAAGAGTCTACAAACTCACCTTCTAGATCATTTTTGCCAATTTGATTGTTCTAGTTTATATGAAAATTAAAGTCCCCCACAATTGTTACATTTCCTTTGTTACAGGCTCCAATAAGCTCTTGTTTAATGCTTTGCCCAGGAGAATTTGATGGCACTGGGAATCAAACCATGGAATTGGATATTTATCAAGCATTCCTAATTGACTGCAGCTCAGGTCACAGTTAATACTTCCAAACTAAATTCTGTAATTAGACAGTTTTTGACATCAAATTTTTGGCACCAAATTTAGAGAAACAGGGTTCTTCAGCCAATTCTGGAGTTTATGCTCCACACGATTTCCCCCCATTCTATTTGATTCATTTTGTCAAAATCCTTCTCATTTTTTCTCCCTCCTGTATTTATCCAGCTTCCCCTTAATTAGTTAGATTTGGAATATTACCATTTGTACCCCCAGCATCTGCTAAGCAGAGAAGAGTTTGCTCTTGGAGTAAGTGGCTTGGAATTGATTGCTACACAACAGCATAAGGACATAAGAGGCAGGATTTTGCATTGGTCGGGCAGGCTCGGCAGGAACGGGCAGGGGCAGCCGGGATCCTGACTGCCACCCGTGATCGGCTCCCCATGGCCATTTTACACAGGCGGGCCAATTAAGGCTCACTCAGTATAATACGTGAGTGGTAGCGCGGCGCTACCTGTGTGGGCGAGGGGAGGAGGGAGAGTCAGGCAGCGCTCTTTCGTGCATATGTGTGAAAGAGTGCTTCAATATCCCTGGGGCATGGAGCTGCCTCAGGAAGATTGAAGCGCTTTTCAAAAAAATAAATAAAAACCATAAAAATGTAATGAAACATGTCCCATCTCATGTGACTGTGTCATGTTTTTATATTTCAGAAAAAGCTTTTATATAATCATTATTAGCTTTAGGAAGCCTGATTCTGCTCATGGATGAGGTTTCCTAAAATTGGCCTTTTCGGCTGCCCGCCAACCGTTAGGTTGGACGGACAGCGTAACATTCATGCTAACTACCTGTTTAATGGCCTTAATAGGCCTATCAATTATCGGTGGGCGCACAGCCAACTCTGGCGCACGCCCGCTGAATGAAATATCACGAGACAGCGTGATGACGTTGGGACGCATGCCCGACGTCGTCACGCGTCATTTTACGTTCTGGCGTATCGGTCCCGCCCCTTCACAGTGAATGGGAAATTCTGTCCAAGGAATAGAAGCTGGAGATGGTCATTCAGCCCTTTGAGTCTGCTCTGCCATCCAACAAGATCATGGCTGATCTTCTACCTCAACTCCACCTTCCCGCACATCCCCATATCTTTTTATTCTGAGTACCCAAAAATCTATCGATTTCTGTCTTGAATCTCCTAAATGACTAAGCATCCATAGCCCTCCAGGATAGAGAATTCCAAAGCTTCACAGCCCATAGAGTGAAGATATTTTTCATCGATTCAGTTCTAAAATGGCTGATCGCTTGTTCCGAGACTGAGGTCCTGTGCTGTGCATTCACTGTCAGCAGAAACATTTTTTCTCAGCCTCTACCCTGTCAAATATCTCTGAGAACCCCCCCTTTCACTCTAATAATTCTCCCATAATGTGCACCAGTTCTTTGAGAAAGCAGCCAGCAGCCACCCACACATAAAAACCTTTAAAAGACTCTGCTATATTGAGCTAAGTTGTTCTTGTAGATAGATTATATTTGGTTATAATTAGGCCGATTTTGAAACATGGAACTATTGACCTTGGCTCAGGAACTTTGTACATCGAAAGCTTTGGCATTCAAATTTAATAATCTATCTACAGTGAGTGTGTGTCTGCAATTATCTTAAAGACTTAGATGCTTTCTCATGTCTAGTGACACAAGCACGTGCTTATATCAGTTTCCGAGGCTAGTTTTTCCTGGAATAGGTTGCCAGCCTGTCACCAGAGGCTACAACTTGAGGGGTGTCACTCTGCAGTAAGCATGGCTGACCAGGAAACTCCCCTACTCTTATTGCCTGCCCGAGGTGTATTGGAAAGATTTACATGTTGATGATCAATGTGTTTGGCTGCATTAATGGATGTACCTTCCACGGCCATCAAGTCCTGGAGTGAGTCTTGAACCTAGAGCTTCTGGTTCAGAGGCAGGGATGCTACCCACTGTGTCACAAGACCTCTATCCGAAAGACATAAAGGGTGAATTTCAACTTCAGCAGAGACACAAAACAGGCGTAATTGGATTGACCACCCATTATACACCTTGTCCAATTTTGTTACTATTGAAGTCAACAAGAGATCTGCTAATGTCTGTCTTGTACTCCCATCGAAGCCTAATTTCATCCCCAGCAGTCCAAAGCATGATAAAAACCACTCTGGTCACTCCGTCCAGAAACCATGTATGATTCCATCATTCCCATCCCTGCCTCCTTTTCCTCATGTTGATCCCTTATTTTAAGGCACCTACCTCGACTGGAACAAGAAAAACATCAATTAGGACCAATAGTATCTCTATAACCCTCAATGCCTCTTCTCACTAGGATAACACTTGGGTTTGCATTTTAACACGAGCGACAGGAGCCAGACATTGGGGCCTTTTCCAGGTCTTGAGCCCGGGTGTGGCCAACTAGTAGGTCACCTCCATGTTAGTGTCCAGTTAGGGGCAATGGGTGGGCTGTGGTGGTGGGAGGGCCAGCCAAGAGCTGGCATGTGGGAGAGCCTGGCAGGAAGGGGCTGGACTGATTTTCTTCATCTCCAGCAAACTCAGTATCAGCGAGCTCCAAGTGAGACTGCTATAGTGGCAGGTCTCTGTCTACCCTTGACTGCAGGCTTTCCATTGTCTTCTCATGTAAAGCCTGGAGCTCCAGGGTCCTCCCACTGTATACCCACCTCCTGTGAGCTGGCGAACCATGTACCCTGCAGGTCTATCTCCAGGAAAATTGGTATGGAGTGAAAAAATGCAGCCTGCTTATCTATTCACCTCCCCTAATTGACTTTCCACTAGCGCTGGGTGTGATGCTGCTCCTGGGAAAAGTAAACAGGGGCGGGAACACATTGGTGACCCTGCCCAACTTGTTTTTCCATTGCTTACCTGGTGCCTCCAAACCTGACTTCAAGGTGCTGGGAAAATTCTGGCCTTGGTGATTTTTGGGGGTTAAGATGAAAGCCCGTTTCAAACAATGAAACCAGATAACTTTGGTCATTTTGTTGAGATGGACATATTACAGAAGAACTTCAGGAAAAAAACTGAAATTTTTGAAAAGTTATAAATAAAAAAATAGGCGCTTTGGAGGATTTATTTCCTATTTTGCTCTTCCTTAGTGTTGATTTTGCTATTGTATTTAAACTGTAGACAATAGTTTTAGTGACTGGCAATTGGGAAAATATGTCATAATCAATTCTGGGCTCATGACATATAATTGTACTGCTGATTTTAATAGACTTGATTACAGTCTCCCAGGAGACACTGGTTAAGTATTTTTGGAGATTGGAATAATTTCTCTCTCATCCCAATTCAGGGGAAAGATCAGGGTTCACTAAATAGAGGCGAATGAATACAGTATCTGAGCTGTGGCGTATGTTTTAAAATTGAATTTGATGTCATTAATCTTCACAAAATTCACCCACACATCAATCTTATTTGATTGTATCTTGCCATGTGCAGTAAGATCATATTGGGTCCAGCTTGGCAACTGGAACTAGTATTCTCTGGAGTGACAGGATGTTTTCTTTTGTGTATTTTCAGAAAATAAGTTGTGACTGCTCAAAATAACCACTTTGATTTGAGTTTAATACCGGGGACCAGACCTTGGATATGTTTGACCCAGAATTTCCTGTGGCAGGCCAACAAACTGTGCCCGCTGTTAGTTAGACTGACCCTTTGTCCATTTAACCTCAACGGTATTTTGCATTGCCAGTTGCTGGAAGCAGGAGATGGTCTGGTGTATGAACACGACAGGCAACTGTATCTCCTTAACCGAGACCATCAGCGGTCTCCTGCCAGTGAAAGTCAGCAGAATTTCACCAGTTGTTCTGCAGCTACTGGGGTAGCACTGCATTGAAGCACTATAGGACAGGCAAAACCACACACAACTCAGGCACTAAGGGAATGCACAAGGGTGACATTTTAGTTTTGTATGTATTATTTTAAGAATTGTTGGATAAAGTTGCTGTGGAATGATTTTTAATGGTGGCCTTTTTCAGGAATTTGACCAAGTGGATGCTGTGGTGATGCAGGAGGTGGATTGTGTAGGATCTGTGATGTGGGGCTGACATCTCAGGGTGGTTAACGGTTGATTCTATGCCAAATCAGCATGAGAGACTGTTTGACATCATGTTCCATATACGCTGCAGGTTTCTGGAGCACATGTGTCATGCTGGATGTCAGGATATGCTGTAGGTGGCTAAAAGTGTTCCGTCTGTCATTTTTTGTGTTCTGGGCTTCCTTAGCACTGGCACCAGCTACACCACCAACCCCCACCCATCCCCCACCCCCCACCCCCACCCCCCGCCCCCCACATCCCCCCCCGCCACCCCCTCCCTCAGCTGATGTATCAGTGCTCCTCCATGTTGAATACCACTTGGAGGAAGCACTGAGGGTGGCAAGGCTGCAGAATGTACTCTGGGTGGGGGACTTCAATGTTCATCACCAAGAGTGGCTCGGTAGCATCATTACAGACGCGCAGATGTGTCTGGACATGACAGTATTTGTAGGAATGACCACTGCATAGTCCTTGTGGAGACAAAGTCCCATCTTCACATTGGGGATACCCTCCATCATGTTGTGTGGCACTACCACCGTGCTAAATGGGATAGATTTCAAACAGATCTAGCAACTCAAGACTACACACCCATGAGGTGCTGTGGGCCATCAGCAGCAGTAGAATTGTACTCAACCACAATCTGTAACCTCATGGCCCAGCATATCCCCCACTCTACTATTACCAACAAGCCAGGGGATAAACCCGAGTTCAATGAAGAGTGCAGGAGGGCATGCCAGGAGCAGCACCAGGCATACCGAAAAATGAGGTGTCAACCTGGTGAAGCTATAACACAGGACTACTTGCATACCAAACAGCGTAAGCAGCAAGTGATAGACAGAGCTAAGCGATCCCACAACCAACGGATCAGATCTAAGCTCTGCAGTCCTACCACATCCAGTTGTTAATGGTGGCGGATAATTAAACAACTTACTGGAGGAGGAGGCTCCACAAATATCCCCATCCACAATGATGGAGGAGCCCAGCACATCAGTGCAAACAATAAGGCTGAAGCATTTGCAACCATCTTCAGTCAGAAGTGCTGATTGGATTCAGCCAATTCGATTCACTCCATATAATATCAAAGCCTGAATTTTCCCGTCGGCGATTTGGGGGCGGGGCCCACTCGCCAATGGGAAAATGATGCGGGATGACATTGGGAGGAACGCCCGACATCGTCTCGGTCCCTTCAAATTTTTAGGAAGGTGGGCGGACAGCGCAATCATCTGTCCGCCCGCTGATCTGTCAATGGCCAATTGAGGCCATCGACAGGCTAATTAAGATCATTAAAGACCTGCCCGTCCAACCTTAAGGCTGGCGGGCAGGCCAGGAGCCCCAGCGGGCTTCTGATAATACATCAAACCTCATCCACTGGCGGGATGAAGTTTCATGTCCGTTTTTAAAAAGTTTAATAAAGTTTATGTCCTTTTTATTAACATGTCCCATCTCGCGTGACATTGTCACATGAGGGGGACATGTTAATAATTTTTTAATTTATCTATTTTCAAAGTTTTTCGTATTGTCAGTAATCTCCCTGAGACAGCACTTTGCCTCAGGGAGACGTGCACTCTTTCCTGCACTTGTGTGAAAGAGCGCACTTTGACAGATGGGGATTCCCTCCCCCCGGCACAGGAAGCGCATAGCACTTCCTGTCGGGCAGGCCGCTGGGTGGGCCTTAATTGGCCAACCCACTCAAAATGGCGGCGGGCCCCGTTTCAGTGGCGGGGGTCGGCTGTCCGCCCGCCACCGAGCCGATGGGGCCTGCACGCCCACCAAGGGCAAAATTCTGCCCCAAGTAACAGCTGAGGGCACTGGATTCTGCAAAGACTATGGGCCCTGACAATATTCCAACAATAGTACTGAAAACTTGTTCTCCAGAACTTGCTGCGCCCCCAGCCAAGCCGCTCCAGTACAGCTACAACACTGGCATCTACCCAGCAATGTGGAAAATTGCCCAGGTGTGTCCTGTACACAAAAAGCAGGACAAATCCAACCCGGCCAATTTCCACCCCATCAGTCTACTTTTGATCAGCAGTAAAGTAATTGAAGGGGTCATCAACAGTGCTATCAAGCGGCATATGCTTAGTAATAACCTACTCACTGACACTCAGTTTGGGTTCTGCCAGGGCCACTCAGCTCTTGAACTCATTACAGCCTTGGTTCAAACATGGACAAATAGCTGAACTCCAGATGTGAGTTGAGGGTGACTGCCCTTGACATCAAGGCAGCATTTGACCAAGTGTGGCATCAAGAAGCCCTAGCAAAACTGGAGTCGATGGGAATCGGAGAAAACTCTCCGCTGATTGGAATCATACTTAGCACAAAGGAAGATGATTGTGGTTGTTGGAGGTCAGTCATCTCAGCTCCAGGACATCACTGCAGGAGTTCCTCAGGGTTGTGTCCTCAGCCCAACCATCTTCAGCTGCTTCATCAATGACCTTCCTTCCATCATAAGGTCAGAAGTGGGGATGTTCGCTAATGATTGCACAACGTTCAGACCAGTTGGGACTCCTCAGATTCTGAAGCAGTTCATGTCCAAGTGCATCAAGACCTGGACAATATCCAGGCTTGGGCTGACAAGTGGCAAGTAACATTCGCGCCACAGAAGTGCCAGGCAATGACACTCTCCAACAAGAGAGAATCTAACCATCGCCCCTTGACATTCAATAGCATTATCATCACCGAATCCCCCACTATCAGCCTCCTGGGGGTTACCATTGACCAGAACGGAACTGGATTAGCCATATAAATACCATGGCTACACGAGCAGGTTCAGAGGCTAGGAATCTTGTAGTGAGTAACTCACTCCTGACTCCTGAAAGCCTGTCCACCATCTACAAGGCACAAGTCAGGAGTGTGATGGAATACTCCCCACTTGCATGGATGAGTGCAGCTCCCACAACATTCAAGAAGCTTGACACCATCCAGGACAAAGCAGCCAACTTGATTGGCACCTCATCCACAAACATTCACTTCCTCCACCACTGATGCACAGTGGCAGCAGTGTGTACCATCTACAAGATGCACTGCAGGAACTCACCAAGGCTCCTTTGACAGCATCTTCCAAACCCACGACCACTACCATCTAGAAGGACAAGGGCAGCAGACATATGGGAACACCACCACCTGGAAGTTCCCCTCCAAGCCATTCACCATCCTGAATTGGAACTGTATCACTGTTCCTTCACTGTCACTGGGTCAAAAACCTGGAACTCCCTCCCTAACAACACTGTGGGCGCATCTACACCGCATGGACTGAAGCAGTTCAAGAAGGCAGCTCAGCACCACCTTCTCAAGGGCAATTCGTGATGGGCACTAAATGCTGGCCTCACCAGAGATGCTCACATTCCATGAATGAATAAGAAAAACCAACGGAGGCCAGCTTCGCCTGTGGTTCTTGGATTTGGATGGTTCTCTCTCTCAGTTTGTTGCTGTTATTAAGGTGACAGCTAAGTGGCTGCTCCCTGGGGCTCTAACTTTCTTCCTCTGCTTCGATGGTAAAAGCACTTTTATTAAAGTGTTCAGCTGAGGACTGTCAAGCAGCCTTAAACTAATCAGGGGGCTTGAAAGCAAGCAACAAGACATCATTTAAGTGACTCAAATATTTGCTTTTGTAGCATCACAATAACAGGCCACAATTAGGATACTAAAACACATCAAAATTGTCACTGAGGATTTAGAACTTTATCATTCCAATCATTTGATAATTTTAGTAAAACAGGTGGTGCACAAAGTGAATTTATATGGCATCACAAGTTAGAACTTGCTTAAAAACTGAAAAGGAAAAAGGAGATTGATTTAAAAAAAGTTGATGATGGAATTTATCATATAATTGCAGTGAATGTAGCAAGGTAGTTTATAAGTCAGCAAGCTGTTCTGTACAATTTGTTCTCCGGTTATGGGCAATCATCGCTTCAATTTAATAGAGACTGCAAAGTCTAGGAGCAACATTTTTGATGCGGCATTTACAATGTTTATGAAAGGCCTGTTATTCATTAAAACATCCATATTTGTGAAGAGATGAGGAATCTCTTTACTTTCCCTGCAAGTGCCATGCAGTAACTCTCATTTCTGGTTTAAAAAGAATGGGTGATCTTGTTATTTGCAGCAGGGGTGAGACATCAAACACTGCCACTTCGGTGTCTGCATTACCAGCAGCAATGCCAGTCTATCAAGAAAGGTAAGAATTGAAACTGTTCAATCACGTTCCAGCATGTAGTAACTTGTTATTAGAGATTTTTTAACTATTTACTTCTTACTTTCCCTTTCCGTCTTGTTTTTCTCTCTCTCCTAATCCAATCCTTCTTTCCCTGTCTTTATTTCTCTTCTCTACCTGATATGATTCCAATTCACCCTATCTCTTGTTCCCTGGCTCCTCTGGTTCATCCTCAATCCATAAATCCTAATGGTTAAGGAGAAGGACCGTTGAGCCGGCATTCACTAAGGCCTCAGGTGTCTCCTCACCTTGCTGTGTTGCTATTGGCTCACACCACCAGCAAATTCAGCGCCAAAACACTTTGAGCTGAAGGGTGCAAGAAAGTGTCTAATTAATGGCTCACACCATCAGATGCCTGGTTTCAGAAAAATTTGACCTTTTGAAAAATAATTGAAATGGCTGCTTTTGCTTAAACTTTTTCATCCTTCAGGAATTGATTCTTGCTCTACTACAGGAAAAGAAGCTGGTTAATTGGTGAGTATCTGGTAAGTGATTAAGTTTTATTCTATTCCTAAGGCTCAAAATAGGATATTTTCAGCGAGAGGTGAGCAGAAGAGGATAAAAGGCACAGATTGATGGGTTGCTGCTGCAGCATGTGGGTGCTCCTGGACACCATGAGCAAACACTTCTGTAGTAAATATTTGCAGCTTGAGGAACTTTGGATCCAAGTTGAGGAGCTGGAGTCCGAGCTGCAGACATTGAGCCACATCAGGGAGGGGGACAGTTACCAGGACACTTTGCTCCAGGAGGCGTTCATACCCCTCAGATTAGGTAATTCAGATTTTGCCTGTGATGAGAGACAGGAAGGTGTGACTGCAGGTGAAGCAGGTATGGGGATGCAGGGGGTAACATTCGAGGAGCCTCAGCCCCTGCAATTGTCCAATAGTTACGATGTTCTTGCAAGCTGTGTGGACGAGAGCAGGGACTGCAGGGAGGATGAGTGAACTGACCACGGCGCCGTGGTACAGGGAACCATTCAAGTGGGAGGAGGATATGGGAATGTAATAGTGGCAGGGGACAGTATAATTAGGGGATAGATACTGATCTCTGAAGCCATGAGGGTAAGTCCTGAATGCTGTGTTGCCTGCCTGGTGCCAGGGTTAAGGACATCTCCTCAGGGCTGGAGATGAACTTGGATTGGGAGGGGAGGGATGCAGTTGTTGTTGTCCAAGTTGGTACCAATGTCATTGATAGGACTGGAAAGGAGGTTCTGCTGAAAGAATTTGAACATTTCGGAACTAAATTAAAAATCAGAACCTCCAAGGTAATAATCTCGGGATTACTACCTGAACCATGGGCAAACTGGCATAGGGTAAATAAAGTCAAGAAGTTAAATGCTTGGCTCAAAGATTGGTGTGGGAGGAATGGGTTTCAGTTCATGGGCACTGGTACTAGTACTGGGGTAGAAAGGAACTGTTCCGGTAGGAAGGGCTTCACTTGAACTGTGCTGGTGAATCAATTACCTAGGTCTGTACAAAGGGCTTTAAACTAAATAGAGGGAGAGAGGATTCTGGAGAGGAGATACGTAGGCTTACAAAGCAAAAGCGTATGGCAGCATTGCAGAGCAGCTATTTAATTAATGATGCCCAGCGTATGACAGGAAGGGACAGAGTGTACAAACATAAAAAAAAAACAGCAGCAAATAGGGTCAAAGGGGGAAAAATGGTAAAAAGGCAAAATTAATGGCTCTTTACTTAAATGCACATAGTATTCAGAACAAAATAAATAAATTAACGGCACAAATAGAGTTTAATGGGTATGATCTTATAGCCATGATCTTACGGAGACATGGTTACAAGAAGATCAAAACTGGGAACTAAATTTCAGGGGTATGTGACTTTTCAATAGGACAGGCAGGAAGGACAGGGTGGTGGGGTAGCTTTGTTAGTACGAGATGGAATAAGTACGATAGAAAGAAATGATGTTGGATTGGAAGATATAAAAACCATATGGGTGGAGGTAAGAAATAACAAGGGGAAGAAGACACTGGTGGGAGTAGTCTTTAGGCCACCTAACAGTAGCTATACTGTAGGTCAGGGAATAAATCAGGAGATAATGAGGGAATGTAAAAAAGGCAGTACATTAATCATGGATGACTTTAATCTTCATGTAGATTGGGAATATCAAATTGACAGATGTAGCTACCAGCAAGAATTCATAGAGTGTATTTGGGACAATTTCCTAGAACAATATGTTGTGGATCCAATCAGGGATCAGGCTATTTTGGATCTGGTAATGCGTAATGAGGCAGGTTTAATAAATGATCTCAGAGTAAAAGATCCCCTAGGAAACAGTGACCATAACATGGTACAATTTAGCATTCAGTTTGAAAGTGAGAAACTTGGGTCAGAAACAACTGTGCTAAACTTAAATAAGGGTAATTACAAAGGAATGAGGGCAGAGTTGGCTGGAGTGGACTGGGAAAGGAGTTTAGCAGAAAAGATGGTTGATGAACAATGGCAGATGTTTAAGAAAATAATTCATGACTCACAACAAAGATATATCCCAATGAGGAAGAAGGATTTTAGGAAAGGGGTAAACCAGCCATGGTTAACTAAGGAAATTAAAGATAGTATCAAATTGAAAGAAAAAAAAACATACAATGTGGCAAAGATTAGTGATAAGCCAGAGGACTTGGGAAGTTTTAAAAACCAACAAAAGATAACCAAAAAATAATAAAGAGGGAAAAAATAAACTTTGAGGGTAAACTAGCAATTATTATAAAATGGACAATAAGAACTTCTTTAAATATATAAAAATGAAGAGAGAGGCCAAAATGAACATAGGCCCCTTAGAGAATGAGGCTGGGGAAATAATAATGGGGAACCAGAAAATGGCAGAGGAGTTGAATAAATACTTTGCTTTAGCCTTCACGGTAGAAGACACTTCATTCCATAAAAGCTAAAATGGAAGGCATTCCATAAATACTAAATAATCAAGGGGCAAATGAAGGGGTGGGGGTGGGTGGGAGCAAATAAATACAGTAACTATCACTAGAGAAAAAGCACTAGGGAAACTAATGGGGGTAAAGGCTGACTAGTCCCCTCGACCTGATCCTAGGATGTTAAAGGAAGTAACTGTAGAGGTAATGGATGCACTGGTAATAATCTTCCAAGAATCCTTAGATTCTGGAAAAGTCCCAGAGGATTGAAAAACTGCCAATGTAACAGCCTTATTCAAAAAGGGAGGAAGACAAAAGAACAGGTAACTATAGGCCAGTTAGCCTAACACCTGTCATTGGGGAAATCTTAGAGTCTATTATAAAGGATGTAATAGCAGAGCATTTAGAAATACATAATATAATCCAGCAGAGTCAGCATGGCTTCATGAAGGGAAAATCATGCCTGACAAATTTATTAGGCTTCTTTCAGGAGGTAACAAGTAGGATAGATAAAGGAGAACCAGTAGATGTAATATATTTGGATTTCCAAAAGGTGTTCGATAAGGTACCACACATAAGGCTATTTAATAAGATATGAGCCCTTGGTGTTGGGGGTAGTATATTAGCATGGATAGAGGATTGGCTAACGAATAGAAGACAGAGAGTTGGGATAAGGGGATGGCAACTTATAACTGGTGAAGTGCCACAGGGACCAGTGCTGGAGCCACAATTATTTACAATATATGTTAATGACTTGGATGAGGGAAGTGAATGTACTATCTCCAATTTTGTGGGTGACACAAAACTAGGTGGGAAGGTAAGTAGTGAGGATGACACAAAGAGTCTACAGAGGGATATAGACAGGTTAAGTGAGTGGGCAAAAACTTAGTAGGTGGAATATAATGTGGGAAAATGTGAGGTTATGCACTTTGATAGGAAATGTAGAGGGGCTGAATATTATTTAAATGGAGAAAGACTGCAGAAATTTTGAGCTGTACAGCCCGAGGGGCTCTCAACAGTTCCCAGCCCCTCGGTGCACTGTGGCAGAAAGGTCTTAGACAGCGACCTTTCCCCATTGCGCCTTTGCGGCGGCTGCCCCAAGCTTTAGTGCGTCCCTCAGCACGTAGTCCTGGACTTTGGAATGTGCCAGTCTGCAACACTCGGTCGGGGACAACTCTTTGCGCTGGAAGACCAACAAGTTTCGGGCAGACCAAAGAGCGTCTTTCACGGAATTGATGATCCTCCAGCTGCAGTTGATGTTTGTCTCGGTGTGTGTCCCTGGGAACAGCCCATAGAGCACAGAGTCCTGTGTCACAGAACTGCTCGGGATGAACCTCGACAGAAACCACTGCATCTCTCTCCAGACCTTCTTTGCAAAGGCACAATCCACCAGGAGGTGAACAACGGTCTCTTCCCCACCACAGCCACCTCGAGGGCAATGTGCCGAGGGGGTGAGACTCCTGGCGTGTAGGAAGGATCTGACAGGGAGGGCCTTTCTCACCACCAGCCAAGCTACGTCTTGGTGCTTGTTGGAAAGTTCTGGTGATGAGGCATTCTGCCAAATGACTTTGACAGTCTACTCGGGGAACCATCCCACCGGATCCACCCTCTCCTTTTCCCACAGGGCCTCTAAGACATTACGTGCCGACCACTACCTGATGGACTTGTGGTCAAAGGTGTTTTTCTGCATAAATGTTTCCACGAGGGACAGGTGGTACGGCACGGTCCAACTACTTGGAGCGTTCCGCGGCAGCGTGGCCAGACCCATCCTTCGCAACACCGGGGACAGGTAGAACCTCAGCACGTAGTGACACTTGCTGTTGTTGAAGATATTTTGTGAATAAAGTATATTTTTGCAAAAAAAAAAAGCTGCAGCACAGAGGGATTTAGGGGACCTTGTGAATGAATCACAAAAACTAGCATACAAGTTCAGCAGGTCATAAGGAAGGCAAATGGAATGTTGGCCTTTATTTCAAAGGGAATGGAGTATAAAAATAGGGAAGCTTTGCTAAAACTATACAACGCACTAGTTAGACCACACCTAGAATACTGTGAATAGTTGTGGTCACCTGACCTAAGGAAAGATATACTGGCATTGGAGGCAGTACAGGAAGGTTTACTTGGTTGATCCCGGGTATGGAAGGATTTTCTTATAAGGAGAGGTTGAGTAGGCTGGGCCTGTACTCATTGGAGTTTAGAAGCATGAGAGGTGGCCTTATTGAAACATATAAGATTCTTAGGGGGCTTGACAGGATAGCTGCTGAGAGGTTGTTTCCCCTTGAGGGAGACTCTAGGACTAGAGGGCATAATCTCAGAGTAAGGGGTCACCCATTTAAGACAGAGATGAGGAGGAATTTCTTCTCTCAGAGGGATGTGAATCTGTGGAATTCTTTACCTCAGAGGGCTGTAGAGGCTGGGTCATTAAATATATTCAAGGCAGAAACAGATAGATTTTTAATCAGTAAGGGAATCAAGGGTTATGGGGAAAAGGCAGGAAAATGGAATTGAGGATTTTCAGATCAGCCATGACCTCATTGAATGGCAGAGCAGACTCAATGGGCCGAATGGCCTACTTCTGCTCCTACGTCTTATGGTCTTAAGGTGCTAAATGTGTGCTCTCCTGAAGTTCACCAGTTGAAAGTGGCCAGCTACTGTGCTAAGCCAGTTAGCCAGTGGGTCCTGGACGGAGAGTGGGGGAGGAATTAATTTGGACAGGGGTGAGTATAGGCTGGTAGTTCTTTAGACCAGGAAGAGCACTGCTCCTTTTGGCCCCACAGAAGTAAAAGATAAGGAAGCTTGGATCCCTTTTGTGGAGGATCCACCAGAGGTTCTTGAAAGGACTCTTGATTAGGCCTTTCATTGCCTGTTATAAATGGGCAAAATGTACACATTTTGTAGTTCAAAACTTGCCATCAGCGTCTTACAGTAAGGTAGAATCCTCAATTGCTCATTTTAACAGCCTGCGGCCCAAAACAGATGGGCATGTTGCACAGCCATTTATAGGCCCTGAGTGTGCAATGAACATCCAAGGACCGCACAGAACCTTGACTTTCCGCTGCTGACACCTGCCTTTAGCTGGGAAATGAGCAGTTGGCATCTGAGACTATATTATTGGAGAACATATACTGATATGGATGGAGATGCAAATCATTCTTCATTCATATAATGATTTGAATATAGGCTTAAGAGGGATACTATCATTGTCTGCTGAGTATACCAAATTAGTAGGGGGAAGGGGGATGGGAAATTGCAAACGCGCATTAATGCAGAATATTGAAGAGAGTGATAGATGGATTATTGGAGTGGGCTAGGTGATATGTGCTGTTCAATCCAGTGGAATGTGAAGTTGTGTGTTTTGGGAAGTAGTGTATGCTAAATGGCAAGATCCTTAATAAAGAGGAGACAAGGGTAGATCCTGTAGTACAGCTTCATTGGCCCTGAAATTGTGCTTCCTGTACCAATGGTGCAAGTGAAAATGCAAGCAGAGGGAGCGGAAAGTCTGAATGTTCATACCTGCACATAGCATCTGTGCTAGTTTTCCACCTCGTACAGTGAGCTGCTTTGATCCTTGCTGCAAGCTCATGGATAAAAAGAAGAGCGCAATTAAGACTGCTGCGACATAGTCCCAGGAAGCGATTTGTCACACCTCTTAAAGCTGTATGACCTACCAATTAGCAAATATAAACTCATTTACATTGTTCATTTGTGTCTTTTTTGTTCTGTTGGATTGATTTTGAAGCATTTTCTGTTCTATGATATTGTATGTGCCTGCATGCCAGTGTAATGTATAGGTGCTTGGCAGAGGAAAGGTTAACATAGGACTGGAGAATAGCACTGTCCACCGTATGATGTATAGAATCACATGGTAATAGACTCAGAGAGAGAGCACTCTATGAGCAGTCTACCTGCAAGGAGGCAGCACCATGCATGACATTAACTGGGATCTAAACATAGGTAAAGATTAACAATAAATGGTTCATGTTTAAACATGCAAATCTTAAGACATCTCTGTGAAACATCAAACAACTCATGCAACATGGTGATCAACAGTGATATGAAAAGTGACATGTTAAATGGTGAACTCAGTACAGAATCCCCAGATATGAAAATCTCTGAAGCCTGACTAGAGAGACATGTGCCTAAGAAGAAAAATTAAAGAAACAAATGAAGGAGCTTTGCTACAGGCTTAGAAGTTTAGGAATCCACTAGAGTGAGTGGAAGTCCATTGTACAGAGTAAAAAGGAAAAAAAAACCTGGTCAGATCACAAAGACAGGTGAGCAAAAACACAAAAAATTGCAAGACCCTGAGTGATGCAGTGTGAAGAATACTAGTCAGTTCACAAGATGATGAGCAAAATACAAAAATTGCAGTGATGCACAGTCAAAGAGCCTGGGCACTTCATAAGTCAGTTAGCAAAAAGTACAAAAAAGAAGCTGTACTTACATTACTTACAGAATTAATAGTCTTGAAAGTTTAAAAGTAAAAAAAAACACAGAAAAAAGTTTAAACGTTAAAAAAATGAAGCAGCCAATTTCCATAGAGCATACCAAAAGTGCAGGAAACTCACAACAAAGAAAATCAACATGCTTCAGACAACCTAAATGAAAAAAAATGGCTACTGCACAGATAGCCTTAAAAGGGCAACAACATTTAAAGCTGTAACTACAAGAAAAAAATGGCCATGGACAAAAACTTACAAAAGACGCAAGAGAGAGGGCAACAACAGACCCCAGAGAGAGAAAACAAAAGACACCAGTGAGGGGTTGACAGAAAGCCTCAGAGAGAGGGAAACAGAAGAGCAACGGAGGTAGATGGCAGTGCCGGGTTAGCAGATGGCTAAAAATGAAGGAGAGCTTTCTGAGGTAACTCAAAAGAAGCAAAACATGCAAAAAGTAAATGAAACTATTATACAGGAAAATGTTCGCATCATAGCTGAACTGGAAGAATAGAAGCACAAGATTCAAGCTGAGTATATACCTTTGAAAATGCACGATAATCTGAAGTCATCAATGAACCAAGCTGTTCAAGACCTGAACAAACAAATTTCAGAGATAACAGAGAGGTATCAGGAGGAAATAATGACCCTTAATTCCACAGTGGGCAAATCAAAGCAGGAGTTGGGAAAATGCTACCAGATGTATAGCCAGGGAAATCAGCAGGCAGAAAAGGCATGCAAAGAAGTTGTGATCCTGAAAGACTCCTTGAAAAATCAATATGTAGCCATGGAACAACATGAGGAGCTAAAAAGTATTTTGAATATTACTTCAGAAAAAGCTGCATTGGAATTATCAGTGGCAGTGAAACCATGTCCTGAAGCCCAGAGTAAATGAGTTGGCAAGAGGTCAACAAGAAAATAAACAGTTGAAAGAACAGTTGATTGTCCTTCAAGATCAAATGCAAAGAGAATGTGTAACCATTCAGCAACATGAAGAAATGAAGGCTTTCTTAAACAGCAGAATGGAAACATAGCAGAAGAAACCCGAGGAGGCTATGCTGAATTACAGGAAAACTCAAGACGAAGCAATTGAATTTCACAAAGAAAAGGAGAACCTGTTGAAAAATCTTCACACGCCACAAAGGCACCTCAATCAAACTTTATTCTTCTGGAAAATTACGAAGAGAAGCAAAATTAATTTAATGTCATTCCGAATAACTGAAGGACCAGTTGGCAGAGAAAACTCAGCAATGTTCCATATTCCAGGAGGAAGCCAAAAGCTACAAGAAACAGACTGAAGAGCTGAAGAAGCAGTTGAATGACAATGAGGAAGCATTGAAAGGAAAAGCAGTAGAACTTTTCAACCTGTGAGTGGATAATGAAGCCATGAGTAGCACAATTACAGAACTGAAACAAGTTAAGACTTCGCTGGAGATGGACCTGGCCAACAGTGAAACCAAAACAAAGGACAAGGACAAAGTTCTGCTGCAGACAGAGAAAGAAAAGACAGAATTGAGATTGGGAAATGTAAATCTGATACTGAAGTGCAAGTAACTAGAAGAAGAAAAAGCACTGGATGTCTCAGACGTGCTGAGAAACATTGAGCTGAATGAAGAGATTCATAAGCTTGCAAAATGGTTTGAAAATAAAACAGCAAACAACTGTTTGGCTGAAATTGTGAAACAAGTTGAAATGAAGGTTCCATCTGCAGAATGTATACATCCAGCAAGAACGTGTCAGACATCACGGAAAAAGAAAATTTAAGTCCGCTCTGCGAATTAACACATTCCCTGTGGAAGGTTCAGGACAAACCCACAGTGTCCAAAAAAAGCAGGGGGGTTGTTAATAAAGAGAAACACAACACGAAGGAGCGCAAAAAGTGTATCAAATTGAGATAACCAAGCACCAGGAACACAAAGTACTACTACCATTCCTCCAAATATAACAAACTGAGATGTGGAAGAACTGCCAAGCCTCAAGACATCTGAGTTCATAAAGTCTGAGACTTGAGGTGGGGGAGAAGGGATAGCAAGTAAAGATTATATTATAAATAATTATACTCCATTTGAAGGGAGGAAAGATTTCTTTTGAGAAGAAAAAGGGATGTTGTATGATGTTGCACGTGCCTGCGTGCCATTGTAATTTAAAGGTGCTTGGCTGAGCAAGGGTTAAGGTGGGACTGGAGAATTGCACCATCCATGGTATGATGTATAGAGTCACATGATAATGGACTCTGAGAGAACACTCTAGAAGCAGCCTACCTGCGTGTAGGCAGCACCATGTATAACATTAACTGGGATCTGTACATAGTTAAAGATTAAGAATAAATGGTTCATGTTTAAACATACAAGTCTCACGATCTCATCATTGAGACATCAAATGAACCCATAACACAGCATGGTGATGAATGGTGGTATGCACTGTGGTGAGCAGCGGTGGTACACTATATTTTCTTTGGATCTTTATCAGCTCCAGTTACTGTTCTATTTTTATATTTAACCCCTGTAACTACTTACTCTTTCACAGACATATGCAATAGCTCTTGTTAATAGGCTAGGAATTCCATTACAATTCTCTTGTCCTTGGGTGCTGGAGGATGAAGAAGACATCCAAAGCACTCACCAAAGGGATTTCTGATGTCTGCCTGTCTATGAGGCATAGGCTCACCATTACCCAGGGAGGGTGCTCCACAGATCCCATTAGGTCTTCTTGAATATGTGGTAGGAGACCTGGTGAGAGAAGCCATTCTCTGGGATAAAAATGAGGCCTAGAAGTGCAATTTGGTCGTGCCAGCAATCCAATCATCTCAAGAAGTTGGAAGGTGAGAGCATGCGGAGTGACTTAGCTTGTGCACAGGCTGCATGCTATTTGGTAGGGTTGTTCTAAAATGGTTTGGGGTGTAGGGTGTTGAAAGCTCTGCGTGTTCAGCTGTACATTACATTTTGAAGGGACATTACTCTGATTCCAGAGATTTGAACAATGAGCTATAAAGCTTGAGTAAGGGCTTTGAATGGATGAAGAGTAAATGTTCAACAGGGAACATTTTGTGATGAGCAATCTTTTGGGCCATCTACAAGATCTTGACTTTCCAGATTCTTTTGCCTGAGATTATCTACACCATCTACTCCCAGGTCAGAACAACATTCAGCCTGCTCACCACCTGCCACCAGGAATAGTGTGCAGGCGCCCTCTGGGAATGCTGTTCTGAAATGTCAAATTGGACAACCTGCCTCATAAATGTATGTCTATTTATACATCACTAAAACAGGGAAATGGATGTTGTACCTCTCATTCATCTGCCCACGGAGGAGGTGTTATGTCTTCATATCTTGTTTCCTTTCAGTTTGTTGATGCCTGACACTACTTCTCACCGCCCCACCCCCCCTCAGCCTCAACTAACAAATATGTAATATTGATTTTGAAGCTTGATAAGCCTGAAATAAATGCCTTTAAATGGATTTGAGAGCCAGAAATGCTAATTGCTCCATTGGGCAGACTTCCTACAAAGGCCAAAGTTGCATTGGCAGCTGTGTATAGTTATTTTAATGAACTCAAGCACACATGTCCTGCAGCAGTCAGTCCAATCTGCATTGGGGAATGCAGCCAAAGCATCATAAAAGATTGTTTCCTTCAGGACTACCAATGAAAAAGGCAAGTAGGATTCTGGGTTTTATATATTGTAACATGAAATATAAAAGCAAAGAGTGACACTGAATTTGAACAAGTCATTGGTTAGGCCACAATTAGACTATTGCCTGCAGTTCTGGGAAATTCATAATAAGAGGGATATCAGAACTATACCAAGGGTAACATAGGAACATGGGAAATAGAAGATTCACTAAAGTGAAACCAGGAATGAATGTTTATGGTTGTAAAGAAAGAGTTGATAAATTGATGCATAATACTGGAATATAGATTGATCTAGGGGGATCTAATAGAGGCTTTTATGATGAAGTAATTAAGAGATTAAATAGTGAACAATTGTTTCTGCTATCGGTGAATTGACAAGAGGCATAAACTTCAGACCATTTCGAGAAGAACTGTGAAGATGGATGTCATCTTTTAAAATATTTTTGGGAATATGGTGGTATTCTGTAAAGAAGGGTGTGTGTGTGTGTGTGTGTTGTGTCTGTGTGTGTGTTGTGTCTGTGTGTATGTGTGTCTGTGCGCCCATGGGTAATTAAACTGGGGGAAGGTAGACAGCTTGTCTGTGGGACTTGAGAAATAAAAGGCAAAGAGGCTAGATGTATGCATTTGTAATAAAAGGCTATGGTGTAGTTAAATGCATGAATAAATAGGTTGGGTTTTAAAATTTGCAATAGATAATAATAAGGGACTTGACTTTTCAGCTGTTAAACTTCAAAGCTCAGTTTAGAAGTGACAAGGGACATTTATAACTTGCAAAGGTTTCATAAGTAAACAGGGGAATGTTATTATTTTTATTTGACTTGAAAGTGGAGGCAATAGGAAGAAATGAAAGTTTTTTATATTTTAGAAAGGTTGAGTTCAAAGAGGTGCTGAGGACAATGGAATCTAAAATGAAAGGGAAAGAAAGCTATTTAAGGAAAGATGTTGAGTTGAGCTGGGTGGCTGTGTGGGGGAGAAGCCCTGTGACCAGCCCTGTGCTGAGAGAAGTTGTGAATTTATAGCAGCCATCCAGTTTCAAGCCATAAAAGTCTTTGTTTTCAGAAAGCAGTCTGTTTCTGAACTTCCTTTGGATTTCTACAGCAGAGTCATGTCATATACCTTTACTAAAGTAGCAGCAGTTTTTGCCTAGGGTAATATTATTGGATTTTTATGGTTAAAATCTATAAGGGCTGTTGCCAATTTGAATTTGAATAAGTCATTGGTTAGGTAGTTTACTTGTGTGTTCTGACCAAGTGATGTTTTTTTGGGGGGGGAATGTTTTGTAAGACTGTTTTAACTGTGTAATCTTAATCTTGTGTGCTTAAGTGTTTTTTTCTTTATGTTAATAAATCTTTTAATTTTATAATCCTAAAAGTGTTACTGGGATTCTATGCTTCTGGGATCAGTAGTTTTCCCCTCATTTTCCAAATACGAAATGAAAAGATTATGGGATTTAGCTTGTGCAGCAAATAACAGTAACTGTGGTCGTAACGAGAACAAAATGGAATTCAGGAGACATTTCTTTTCATCATGAGGGCCATTAGAACATGAACAAGAGGCTATGGGGCAGGGACTTTAATATCATTTAAAGGGGAATTGGGGTTCAATTTAAAAGAGTATGAATGGCTGTGAGGAATGGCCAAGGACATGTAGATAGCTCCAGTTGAAGAGGTTGCACAGGCATAATCTCAGTGGGCTGAATGGCCTCCCCCTGTGTTAAAATTATGACCTGCATCAGACATAATGATATTTTGTGCTTATATTCTGTTTTCAACAATCTGATTTATTCCTCTGAATTCTGATTACTTTTGGCAGGAATTCCAAATAAAAGAGGAAAGTACAAATCCTAAGTGTTTACTCAAGAAAGCATGCATCTCACCATGTGAAATGTTTTTTTTTAATATCCCAAGAGGCTGCTGAAGTCCCCTTACTGCCAGAAAAGTAGATTAAATTGATTAATGTGCTAGTTTTATTATAGCACAATGGTTTTTAAACCCCCCGGTGGGATTTGTATGAGCTAACTTCTCGATACAGTCCAGGCCTTATTTTGTGATAGGATTTGAGGAGGACAGTTGATATGAGTTTTAGGCTGACAGCTTCCTATCCAACTGCTGCAAGTTATTGCCACTAGCATTGAAATGTATCATGCGTCGTTTGAACATGATGGCAATGGAAGTGATAAGCTGCTCTCTCGCTTCTCCGCCACCCCCACAAAGGAACGGTTCGATGAGTTATTTTCTAAGATGACAATTGGCTGGATTTTCCCAGTTCCCAGATGGTGATTTGGGAGGAGGGGGAACCAGAAAAATAACCAAGTCGGGATGGTCCATTGACGCATTCAAGCCACCAGGGAGGTTTTCCAGGGCTGAAGCGATTGACTGCCTGCTCAAAGGAGACGGTAAGCCAATTTAAGTACTGTAAATATTGGGTGATTTTTGCGCTAGTCGGCATTTTGCCAGTGAAGTGGCCACCAGCTTAAGGGTCTCCTTAAGGATGGCCTCCCTGCAGCAGTCCAGAGAACCAACACAGACCAACAACAAAGAGGGGGCTGTGGACAGTGCTTCAATGGGCCATCCAGAGGGGTTTCCCCTCTGATTCTGGGGTGGGGGGGGCTACCAGTTAGGCCCCTCCAGGTTATTAATTTAATTTAACCTGTCCGATGGTGCGTCCATTTTGAGGCATCCTCATGATTGCAACCTGCTTCAGCAGTGCCCACTTTTCCCAGTGAGGCTGCTGAGGCTTCAGAGTTGTCGGCCTCCGATTTGGCCTAACTAATAGGACGATAAGCTTGGGCACAGCCAATTAGGAGACTGCCCTCAGGAATATTGCTAAGCCTTTCTCATTGTCAGAAAGTGCGAGTTTGGGGCCCCCCCTTTGCTCTTGAAGTCGGGCTCCTGGAGCCTATGATAAAAGCCTGGCCAGTGGGTTTCTAGGGTGGCTGCTGCTGCTGTATAACAAAAACAAATCTGTTCAGTTTAATGGGTGATGAGCAAACAGATTGACACCACTGGCTGCTTGCTTCAGATCACATTGAGTTAAATAACAAAGAAGTGGGTGACTACAGTTTTATTGCTCCGAGAGTTCAGATGGCAACAAACACGCAAAAAGGTTCTGTACTAATATTTGTAATATATTGTAATAGCTGAGCTTTTTGTTATACCACATTCTCTGCTATCAGCTCTTTGAGGTGGTGCAAATAAAGCTATTTTTATAATAGCTATCTATTGTTAATCCACCTGGTGAGATCATCACAGTGCA